>NW_028277056.1:17706607-18314285 GCF_059951505.1 Python bivittatus | reverse complement strand
CTGGAAATCAAGTTCCTTCTCTCCAAATGCAGTAAATTACTAAAGCTTGGAGTACACAATCAAAATATTAAAGTATTATATAAATCCTGTGGCAATTAGCTTAAGCATCCACTCTGAAGCAACCTTTGTTTTGCAGCAAATACAGATAGTCCTCACTTAACAACCCTAATTATGACTGGCAACTCTGTCGCTAAGCGAAATGGTTGTTAAGCAAAACATCATGATTGTGCTGCTTAGAAGCAGTTCGAGCAGTCCTGGTTGCTGTCGTTAAGCGAATCCCACCAGTCATAAGGTGAGAACCCACTCCAATCCAAGCCATTCTTGGCTTGATCCCTCCCAACCCTGAGCCTCGATTCTCCCAGGGCAAGGGACGCTTTTGGAGTATCACTGAGCCAGAAGAGGCTGACTCACTTCTGTCCTGCACCAATTGCATCCGCTTCAATCCCCCCACCCACCAATCTCTCCCCATCTCTGCCCTTTTGACCACCCTGCTCAGCATGGCCAAGGTGAAGAGGCTGCTATATTCTGCTGCCTCCCCAGATCTTCCTCCTACCTTCCCCTCCACATTGTCCTGGGGGTATCAGCAGTGGGGGGGGGGGGCCTGCAGAGGTGGGGGCCAGCAGTGGGGTGACATGGAGGCTCTGTCCCACCCTTCGCCCTCACCTCTACCCCAAGGAGGACCAAGTAGAAGGAAGGTCTGGTAGAGTGGTAGTGGTGGACTACAGCAGCTTCTTCATCTCGGCCATGCTCTGCAGGGCAGTTGAAAGGGCAGAAATGGGGGTGGGGGTGGGGGTGGGGGAGATAGGCATCATAAATACACAATGGTTGCCAAGTGCCTGAATTTTGATCATGTGACCATGAGGTTGCTGCAATGGTGGTAAGTGAGAGGATTGGTCATAAGTCCATTTTTTCTGTGCCATCATAACTTCAAACAGTCACTAAATGAATGGTCATTAAGTGAGGACTATCTGTATTCTCAGTTAACTATCATTTATACAACCATGATCACATATATTTATTTTTCTGCCTACAATGTTCAGCTGTTGAACAGAACACTTTGAAGCTTCCTATTAATTAGTGACAATTCTGAACAATATCCATTCCAATGAGCAGTTGCTTGGTTATTAAGTGGGGAATTGTGCAGGACTACATAATGCCAGTTGTTGAAGCACTGCATGGGCTGCCTTGAGCTCCCATGGCCATATTAAGAAATGGACATGTTGACATATCCACGAAGCCCTAAAAGACAAGATTGATCAGCACCTTGAGTACTGAATCCAGTTCAGGGCAATGCATTTTAAGAAGAATTCAGAGAAACTGGAACAAGTTCAGAAATGAGCAACCATGATGACTGGAGAACTAGAAAAATTGAAAGACCTAGACATGTTTAGCCTTGAGAAAAGATCTGTGAAAGGGGATATAACAGCATTCTTCAAATACATGAAACAGTGTCTCACAGACTCCTCACTTAATGACTGGAAATACGACTGGCAACTCCATCGCTAAGCAACACAGTTGTTAAATGAAATAACCAGTGACCACACTGGTCAGTTCTGCTGAAGTCATTAAGCAAATCACCCAGAGTTAAGCACAACATCACATGACCACAACTTGCAACATCCTGCTGGCTTCCCCACTGACTTTGCTTGGCAGAAGCCGTTTATAAAGCCCGCAAATGGCAATCACATGACTGTGGGATGCTGCGACTGTCAAAAATGCATGCCAGTTGCAAAGCATCCAAATGGTGATCATGGACCATGGGGATGCTGCAATGGTTGTAACTTTGAGGACCAGTCATAAGGCTACTTTTTCAGCGCCATTGTAACTTTGAACAGTTGCTGAACAAGCCAGCCAGTAAGCGAGGACTAGCTGTATGGGATGTAGAACGTGGGATAATAGATTTATGGTACAGGAAGGCAGAGTCCAATTGAATGTTGGAAGAAATTTCCTAACAGTAAAAACAGTCTGGCAATGGAACCAGCTACCCTGAGAACTGGTGACATCTCCTTCACTGGATACATTCTTATCAAAGGCTAGACAGCAATTTATCTGGAATGCTTTAATTTGGATTCCTGTATTGAGCAGGTGACTGAACTCAATAGCCTAAATGGTCCTCCCCAACTTTCTAATTCTATCATCTACATAAAAGTTTTCCTCCCACAATACCATCCACTAAAATCAGCTGGAGAGGCCCTGATCCCACTGATTGTTCAATTTGTGCTACAATGGCCAGAAGTAAAGCTTTTTTGATGATAATGGCCCAGTTATAGAACTCTTTCTCAAGGGAAATTCAGTTATGCAATCCAGCCCAAGACACACTTGTTTATCAAGCATTTGCAGGTCACAACTGCTCCAGGACAAGACTGCTTTTTAGATGAACTAAGTGAACTGTAATTGCTGTTGTTACATTTTGTTTTATGGCATTTTAATTTACTGTTGATTACTTGGACTCCTTTGAGAGAAAAATGATGGATATGCAGGCATAGCCTTCTAAACTTATTTTTTCCAGTTGCGAGGCTCCTATATTTATTTGGCTTCCTTTAACAAAGCAAAATTCTGTGAATACGTTTGTGTCCCTGTTGCCTTCTGCGATGCAGCTGTGACTCTGCTTTAAGCTATTCCTGAGCTGCTTCACACGAAAAACCAGAATCATAGCAAGCCTGAACGAAAACATTCACTGCCTTCACCACTTTTGTCCTCTCATACAATTAAGAAGAAAGTGTTGGCAGTTTCCATTTCCATAAATTCTGGCTCAGCATTATATCTGTACAAACCAGAGATCATTATGAAGAAATTTGATGTATTGTGGTTTGAAGATGTTTTGTTTACAAACTGGCCAGAGTCTGTTATAAAGCAGGATGCCCCATTCATAAGTATTGACAAGGTACAATTTTGCTGCCAAAATCCTCCACCTTGGAAGCCCATGACTTTCCTTAAGTTGATGCATGTTGGGCTTTACATACAGTGCCTGTTATGTCTAAGCCCTAATAGCAATGCAGTTCATATATAAATCCTATGTGAAACCCTAACTTAGAAGCTAGATGAAAACCAACTAATGCTTGACTTGTGGCTAGCTAAATAACCCAGCTTTGTAAACTGAATTATATGGGGAAGACAGCAAGAAATCAATTCAGGAAATCTTTAATTTGATAATACTACTTTTTTGTACAGCAATTTTTTTTACAGTTTACTGAGTCCTGGATCCAATAAATAAAATGTGTGAACTATGAAAAGTAGTGGATATTAAAATGTATTTATTTATGTAGTCTAAAGCACCGTGGTATATCTCAGAAGTAAAGCTATGTAGACGTTTGTCTTGGTATATGTGAGATTTTGTATTAAAGCCCTCCTTGAAAGATGTCAATTAATTCAGAGAAATAGCACCACTCTTCTTCATTATCTTTCTTCAAAGGCTGTGCAAAGATTCTGTGGAAACCAAGATTTGGAGAAAACACAACTTCTCTAGAGTGCAGCTACTTCAAATCCCTGATTTGCTGCATTGTATGTGAAGAATGATTTACCAACCTATACTTTTACCTAGTCAACTTCATGAGACTATTCTGAAGATACATTAGAGTTACAAAGCACCATATAAACTGACAGGTCTCTTCAGAAAGTGGTATGTATGGGTTTTTGTTTTTTTTTAAGTCAATATGGGAAACTAATTAGAGCATTAGGTCAGGACTGGGGAGCCCCATATTTAAGTCCACACTTACTGTGGACCATCACCAGATGACTTTTAGTCTCCCTCTCTCCATTCAACCTATCATGCAAGGCTGTTGAGATAAAACGACAAGAGGCAGTGTGTGCTGCCATGAATTCTTGAAGGAAAAGTGGGATACACACTTAATTAAAAAGTGAACATATAGGTCTTTTTTTCCTTGCATATTGCTGACTGTCAGAAAGCTTCCTGGCATAATGGTTTTGTCTTTTTTTTAGAGACAGATATAAAATTAGCACTTGGTAAGGATTTTAAATACTCTTATACAGGGATGGCAGACTGTAAGCTTATGGGATATGTTCTGCTTATTTTATTAGAGCCCCAGTAGCAAAGCAGTAGCAGTGGGAGGAAGAGCATATATTACACTAAGAAGTGCATTACCTCCAAACAGTACTCAGCAGAGGAATTTGTCTTAATTTTCAAAACTGAATTCACAGATTTTCCACACAAAATCCACTACCAGGTGTTACCACAGGCTTTTTTTCATGCAAATTTAAAGTATAACATATAATTACAGAGTTAGTCCCAAAGAATAAAAGGGGGGGGGGTATTATTAGCTTGATTGAGTAACTGAAATTTAGATACTCCTATAGTATTACTGGAAATAAAAACATTATCCCCAAGTTATTTAACAGAATTCTGACCAACTTAAAATGGATGAATTAATTTTGGAGTGCATAAGCATTTAAAAACAAATGTCTGTCTGACAAAGCAAAAAGTTAATGTTAGAATTATTTGCAATATTCTTCTGCAACATTATACAAAAATGACTGAAAGCTCAGCACCTGAATTGTGGGAAATAACAAAACCATACCTCATGACATCATGATGCAAAACCCTGAGGTCTGGGGTCAGGATGTCATGATCTCATTGCGTGCATTTCTTTGACAAAATCTTAAGTTTGCAGCAGATGACTACAGTTGGAGTTTAAATCAGAAACACTACAGGTAGCTCGCATTAGTGTGAGTATGAATAATGCAATATTCGATTTAGTGAGAATTGTAAATTGATATGTCACATTTAATGCAACCCAAAATTCAGTCAACGCGAGGATAGCACACGCGCAATTCAGGCTAGCGCATGCACAGTTGGGGTTTTAGGTGCTGCAAATTTGTGCAAAAAGGAAGATTCCGTCAGTGGAAAACAGTACAAGTTTAAAAAAGAAGAGGCTCGTTATTACATTAAAGCAAAAATGTGATGTAATTGAACAACATGAACATGGTCAAGGGAACACTAAATAGGACGAGATGCTGGCATGCTTGAATCTGAGGTAGAATTTTTTTGTTTTTATTTTGCTTTCTATACCTATTCTGTGACTTTGTTAACCATAAATTTAAATTACAAGTATATTCTTTTTATCCTTTACTGTAAAATTTCATTAATATATATATATAAAAAATTATGTTTAAAAATTTTCATTGCCTATTCCCCTCAAGCTGGAACCAACTGCGGTACCCTATTTTCCATAGCAATATCACTATGAATACTGTGAATTCGAATAATGCAACCATTTCGTGCGATTCATTAACTGTACTAATCGAGACCTACCAGTACATTGAAGCAATGCTCAGAATATTCCAGAAATTCCCTCCCTCAGGGAGGAAAAAACCTCTGGGATATATATATGTGCATGTGTGTGTTTGAGAGAGAGCATATAATATATTGAAACATACAAATATGTGAAATGGTAATGGCACATTTATGCCTAAACAGCTTATCATCTACCTTATATTAAATCCATCATGCACCCAAAATATTCATCTACTTATTATGACAATATATAGGAAAAACTGTAACTAAAATTTCAGCAACTGAATAATATATATTAGAAACAGTGTTGTTTTTAACACACATTTTCATAATATGCTGATTTTTTTTATATACTTCAGCAGTTTAGGATTGTGCAATCCAAAACCAATTACAGCAGGACTGCTTAATGTGTGGCCCACAAATACAACCCAACCCAGAATAAAAATATAATCTGCTGGATCGAACAAATTTGATACAGAGGATTATCCATCTCTAGCTGCTGGGTGGGGGAGGAAGCGAGGGGTGCATGGGCTGTGGGGGAGAGTTGAGGAGGCTGTGAAGGGGTGCGTGAGAGGCACCGCACGGGTCAGGGAGGATACAGGAGGGTGTGAGGCAATGTGTGGTTTGGGGAGGGTGCGCAGAGGTATGAGGGGGTGCATGAGAGGCACTGCATGGGTCAGGAAGGGTGTGCAAGGGTGCAAGGGAGTGTGTGAGAGGTACCACACAGGTAGGGGAGAGTGTGCAGGGGTGTGGTGCAGGTCGGGAAGGGTGTGCAAGTGCCCTGCACAGCGTGAGCACACAGGGCCAGGGGGAGGGTGCGTGGGTGGGGGAGACTCATCCCAGTGACTTGTGACCTTCCCTGCTGGCTTCCCCATTGACTTTCAGGGGAAGCCAGCAGGGAAGGTTGCAAATGGCAATCACGTGATTGTGGGGCGCTTGGTATCCAGTCATAAGTGCAAACAGGTTGCCAAGCACCCAGATCACAATCATGTGACCATGGGGGTGCTGGGAAGGCCGAACCTCTGAGGACCAGTTGTAACCACCATTCGTTCAGCAGCATTGTAACTTCAAACAGTCACTGAACGAATGGTCGTACATCAAAGGCTGCCTGTATACCCTAATGAACTATGGGTAAATTCACAATTTTGCGATGCTGTCTTTTATGTATAAAGCAGTACAAAATATATTATGTTCATATTTTTTCTAAGAATAGATTGTTTCAAGACCATATTCATAATTCATTTTGTAACCATCCTCAGAACATAAATTATTGGGTGTAAATAATTGCTTTTCCTCTTTGCTCTTTAGGAAATCAATGATTTTTAGCATTTAGCATAACCTATTCAGATAACCTATAGAAATATCCATGAGGGAGGAGTAGTCTATTAACACAAAGTGATAAATAACATATCTATAAGATAGTATTTAGCATGCACAAGATCAAATTAACTAGAATGGCAAATGAAATTAGCATTCCTAGATAAGACACCCTGGGCAGTTTTACATGTAATATTACTTTGTATTCTGTAACTTGGTGCTCCTTAGTCAAGATGAACTACAATTCCCATTATCCCAGCCAAAATGGCCAGAGGCTGGAGGTAACTAGAATTGCAAACCTACAGCTAGTTGGCTGGAGAAAACAGTATTAAACCTCAGTTTAGCCATAGAGATGGGCAACCAAAAGAATGGAGAAGCAGCAGCCCAAGAGACATCAACATCCAGTCCATACATGGACACCCCTAAGCCAACTCTTTCCTTAGGTGCATTCCATGTGTTTATACCTTGCTGCCTTCTGCATGCTTATTACTTATAAGCACATAAAAGGATATAATTGCTCAATTTTATATGAAGCACAGAATGCTGCATTCCGTGAGTGAATAAGTAACCTAAAATGAAGCTCTGAGGGACTGTGGCTATGACAGTTTCTGATATTTTGAAGCCAGATATAAGTAGTCCTTGACCATTCATTTAGTGACCATTCAAAGTTACAACAGCACTGAAAAAAGTGACTTATGATTGGTCCTCATACTGATGACTGTCATACCACCCCCATAGTCACGTGACCAAAATTCAGGCACTTGGCAATTGGCATGTATTTACGATGGTTGCAGCATCCTGGGGTCACGTGATCACCATTTGCGACCTTCCCAGCTGGCTTCCGACAAGCAAAATCAATGGGAGAAGTCAGATTCACTTAATGTCCATGTGATTTGTTCAACAACTGTGGCAAAAAAGGTCATAAAATTGGGTACGGTCATGTGATGCCTTGCTTAACAACCGCACCACTTAATGATGAATTTTCTACTCCCTACTGTGGTCGTAAATCGAGGACTACCTGTAATGCATTGCAGAACTGAAGTTAGTAGTTCTCAGTCTAGATGGATTAATTGTATGGATTGTTGACTAAAGGAGAACAGAAGAAAGGTAAGATATTATAAAAGATGATGAACAACAATTCACATACATGGAGTTCTTTTCCACCAATTCAAGGACTGGGAACTTATTTTCTAACCCAACCAACAGACAATTTCTTTCTCCTTTGCCACCACCACTAATTTCAGGTTCCCTTAAAGCTCAAAAGCAAATGTAAAGCGATAGAAGTAATGAGATATAAATGTGCATAATTTATAACAGCACAATTTGAGCTTCTTTGGCACAGAGCACACATAGCCTTCAATATGGCAAACAATATAATGTCTTTTCAACCAGTACTAAACTATAAGCCTGCAATTAATGTTTTCATTGTTGCAATTAAATGACTCTTTAAGCAAATAGTACATCAGCATATTAGCTGATTTGGTAAAATAATTGAACCTGAATTGCTCTGTAAGCAATTTGGTAAAGAATACAACTACAACTACAACAAAAACAACAACAACCGAGATTAGACTTTAATTTGCTTGCCCTGGTAATTTATGGAATATTTTTGCAAAGAGACTCTGGAGTATTTTATTTTGGTAAAATGTTTACCAAATATTTAGCATTTTTACAGAAAAAACCAGCCCTCTATCACTAAGATACATTATCAGCATTGAAAAGTCATGCTGCATTATCTTCTCTGTTCCTCATTTTGACATGGTTTTTTTCATCATTTGAACAAAACTCTCCACTAAATACCGAAACAAAATGAATGTTAGAAATATTTGTACAAATTTCCAAAATTTAGAGTTTAATATTGATTAAACGCCTTTTGCATATACATACATATGCTCACATACATATTTTTTTAAAGATAGACTCTGTAGAAACTGGGAAAGCTCTGACTGTAGCAGAATGTCCATTGCTAAGCAATGCAGTCTGACTGTAGCCAATCTATGTAAGAGCTACAGGTAGTCCTCGACTTACGACCCAATTGGGACTGGAACTTCCATCACTAAGTGATGTGGTTGTTAGGCAAAAGATCACGTGATCACACCACTTAGCAACCACAGTTCCAGTAGTCTCAGTTGCGGTTGTTAGGCCAGGACAGCACCATTGTTAAGCGAGTTCTTCACGCCACTGCCTTGCTCCACTTGCCTTTGCTTCAACTCCCCCCACCTGCCTATCTCCATCCCATCTCTGACCTTTTGCCTGGCCTACACAGCAGCATTCCTTGGTGGCGGCAGCAGGACCAGCGCTGAATTAGAGGTCTGGGGCCTTCAGCAGTCTCAGCTGGCCATCACTGACCCCAGGCCTCTACTTCAGTCCCAGCATAGCTGGCACTGCTGCTGGGGAGTGCCACCTCAAGCCCCATGCCACAGCCAGCCAGCCACCCCAGCGCACAGCACAAAGCCCCAGCCACCTTGCCACAGGCCTGCTGCACCCAGGTGGCCTTCGCCGTTTTCCAGCCACTGCTGGCAAGGCTCACCCGGCCTGCCTTTTGCAATGCAGCTGCTGGCCACGCCAACCCTTCTTCCCAAGGCCACTTGTGCCATTCTCCAAATCGCACGCACCATTCTCCAAATCATGCGCCCCATTCCCACACTGCTTCAGAAAACCTTTGGAAAGATTCTGAAGTCTCCCAGGGCATTTTGTTCCTTTTTTGCATGCCACTAGTGTTAAAATCTCATGACCAAGAAGTTTTTGCCTGCTACAGACATAATTGATTAGTGTGATATCCTTGTTGTGATTACGATGCAGACAGGTAAATTTGTCAACCATTGATCAATAATTCTAACCCTAGGTGAGATTGCTCCATTGTCCAATGACCAGAAGGATACTTCACATTAGGCTGAATGACATTCTTGGGTGCTGGAGCCAATATGAAAGGGCTGTATTTCTTAGAGCCAAAGCCACCAAAGGACCACTGCTCTTCTCAAGAAGGCAGAGGAAAGAATTTGGGGGTGAGTGGGTAGGCTCTTCCAGAACAGGTTAACGCTTTCAATGACAGCTCCATCATCCTGGTGACATGGTTAGCCCCTCTTCCTTTTTAAATGCCCACACCAGGATTATCTTCACAAATATAAAGTATACAACTGTATCCTTAGGACAGTTTATATTTTCAACTGCTTATGCAGAAAACAACAGGAGCAGACAATCGCACATTTCACAGATTTTCATTGCTGGCTTTTCTATCTTCTACAGAAAAAGAATGGAAGAGTCTTCTCGATGCTTAAATAAGGACAAAATATTTAAGTATGGAGGAAAGCACTTAAGAATTGATAAATGCATGGACTGTCTATTTTGGCAACAATGGAAGTTTCAAGGATCATTTGAATATCCACAAACCAGATCCATTTCTAAGTTTCTAATCTGTAAATGGAGCAAGCTGTCAAAACAAAGCAAACAGCACTTTAAATGACTTGAATACCCCTTCTTTGAAGATAACTACTTAATGGGCTTAAGTAAGTTAAGCAACTTTTATTTACAGCCCTACACAAAACAAAGAAAAGGAAAAAAAGAATAAGGCAGGAAGCTGTCACATAACATTGCTTCTGAAAACAAAGCACTTACCCTGGTGTAGCTATGAAGGATATCGAGACGATTTATATTCACTCAGACATAACTGAAGTGTCTCTTGAGGCACAGAAATAAAATAATTATGCTCATGACTCTCATAAACCAACAGAATTACAAATCCAATTATTTGATAAGATTTGTATGCGCAAAGCTTCTCAAAATCTGAGGGCTTGCAAAAGATATGGAATACAGGCACTTAATACAAACTTAAGCACCAGAAAACTGCCCATATGAGTTAACTTATTCAAGTTGCTAACTACTGTCCCTAAAGATTTGAGGCATGCATGCTAATGTTCCAAAACAATCCACAAATACAGTATATTAAGGATATAAATATAAAGTACACAATAGAATATTAATATTCGGTTATCTCCATTCACTCTTGAATTAAAGCTCTGTGAACAGGAGCTGTACATACAATATAGAACACAATGAAGTTTTTAAAACTTGGGAACCTATTTATTCTGCCGCCATGCAAATACAGTGGTACCTCGGTTCACGAACTTAATTCGTTCCGCGACTCTGGTCGCGACCCGAATTGGTCACGACCCGAAGCACATTTTCCCATAAGGTTCAATGTAATTACTGTTAATCCGTTCTGGTGTGGAGGACAGGGAGGCAGCTATTGCTTGGAGGGAGAGTCCCCCTCCCTACAACCACGTGTCAGGGGCGGAAAATGGCCGCGGACCACGTGTCAGGGGCGGAAAAATGGCCGCAGACCACGTGTCATGGGCGGGAAAATGGCCACGGACCGTGTCACGGGAGGGAAAATGGCCGTGGATCCTGTTTGTGACCCGATCCAGCGTTCGCGACCGGAGGCAAAATTTTGCGACTGGAGCTGTTCGTGACCCGAATTGGTCGTGAACAGAAGCGTTTGTGACCCGAGGCACCACTGTACTGTAAGGAATCTGACTTTCCTCCTCAATGAACACCTTCCTCTCCCAGGAGCATTAACACTCAAATGGCATTATCACTACATCGATGTTCACAGCACCTTCAGATGTTGTTTTCAAATCCTAAATATTAAAGCAAACTTGTTCTCTGAATATGGATTCCAGTGTAATCAAATGACATCATCCACACTCAAAGAGAAGGTATAGTATCAGCAAACTGAAAGGACATACAGCTATTGCATAAATACAATTTTTGTATATTAAAAAAAAAAAGTCTGGAAGAAGAGGCCCAAAGCACCCCAGTGAAGACTGAGCATGCTGTCCGGCGAAAGGGAATGTGAGAGAGACTAATAAAAATAGGAGGTAATGGAGAATTTTTATTTATTTATTTATCAAATTTATCACTGCTCATCTCTTTTTTAAAAAAAAAAAAAACTCTGGGAGGTTTATAGAGAAGCTAAAATCAGTTAAAAATGCAATATAAAATAGAAATAAATAAATAATAAATATAGTCCAAGAGATTATGTTAATTAGCAAGTAGCTTGGGGAGGGTCATCAGGGCACCAGCCATCCCTAGGGTTGATTAAAATTCTTGTTGCCCCATGCAAGCTGGCAGAGCCAGGTCTTTTAATCCTTTCTGGAAAGCCGGGAGGGTAGGGGGCTGCCTCAGCTCTGGGGGGAGAATGTTCCAAAGGGCGGGGGCAATGGCAGAGAAGGCTGTCCTCCTGGGCCCCACCAGCCAACATTCCCTCGCTGACGGGGTCCGCAATATGCCCTCTCTGCCTGACAGGGTGGGATGGATTGATGTGATGGGGGTGAGACAGTCCCTCAGGTAAACTGGACCCATGCCATGTAGGGCTTTAAAGGTGATAACCAACACCTTGAATTGGACCCAGAAGCAAACTGGGACTCAATGCAGCTCCCGCAGTAAAGGTGTTATATGTGCCCTTCTTGGGGCACCCAAGATTGTCCACGTGGGCACATTTTGAACCAGCTGTAGCTTCCAGATGCTCTTCAAGGGTAGCCCCATGTAGACCACATTGCAATAATCTAACCGAGAAATGACCAGGGCATGAGTGACTGACCGGAGAGCCTCCTGATCCAGGAAGGGGCGTAACTGGCGCACCACCCAAAGTTGGGCAAAGACCATTCCAGAAAAAGAAATGGCTGGTTAAATCCCTGGAATTCCAAGCAAAAGCACTACATACCTCAATATTTCATGCTGCATGACCCCCTTAATTAAGTAAGTTCACATATATCCTTTTACATAGTATATAAATCGATGAAAGGCATTAAACTTTGGTTCACTGCTGACTGGCAAGATTTATGTCTGTTTGTGAACTCAGTGCCTCAATGGAACACCATCAGGAAATTCAAGGATAATAAACAAGACTGGGAAGTTAAAAAAAAAACTGGAAGAAGAAAATGGCAAACCACGTTTGTAATATTGCTGAGGAAAGGACATAGACAGGAAACAAGCAAGAGATTAGTTCACCTTGACTGAATCTTTACATTAATCTTTTAGGGAATTTAAATATAGAAGTTAACAAATCTCTAAATCAGGGCTTCTCAGCCTTAGCAACTTTAAGATGTGTGGACTTCAACTCCCAGAATTCCCCAGCCAGCAATTCTGGGAGTTGAAGTCCACACATCTTAAAGTTGCTAAGGCTGAGAAACCCTGCTCTAAATAAAGAGGGATTCAACATTTTGCATCTCCACCACATGCCCTATACCCAGAAAATCTTGGATAAAAAAGCTGTTTATTCCAATTTATATATCAAATTCATATTCTGCCTTTCTAGCAAGATGCTCAAGGAATCTAACATAAAGGAAATATAAAATCAATGCAGAACAGAAAATGAAAGCCTGGTCCCTCTTTCTGCTGTTAGCAATTGAGGAGATGAACTGCTACAGCACAGATAATGAATCAAAGCAAGGTTCAGGCCCATCCGTCTGCTTCTGACAAGCTGAAGTTCTCTAAGCCAGCCCTAATGATGGCAAATGCAAGATATGTTTAATAATTCTGTATCTGCAGTCATTTAGAATTTATTGGAGGATAAGTCTAAATTTCTTGGTACCAAAAAACTCTGTCTTTTTAATTCATCACCTTTCTTTTCCTCCTCTCCTCCCCTCCACATTCCAAAGGTGCTGTGGTGTAAATTTTAGGATTCTTGAAACAATTTGGCTTAAAAATGCTCCCTTTATCCAGATCATAATCCAACATTGCTTTTTTACCAGCACCTCCTTTACATATATATTTGATTAATACTATCTTTGCCTTCTCCATCTTTTCTGTCTCCACTGGGAGTCCCCTCCCCATTATTATATTTTTATTATACATTTTTAGGAAAATAAAAATAAAAATTAGCTTTAAATAACTGAACATACTATATTGTTTTAAAGAATACAAAATCATTGTTAAAATCCAAGTAATATATGAATATCGACAGCAATATTCAATATGGTATAAATCATAAAATGGGATTACAGAAATTTCTATCAGAGCAATTGAAGACTTTATGTTAAGAGAAACCCAAAGCCTGCATGCAGTTATAACCCAAAACTGGGGGTTTGGTTCAGGTTTACTTTTGAAACGCAAAATTATTTTGGACATTGAAGCAAAGTCCCAGAGTTTAATTAGTCCTTCTGCTGCAGAAGGAACTGAGTATACTTTTCCAACAGAAAGCATACAGTATCCTTGCAGCAGTTACCACGGACAAATCTATTTGATGTATTTTGTGGGAATCCACTGGTTTTAATTAGTATTAGTATTTCAGTATTTCATTAATTAGTATTTCAGTCCAAGTAGCAAATGGAGGCCACATACACCAAGCAGATTTTCTCTTTCATCTAAGAATGATTACTTCATACTGTGTGTGCATATGAGTGTACAACAAAGAGAGAAATAAAGTTGGAACACGTCTGAATTGAATTCTTGTCTGATCCAATTTGTGACTTAGTGCAAATTCAGTTTGTGCGCTTCACTAAAACCTAAATGAGATTCCAAGTTAATAATTCCCCATATTAGAAACGGTTTATTATCCAAGTTTGTGAAACAGTTCATAAGTTTGTGTCATGTATGTATATCACATCACTGAAGAAAAAATTCTCATTCAACTGTCTTATGATACATGGGTATATGTGCAGAGTCATATGTACATGTGTAGGTAAGTGAGCAGAGTACACAGCAAATAAATAAAATCCCTCAGCAGGAAGGTGGGGGGATGATCTAATTTAACAACAGGAAGATTACAGCTACATAAATTTTCATCTGAAGTGTTACTACTGGAAGGTCTAAGTTAAGTTGCCCTATTGTACACTGAGTTAAAAGTAACAATGTGAACTTTCATATAAAACCACACTTCCATTTCCTTGTCATTTTCAGCACTTCTGTTTTATTAGATACTCAATCCTACTTCCGCCATGAGTATTACCAATATTCCCAGAATATTATCAGCAAAATTGATTGATATTCCATGTGTGTAACTCTAATACAGTGGTACCTCGGGATACGAACTTAATCCGTTCCGTGACTCTGGGCGTATCCCGAGTTGGTCATAACCCGAAGGAAATTTCCCCATAGGGTTCAATGTAAATCCGGTTAATCCGTTCCGCCCTCTGAATTTGGTCGCACCCCGAGGCAAATTTCCCCATAGGGTTCAATGTAAATCCGGTTAATCAGTTCCGCCCTCCGCCCGAATTTGGTCGCAACCCGAGGCAATTTCCCATAAGGTTCAATGTAATTACCGTTAATCCGTTCTGGCGTCCATGGACCACACGGAAAGCGGCCGGGCGCGGCATGGTGCGGCGCGAAAATGGCCGGGTGCAGCGCGGCGCGGCGTGAAAACGGCCCGGCGCGGCGCGAAAACGGCCCGGCGCGGCGCGGCCCGGCCCGAAAACGGCCTGGCCCGGCCCGGCGCGGCGCGAAAACAGCCCGGCGCGGCGCGAAAACGGCCGCGGACCACGCGGCAGGGCCGGAAAAACAGCCGCGGACCACGTGGCATGGGCGGAAAAATGGCCGCGGACCACGTGGCACGGGCAGAAAATGGCCGCGGACCACGTGGCACGGGCGGAAAATGGCTCGTACCCCGAGGCGGAGTTCGCAAACCGAGGTAAAATTTTGGGGCCAGAGCTGGTCGTAACCCGAAAAATTCGCAAGCAGAGGCGTTCGTATCCCGAGGTATCACTGTATATTTAAGGGTTTGCCTCTTAAATTACTGGATTAAATGAACATTGTTTTAAATGGAATTTCTATACTCAAATTGTGCTTAGATTTTTAAATTTAAAAGTGCATTTGTATTAAATTACTTTTCTAAAAGGCTAACACTGGATTTTAACTTTACTCTGAACTGTTATATATTACAAATTCTCTGTGCAGAACATTTTATCCAAATAAAGATACGTAGACAATTATATTTATTATTTCAATTTTGAGACTGCCCAACTCTATAGTGACTCTCGGCAGCTTACAGATCAAAATTAAAAGAAAACAAAATCTATCAAGAGGAAAAAGAAAACAGTGAACTGGATCCAAAAGCTAAGCAGCCAGTAACCAACCAAATGCAGTAAGTATTTAAGGGCCTGATGTCTCAGTTATCTTATTTATAGCAAGAAGCATTTAATTTTTCTTACAAAAATGTATTTCTATACAGTACTGTCTTCCTGAGGCTTCTCATACTTTTAACTTTACCAGTTGCATAAACATGGCTTTATATGCTTTTTTAATCAATCTGAATAGACAACCATAGAGCAGTCCTGATGTAGAAACAAATGTGAATACTTTAATTATAATTTAACAAAATTCATTTCTGTATCCCATGGTCTATATTATGAGACGTCAGGTTAGGCTAAGCTACAAATCTCTACCCTTTTTAACTTAATTTAATTCAGGTTATTTGATTTAGGTGCCACCTGCCGCCAAACAATTCTGGATTAGGGTTAGTTAGGGTCACAATATAACAAAGAAGATAAAATACAACACAACTCAAAAACATAACCAGAAAAAAAAAAAGGTAAGTAAAAGCAGATAAAAAACAAGACAGTGAATCTGGCCAACACCATATTTAGGAAATACATAACAGCAAGGAGTTGGTATTGTTAGCTAAGTTGCTTTATTGCAGGGAGGAAGTCATATATATGCAGAAAATCATATATATGATTTTCTGAAGATCAAACCCTAGGATTACAGCAGCCCCAGGGTTTAAATCTTAATCCTTTTCCTCCCATCCCATTGAATCATTGGACTTTTGTTCATTTTCCCCCCATCCTTGAAATTAGAACGCACCTGCCCCATGCTTACAAATGGCTCTGTATGGCCCAAACACTTACAGCTTTGTGTATTTCTGGTTGGGTAAATAAGTTTGAGAATGAATTGTCACACTAATAAGGAGGCTGGCAACCATTGTACAAACTTTGCCCAAGTACAACCCAGCTCACATTCCCAGGATGCATCCCCATTCTATCAAAAATTCAGGAGAAAGAAAGTTAGACAATTGCTCTCAATAATGCACACACATTCTGTACATCCAACATATTGCAGAGCAAGGCAATGTAAGTATCTAGAGTGTAGTTTTTAAGAGGAAAAAGAACTGTCTAAAGAATTGAAACCAAGGACACACAATAATTTTTCAAATGTCTATAAATATTGTACATCATTCCAAGTATAATAAATGCAAAAATAGAAACTAATATTCATCTATAATGTTTTTAATAGTTCCTCCCTTTTTTTCTTTTTTCTTTAAACAACCAATAGTGAAGATTTTGGCACTTAACTCAGAGATTTAAATTCTTATTTACTTTGTTAAAACAATTTAATGCACTTAAATGTATTTTAATATTTTCCATGGTTAATTTCCAACCAAAGATACATTGAGCACTAACTGTACAATCATGGTAATTCTTTTGTCTACTTATATTATATTTATGTACCAATTAATTTTTCTTTTTTCTTCTTTTTGCTTGTTTGTTCACTGTTTTTCTTTTTTTAAAATGAGTAATTTAAAAAAAACAGAAAAAAATAATGCACACACGAACACCTATTTGTAGATATAGTTCTCATAGAAAGCAAAGGTACTGGTCAGAATTCTTGTGCTGTCACATTAATCTTTTTCTTAATATGTTTAACTAATCAGAGCCTGGGAAGACTTCTTTCCTTGGTTGTTCATTTTTAGTTTCATTTATTGGTATGGAATTCTGACAATACAGCCCAGACCTCATTATCCCACAGTAAAGGACTTTGTGCATTTAACAGTTTTTGGCTTGTGATTCTGTTTGGAGGATTTGGACAATGCGTTTTGTATATTCTATGCGTGTACAAAAGGGCAGATGTGTAAAATATATTTTTTCAAATCTTGTCATCCATGATTATTACGTTGCAATGAAACCTGTACAGATTTTTTACAAAAGTGTCATTATTTTCACTCTCTTAATTATCCTTTCCATGAAATGGTCTTCCCCTCCTCGCTGCTAGCATAGTTCACTAAGGAATTGTTTTCATTTAGCTGGCCATCTGGATACCAAAATCTGTTTCAAGGATAATATGCAACCATTTCAGGTGCCATCAGCATAACCTTTTTTCATCACCGTGAACTATTTTACATTTGCTTATAGTGAATGTCATTTGAATATTTGGTCTGTTTACCTATTCAGAAAAAAAAACATTTTGGCCTTCCTCTGGGAAGAATTCGCTTCTGTAGTATATGCACACTGCTGAAATATTTTAGTGCTATTTACTATGACTGACAGCTTTTCTACTGTTCAAAATCTATTGGAAGAAGAAATTTAAAAGTGAATATTCTTGGATATGTATAAAGTGAATTAATTGTAATCAATTTTAGAATTCTAATATTTTAAAATATTCACAATAGCAACCAGTTTCAACATAGAAGGTCAGTTACATCTGGCAATTCAGAGTTTTAGAAATCAGAGATAATTTTGGAACAAATTTAGCATCTGGGCACTCAGTTCACGTAGGATCTACTGAGACTTGATTAAACAGATTTCTTTCAGCTCTGCTACATGTCTGGTAGAAAAAAATGCTGGAAATTCTTAACTTTCAAACTCACCTGTCATTAAAAACTAAATTTGGGTTAAGTCCCATCTTGACTACTGTCATGCATTCTACATGTAGCTCCCTTTAAAAATTCTCCAGAGTTATCTGATGCAAACTGCAGCTCTTGTGCTGCTAATCATTGCAAGACATAGATATGACATGAATGAATGAACTGCACCTGGCTATACCTGTTTGCATGTACAAAAAAAGAGGCAGGGTTTTGACTTTCTGAGCCCCCTGCAAAAGCCCCTCCCTAGCACTGGGACCAGCGATAGGGTTTTGCAAAAGCAGCTCATTTATCTTTGGCCCAGGAGAACGGCTTTCCTCTGCATTGCCTGTGCTGTATAGTTGAGTCTGAAAATTTATCTATCTTTATCTTTCACCGGGTTTTTAATTATTAATCCAACCTGAGTATGTGCTTGAGTAGAAAAGTAAGCTATAAATATCTAAACAGACAAACAAAGAAACAAACCTATCCTGCTACATCACCTCTCAAGTACAAAGAACATGTTTTTATCAGCAGTTGTTCTGACATTTATTATGAGCATTTTCAAAAGTGCACAAGTGAAGCAAAGAAGAAAGTGAGGCAATAAATACATGATTACCTGAAAAACATGCCACATCCATCACAAAGCTGCATAGTGACAATAACTAGAGTTGCTAAGTGTGTACCATCACTTTGAAATATTTTTTTGCCTCCAGCTGCAGTATTCTTTTCATTTATTATAGTAACGTTCATTCAATAATGTGAAAAATTTTTCACTTAAGACACTCCTTGCAATGTATACATGTTCTGGCTCCAAGAATAGTACCATTAAGTTCTCCATCACTAGACTAGTAGTTCTGACATTTTAATTAAAAAAACACAGTAGGAGTAATATTCCATGAAGAACACGGCTGAAACAAATACATTTTTAGAATTTCCACGATCACCATTGAATACTAGTTTAGGTAGTCCTTGTTTAGTGACCACAACTGGGACCAGCAACTCTGTTGTTAAGTGAAATGGTCGCTAAGTGAAACCGTGACTATGTTTATGATCTTACTTCAGCTTTCCTTTGCTTTACAAACCTGCAAAGGTCATAAATGTGAGGATTGGTCGCAAAGTTACTTTTTCATCATCGTCATAACTGTGAACAGTTGCTGTATAAGGCAGTCGCTGAACAAGGACTACCTCATTTAGCAACTAAAATTTCTTTGCTTTCCATGTCCCAACCAACTAGGACAATCATTTACAACAAAAAAACTTTGCAGCTCAGAAGCTAAGCAGGATCAGCTCTGGTGAGTAGACTACCAGGGATAACCAACTGAACAAATATCTCAGAAGGCAAACTACTACAAGAATGGCCATTGCTTCTGTACTATTACCAAGAAACATGCATGGACGTAGCTGTAGAAGTCACCAGGAGTGAACTCAAAAGATTCTCCTTACTTTTCCAGGGGAACTGGATCCATATCCCATCTTGTGCCTTTTCACTTATCCAACATTTGTTTTCTTCCATTATGTCCTGCCTTCTATCATGTCAACCCCTGAATCTTCAATTACCACTTCTCCCTATAAGTCATTCCCCCATTCCTCTTTCAAATCTATCTTCTATACCAGTTTCAAAGCTTCCTTGGATCTTTCTCCATTGCCTTAACTTTACAGACTTTCTAGCAACCATGGAACATCTCTTATGCAATCTTCCCTCTTTCATGTTTCACTGGCTGGTCTTCCATGGCAGAAATCAGGAGCAGCAATGAAAGGAGCTGACAAGGAATTCTGGACAGAAGATACAGGTCTTCTTTCATCATATATTTCAACCACACAGAGGCTATTACTCAAAATAACTATGATTATGTTATGCATGGATATTAAACACAAGACACTTTTTGACTGGAGCTAACTTTTGACAATGATTTGTGCTTCATATGCACTAATGTCATACTAGATATTATAATTTTTATTAAGTTTTCTATACCAGCCAAGTATCATAAGTATGTCTAAAATATTTTAACATAAATCTTATAAATCATATTTTTTTCACTTCAATACAATTTGCATTAGGTGTTCCCAATAGGCATGGAGCAATCTGCAGCTGAAAGACAGGAGCAAAAGTTAAAAAAGAATCCAGTATAAAAGATGCTTGAAATAAACAGACATTGTAAGATAAGGATAAAGTGCTATTTGCAGTTCAAGAGAAATGAATTTTTAATTCACATCCCCAAGGCTATATTTTCACTGATATTTTTTAATAATAATAACTTTTATTGAAAATTTTAATTAAAGTAGTAAACTAAACTCAGAGAGAGAGAGAGAGAGAGAGAGAGAGAGAGAGAGAGAGAGAGAGAGAATGAGAATAAAAACTGCCAGGAAAGAAAAAGAAAGAAGAAGAAAGTAAGATAAGGAAAAAGCAAAGAAATATTTAAAGAAGTGACTTCCGATATTATTTTCTTCTTCTGATATTCTTCTGATATTTTAAAATATGTGACAAGCACCATTAATAACAATTGTAATAAAGCTGTACTATTCTATTTGATCAAGTGCATTTCTGATGCAAAACAGCATTCCCTTTTTGTTTTTCTGCCAATCTGTTCAAAATGACCTCAGGGGAAAATGCATTGGGCTTTTCATGCAGTCAGTATAGAATGCAATTCCTTCTCTGCTTGCTACCCCTTATGTTACCAACAAGCCTGTAGCAAAGCAACTGTCAAACTCAATTTTAGGGCAGCTGTTAAAGTTACAGTTTAATACACAGCTGGGCCCTCCAGCATATTTCAGTCAAACACCAAAAATGACCTCTGCTTTGATTTTTAGAATAAGCATTCAAAAAGCTTTTATCAGCTCAGAACATGTGCATTTCCCAGTTCAGAAAATAAAGTAGTTACACAAGTAGAGTATTAAGTGAAGGAAACCTATGGATGTTTCAGGGGACCTCACTGGATGTGTTGACCCATTCTAGAAATGATAATGCTGGAATTCTAGCACTGCTGGAGGACATCAAGTTGGGGAAGGTATATTTGGAACTACAGAGATAAAAGTTAGTAGAAGGAGTAACAACATGCTCTATTTTGAATCTTGAAATTTTTGAAAAAGTATTCATAAAAATATAGATATAAAATACAGTAAGCCTGTGCATGCTTCAAAAGTTATTCAGGAGTGCTTCTGATGTCACTTATAGCAAGCCACCTTTTTTAGCCTTCCATTTGAGTCTGAAAAAAGTTGTTTAAATATATAGGTTGCCAAACCTTTTAGACTCATTCCACTTTACAAGAGTACGGAAACATAGTAAATGAACACAGTAACCTAACTGTGCAAGACTATTTCATAAACTAAAACAAAAACAACAGATGCAACACATAATATCAATTTAAAAGATGATGAGCAAGATCCAGTTCCTACTGGTGCCCAATAATCCCCCAAAGACATCTGGAAGAGTACAGTTTTTCTTTACTACCTTCTGGATGATATTGCTGAATGGAACAGCCTGATATTTAGAGGGAGGCTTTTCTGAAATATAGGCATCATGACTGAAAAATAGCATTTTCCCACTTCAATATCATGAAACTAGAGTACCACAAAAAGCTTTGCCTGGGAGGATCTCCTCAGACAGGTCAACTCTGGTTGGACTATGCAGCACTGAAGGTGCCAAGACTTTATAAAATTAGCACCTTGAATTACTGTCAGAAATCTAGTGGTAACCAATGCCAGGACGCCAAGATAGGAGCAATATACCCATAGCAACTAGCCACAGTCAAGGCACGGATCACTGTATTTTGAACCAACTGCCGGTTCTGAGTGGTCTTCAAAAAGAGCCCCACAAAGAGTGGGGCATGATCGCATGATGGTAATGGCACAAGGCACTATAGCCACATCCTGCTCCAGACAGCTGCAACTGGTCACCAGCCAGAGCTGTGCAATCCATCCCCTGGCCACAGCCTGCACCTCTTCATCCAACAGTGAGTCCAGGAGTGCCCCTTAGTTGCAATCCTGCTCCCTCAAGGTCAATACCATCCTGTTGAGGGGCAACACTGGAGCTGAGAGAGAAGCAAGATGAACAAACAGTAATTCTATCTTGCTAGGGTTCAATTTCAGCCTGTTTCATCCTATCCAGACCCCCAACAGCCTCCAGACCCATAGACAAGGCTTTGAGGGCATCTTGCAGCTGCTTTAAGAGCCCCACTAACTTTTATTAGTCAGCTCCTTGAAGCAACAGAATCTTTATTCAGGCTCAAACAGAAGTCTGAAATAGAAAACTTACGTGATTTAATGAATAGCAAAATGATTTTGTGCTCATGTGAGGACTGAAACACATTTTCCAAATTTTTGATACATGCACATGCCTAAAATACAGCATGCCATAAAATTAACTGTAAAACTTACAAAGATACAGGCACAGGGAAACAGTATGAGAACACAGCTATGTATGAAGCAGTAACATCAGTCAGTGTTTCCCTCAGCATTTACCAGGTTTTCATATCTACTAGAATATGAGCAATCTGAAGACATTCAAATCCACATCTGGAAAGAATTTCACAGTTGTGAAGCTACAAGTAAAACAGTATTGTCCTTGTAAGCTAATGTGCTCCAGTTATGCCACTCCCTAGGACCAGATGCAAGAGACCCAGAATGATAACTAACAGCACTACCTGTCAACAAAATGGGGCAATGCCACCTGAGTTAACTTTTTTCTTCAACAGCATCTATTAAAATTTGGGTATTTTATATTTTTTATTTAACAGGATCCATTAATCTATTAAAATATAAGTAAGGCAGGAAGTTAGTGAGCTTCCAGAGAGGCATTGTAGTGAATCATGTACTGTAGACAATGGTATGTTACTGTTTGTGTGTCACCTTTATGTATGAATTGATCATAATTACTATAACACCCTACAGAAAATCTATCTATGTGGTTGCTAAGAGTCAACACCAACTTGATGGCACAAAATCAAAAGACCAATTACTGTAACAATTCTATTGTAATTCCAATGATTATACTATAATTATCCTTGATAATCACTATGAAAACATAATAATTGATAATGCAGTTTGTAACACAAATATCTTCATTGTATGAATGAAAATGACTAGGAAAATTCTACAGCTGGCAAAAAAAGCCAGAGGCCCTAAAGTTGCAAACAGAAAAATCATAGGTCAGCTGGCTAGCTCTAACATGATAGCTCAAAGCTACCAGGACAAGTTAACAAGAACATATAGAAACTCCAAACTGTAAAAAGCAGAGATGATGTGAACCTTACTGTCACAAACCTGGAATCCTAGGCAT
Source organism: Python bivittatus (assembly GCF_059951505.1). Classification (NCBI taxonomy): domain Eukaryota; kingdom Metazoa; phylum Chordata; class Lepidosauria; order Squamata; family Pythonidae; genus Python; species Python bivittatus. Next base: position 18,290,888 of record NW_028277056.1, on the reverse strand, counting down.
GTACTGATTTCCAGAACCAGCCTGTGGACAAATGAGGGAACAGAACAGAAGAGGGCCTTCATGATTGCAGCCTGCGAAAGTTTAGGCACCCTGTTCAAATTATGTTTCACTGAATCCCTAAATGAACAGAAACTAACACAGCCTCTGTATGGTTCAAAGTTAAACACATATTTCTGCAAATCTGAATGCATATTTTACATGCAATTGTTTACAGACTTAAAATAAGAAAACAATGAATACAGCAGGTGCTGTATTCAGGCACTTTTACAGTCAGTCCTTTATAGCACCTCTTCAGCAGAAATTACAGCTTCCAAACATTTCCTATAGCCAGATAAGAATTCTTGTATTCTTTCCTACTCTTCCTTGCAGATTTATTCTAGCTCAGAAATATTATTAGGTTTTCTTCCATGCACTGCATGTTTGAGATCTCCCCACACATTTTCAGCAGATCGCTGTTGTATAAGCCAAGCGGTATTGTGGGCCTACTTTTTTTTTTTTTTTAGCAGATTGTTTCCAGTGATTTCTGGGTTCTGTTTTGCAGGTACAACCGCTTTTCAAAGAATTCTAGCAGAATGTTTTCTATGGAGTAGGTGGGGTCTTCAGGCTAACGACCCACAGTCAATAAAGAAACTGAAACTAAAAAGACAGTATGTTTTAGATCACAGCAACACAGTGATCCAAAACATACCTCCAAGTCAATATGAAAGATAAAACTGCCATTGCCTTTTTCTTCTTCTTATCACTGTAAAATAGAGTTCCAAGATTGCACTGACTTTTAATAATTAAGCCTTAGGCCTGTGAAAATCCTTTCAGAGGTGTCCTCCAATGCAAAGAACTGTGGACAAAATGCCTCTTTTCAAGTACTGTAATTAAAGGAGCCACATCTTTTTCCAGGCTTGTGGGGTTGCCACAGAAGACCCTCCCATCTGTTGCTGCAAAATATTTTTGAAGACATTACAACCATTTTCACAATGAGACAGACTGCATTAATCATAACATGGTGCTAATTTTTGTTTAACATGATGTGCAGGTAGGGATCAGGGAACAGATTTTAGGTTGTTTTAAGCAGGGAACCACCATTTGAAAAACATAAATTGTTGCTAGCTTACTGGATGCAACTGCAGATTAGCATGACGTATATATAGGAATATGTGATTTGCTTATAGATTCCTTGTTTAGTTCTCTTCTGTGTTGGTGCTCTGTCCAAGCCAATTCCCAGAAGTGAAAAGTAAGGGCAGCTGAAAGAGGAGGGAAAGGAAGCCAGAACTGAACAAACAAGTCAAGAATACTTTGCTCATCCACAAGACACTCTTGTTTATAGCTTGTTCAACAAAATGGCTTAAACTGCTTAGCATGATGTAAAAATTGTATCATACCTGGAGGTGCTTTTCCCTTTCAAGCTCTAAAAGCTGTGGTCAGAGTGCCCTGGAAAAACCTCTCCTCTTTCTGATGGCCCTTTACCAATTAACTTTTCTAAAACAGGATGACCTGCTATTGGATCAGAAGTTATTTAATATAATGACTGACAAATAATTGAATTAAGCATCTCAAAATATTTTAAACTTCCCTACAAAACCACAACCGTGACATGTATTTATGTAATCTATTTATTACTACAACTTGTATACTGCTCCATTTCAGATACTCTGAATGGCTTACAGTATTAATATAATGTAATTTTAAAAATCAATTAATACAAATATAATCAATCTGATGCATCACCATTTGGGGGTAACATAACCTAACCTGACCACAAATACTTTCTGAAGAGCCTTATTTTTATAGCTCTAAAAATGTAGTAAGGGATGGTGGTCCAGATATTCAAGGTAAGCCTCGGTGATTGGGCTCTCAGCATGCTTTCTCTCCCCAGTCTTACTGGATGGGCAGATTCAAACTGGAGGTGGTGATCACAGAGACAACCAGTCCTGAGTCATGTAGGGCTTTAAAGGTGAGAACCAACACACTGAATTTCATGGAGGAGCTAACGTAAGACAGCTATAATATCAGCTATTCATCATCCAAATGACAAAATCTAAGACTGCAATCTTCAAAAGTTTGATGTCTTAAGAACATTTAGTAATTCTTTTCAAAAATATAGGCCTACGCCTCTGCATCACAGTCTGCATTCTCCTCCTCAGCTGCTTTGGGGGAATAGGCAGGAGAAATATTTTCAGAAAATGGACACTGATGAGAAAGTTAATAGACCAAACAACAAAGCTTCCATCTGGATGAAAACCTCTTACTAATTTTAAGGAAACATTGTATTTTTATCAATGTTTAATGTCCTTAACCATCCCCAGCAAGGGGCCTAAATTCCTACCAGGCAGCACTGCCAGCAGATTGAAAAAGATCATGTTACACTCATCCCCATCACAAAGATGCTGAGAGGCCTGGGAGCAGAGTTCACTTAAGACCCCCAATCACTTGCCAATGTAGGTTTCCCTCCATTTTTTGTAAGCATTGGAATCAATAGCCCAATAAACGCAAATACCCAAAACACTGAAATAACTATTGAGCTTATATTTAAATTGATTAGGTACTGAGGTATTAAATTGAACGAACATGGTATAATGGTTAAGGAAATAGACTTAAGAGTGGAGAGAGACCCAGATTCTAAAACCAGTCACCCCTTTTAATCCTAATCAGCTTCAGACTCTGCAACAAGCAACTGATAACCAAAATCATATTGTATTCTTATAGCTTTGCTGTAAGAACTAGGCGAAGGCAATGCGAAGGCAAAAGGAGAAGAGGACCGCAGAGGATGAGATGGTTAGATAGCATCACTGAAGCAATGAGCATGAAACTGAGCAAACTCAGGGAGGCAGTGAAGGACAGGAAGGCCTGGCGCGATATGGTTCATGGGGTCACGAAGAGTCGGACACGACTTAACGACTGAACAACAACATTCTAAGCCACCTGCAGTTACAGGGGTGACTTTGAGCCAGTGTCTCTCTTTCAGCACAACCTACTGTACTTCACAGGGTTACTGCTGTGGTGGAAAATAGGAAGAAAGAGATCTATGTGTGCTGCTTTGAGCTCCTATTGAAAGGCAGAACATAAAACTAACAAACAAATAAAATAATATACTTTGGATGAGCCTTTCCTACTCCAAATGTGGGACCTGGGCAACTGCCTGAATTAAGTTTCCACAAGGTGAGAGTCCATCTTGAACATTTAGTGACCAATCCAAACACATAAAAATGCCTCTTTAAATGAGCCGGAAGCATGAATAAAAATGGGTAAACATTCAACAGAGTTACTTCCCATACATTTTCCCCATCTAGAAGGCATTTTATTTGCAAGGAATAGAGCACCCATCTCTGGATGGAAAAAAAAAGGCAGCTGCTAGTCCAGTTTTATAGAATTCAGTGGGAAATTTACATTGTTTGGGAAAAAGCTCTTTATACAATTTATTAGGGCTGGAAGCATGTAAAATTCAAAGGGGAAAAGGTCCAGTGTCAAATAGTTGCATATGTCAACAACTCCTTAAATCGAAGGGTCTTTTTCTGGGACTGCCCTGCAGTCACACAATTCCAGGTATTCTAAGGAGTTTCCAACAGATGCCACCTGCCCTCCGTGCCCTGCAGCTACTTTCTCCCTTCACACCTGAAATACTAATCAGCCTTATTATTTGTTTTAGAAATCTCAGGATCTCTGAACAAGGAAGGATACCTTGTGAATGAGGTTATGAGATGCTGGCAAAGCTTTCAACTCCTCACTCCAAAGATTAAATAATAATCCTTGGCAAATGGAAGCTCAGTTTGGATTCTTTCCATGGCCCACTGTCAAAGTGGCAGTGTTTTGTTAAATTTAAATAGCTGTCCTGCAAAGCTGAAAGTGACGGAACATACCCAAGGCTGTCTAATAACAGAACCACAACTCTGACTGCATGTGAAGGTTGTCCCTAACGTTGTTCTCTCTAAGTTGCCAGTAGAAGTCAGGAACTGGAGTTGCAATAAATGAAGCCATTTTAGAAGCTTCCATTAAGGGGCACAGAGCATTTTACAAAGAAGCAGTAATATATTTAATCAATATTTGTTTGGGTCCATCCATGCATATCCAAAGGATATGTTTGAATTTCCTCAAATCAATGTTCCACAGCAGTGCCAGATTCAACCTCGAAGTATTGAGACAGCTTCCACCTTCAGCCCCAGTTTTCAAAAATGCTTTGAAAGCCCTTTGTTTCAACTGGCTTTTAATGAAAATGATTCTGCTGATGGTTTCTCTATACCAGATTGATGCTGAGTTGAATAATGCGTTTCCAAAGTTATGGCCACCAGATGTCTTGAGGCTTCAACTCCCTGAATTCCCTGAAATTATGGGAAAGCTCTTTAAAAGGTTTGTTCATCTGTATTTAGAACTTCCTCACTTGCTGACAATGTATGGGTTTGGGGTTTTATAATATATTAAGGCATACTTCTGTTTGTAAATGAACACAGTACTGTACAACTGAATTTTATTTATGCAGTATTCGAAAAACTCCTAGAAATGTCACTGTCCTTTAAATTGGCCTGAAAAAGCTCAGGGGGAAAAAATCTTGATTTTTTTTTTTTAAAGGAGCAAATTAAAAAAAAACAAAAACCTCCAGTGAAAGATCTTCTAGAATACTGAATTCAATAAATAATGTGCTCAAATGTTATCTTTTATTTCATTTAAACATTTTCTATTAATTTATAATTGGAATACGTTTACCTAGATTATCACAGCACTGCAGTTTCTATACTCAGAGAACAAGCAGCGCAATTAGCATTCTAGTGTAAGAGAAAAATGCTGTTTTGTCCCAAGGAGACACTGAAATTTCACCTAAAAAGGAAAGAAGGAGGCTTCAGTGACACATTTATTCATGAACTTTATTGCTGACTTTTCATCTAGAGCAGGCCTGAAAAACATGCGGTCCACTAAAGGATTTCACACAGCCTGCATTCCTCATGAGTGAGAGGTCCAAAAATGCAGTATATGTTTTTTTTTAAATAAAGTTTCCACGATGAACTGTCACAGGGGTGATTTCCAGGAAATAACCAATCAGCGCTCAGCCTGTGAGCGCTGACACGTTATGACAGCGACGAGGGTGGCAAAATTACTCACCGAAGCAGCTCTGGGAGAACGGCCATTTTGATAATTGTAAATTATCCATGTCCTACACTACGTAGGACAAACAGGCAGAAGACTAGCAGAACACATCCATGAGCACCAACTAGCAGTCAGAAGACATGATGAAAATTCCCTGCACAACACATGGATAGACAGTTTTAACTGGGAAACTGTCAGCATTTTAAACCAAGCCAAATCCAAATATGCAAGAGAATTCTTGGAAGCCTGGTATTCAGACAAGGCAGCAATTAACAGACACATAGAGATTAAGAGCATCTACATACTATTCAAAAGAGACAAAAGACCAGATCGCCTCACCAGCATTCAATCACCAGCAATCATCTCTAGTAATCAGCACCCAGATAAGCAAAGGTCACCACCAGGCACACAATCAAGCAGTCAACATATGCTAATCAATGAACTACCAGAAGAGCAAAACAGAACCCCCACCCCCACCAGCACTGGCAAAGCAGGCCACAGCAGATAAATAGAGAGCAAACCCCATCCCATTTTAGCACTGAAGATGTTACCTAGCCAGGTAATGAAACGTTTGCAAGAAAAGAACCAAGCTCAGAGAACCCCAAGAACTCCACAGTTCAACCCTGAGCTACACATATTCGCCTCCATTGCTATCATTGCATTGTACATTGGCAAGTGTTATGCAGCAAAGTTTTAAATTTCGACCATGTAATGTCAGTGGTAGTTTCGACTGTAAACTATATTCGTTCAAGGGGACTGGAGCATAGGCCATTTCAAGCATTTCTTGAAGAGGTTGGTGCCACCTGCAACGATGTACTCTATCATACAGAAGTTCGTTGGTTGAGCCGTGGAAGAGTATCACAACGTTTTGTTGCTCTCAAGGAAGAAATCGTTCAATTTTTAGAGAATGACTCGAAAAGGTTCCCAGAGCTGCACAATGAAGTTTGGAATAATGACTTGCATTTTTTATGTGACATTACAGGTCATCTAAATGAACTAAATTTACAGCTTCAAGGGAAAAGTCAACTTATTTTTCACATTCTTGCAACAGTAAAGGCTTTCAAAATGAAACAGAGGTTATTCAAAAGCCAACTGACAAAAGGAGAAATGTACCACTTTACTAAGTGTATGAAACATATTCCGTTGTGTAAGCATGCCGAGTTAGGAGAAAAATATCCAAATGACATTGAACTTTTGATCTAGGAGTTTGACAGAAGACTGACGCTGTCCAAAGAAGATGACATTAAATTTAAGTTAATTGAAGATCCTTTCTCTGTGGATCCACAGGAACTCCCTGCACATTAACAGCTAGAGGTTACTGAACTTCAGTGCTCAACAGTTTATCAAAATAAACACAGAGAAACCAGCCTTCAAGACTTCTACAAGAGTTTGGACAAGGGAAAGTTTAAAAATCTGCTAGATGGTGCCTTACAGGTTTTCAGCATATTCGGGAGTACCTACATATGTGAACAAAGCTTCTCCATTATGAACTTGAATAAAAACAAGCGACGATCAACTCTAACCGATGAACATTTGGAAAATATCTTGAAAACATCGATTTCAAACATGATTCCGGAGTATGATAAACTGATTGCTGACAAGAAGTGTAATACGTCCCATTAACAAAATGTAAATGGTAAGAAAACCTTAAAAATATATTCAGACTTACCAAAGTAATACTTTTTTCCTTAGTAATAAGTGTAATAATTGAAATTTCCCTTTTTTATAATATGGTTTATTTTATTTGCAAAATAGTTTAATCATTAATTATACTATAATAATTGTACAATTAATGATTAAACTATTTTGGAAATAAAAAACATTATTATCCCATTATTATAACTTTACTTGGAAAGTGAGGCGCTAAAAACCTATCTGCGGCCCGAAAAAGTTTAGCCTATTTAATTTCGCCCCTTACTTACTGCCAAGTTGTGCAGGTCTGACCTAGAGGTTAGTGAATTTGCTCTTGATATAACTCTGTTTTATCAAGTTGATGCTTTCTTCTGTCTTCAGCTTTATGATTTTCCTACTTGGCACTGATAAAGTTAACAGATCCTTGGTTTCTTAGAAGTCTGCAACTTATAGTTCTATATGTAACAAAATTTTAATTAAAGCAAATTAGTAAATATAATTGAGTAAACATAATTAGCTTGTTTACTTGCTTATTCCCTTGGAATAAACAGACCAAGCATGCTAAACCAAGATATATACATTGTCATGTCTGCTCTTAATATAGCAAAGTAAACTTAGATCAGTGAAGGGTGGTATAAAAATGAATACTGATATAGTATGAATTTCCCCAAAATGTGCTTTTTTTTCTGGAGGAAAATGCTTTCCCCCCATGGCTTTAAACTGGAAATGTTAGCTGCCTACTAAAAATCTTTTAAACTGGGTTCCATAGTCTAAGAACCCACAGATCCCTGGAACTTCCAGACCTCTCCAACATTTCCTACAACACTGCGACTTTACACGTGATAGAAGGGGAAGATTAAATATAGGTACAGCAATCATAACCATATTTAATGAATCTAACTTAATTAGATTTACATGTAAAGTAATTAAACCAAACATAAGTTTTCTCCTAATCTCATTATCCTGGTCCTGCCTACTCTGTGGTACATGGCCCCCAGCACAACACTCACAGATCAAATGTGGTCTTCCATTCAAAGGAAGTCTCAGTCTCTGTTTTAAATAAATACAGGTAGTCCTCAGATTAGGATGGCAGTTAGGACCGGAATTTCCATCACTAAGCGACGCAGTCATAAAGCATGGCATCACGTGACTGCATTGCTTTGTGACAGCAATCTCGCAGTCCTGGTTGCCATCATAACCCTAGGACCATGTGGATCATTAAGTGGGGAGAGGCAGGAGTCCCAGGCAAGCAGGCTGGCAGGTGAGAGCTGCGGGTGGGAGCTACTAGAGGGCAGACGCTATGGAGCATGGATGGGTGTGTGGGTGCTGCAGAGGGTGCCCCAGGCAGGCGCTACGGAGCACAGGCAGGCGAAAAAGTGGCAGGAGCAACTTGAGAAATCTCCTGCTGGCTTCCTCATTGACTTTGCCTGCAGGAAGCTGGCAGGGAATGTTGGAAATCATGATCATGTGACCACAGCTTACTGCGACATCATAATCTCAAGCCAGGCACTGAGTGTCCAGATCGCAATCATGTGACTGTGGGCACGCTGCAATGGCTGGAACTCTGAGGACCAGTCGTAAGTCTCCCTCGTTCAGCGCCATTGTAACTTTGAATGGTCGCTGAACAAGTGGTTGTAACCCAAGGACTACCTATAAACTATATTTGGGTATGGTTTGATAGAAACAGAATTAGAAGGGCCCATAGAGATCAAGTATTTCACCTCCTTGCTCAACACAGGATCCACTACAGCATCTTTGACGGACAGTCATCCAGCCTATGACTGAAGATCTCTAGAGAAGAACTCACTGACAGCTCATATAGTCAGAAAGTCCTTATGTCTATCTCTGAACTTGCTTCAATTTGTCACTTTCCTTTTTGAATTGTGGTGTCCAGAACTGGACCCACTTCTCCAAATCAGGTTTGGCTTTGGAGCCTTGAATTTGTGTAAATTAGCTAAGTTCTCTTACCTCTCCTAGTCTATCCTAAGCTCTCATTCCCCCAGTGGCATCAGGCAGGGCTCCTGTTCCTTTCTGAGAGAAAACATACCAAATAGGAGTTAAAAATTCTATTTTCTCATTATCACTCATTATTCTCTCACCACTTCTTGCAGTGGACCTATATACCCATTGGTTTTCCTTGTATTTTGAACATATGCAAAGAATCCTTTTTATTGTTCTTAGTATCTCCTGCAAGCCTCAGCTCGTTTTGAGCTTTCGCCTTCCTGACAGAACTTCTAGAGTTTCTGGAAATGGCCCCATATTCTTTGATTGCATACCTCCATCCCGCCAGCTTTTGCATACCTCCATCCCGCCATTTCCTACAACTACCTCTTTTTCTTTTCAGCATTTTAGAGAGTTCTACCTCTATATTGTCTTCTTTAGATTTCTCCCTTTTTCCATCTCATGAGGATTGTTTCTAATTGGGTCTCCAGCATCTCATGCTGTAGATTTTCCCATTCCTCCCGAATACTTGTCTCCTTCAGAATTTCAAGCCATTGGAACTGTCTTCCCTTCCTTCTGAGTTCATCAAAATCTTTTGTACTGAAGTCCAGTATGCAGCTCTGTCTCTTCTCGGGTCCTCTTCCTTTGCTTATCATAACCCCAACGATAATATGATCATCTTCACTTCTTCAATCAATTCCTCCCTGTTGGTGAACATTAGATCCAAGATAGCAGCCCCCCTCACCCCATCTTCTTTCTTCTACTTCCTGACAAATGAAGTTGTCAGCAAGAAAGGACAAGAATCTGTTGGCAGAATTAGATTCCCAGCAGATGGCAGGATAATTGAAATCTCCCATTATCACTATTGCATGCCTCTTTGAAAGACTGGTCATCTGACGCAGAAAAAGCTCATCTACCTGCCCAGGGGGTCTATAATAAACTCCAACAATGGCACTCTCATTTCTCTCTCCTTTTATTCTTAACAAATACTTTCAACAGGATATCCATGCTCTGATTCCTGAACTTCTGTATAAGTGTATTTCTTCTTTACGTACAGTTCAACAAACACACCCATTCTCTTGGCTTGTTTTGAATAAACGGAGGCCTCACAATATTGTGTGCCAATCACGAGCATCATTTCACAAAGTTTCAGTAATACTTCTTATATCATATTTGTCTTCTGGAATTAGGATCTCTGGTTTCCCACTGGTGCATGGTGTGGGAAATTCCTTACGTAGCTAGCTATGTAACTACTAACTTCTCCAGGTTTCTGGCCAAAATGCTGAAGCTGACTATTTGAAATGAGCTTTGTGTTTTCAAACAGATAAGTAGTTTGCCATATAGTTTTGCCCCAGTGTTTTATTCTGATGTATATTTTGGTATACCTATTAGTGACTGCAAGCAATGACAACAAATACAACAACACAACTGTACTCTCCATCACAGTTATAAATGACTGTATCTTCTAAGGAGGACATTTCTACAAAGTTCTTAGTTATGTACTGGATGTTATTTTAGAAATCATTCACCTTTATGGTTGATGTTTTTTTAAGAAAAAGGACAAAGATGAAAACAGGGGTCACGTGGATTTGGAAATATAAAAAGGGGCTATAAAAATAGTGAACTGTCAGTTACAGCAGATCATTTAAAGAAAACAAAGCCAACAGTAAGAGTGAACTAGTAATAAAATCAACTGATGAAGGAAAACAAATATCCCCATGGATACAAGGATCTGGAATTTGGGGTATTATATCAATAAAGACAAAATTAGCTACAGAACTTTATATCTCTGTGTGCTTGCTTAATACCTTATATAAACATTTACAATAACTAATAACTTACGTTTATTTCAATGATGATTGTATGAATATCTTTCTGTAACTAGCAAATATATTTTTCCTAACCTGGAAAAAAGGCAACAAAATATATTTGCAGTCATTTACTAGAGTTTAAATCACAGATGGCCAAGAAAAACAAACAAGACATTTCACTGAGGACAAACAAAAAATAGCCGTAATACCCATGTACTCATTACTGCAATAGGTGTGGAATTAAAAATAGAGCTAACCAAGAATTAGGGCATCTCAAGAGCTCTCTATTTTGCAAGATTAAACTAGATCTATTTTAAAATCCATGTAATGACAAAAGTACCTAAATGCACCAAGATAAAACAGAATTCTGCAGAAATATACAATGTCTTTTGATAAGTTTCTACAAAGTAGAATCAAATTCTGGATGTAACTGATGAGTTGAGGACAGCAGTATGATGGTTTGCAAGATGATGGCTAAGAGTACAGGTAGTCCTTGCTTACCGCTCACTCATTCAGTGGCCATTCAAAGTTATGACAGTGCTGAAAAAACAACTTTACAGCCAATTTAAGACCATTTACAACCTTTGCAGCATCCCTCAGTCATGTGATTGCTGTTACAGTTAGTAAACAATGTCCTATGCCTGACCTGTCCTTTTTTCTTCCCCTTCCCTTGCAGAGCAGACAGATTGGAGAGGAAGGGATTGCAAGAGAGTAAGCTGTTTGCTCTTCTACACATCAAAAGCAATGTGATTGCACCAGCAGCCCAGGGCTGTGAGCCATGGATACCCTATGCAAATAAGTTACTCTCTTGAAATCCCTTCCTCTCCAATCTCTCCACTCTGCAGGAGTGGGGAGGAGAAAAAAAGCAAGTGATTTCTGTGGGCAATCAGTTTAATCAATTCAGTTGAACTCTGTAGGAATCAGCTGAAGTTGAAAGAACAAGTGGTAATGCATGAAATAATGTTGCATGAGGTAAAAGCAAGGGTGGTTCACAAAGACAGAAAGGTAGTGACTGGTCTTGGTATAAGCTAGATTGAGCTATGTTTTCTTTTTCCTTATCTCATGTGTTTACAGGCAGTCCTTGGTTAACAACGGTAACTGGGACCGGGAACTCCATCATTAAGTGATATGGTAATAAAGCGCAACATCACGTGACTGCACCAACTTTACAACAGCAGTTCCTGCAGTTCCAGTTGTGGTTGTTAGGTGAATTCCGCATGGTTGTTAGGTGCAGTGTCACGTGATCGCCATTTGCAACCTCCTGCCAGCTTCTCCACTGACTCTGCTTGTTGGAAGACGGCAATGAAGCAAATGGTGATCATGTGACCGCAGGACACTGTGATAGTTGTAAGTGCGAGCCAGTTGCCAAGCGGCCAAATCGCGATCACAAGATCATTGGGGCGGCACACAACTTCAAGGACTAGCTGCAAGTCTCCTATTTCAGCACTGCTGTAACTTCAAATGGTCACTGAACAGTCATTAACTGTAATTTCTTTATTATTATTTCTTATTGCTTGTCTCCATTTTGTATAACTCCACTTATCCCAGAAGGCAATAGCATGGTAGGTAGGTAGGTATGATGTATGCATAGAATCAAATAATAAAAATACTGAGCCTTATTATAGACTTTATTATTGATTTTATTTTTTAATCAAAGCTGCCCAACTCAAGATTTGAAATAACAGCATAGCTAGCTGTTAGAAGTTCCATTACTGGTAGTCCTCATTTAGCAACCACAATTGGGACTGGTACCTCAGTCATTAGGTGAAGCAGTCAGTAAGTGAAACCACGACTGTACTTATGATCTTACTTCAGCTTTCCTTTGCTTTACAAACCTAAGAAGGTTGTAAATGGGAGGACTGGTCACAAAGTTACTTTTTCATCACTGTCATAACTGTGGTAACTAAACAAGGCAGTCACTAAACTAGGACTGCCTGTATTGATTTGGGGCTATTTCAGAAAACCAATGTACCCAAAAACTGTAGACAAAAGGATAGTCCATGCTTGTGGTAAATTTCTAAGTGTCCGTACTCAGGAAGTGAAATCCTTCATCTTATTCTGAAAGAATGTAATATATCCTGTCTCTAGTTCTTCCCTGTTCTCCTAAAATCATCCCATCTATTCTTCCTCTTAGGTGCCATCAATTCTCAAAGAACACTTGTTGCACAAAGCTGCATATAGACTTCTGACATTACTGACCTGTTTCTCTAGTGCCTTCCGTGACTTTGGTTGATCCTGAAAAGGTAGCGGCAGCATCAGACCTGGCTAATATTTATATGGGAACCTTTCCAGAAATATCAGGGCTGGAGATTAGGCTGGGAAGTCAAAAAAATAACCTGGAAGAAGGCAGTGATAAACCACTTCCATACTGTCATCAAGAAAACTTCATGGACATGTCCAAGGAGTCAGCAGGAATCAATTACTTTTTTCCATGATCCCTATTTGATGAAACCTAATATCCTGTTTACTATCTTTAATCTATCTCTTTTCCTCTCTGAATATTAGGCCACTAATACTATACTTTGAGATTATTTAGGAAACTGTATACAGTAATAGAATGTTCCAAATCTTTTCTAACTCCTTAATATATTACTCTTACATTGCCATTCTTCTATGGAAGAACTGTTGAAACCATTAATGGGAAGCACTGCTCCTTTTTAAGCTTTTGAAAGAAAACATATGGCCAAAAGTGGAAAATTAAATGGACTAGCTAGATATTAGACCAATCCACCATGGCAATTGGGATATGTTTATCTTTTAATCTCCTATATAGTAAAAAATACTTTACTAACAATAAGTATCTTATTATATTTAAACAAAATTATCATTTCACATTATTTTCCAACTTCCCTTGTCAAAAAATCTTACGCCTGTAATATTTTTAATCAAAGTTCAATCCTACCTCCCTATTTTTGCCCACATTCTCCCTTCATCAGCTTGCAAATAACATTCTCAAAAGAACTGCTGTTCCACTGTAGGAACTAAATGTTCCTACACAGCTTGAGAAAACATTTTGAAAAAGTTAAAATACAAATATTATTCGTTCCCCTTTATCAGAGGTAAAAAGTACCAAGTTGATTATTACTTCAATTAACTTTACTAACAACCAAATGTTTTTTTTCAGTGAGATAGGTAGGTAGTTAGAGTGAGCAAGTCTGAAATGGGTTATTCTGACCTTACCAAAAATGTGCCAAATGATGTTCCAGTTATTCCTGATTTCTTCTGAGTTTGAAATAGCTCTGATATAAATTCAAGCCATTTTGAACTTAGAACAATTCTGGAATAGTCGGAACAGCACTGGAACACTTCCAGTAATGTCAGGACAGCTATTTTGGAATCAGAGCAACATATGGGCTTGAAACAAGATTGTCTGAAATCTTTGATTGAAAAAATGAAGCAGCAAAAACCATTGGTCAAAACTTAAAACCACTGGTCAAAATGATGTACATTCTAGCAAGAATTCTATGCAATTACTGATGGTGTACAACCTGAAGTTTAAAAGCTGGCTGCTGCTGCAGCAAACTAGGTTTCTTTCCGTTTTGTAAAACAAACAAAACATTTTAAAATTATTTTTATCAGATTGCAAGCCCAACATGTGAGCCAATAATTCCTTTCTTCCATAAAATACAACATCAACTCCTACTGTTTGTTTCCTTTCCTTGTCAGTGTCAAATAAACTGTCTTTCATCAGATACTTACATTTTATGCTAATCTGTAACCCTGCCTTTGTTGGGTTTTCTCCACTTAACATTTCAATTAGTTTTTGTCTAATTTACTTCCTATGCATTCCTTCTACATATTGCTCTGTACATTCCATCTTGCCCCACTTAATGCATAATGAAAAGGCTAGAGGCTAAATTATTTATTTCTAATCATTTCCCTTGCATTTTTTAACAAAAATATAATAGAATTAGAAAATTAGAAGGACCATTTAGACCATCACATCCAATTTCCCTGCTTAATGTTGAAATACAAATTAAAACATCCCAGACAGATGGCTGAGTAATCTCTACTTGAACACATCCAATGAAGCCAAACCCACTGGGTTCCTGTTATTGCTCTTACAGAATGTTTTTTATAACATTCAATCAGAATTTATAGTCTTGTAATTTATATCTACAGTATAATTCCATGTTCTGTACAAGAGAAAATGGGTCTTGAATTTCTATATGACATGCTTTCAAGCATTTGAATTCATTCATTCATTTGTTAAATTTCTAGGCTGCCCAACTCTGCCTGATAGAGAATTACTCTCTATGAATGAAGAAACAATGTTCCTCACAATAAAAAAAACAGGAAAAAAAACAGTATTGCATAAATGGGCTTATTCATGCTTGATCAGATTCACTGTTTTCCTCCACTGGGGCTCCAGGTGTTCTTTTCTAACATTTTACCTCCAGAGTTCTTAAGAAAACCAAGGAGTTCCCTGAGAACAATGAATGAGAGAGACCACCTACAAGCCATTCAGTCTGAGGCCCTTTTCACATATCCACTCCGCAGAGCAACCAAGACCTCAGCCAGATGGCTCACCATCTCCTCTAGAAAAACCAAATTCCCTTTCAAACATATCCAGATCCATCAGAAGCTTGGGGCAGATTGATGTAATATATCCTATCTTCCTATGAGCAAGGGGAGCATAGCAAGCCAAAAGTGATGTGACCATGACAAAATACTGATAATAACATCCTCAAATCATGCCACAACTCCCCAAGCCTCTGAAAGCCATCAAGGCTTGCTGAATGATAACGACCACCCACCCAGCCCTGCCCTGCCCTGGGGCATGACAGCTCTGAATCTTGTCCTCTGGGCCCACCCAGGTCTCAATTATAAGTGACAGCAAGGTTGATTCATCCACAACCAAATCATAGATGAGGCTGGACTGTCTATTTCTCTAATCCATCAAGATTATTTTGAATTTTATTTCTGCCTTCTAAGGTATTAGGTATCTAACAAATTTTACATCTGCAAATTTTGTAAGTCTTACCTCCACTTCTTCACCCAAGTCATTAATTAAAATATTGAAGAGTAAAAACCTAGGACTGATTTTTGTTGCACCCCACTTGATACATCTCTCTCCAGTTTGATAAGGAATGGCCAATGAGCATTTTTTGGTTAAGATTTTCAAGCCAGCTATGTATTCACTAATTAGTCATGTCACCTAACCTACATTTAATTGGCTTGCTAATCATGAGTATTTTGTGAAATGTTACGTCTACAGCATTCCCACAATCTATTAAGAAAATTATCCAATCAAAAAACAAGATAAGGTTCGTCTGGCAAGATTTGCTCTTGACAAATCCATACTAATTTATGGTAATTACCTTATTTTTCAAGGTGCTTACAGATTAATTTCCTTACAATCTACTCTATATTGTATCTAGGTATCTTCCAGTGTTATGTTTTTTAGCTGTACAAACTAATCTGAATAATATTAATGTCTTCAGTATAGATAGCTAACCCTCAGCCTATATTAGGGCACTTAAGTTCCATTTACACATATTGACAATGTCGACATATTGTGAAAGTAATGGCCTTCTCAAGAGGCTGAATATCAAAAGCGTGATACTAACATGCTGAACCATACAAACAGAAGCCTTTACATGTTTCTAAAGTAGAATTGTTTCTTAGCTATTATTCATGTAATTTTTCATAATATAAACAGGAGCCTTTACATATTGTTAAAGTAGAATTGCTCATATTTCTCTAACATTTTTCAAATATATTCAAGAAGTAATTCAAAACTGAATTCAATTAAAAACCTTAATGTTTAACATGCCCATCTCTACTGAGGAAAAACTGGGCTTCTGAATATCAATCACAAGTTATTATTCTGGTGTCAACACAGTTCTTGTTGATGTGCAATATGGCTGCCAGATATCTTTCATTTTTGACAAATAATTGCAAAATCTCAGATGAAACATTCTTCAATATTGTGATACAATACAAAAAGAAGCCTAGGACAAATTTTATTTCTCCACCTCCTCAGAAAGAACTCATGAGGAATATAAATTCTTCACTCAATTATCTTACTCAAAAACACTAAAATCTCTGAGCATTAGGTCATAATACTTCAGTTCTTCCTTCCACATTCTCTAACATTTGATGTTATGGAAGGAATGGGGTCACAATAGTCTTTTAATCACTTGCATACAATTGCCACTATAAGTTTATGTTTGGATATTAGTTCAAATGTGAAAGTCCTACTTTGATCAATGCCACCACATCTCCCACTCACCACTCTCAAGGATTTGGAAAAAGGGCAGGGATATCTATTTTGGGCTTCTGTAGCCAGTAACACTTTGAAATAAGTTCCAAGAGCCCCAGGAACTGGATGGCTGACCAATCCATATTCTGGTATCTGCAAGTCTTTCTGAACCAGGCTCTGGATTCTAATGTCATTATTATTTGTATTTAAGCTTCTCAAGATAGAATCTGTGCTAACAGTCTGTTCCAATTCTGTGGAAATAAATTACTCCATTTTAATTGGGGAAAAAGCACAGTCACTAACAATGTGTGTTTCAGTACTGTGGAAAAAACAGCAGAATCATACTTTCACCTATTCAAAGACTAAACCGCCCAGCTGTAAACCTAAATAATTTCCATATTGTTGTAGAACTTTTATAAGGGGAAGAATGGAAGTGCCTTAGCAATCCTTGAATAATAATAAGTTATAAGCATCAACTGTATTCGGCTGGCTGTTAAAAGCCACTGGGTGAGTTTATCTTCAACTCTGAACAAAAGAAAAATTAACTTAAGCTTAACAACCTAAAGAATTTGCAATAAACAGCAAAAAGCTAAATACATTTTTGATCTAAGAAAGTTATAAATGGATTAAGGGCCCAGATAAATTTGGAATATTGACTTTTACTATAAAGTTTTAGAATTAACCATAAAAAAAAAGTAGCTTCTTGTAAGAAAAAGATTTATTTTGGCTATCCTGGCTATTTCAAGCCATAACAAAGATAAGTTGCTTTATGATTTTAGAAACTGGACATTAGGGGGTCTAAAGATTCTAAGCAGAAGGGAAAAAATACATGCCTGTTTAGCTTTTTGCTGTTTATTACAAATTCTTTAAGTTCTTAAGCTTATAATTAATTTTTCTTTTGTTCAGAGTTGAAGATAAACTCACCTGATGACTTTTCAGACTTGCTGGGCTCATTTCCATTCTAGCCCAATGCCTGGGTGAAGAGCCAGGCCTTCACAGCCCTCCCATAAAGCAACTGAACCCATTGCAGTTTGCATAGTGGACCACTGCATGCTGAACCAGTTGTAACTTCCAGGTAGCCTCCAAGTGCAGCCCCATTTAGAGCAAGTTACAATAATTCAACCAAGATGCAACTAAGGTGTGAGTGACAGTGAGCATGGCCTCCCAGTCCAGAAAGGGTACAACTGATGCACAAGATGAATCTGTGCAAAGCCCCCCGAGGAACACTTGCAACCTGTTCCTTCAGGAAAGTGTGTTTAATCATGAAGAGAAAATCACAAAGCATACACGTGGATGGATCTTGTCACTCAATATATGTTACTTGATATATAATTATGACTAGACTCTCATTTCAAATAGTTAATCGAATCAAGAAAATATCCTCCAGTTCCTCAGCGACACACTTGGTCACAATCAGATCACTTACATACACTTTCGTACAATTCTCAGCACAGGTCGTTTAGCTGACAAACATAAAAGTCACATGAAGGTAATCTGCATGTTTAAAAGCAAACTGAGTTACTATCTTCACAGTCTAGATAAAAAATTAACTGAAAACTCTTTTCAGCAAGTCATGAGTAGCTAGCATTTGAATAATGTTCATTTCAAGGTCAATCCACAAAGATTATTTAAAATATATTACACTTTTAAAACCTGCAAAATTAATTAAGCAACTTGTTCCCACCATGGCAACTTATTAAATGAGTTGTCAACATTAGAAAATGTATTTGCTGATGAAAGTGTGTGTATGCCGATGTGTGTATTAAGACTAAAATTATAAATTTTTGATTGAGCTAGTGTTGACATATAATAAAATATTTCTCCAAGAAATGTCAGGGCTTCTTCCAAGGCCCTTGTCATTTTATTCTGCAGTGGAGCAATTCTACATTACCTTTTGCTATGTAAGGCAATAAAGGCCAAATCAGTTATGCTATTTTAAATAATCCAGAATCCAAGTTAATTAGAACTACAAAGGAATAATAAGAGTTTAACATACAAATTATCAAATTATACATGTTCAAATTACTAGCAGCATTTCTGAAAGTCTTATAAAAATAAAAATCTATGATGCAACCCTCACATTAGTGCATAAGAACTTTTGAGAAGCTGACAACATCAGAGCATCAAGTTGTTAGTCAACAACAAGAGGCAATATCAATACATTTCCCAATTTGATAGCCTCCAATTATACTAGGCAACAAGTCACTTAATTCCCAGATGTATTGGGTGGGCAATGGTGATTATGGTAGTCTAACACATCTGGAGAGTAGTAAATTGGGGAAGGTTGTATTAATACATACAATCAAAATAACTCAATCCGTGCAACTCATATATCAACCAATAAAAAAAAACCCCAGAATCTATTCAATCAGGGGTCTAAACCAGTAAGAGCTTCACAGCAACAAATTGATTAACCCAACCAGCTATCTCACATTCATATACGAACCACAGAACAGCCCTGCTAAATCAGGCCACAGACTCAGTGGTGTGGTATTTTGTGTCACGCAATGGCCAACCACATATATTCAGGAAGCCAGACATGATGATAATAACTCCCTTCCAGAAGAAGGAGGCTGGTTTTTAACACTGAAAAAAAAATCCTTACCAATGCTGCTTTCTCTTCTGATTCTAAGCCAAAGACATTTCTCCGTTTTACAATCAACACATCCTTAGAGGCATCATCATCGTCATCATCCCCATCATCATCTTCGAAAAAGTTTAGGCATTCAGGTTTTGATTCGTGGACAGTTGTAGGCTCTTCTAACTCAGATTGACTCTGTAAGGCGTCCTCCTCAGGACTGCT
Organism: Python bivittatus; assembly: GCF_059951505.1. Classification (NCBI taxonomy): domain Eukaryota; kingdom Metazoa; phylum Chordata; class Lepidosauria; order Squamata; family Pythonidae; genus Python; species Python bivittatus. The sequence goes on along the minus strand of NW_028277056.1, from coordinate 18,271,426 downwards.
TTTCCCAGAGAGGCCTTCTGTCTCCTGTTGCCCCAACAGGCCTGTTCTACTGAAAATTCTCCTGCATTTCTCTAAGTCTTCATCACTTAAAGAAAACTGTGTGTCTTCAGCCTGCTCAGTCCCCTCTTTTTCAGGCTTCTCTGTATGCATTTTCTTCTGCACTTTCTGGAGAAATCGTACACGAGGGGCCACTGCAAGCCCAAGAGAGCTACAAAACAGAAAAGCATCAAGTATCAGAACAGGGTCTCTGCTCTAACTTTAAATGCTACCCATTAAAATCCTCAAAATCTGTTTGCATGGTATTATTTTGCAAGAGAGGAAACTTCTACTGGTGGGGAGCAGTTCTTAACATCTGGGTAGGCCAGAACACAACACACAGTAATAACACAATAAGGTGGGCATGATAGCAGGGCTGTGTTTTTCCACCTTTCTGGGGAGGTTAGAGAGACATTCTTTGTATTTTAAAATTTGCTGAGCCTATTTTAGGACCTACATTATAGTTTTCACATGCTTCCTGCCTTTTGCCCATCTTTGACCATAAAATAAAGATATTTAAAAAATTAAAAATGAAGTGTTTCCTGCCTTAAAGTGATTGAAAATCACACTGCCACTTTTCATCAACTGTACCCTGAGATTCAGTAGTGTGGTTTGAGGAGGCGACAAGTTAGGATGTTGGGGGCCACAAGTTGCCCATTCTTGTTTTATAGCAAGCCAGGATTTCTTCACTGCACGTGGCACTGTTTAACTGTTCCAGTATTCCCAAGCTGGCTTCAGTCTTTAAATGCTGGATTGAGAGTTCTCCTGCTTTGCCCAGTCATTGTAGTGACTGACCATATGCATTGATATTCAATGCATGTACATATATTTCTGTTTTTTTATCATGCTTATTGCGCCGGTTTATGAACAAAATTAAGATATGTATGCCTAACAAACTTATCAGTAAATGTAAGTCTTGAGAAGTTCAATAAATACATTAGGAAGCCAACAGAAGAGCAAAAGATCAACAGATGAGGACAGTAATAGTACAGGATACAAGTGTTACCATACTCAGAAATCCACATCCTCCTGACAATCCCCCAAAAGGGAAATTACACAAAATAGGTCCTCCCTTGATATGTCTCCTATCATGTACCACCTGGGTTTGCATGGTGTATTAAGCTATGTGGAATATTTTACATACATGTATGCACATATGTAAGTCATATATAGTTTAGGTATGACTTACATTCATTAAGGCACAAGAAATGGCATACAAATCATAACTGCTGAGCTTATACAACACTCTAAAACCAAACAAATTGCAAGATGTTATCTTAATTATGAGGATTACTCACACATCAGGCAAACTAAATTAACTCTGGCCAGCCGAACATCTAAATCTGTTGCAAACTACTTTTCTATTTTTTTCTCCATCCTTCAGTTCCCCTCATTCCTATCTTATAGATGGTTTTCCAATATGTGTTTCTTGGTTTATCTGAATAGCATCAGCCCAGCTTTTTGGCAATGCTGCTTACTGAATGGCTGACAAAGCTGAAACATAATTAAAGTAAGTGCAATCAAACAAACCATTCTCAAATATAAAAAATAGCAGTCCATTTATAAAAGGGATGCATAACATTTTGAAGTGATGTGCCATGGGTTGTATTTCAAAGGAATAGATGAGGACAAATGGGTGGGAGGGTCTGAATGTATACATAATTATAGCTTAATTAATTAAGCTTACTATGAATTTTCTTCCTATATTTAATTATTCCTTGCTGTCATATTCCAGTTATAATTTGGTGGGAACTTTTGGTGAGACTCCAAAATCTTGCAAGGTGTACGCATTCCAAAATTAAAGCAAAAACTAGAAATGAAAACGTCTTCACAACTTGCCAAAGAGACAAAAGAACTGATATGAAGCCATTCTTTCTGGGAAGGTCTTCTAAAGTTCAATCTGTCTCTCCCTCTCTCTCTGCTACCCACCTGATTTCTGAAGAAAGAAGTACACACAGAAAACTTTAAAGAATGATATGGACACCTTTATAAGGAAGAAATATTCCTTCGAAGCTAGCCATGAGTTCAGTGCATAAAGGTGACTATACCAGAAGTAGACTTTTGCCCTTCAAACCAATATCCTATGAAACATTTTATGAAAACTTCACCATCACACACTGGGGGATGGGCTGCTAGAAGTTTTTTATATTGTGCTTTAGAATATACACATATACTTCTTGCCGAACCTATCTTTAAGAGAAAAAAGACAAACTAAATCTTTTTTTTTTCATATCCTGAATACTATCAGATTCAACAGCCATTAAAAAAGACCTTGCCTTTCCTCTAGACAAAGAATCCTGTCACAAACTGCACCATCGTTTTAGAACTGCATTTAGTATTTCATTTTGTAGAAATGAAATGGAAATCAGGAAGGATCCCACAAGTCAAAGAAAATGCAAAATTGAGGCTCAGTTTTCAAACTAACTATTGTAGATCTGATTATATTGTCTGCCCTTTAATGCACTGCCCACACCATATCTTTGGGGGAAAGAAGATAAAAAGAAGACATGGATGACCAAAGCCAATACTTTTTAGCAAATTAAGCCAAGGAGATGAGTTTGGAATCATTTTTATATCCTTTTACCCCCTCAGAGCAGACTTTCCTAAACTGGTGCTCTAGAGATACACTGATCTTTAACCCATTCCTAATTATGCTGTATGTAAATCAAAAGAGCTGTACTTCAGAATCCCTAAAAGGCACCAGGTCTAAGAAACCAGCCCTAGAAAATAATGTTTAAAAGAATTAAAATAGCATATGGGCAACAGAAGCACAACACACCTGACAATGATGGAAAAATGAAAGGGAAAGGAACATTTCACTTATAATTAAATTGCCAGGCTTATTAATCTTTGGCACAAGAAATGCATAGTGCTGGCAGAATTCCATAGCAGTTTCTTTGAAGTGAACATAATATAATATGACTTTGTCTGACATCTATCATGTTGAAAATTCTTAACAAAGGGATGGGATACTGATCAAAGGAACAAGCAGAAGGTCCAGTGTTCAATTACCTGATATCTCTAAAGAGGATTGGGATCGGTGTCTCTCTCGGTGAGCCACTGAAAATCATTGCAGGCTCAAACCTTCTATCCCCCGGGCCCTAATCAAGAGGGCTACAAATCACTCTAACCAGCCATTCACAATATGGCTCAAACCAATTACTACTGAAAGAAATATACTCTGATTTTTTGAGAGAGCATAATACTACTACTGTTCCATTATCAAGTTTTAAGTTCTTCAAAATTCCTTTAAAGCATCTTGTGTACAACTTCTGCACAAGCCTATACACTGAAAAACACTGGGGAGGTGACGATTTTGAACTAGAAGGATCATTGGTCTGACTCAGCTACAGGAGCTTTGTAATGTTCTCAAATGTCAAACACATCTGAACAGCAAAAGCCACCTAAGGTTTGACATTCCCAAGAGGGGGAATCCAGGATATCTCCTTCCATGAATATCTAATGTTGAGGTCTAATGAAATTTCCTTGCTTGGGTGAGGCACATTAATTAGTTATTGGTATACTGATTATGTTTGATTGGTGAAACCCAGACTCAAGATTTCACTCACTATGTGAGTCTGATCACTCTCTCTGTGTTCAATCTACTTACAAGGCTGTATTTCTGTGGGTAAAATCAGGGGAGGGGATCGCCTCAGATGTTATGCTCTATTGTCCCAGAAAAAAGATGGGAAACAAGTAGATGGTTGGTAGATACACAAGACAGACAGACAGACATAGCAGATTTGCTATTGATCCTGGTGTGAATTTATGATCTTTTGGGAGGAGAAGGGTTGTGGGGGGGGGGGAATGAAGTCAGGGTATCAGAGAGGAATCTTAGAAGATAAGAACCAAGTAGGAAGGAAAAAAGCTGTATATGAATGGAATTAGGAACTGTAGATGTGGTTGGAAAACAAGTAGAAAATTTGCAAAGTAGAAGGAATACTTTGCACAGCCAGATTTCAGAGGTATGACTGAATGGTGAGCATTGGTGCACTATCGCCTGCCAGCAGTGAAGGCTACAAGGAGGGGCTTCCGTCACCTTCGCTGATGTCGCATCTAACTTCTGGCCATTGTTGCTGCTGTGACTGAAGCAACAGCAAAGACTGGCTGAGTTGGATCCGTACAGCCACAGCATGGAAATATTGTAGTTCCAGTTTCAGAACGTTCTTGGCTGGAGGCTGATGTTGAAAACAAGCCTCACTTGACTGCAGGAAGTTGAATTTGCAGAGATCCTTGGACATTAAAGTTGGACAATCAGCACTGAAGTGCAGCTGTTGCCAGAGCAATGAGAAAGGACCTCACCCTGGCCATGAAGAAGCATCCAATTGCTGCTGCCTGTCACTGTGACCTTTGGCTTACCTATTAGTGATATTTGGGTGGTTTAGGAGGAACAGTAGTTCTCTCTGGGGGAGGAACAGGAAATGGTGGTGGAATGCTCCCTGGAGGGGACAGGGGAAGGACAACCTGAGGACCTTAGTGAGCAATTACAGAGGATGGCTCTGGGGAAGAATAGGTAGGTAGTAGGGGGTACAGTTCCCAGATTGCTAGTCCCCCTGGTGGAGTGGTTGTGATAAGTTGCTATTGGTATGAAACCTCTAGTTGTGATGGGGGATGAGCTTGGAGAGCTCCTGGGGACTATCATTGGCAGGAACCAAATAACCATGGTAAGGGGCAGGGGGAGGTATGACAGGAGACATTATCTTAGTAGATTTCTAAGTAACCTTTGATTTCATCAATTATGGTATCCTTCTGGACAGTTGAGGCTCAGTCTTAGCAGATGGAGTGGCTATAGGTTTGGAAACCAACTGATTTCAGCAATATTCCATTTTTAGTGCTAGATAGGGTCATACTTCCAGGAAGCAAACCGGCCCATAATCTCGGGGTCTTCCTGGACTCTCAGCTCCTGCTTCAGAACCAGGAATCAGCCATGACCAGGAGAATCTTTGCATTATCAGTATGCAAAGATGCCATTTTGGGATCAAGAGGGGGATTTCTATGAAATATAAACCTTCCTGTTTTCCTTTACAATTAATTAATTGATTTGTTCGTTGGTATTTTTATTCTGTTGTATGCCATGGATTTGTGGCAAATCTATGAGGGAAGCAAAATTAAAGGACTCCATGGCAGCAAGAGGGAAAATAGGTGAAAAGGAGGGAGAGGTGGGGATGGAAAGAAGACATGGCAGTAGCAGCAGGAACTGGGGAAAATAAGGAGTCTATCTTTATTTTCTAACCCCTATCTTGGGAGTTAATGCTTGTGATTTTCTTTAATAGAAGGACCAGCAACAAACAGATCTCTTGATCTTTCCCCCAGTCTCTGCCCCTTTATTTTCTAAACCCCCTTCTGAGTTGTTTTCACAACTATCTAGCTGCTGTTGTTATTGTTATTTATGGCCAAAAAATGTGAATAGCAAATACAGATATAATTTAGACATAAGATAAAACAGATTAACAGATACAATAAATTGATAGATATTACATAAAACATTTAAACAAAACTGTACTATGCATGCCTAAAGGCTGTACTTATCATGAGGGTGGGGGAATTTCTCCCTAAAATGACATGCTCTATGCAAAGTTGCTTGTAATCACAATTAAATGTGTGTGTGTGTGTGTGTGTGTGTTCATGTCAGCCTTACCAGGTAGACCAGTCAGGAAACACAACCAGATGAGCTAATTCTACTTTATTGTAAGGCTACATTAACAAAATCTTGCAAATTTGAAAGTACAATTCTCTCCCCATCTCCTTTACACCCCGAGAAATTAGGGAGGGTCTCTTCTGAGCCTCTTGCCCCGCCCACTATCCAACTGCAAGCTATGCTGTCTCTTACCTGACTGTTCCCTAGGCAGTGTCTCTGGGCCCTGTCTCCCAAACTCATTCCCACATACCATTGCAGTTACGTTGTAAACATTCTATTGCTACAGGTAATCCTCAACTTACAATGCCAATTGGGACTGAAATGTCCATCGCTAAGCCATGCAGTCATAAAGCACAACCTCATTGCTTAGCAACGGCCATCCCTGCAACCCCAGTTGCTGTCATTAACCAAGTCCCACAGTCATTTGGCGAGGCAACTTCCTGCCAGCCTCCCACAACCAAAGTCAGCAGTGAAGCCGGCAGGAAGTTGCAAGTCCCAGACCAACAGGCAGGTAAGTCATTGCTGCTGGATGGGGGAGGGAACAAGGGGGTACGCAAGAGGTGCAGCGTGAGTCAGAGAAGGGGGACAAGGGGGAAAGGGGGTGCACAAGAGGCATGGCGCAGGTCTGGGATGGTATACAAAAGTGCATGAGTAGCTGGCGCAGCACGAGCGCAGGCGGGGATGCATGGGTAGGGGAGACTTACTCCAGAGACTTGTGACTTTCCCTGCTGGCTTCCCTATTGACTTTCTGGGGAAGCTGGCAGAAAAGGTTGCAAATGGTGATCATATGATTATGGGGTGCTGCAACCGGTCATAAGTGCGAACCAGTTGCCAAGTGCACAGATTGCGATCAGGTGACTGTGGGGGTGCTGGGAGAGTTGGAACTCCGAGGACCATTCATAACCATCATCCTAACTTTGATGAACAAATGGTCACAGGTCAAGGACTACCTGTTTTCATTCTATCTAAATCCAGGGCAAGCACACTGCTTTTGAAAATAAATGATCATATAATAAGTCATAACGTGTGTGTGTGTGTTTTTAATTGCCATATCTTACCCAAATTTTTAAGGAATATGCATCAAACTTGGTATACTACTGGAGGTAGCCCCCATTTCATGAATATGAATTTGGTGAAATTAAAATGAATGTTTAGTTTTATGATCCACGGAATGTTTAAATGAATGCTAGAACATTAAAACTCTGATCTTAGATTGGGGCATAATTATGCCCTAACAATAACAGGAGAACTTCCTAACAAAATGTTCAGGCCATAGAGCTGCCTTATATAATATACTTAGATTGATTCATCTAGTTACTCTCTCTGAGCCCAACCCGCCTCACAGGGTTGTGGCTGTTTGGAGGAAAATAGGAGACGGGAGCATTAGGTGCCACCTTGAGTTGATCACAAATGATGGCAGGATAAAAACCAGCCAAACAAAGAAATACAATAGTGCAGGATTACCACTGAATAGAAATAGGTCTTCAAGCTTTAGGGAAGGGTCTTTCCAAGAACATACCAGGACTGAATTTAAAACCTTATACATCAAAAACTGAAACCCACTGATGAAGTGAAGACTAGCTAATGAGGACTACTAAAACAAATAACGTTTTTTTAAAAATTTGAAATTGCCACACATGTTACTGGGTTTTAATAGGCAGCACAAATGTTAAGGATTCATTTATTGCTTTTTCTCCTCATTTCCATATATATTAACTATATTTGAATGGGCTCACGTGCATGCACACACCTCCATTTGTAACAAACTGGTTTTCATTGCTAATTTGAATCAGTGAGCCAACATTGGTTTGTACAGTTCAAAAGAAATCTGTAAAAAAGGATATACAGTTTTTGTAGTTTTTGTATAGCATCTAAAATTGCTAGAGATAAATGGCACTTACAGGGCATATTCAGCAATGGATAACTTTAACACATCAAAGACCTCTTTGTTCTTCATTAGGTAGACAGATCGCAGGTAAGAAACAAAACACTAAGAAAAAAGAAAAAAACTTGTTCAAACCACAGAATCATATTTTATGCTAAAAAAAGAGACTCGGCATGTTAAAAAACTGAAACAGATACACAGTTTAAGCTCATTCCTTTTAAAAGTACAGTAGCTTATAAACACTTTCTTGATATCACAACACTGAAAATCGAGACATCCTTTTTTTCCATTATGGTTTTTATATATCTTGAGATGTTGGGTAATTTATATTTCAAACATTCCTCACTATTCATAATATCTGTATACTAAATATAAAACTAGAACTGTGGGAATATGCACATTGAAACACAGTCAAGTGTGATGGAATGGAATTATGAAGGCCAAGCTCAGGGAGATAAACATTTTCTTAGCTTGCCAGAACAGCGTGGGAGGAACAAGAGGATGAGACTGGTACCTCCCTGAGGAATTCACACTGTTGTGGCTGGATGACTTTGGGAGCTGGGGTTTTAGTCTGGGATGATTCTTGCTAGAGGTTGTAGCTAATAAACATAGCTGGACTGAATTGGCATTGTCTCTTGGAGTTCCTTGGGCTAGGCTTGACATCAATCTTCCCAGACTAAAACCCCAGCTCCCAAAGTCATCCAGCCATAACAGTGTGAATTCCTCAGGGTGGTGCCAGTCTCATCCTCTTGTTCCTCCCACGCTGTTCTGGTGAGCTAAGAAAATGTTTATCTCCCTGAGCCTGGCCTTCATAATTCCATTCCATCACATCAAGGCAGCATCAGAGTCTACTGAACAACCCAATGATTTACAGCAAGGGCTGGCAATATAACATCAGCAATGTGCTCCAGCACCAAACATGTCTTAAAATAGCACCCTCAGCTACCCCCAAAATAACTTTTAAATTTTTAAAAATGGGTGCTGTATCATGAGATGGTCGATTCTAGCAACATTTTGGCATTCAATCTCATGGTAATGGTTGGTGAGAATCATCAAAAACTCATGAGATTTGGTAATCTCACAAGATTCCTGATATTTTTGATCATTCAGTGGCACCCAGAATCTGAGAAGGCAAATTTAGCCAAAGTTCTAAAGTTAAACAAATGTGGGGATGAGAAAGGCAAATTTGCAGCGTGCACTTGGGGAGGAGCTGGATTTCAAGGATGAATTGCACAAAATTCAGTGGATCTTCCCTGATTCCTCTGTCCTTCCAATTAACCTTACCCTAATCCTAACCCCATATTGCCCCCAAATAAATAGTCATTATAACTGAACCACTATTTTGATATGCATTTCCAAGCAGGCCAGAAGCTGTGCTCTTCTGTGGCCCCCAAATCATTAAAATTCTCCCTCACTTTCAGAGACTGGGACTGTGCCTCTAAGAATGACAGAGATGCTTATAAATATAGCTTTAGTGTAAAATTTAGAAGCTTGATCTTCTGCATTTGTCCAGTCAGCAAAGTCATTTCTGCAACACTTCAGGTTTCTCAGTCATTCTCTTTAAGCAGTTCTGAACAAGAGACCACCGTTTTCAGGTCCCAAGTCTATTATGGTCCTTGCTCAACCCTAACTGTCAACATAATCATGATTCCAAAGATTTTCTTTAAGAATAAACAAACAAAATAGCAACCATGCTTAAATTCTAACTTGAACCAGGAAGAAAAAATAAATTTCAGAATTATTCTACTTTATAAGATAACAACAATCTGGGGCCAACCAGATGTGGGAATATGGGAAATCCCATCATATCTAAAGGGCACCAATGGATGCACAATTTAATTCCTGGAGTTATTAATGAACCCCAAAAGCACTGAGGATGGAACCCCTCATGCAATTTTTAGCATGGAAGAATGGGAATTTATTAACTATATGGCCAATAATAATTTTAACATTTACAGGTTAACAATCCTCATTTAACAACCACTCGTTCAGCAACAATTCGAACTTGTGATGGCGTTGATCAAGTGGTACTTGCGATCCGTCCTTGAAGTTCTAGCCATTGCAGCACCCCCGCGGTCATATGATCGCAATCTGGGTGCTCGGCAACTGGCCCAGATTTCCAACGATCACAGCATCCCACAGTCACATGATTGTAATCTGTGACCTTCCCTGCTGGCTTCCCACAAAGTCAATGGGGAAGCCAGCAGGAAGTCAGAAGTCACAATCACATGAGGTCCTCACTTAACGACCCATGGTTATTCACTTAACAATGGTAACTGGGGACTGCCAGAACTGACATCACTAAGCTGTGGAGTCCTTGAGGTGCATGGTCACATGATGTCATACTTTACAACCGCATCGCTTAGCAATGGAAATTCCAGTTCCAATTACCGTCATTAAGCAAGGACTACCTGTAAATCATTGTTTCAGTTTTGTTCTGGATAAATTTTTGAAGTACAACCCCCAGCACATTGTTCAAAGACTAAGTACAATTCACAGCCTGAAAAAAAATAACACAGCCCTCCTTCCTCAATATCATTAAATTCCTATGATTAAATTTTATGCATGAACAGGTTACCATTGTGTATGCATTGTTAGTGTTTTGGTGTTACTTATTAAGCGTGTCTGCACATTTTTGGTGGCATCCCCATCCAGTTCCACCCCAGTGAGGGGTTTTTGTAAGTGTGCTTCTTCACTTGCCTTTCAAAATAACCTCCATACTTTTTTATTATTTCTTAAAATTGAAGGTATTTGATCTGTCCTTGGAAACTATTTTAAGCTACTAATAGAAGCAACAATACAGGATATTTTTGCCCTTAAAACCTATCCTTAGAAGCATCAACAACAAAAAAGTACTAACAGGTTTTGCTTGTGGTTTCATGTTATCCAGGTTGCAGTAAAATGCTGGAAAATCACTTCTATAAAACTGAATAACCTGCTGCTATCAGCACGGCCTTTCATTTGGCTAGTAACTCAAGTGTATAATTCTAACCATACTGTTTTATGTTTCTGCAACACTGTTCAGTAATTTTTATTTGGAGAAGGAGAAAAATACTTTTGTAGATATATTTCTTGGCCCACATATGGAATTCTCATTCATTCTTCTTCTAGCTGCAAACCTTAAATGAAGACTTATTATCACTCATTGCATTTTTCAGTTTCAGTATCATGCAAAAGACCGAACAGAGCCATTCTTCGCTAGATAGCCAGATAGCCAGTACTTCGCTATCCTTTGCATTTTTTTAATCTCCTGTACACACCTTATTCCAGATGACACAAATACCTGCGGTAAAATATTTTGATGATTCCCACCAATCATTATCACGAGATCTTATGCACGTGGTTGTGCAGGAGGCCTCCTGTTCAATCTCTGACAGAATGAAATTCAGGTAAAGAAGCTGAAATTTCAGCTAAAAGGGCTACTTGGAGATCTGCAGCACTATTGGTTCCATCAGAGCTGGCTGGTACATACGTGCATGCGTCGGACTCTTAATGATACTACGTGATCCACTATCATTACTGCTGCTTTTAACTACTAATTTGGTTCAGTCAAAATTGTAAACTATATACACAGCCACTAAAAAATAAGCAACCTTTGTATTTGCTAATGTGAAGAATTTAACACTTTTTTGAAACAAGAACACACCTACCCAATAATACAGACTTTTAATGTGCCTGCTAAAATTAAAGTTACAGTGATAAAGTTTGATTGGATTCAAAATTCAGTTTAGCTATTCCATTGCAATATCTCTTACAGAGCTGCAGGGTTTGATGGCAAAATGATGGATATGTGGTACTTTAATATCAAAGGCACAACCGTTTGGAAGAGGCACTAAATATAACAAACTGTTCGCATACAGAACTATCTGAAGTGAAGATAATACAGTACTCTCTTTTAATCAGTTAAAAGGTGGGAACAAAATTACAGAATGTTGTCCTTTCTCCTCTTGCAATCCTTTATCCCCCTACTAGTTATGAAAATTTTCACACCAATATTTAATACACAGAGAATCTTTTTATCCATCAGAGTTCTAAACTCCGGTTAACAAAAATGGTCTAGTTAACCTCAACTACAGATGATGCCAGTCCAAAAGCATCTCTTAACTAGTGTTTAGACAGGAAACTGACCCGTGCTATGACCTGCAAATTTTACAGCTCCGTTGCTATCTTTTATTATGCAGTTTGAAGTCTCTGCATTAGGAAGTCATTACACTGAGCGAGGTTATCCTAAAAAATCCTATCCTGGAAACCCAAGGAAATTCTGGGCATGTGGAGACCATCAAAGTTATTTAGCTTTTATTCATGTTCAGAAAGATACTTCAGGTCTTATTCAACAGAAAGGAAGAACAGACTGTAACTTCAGTATCATGCAGCAATAAAAGAATGGCTTTAAATATAGCCGTAAAACTGGATTTACAGGCCAGGTCTACCACTAGATCTGTCGGCCTACAACAAAAGCTCGTGTCTGAACTTGTTTCATCAATATCCTGAAATTCCAAAATTATTCCACTCCACTTAATTGCAACCTTCTTTTAAAAAGGTGCTTTAGAAAGCCATTAACAAAAGGTTGCTTTGGGGGGTAGGGAATGGAGAAGCTTATTGCATTTTTTTTTCACCCATTGTAATAAGTCTTATCTTCCTCTTTCTGAGAAGGTAATTCTAACTCAGTTTTCTAGAGCTGGCACTAAATCAACAATATTTTACTGCCAGCTAATACAACTATGCAAGACTTTAACGAGATCTCAGAAAGACTCTTATGAAGAAAGCACTTGCTCCTCTTATTCAATTATATAAAGCCATAAAGACAGGGCTTTTAATCCACTTAGCAACCTGACCCTTCCACAGGCGAAACTGTCTTAAGATATTACTATTTTACATGTCTAAACAAACTCTACCTAATGTTTCTGTATCTAAACTACCACTTCCACCTCATTTTCCCAGTTTTCTACCATTATGCCTGAGGACAAATTATAGCATCATTAGAGAACAGTGCTGTTGCCACCTTCCCCAACATGGTGCCTTTCAAATGTGGCGGAATCAACTCTACCAGTACAGTCTGGCCATTGGCTGTGTTAATGTAATGGTATGTAGGAATGACCTTGGGAGACAGGGGGAAGAGCTGCAGACAGGACAACAGTCAAATAAGAGGCAGCTTAGCCTACAGAAGGAATGGGGGTATGGCAAACTTCTCAGAAGGGACCCTCCCTAGTTTCTTGGTGATGGGGGAGAAATGTACTTTCAGATTTGCAAAATTTTGCTAATGTAACCTTACAATAAAGTTGGAGCTTGTACTTCTGGGTGTGCTTCTTGGCTGGAGTACCTCACAAGGCTGACAGTGGGCTAAATATTCTAGAGTTAATTCTATGTTATCCTGTTTATGAGGCAGCTTACAGCAATTAAAATGACAAATTATAAAAGTTACATTTATACAGTATATGCCGAGAGATCCAGGAAAATTAGCAGGATCTCTGCCAAGGCGATTAAAGTAATCTTAGTACTATATCCTGGGTGACACCCCAATTAAAATGGATCCAGATCTCCAGCTACAAGGCCACAACTTCTTCAATCACCTTCCAAAGTTGGAAGATTAAAGACTTGCCTATAATTACAAAGTTCTTTCATGTTCATGGAGTTGTTGTTGTTTTTTTCCCCAATAAAGCTCATCTGATTGCTTCCTTTAAGCAAACAGGAAACATCCATCACTCAAGGAGGCATTAATCACCTCCTATATTCACAGGACCAGTCCTGATCTAGTCGATTTAAGCAGCCAGGAGAGATATAGTTCAACCAAACAGGCTGTGGCCTGCACTTCTCCAGACATCCCATTTCTATCTGCAAGATCTATAAGTTGAAAAGAATCCATATGAACATACCTCCCTACTGACTGTCCCAATACTGGTGTCCACATTGAGATGAATCTGACTGGCTTTGTCTGCAACTACTGATGACAGTTTTTTTATAATGAGCATTTGACTGCCCTAGCTCCCTACCATCACCACTATACTGATGCAGGAGATGCTCACAGTATGGAAAAGCATCAGTCTTTTCTGTGCAGATACAATAATTCAATTCAAACCATTTTGTCTTGGGGCTTCCTCCACCAGCAATCTAACCCATTTCAGTGTTCGCAGCTCCCTAATGAACCAAGATACCTTTGGAGCTCTATTGGCAGGAAGTGGATGCTTTAGAACAATAGCATCAGCTATTCTGGCCATCTCTAGATCAGTCAGGGCTGACACACAAGAAAGGAAATTGAGGAAACCATCTGGGAGCACTAAGCATCAAGGTCAGACCTTCACTTCTGCAGAGATTTCTTGCAGCTGCCAGTTTAAAACTGATCATAGAGTAATGTTTCCATAGCATTAAAGCTACAACTAGTTCTATATTCTGATAAGGAGCCCCCAATGAACCAAAAAAAAAAAAAATCCAGAATACGATCTGCTGCATGCATGGGCCCAGATACCATTTGAACAGATCATAGTCGTCATGGTAGACATGGAATCCTAAGCCACTCCTAACGGAGCAACCTCAGCATGCATATTGATGTCATCCAGAACAAGCCAAGGGTAGTCCATTGCAACATCAGATATCAATATGCCTAGCTCAGAAAGGGAGACTGTTATGCATCAGGGTGGATTCTGTTTACTATTGTATATCTCAACCACCCAGACACAGCAAACACTCAAAACTGGCAGAGAATCAAACAGAGTTTCTGGTCAGTGAGCTGGAATTCCTAAACACCACCACCTTAGCCTGTTATGTCACAGTATAACCCAGGGAACAGAGTTGGGAGAGAGGAACTCTCCCTTCCTCTCTCAATCAGATTTCTGTGATACATGCAAAGTACTTCATCCATGATCAAATTTTTGATAGCCAATGTGTCAGGATCTACGCAAACCAGAATCTTCAATTGTTTTAATGTGCTTTGATTACTAACCATACTTTTGCTTTTATTGCTAACCATAGATCAATAGTGAAATGCTGGGAATGTTATTCTAACTGTTTGCTTGACCTGCCATAAAAGGGGGGGAAAGAGGAGGCCAGGTGCCGTTATCTCTATCCTGAGCCAGACATCCAAGGCCAGGAGGTGTGAGAACTGGAGCAAGGCACGAAGAGCTGCAAGCAGGAATAGAAACCTAGAAGGGGGGGAAGTTGGGCTTAAAAAGACAAGGCTTTGCTATGTTGAGTCAGACTCAACAAACTATGATGCTGTGTGCTTCTCCTAAATAAAGAAATCTCTGATGGAACCTTTTGTCTCCAGAGGATTTACTGAACTTTGGGATTGAGTGTGCAGACTCTGACACAATGTTCTCCCAGCCACCTGACATGGCTTTAAAAAGCAAGTTCTTTGGAATGAAAGGGGCCAACTTTGCAATATCCTTGATTTACCTAGACTTTAGCCTGAAAACAGGCCAGCCACCAGCCTTCTTCCTTTTGCTATAACAGCCAGGTTGCAACCTCCCACCATATCTGCTCCTGCCAGTTACTATTCCAGTATTTGCTTGCAGACCATGCTCTATTCCCTCACTACCAAGCTATAATTTAATCAGACCAGAAATATGTGGCAGTGTCTCCCTTGTTAGAATCCCTGTTGTCCTCCAATACTTGCACATAAAGATAAACAGGGA
Organism: Python bivittatus; assembly: GCF_059951505.1. NCBI lineage: Eukaryota > Metazoa > Chordata > Lepidosauria > Squamata > Pythonidae > Python > Python bivittatus. The sequence continues at coordinate 18,256,239 of NW_028277056.1, read as the reverse complement.
ATGCTCCCTAAGGGGCAGTCTTACAACTCCAAGGCAGCAATGCTTTCACACCTAGTGATCAGATAATCTCTTTCCAAACAGGCTCCATCTGAAATCTTTGGGTCCTGCAAGTCTTTAGTAGTCCTGATCTTGCAAGGAGAGCTAGCAAGAGCAGTTGATACCATTGCAGCACTGCACTCCCAAGGAGTGTTGGTGTTGCTGCCCAGGCACATCTGGAAGGCATCAAGTGAGGTTAGGTTGCACTAAGACTGGACAATCCAATTCCATTCGACCAAGAAAGTTATTGGATAACTCATTGAGTTATCAATGAAACTGAGTGAGTTTCAATCTTTAGGCCAGATAAAATGCATCCTAGGGTATTGCAGAAACTAGCAGATAGATTGACCAAGATACAGTCAGGTCCAGAAATATTGGGACATCGACACAATTCTAACATCTTTGGCTCTATACACCACCACAGTGGATTTGGAATGAAACAAACACAATGTGCGTTAACTGCAGACTGTCAGCTTTAATTTGAGGGTATGTACATCCAACTCAGGTGAATGGTGTAGGAATTACAACAGTTTGCATATGTGCCTCCCACTTGTTAAGGGACCAAAAGTAATGGGACAGAACTCATACATCATACTTTCCCTTTTTAATACTTGGTTGCAAATCTGTTGCAGTCAATCACAGCCTGAAGTCTGGAACGCATAGACATCACCAGACGCTGGGTTTCATCCCTGGTGATGCTCTGCCAGGCCTCTACTGCAACTGTCTTCAGTTCCTGCTTGTTCTTGGGGCATTTTCCCTTCAGTTTTGTCTTCAGCAAGTGAAATGCATGCTCAATGGGATTCAGGTCAGGTGACTGACTTGGCCACTGCATAACATTCCACTTCTGCCCCTTCAAAAACTCTTTGGTTGCTTTTGGAGTATGCTTTGGGTCATTGTCCATCTGTACTGTGAAGCGCCATCCAATGAGTTCTGCAGCATTTGGCTGAATGTGAGCAGATAATATTGCCCGAAACACTGCAGAATTCATCCTGCTGCTTTTGTCAGCAGTCACATCATCAATAAATACAAGAGAACCAGTTCCATTGGCAGCCATACATGCCCACGCCATGACACTACCACCACCATGCTTCACTGATGAGGTGGTATGCTTAGGATCATGAGCAGTTCCTTTCCTTCTCCATACTCTTCTCTTCCCATCACTCTGGTACAAGTTGATCTTGGTCTCATCTGTCCATAGGATGTTGTTCCAGAACTGTGAAGACTTTTTTAGATGTCATTTGGCAAACTCTAATCTGGCCTTCCTGTTTTTGAGGCTCACCAATGGTTTACATCTTGTGGTGAACCCTCTGTATTCACTCTGGTGAAGTCGTCTTTTGATTGTTGACCCTGACACACATACACCTACTTCCTGGAGAGTGTTCTTGATCTGGCCAACGGTCATCCACCACAGTTGTTTTCCGTTGTCTCCCAGGTCATTTGGTGTTGCTGAGCTCACCGGTGCGTTCCTTCTTTTTGAGAATGTTCCAAACAGTTGTTTTGGCCACGCCTAATGTTCTTGCTATCTCTCTGATGGGTTTGTTTTGTTTCTTCAGCTTAATGATGGCTTGCTTCACTGATAGTGACAGCTCTTTGGATCTCATCTTGAGAGTTGACAGCAACAGATTCCAAATGCAAATAGCACACTTGAAATGAACTCTGGGCCTTTTATTTGCACATTGTAATTGGGGTACTGAGGGAATATCACATGCCTGGCCATGGAACAGCTGAGAAGCCAATTGTCCCATTACTTTTGGTCCCTTAACAAGTGGGAGGCACATATGCAAACTGTTGTAATTCCTACACTGTTCACCTGAGTTGGATGTACATACCCTCAAATTAAAGCTGGCAATTTGCAGTTAACGCACATTGTGTTTGTTTCATTCCAAATCCATTGTGGTGGTGTATAGAGCCAAAGATGTTAGAATTGTGTCGATGTCCCAATATTTCTGGACCTGACTGTAACTCATTGGTATAAGCACTATGTTTCACTTTTCCTACTTTACAGTGTGATCTGGAAAGTAAAATGGAGGTGGGAAAGAAGCACATGTGTTGCCTTGAGCTACTGGAAGAAACGTGTGATAAAAATGGAGCAATAAATAGTTTTTACAAGCAAAACTGTAAATATGTTTTTCCAGCTTTGTGAGTTGTCATAAAATTTGGCATGTGTTGCAAACCAAGGGAAATAATTGTAAGGCATCTCAATGAACTGTGTCAAATAAAGAAAAAGGGTCCCTAAATTCATTTCTGAGGCAGTAAAAAATCATCTACAAGGGGGTCTGTTTTTAGTTTCGATGGCTTCTTTTAAAAATGCAAGTTCTGTGTGATTAACTTTTGTGATGTAATTTATCACGCAGATGCCTCCCTTTTGTTACAGAGTTTATGATGAAATACATAAAGATTATAAACTAGAATAAGTACGGGTTACTGCAAACAACTCCAACAAGAGTTCCAACTAGGGGGAAGGCAACAGAAAAAGTAGGCAACTAGACAAAAAGCCAGTGTGAAAACCTGAAAACACAGAGGAACAGGTTACCAAGAAAGAATATGAAGCCTGGAACTCAGTATCAGGAAAACAAAATTCAGAAATAGCTGACATTGATGAAGGATGTTAAGAACAAATGAAGAATCTTCAGATATGTTCAACAAAACAAAACCAAAAAGAATCAGTATACCCGTTGTTCAATGAACACAGCAAAATTCTAACACGTAACAAAGAAAGGGAGAGCTATTCACCTATTTTGACTCAGTGTTTTCCAACAAAAGTAAATCAGAAAAAATTGAAGGGCAGACTGAAGAGATTGATGCTTGAGACTGATGGAAACATGATGCAGGAATATCTGCTTAGTCTGAGTGAGTTTCAATCTTCAGGCCAGATAAAATGCCTCCTAGGGTATTGCAGAAACTAGCAGATAGATTGACCAAGGATTTATATATTATCTCTGAGAAATGCTGGAGATCTAGTGAAGTGCCAGATTACTGAAGGAGAGGAAATGTTCCTATCTTAAAAAGAAAAAAACCAAGGATTTCAGAAACTATAGATCAGCCTGTCATCAACACCTGGGAATATACTGGAGTGGGTCTTAAAACTTAATTTTGTAAGCATGTTAAAAGCAATGATTATCAAATATCAGCATGGATTTTTGAAGAATAAATCTTGACAGATCAACCTTATGTCATTTTTTTTTATCAGATAGCTTCCTGAATGGATTGTGGGAACGCTGTAAAGAAATCAAATGCTCTTTCCTGCAATGCATTTGACACACTATCCATTTCATACTGATTAAGCAATCCAGTTAAAAGTGGGTTGGATGGAATGATAATTAAATGTGCACATAGCAAGCTCAAAGACTACATATCCATGGTTCCTCATCAAAGTAGAATGAGATACCGAATGAGTGTCATAAGGTGCAGCCCTGGAGCTTCTACTTTTCAATATTTTTGTTCTTAGATAAAGAGGTGGCTCATCAAATTTACAATAGTGAGATAGTATCATCAAAAGCAGAAATAAAATTGAAAATTATTTTGGTATGTTAGAGAAATGAGCTTGAAAGTAGAAATTATTTAATAAAAACAAATGCGCACAGAAATGAAAATCAAAGGCACAAGTATAGAGTGGGAAAAATCTGGCTTGTTAACAGTACTTGCAAAAGAGATCTCGGAACAGTAGCTGATTCCATATTGCTATGAGTCACCAAATATGTTAAAGTACAGACTACACAGCCATTTGTTTGGAATGTATTAATTTGGATTCCTGAACTAAGTAGGGGGTAGGATTCAGTAGGCTAAATTTTCTACTTGATTCTACTTCATTTTTATCCAGTAAAGTAAGCTAAGTTGAAAAAAAAAAGTAATCAAAGATGATAACCAAAACATGATACAACCTCAGATCTTCTCAGGGCAAGCTCAATATTCCATCTTCTATATCTCAACAATTTTTATTTTTATTCAAATGTATGTATTTACAAAAGGATTTGAGCTTTGCCATATTCTACTTCAGAATTCCTTATGAACTGCAAAGTGTTGGTTCTCATTATATATGGATATATGTAGAGATATACATAATGCAAGTTTTTGCCACACCAAAAACAAATATAAAAATCTAGTAAGTGAACTACACTATTTTAACGTAAATCCTTTTTGAACTAATAATAATGTAGAAAGAAATCAATTTGCCATATGATCCTTGCCTGCAGCTCAAAGATGAACTACACAAAGGTCACAACAGATGGCAGTCCTAGGCTAGCTTTGGCTGATCTTGAAAAGTAAAATGGAGGTTGTCCTGGTTAATACTTGAATGGGAGATCAGCAGGAAATTCAAAGACAAGCAAACCTGGAAAAAGACAGTGGCAAACCTCTTTCAAGAAAACAAGATGAATTTGTTCATGCAATCATCAGGAACCACTCTAACTCAAGGGAAATCTGTTTATTATATCACAGCATGAGTTTCAGGAGGAAAAAAGGAAAGGTCTTCTTCTCCTTCCCAAAGACCATCCTTTGCTACAATAAAAGGATAAAGTAGAGATGACATGAAATAGACCTCTCTTCTAGACAGGTTACAATTCATTGCCAATCACAATTAATGGTACTAAGCTACAATGAAGTAACAGATGACATAGAATAAAGTAGCTTCTTACATCTCTGTACATCTAGAAGGTTCAAGTTTTGACTGTTCCCTTGGCTGCGTCTCTTTGCCCTGCCATGCCCAGATGTGAACATTTATTGGTAAAGGATAGAGTGAGTGAAAAAAGGAAAAAAAATCTGTCCTTTTAATTCTGAAGTATTTCTATATAATGCAGGGAAGGGAGGGTTTTTTTAAAATCTTGCGACATACATTTCTCAAGTCTTAACCATCTGGGAAGTTTTGCTAAAAGCTCAAGAAGACCAATTTCCCTTTCATATGGATCTCCCTCTGGACATCTCCTCCTTCCCTTGTTTTTCAGTCTGAAACCTCATACATTCTTCTCAAGCTGTAGAAATGCTTTTTCTTTTAATTTATGAAGTTGTCTAAGAAAATGTCCCTAGATATGTTTTAAAAAATCTGTTCTTTTTGTATGAGCTTATGTTTCCAAATCAATAGGAAACTCAGGTGGCCAACAGACTACTACAGGGATGACAATTATTATCAGCAGCACCCAGCTGCTCTATAAAATATTTATGGCAACTAACAAGTGAAGTTAAAAAAGTGCAATTACAATTTGAAGAAACCAAGGCACATCAACTCAATCACAAAAGCACAACAGAAATAAGGGAATGCAAGCTCACAAAGATATGTCAAAACTGACTAAAATAAAACTGGTTGTTACTGCCCAAACGTTGGTGCAAAAGTTTAGAGTTTTATGCTACCTCCTCCTTTCTACATGCATGAAATTTGGGGGGGGGGGCGGGGGAGAACATGGCCAGTCCTTCTCTTCAGCATGATCCTGATCCCCACCTTCACACCTATGCTCAAATTCAAGTTGAGCGTATATAAATAGGACATCTAGTATTGCAGGAGAGGGGAGACAAAGTCTTCTTAGTAGTGGCCCCTTCAGTCCCAATCATCTTCCCAAGGAATGCACAGTTCACCTCCTGTCAGCCTTGCAAGGTAGACCAGACAGGAAACACAACCAGATGAGCTAATTCTACTTTATTGTAAGGTTACATTAACAGAATCCTGCAAGTCTGAAAGTATATCTCTCCTCCTGTCCCCGTTACAGCCTGAGAAACTAGGAAAGGTCTCTTCCGAACCACTTGCCCTGCCCACATTCCTGCTGTGGGCTAAGTTGACTTTTATCTGACTGTTCCCTTGGCTGTGTCACTTTGCCCTGTCTCCCAAGGTCATTCCCACATACCATTACACCTCCTCAGTCAAAATTATTTTTAACTAGTTCTGATTTATTTTTTCAATTTATTTGGCTGCCCATCTCAAACATATGACTCCAGGAAGCTAACAGGAAATAAAAAGATAAAAACAACATAAATTACAATAAATAACAAGTATAGGAGCTGAGGAAAAACTAACCAACACCCTCAATATAACCAAGATTCGGGTTCAGTCACACAACTCAGGCCCAAGCTCAGCAACAAAGCCAGGTTTTTGAGGCATTTATGGAAAGCTAGTAGAGTCAGGGCAAGTCTAATCCTCAGGGGAATGATGTTCCAGAGGCCAAGTACTATAACAGAAAAGGCTCTCCTCTGGGTACCTGCCAGATGACATTCCCTAGCAGATGGGACCCAGAGCATGCTTCTCCTGTTGGATCTCACAGGATGGGTACATACAACTGAGGAGAGAGGATCCCACAAGTAACCCGGTCCTATGCCATGAATGTTGTTTAAGCCACATGTGTTAGCAGTTACATTGTTATTTTACCAACGGTTTATTGCTGAGGCTGAATTTCACCCTATTTTTGTTTCTGATTTAAATTTTAAAGGCCTGCCATAATATTGTAACAGCTTGGGAAACTAAGTGAGAAAACAGATTTATAAATATTTAAATAAAAGAGCACTATGGTCAGCAGACATTCACTGTTTGGAAGAAAGCCACCTGCCTCACTGGCCAGTATGGGAAGAAGCAACTGTCTTGCTGTTGGCATGCTGACAGTTCAATGCTCAGAGCTCTCAAGTAAGATATTAAGTCTATAGTACTGAGTTTCATCTTCTTTCATAAGAAACTATATATGCTTGAATTATTACTTGAGGGCCTTCTGAGAAATCATCTTGCCTGGAGGGAAAGGGGAAAAAACCCCAAACAACTTGGGGAGCTGTTAATCCTGAGCACCCATGACCTTGCTTCCCTAACTATCACCAGAAGGGCTTTTAAAGGATCAACTTGTCCTGAAAAGACAAGAAGCAGATTCATCTTGACCTGAAGAACAGAAAGCTACAGGAGATGTGAAAGAAGAGAAGAAAGGAAAGAGACCTCCCAAACAAAGGATGCATACCATATCAACCTGAAAGATGCATATCATTTTCATCCATTTGAACTAACTACCATCATCTTGTTTCCTACCCTCTTCCCTCTCCAGACCCTCTCCTTGTACACAGTGTCTTTTAGAGTATTAAGTGTGAGGACAGGAACTGCCTAAAAATTATGAACTGCTGATTAATTTCAATTCATTTCTGATACCTCTTTACTTTAGCCAAAGACAAGACAGCTGAAAAACAAGCATGTCTTTTCAGATCTCTTATAACCCATATAAACAAAAATCTTACTCAGCACTATATTTAAAATATATAGGTTCTACAACTATGCCAGCTATGCAACAATAGCACTAATAGTTATGCCCTTACCCGTTGCGCGCGTTCTTTCAAATCTTGATCCTGAGCCAATAAGGACTGCAATTTCTTCTGGACATCTATGAGTTTCTCAGGGTTGATTCTGGGAGAGCGGAGAAAGTCACAGAGAAAAGAGAAAGATAAACCACACAGACTTTCTCATATCTTCTCCTAAAGGCCTACAAAGACCTGTCTCATGTTCATAGGAGGAATTCTTCATCTCCCCTCCCCATTATTTTAAAATGGATAAAAACTACTGTGAACAATATCCAGCTGAAATCATATCAGGTGTGGTGACTGATATGTGGTGTTCTCTTCAAGTGAATAATGGAAGCAACACAAAGCTTCCCGTGGGGAATAATGATGGGCTGATGCTCTCCAAAGTGTGGAGAACCACTGCAGCTGAGAACACTGGCTGGGAGGTGGATTCAAAGGAAGATCATGAGACAAGCCACGTGTGCTCTGGATGGTGGTTCTTTCTGAATTAAGTGCTGAAATGGAAGAGTTTTTGCAGCCAGCTCGGGAGTTGAGCTGCTGAGAGACCTGGAATTCCAGCCTTTACCCCAAAAAAAATTTGAACCAGAAAAGAAGGTCATTCTTCCAAGATAAAACTATAGAATTAACATTATCTACCTTTTCTACTTATAAAAAAGTTAGAAAACTGAGCTCATCCTGAAAGAAAGAGCTGAACATTTAGCAGCAATTTTTCATACTGAGATTTCTCATGAGAGATTCTTTTAAGTGGTTAAAAAATATTTTCACTAGGAAGTTCCTGAACCTGAGGAAATTCAACAGAACTGTTATTTCACAAACACAACTGTGCACACACAAATGCAAAGTGGTTCTCCACCAAAGAATCAGGGAATAAGCCAGTTCAACAGCAGGATGCCCCACTGTAGCCTTATAAATAATATTTGAGTCAACCAAGTGATGCACTAATTAAAGACGCCAATGCCATTTTTAGGTTTTATTGGCTGAGTAGTGGTTGTCAGGACATGGAAAATAATAATGCCATATTATTCAACATTAGTGTGACCTGATTAAAATCTGCTAGAATTTGGGGCACCAGATGTCTCAGAAGATATTGGCAACCGGAAAAGATTCAAAGGAGAGACTGCAATATAGAGACAGCAATGCAAAGCGTTTTAAAAAACTAGGTATGTTTAGTCTAGACAAGGAAATGTTATTGGCTGGTGGAGACAGCAGAAGAGAAGATTCCAATATCTGTTTTAGTATTTGGAAAACTATCAAAAAGAAAGCAGAGGACAAAAATTACTCAGCTTATAGAAAGGATAAGGAGCCATCCTCTAAAACCACACAGAAATAAATTAGCCTAGTTATTGGAGAATAGAATTAACTGATTATGGAGTATGGGTCTCCTCATGGTTAACCCATATCAATAACTACATCATATAAAATAAGAAAACAAGATTGGTGTTACACACTAACTGCTGGTGCAGGACACAAAACCACAAAGCGGGGAAGTCTTAGCAATGTCCAAAGGACAATACATTTTACTGGACATTCAAGGAAACCCTTCTCTATATTGTTTAAAAACCAGAAAGCGGATATTATTCGTATGCTGAATTCTGCAGCCCTAACTTCGGTGTACCTCCTTAAACAGGTACTGACACCCACTGAATGTTTTCAAGAACCTCTTCACCTTTATCTCACCAGCCCTTTTTACCTTTTCCAGCCTTTGAAAACAGTGATCAGGAGATGGCTTCAGCTAGACTTAGGGTACAATATTCTTATGTATTAAAACAATCCTGGGTCATTATTTCCGCTGCGAAAATGAGCATCCTTCTTAACAAACTCCAGTTCTGCTATTTAAATGGCTTTTGAAAATCATTAAATTCCTTTGAGAAGACCAAAAAGGACCATTTACAAGAATCTGCCAGCTTTACTGCACTCCCGTTTTATCATCCATGATTTAAACCACTATTGTAAACAGCATTACTGGAAGCCAACAGCTACTTCAGTGCAGCACCTGAACTATTTTTTGTGCATATTTGAGCTACTGGATATTAGTAGCAAATGGCAATTATATTTGTATGCATGAAGGTATAAAACAGATGTCATTAGGAGCAAAGGAAGGGACTATCGGTGCAATCAACTGAGCTTTGCTTGGAGGAGAAAGACTAAAACAGCATTAATGCTACAAATTTAACATTGCCCTATTTCGAATTAGCATTTTAATGTAGCAGCATAGGAACTGTGTACTACAGCCATGTTTCCCAAACGTTCAATTCTTCAAAGATTGGAGTACATTTGTTTTGAAAAATATTATATTTTAATAGTGGGTTTTAAAAGGATGTGTGGGTGCTTGGCAGGAGTTATTAGTTGCACTAGCCATTTTTTTCTATCCAATTTTATTTTGGGGGCTAATGATAAAGTTTTTTAAAAGACAAATACATTACTGATGTTAATGTTATACACACCACATCCACATAGCATCCAAATCATCTCACATTCTGTGTAATTTTGCTGCTGACGGAGTTCAGTCTGTCTTTGCTAAAACAGATTAAATGTTGGCAGATCACATCATTTTGCTCGGGAAAAAAAGTAGAATTGCTAGCAGGAGGTGTAGAAACAGAAAGGACTGATTATATTTACAGACCTCCATTTCTCCAAAATTTTGAAATAATGGGAACATGTTTTTCCTATGTGCTTTCCTAGAAAATAGGGACATTTGAAATACATGTAATATTTGTTTTATTTATAAAAATAAATAATTGGATAATAATTGTTGCCAGTGGATACTCTCGTTACATTCTGTATCATTTTTAATTTTTAAAAAAAGTTTTAAAAAATAATTTTTGTGAAGTAAAAAAGAAAGAAGGCCTCAGGGGAAAGAAATCACATTTTATTTCCCCCTCAAATGCATAACTAAGTTATGTACAAACTGGTAAAGAACCTACCTGATATTGCTGACAGGAACCTTTTTCTGCAACAGCTGCTGAATCATGCCATTTTCTTCTGAAGGAAGCAGAACAAGGAGGGCTTCACCACCTTCTTTGTACCTATGTAAGGAAAAAAAGAGGAGGATTTTTTTTTCTTCAAATCTAGCTTTTCATAAAGTAATTACTAATTGCACTTTTTAAAAAATTGTCCTCAGAAATGCTAAAGGGAGCTTCAGAGGCAGGCTCTTCTTGCAGAAAGGAACTGAAGGGTCAGGGTTCCCACAAAATCTCAGCCCCTCCCTCAGTTGACACCATTTTAATTTTTGGCTTTGTTTCGTTTTAAAAATTCCGTCTTCTCATCTATACCATGAACAAGTATGTGCTAATGCATTTGGTTCATTTTCTCCCACCTGAATTTTCCATTACCAGGAATACGCTCTACTGATATGCATCCATTGGTCTAATTTTAAAGCACTTCTGCTAGAAATTAGTTCAGATCTCTGGCAGTAATATCTGTTTCTCACCTTCAGCCTTCTGGCTTGGGGGGAAAAAAAGGGACTATCCTTGCCCAATTCTGCCTCTGGTCCCCCCCCCCCCCCAAATCATCTTAATCCCATTTACAAGCTCCCATTTCTTAGCCCCTGAGAAAATGCAGGGCATAACAGAAAAAAGATTGTCCACTGATCTAAACCAACCAAAAAGCAAACCCTTGTTCCTGCCAAACAAGTCAGCCTTTGAAGCCAAGAACAAAGATTCCTATCCTAGCTATTAAAAGGATGCAACAATGCAAGCCCTTGGAGTCAGAAATCCTGGTAAATTATACGATTTCTGTAGCAGAAGCGAAGCAGAGCAAACAAACTGCAGTGCACAAAGACACAGCTTTCTCATAGTACCAAGATCCTGGGTTACTGAAGACAGCCAGTGCATAGATAAGATGATTTTAAAAGCCTCCGTGGTTTTGATGTGGAAGAGATACTGAGTCATTCTTTTCCTGTCTCCAAGTACCACCAAGGTCTAGCACAAATACCAGGACAACATACTTCTTTTCCTTGACCTATACTATATACGGAATGTGTCCTCATAGCAATGAAATGTTATGATATTTGGAAATCAGTGAACCATATTGCTGTCATCCAACCATTTCCACCATGCTTAGGGACAGTTCTTTTGTTGCTCTTAAGAACAGCAAAAACTTTCATCAGATTTTCTTTAAAAATGTACTTGTTAGTGATTATATCTGTGGTATATTCACAAAGCCATCTACTCAAGCCATAAGCCAAAGAGAGAAGGGGCATTTCTTGGTGTACAAAATTTAGAGGAATACAGTATATGACTTTCCACTCTACAAGCAAAGAACAGTAGATCTGGAACTTTAAGAATGAAGATCTCCTGCTTCATGCTCAAAATCTCTCAAAAGCTATGCTTATTGTTCTGCAATATCTAAAACATGCATAAATATCATTGGACAATTATTCCATCCATTAAGTGGCAATTGGTGAGCTTCCAATAATTTAAGCTCACAAACATTATTACATAAAAATCTAGACCAGGTTGTTTCTATCTATATACCACAAAGTATAGGTTATTCTGCAGAAACCCCATCCTAAGAATTAAGGAAGTTTCAACACTCTAAAATTTGCCGTTGTTAGTCACTCAGGCCACAGCTGCATTCACTATAAACAGTTTATCCATTCATGTTCTAAAAGACTTGATCAGACTGAGCACTTTCCTTGAATATATCTAACCAGTGGTTATGGAATCTTGCTGACTGTCAGATTTTCCTCCTTGTAGTCAAATCTGGAAAAAGTCCAAGGAACAAAAATCTAGGCACTTTGATTAATAGCCTTATTAAAAGGAAGGCTAAGAGAATTCCAAAGAGAACCTTACTTTCAAATGAGACACCATTATATAGGCAGTTGATCACTGCAAAGCTCTTGTCGGTCGCCTCCCATTTTTTCATTGTAAAGAACTGGATGTTCTTCTCTTGTAGTGAAGAAGGGACAGTCTGCATCTATTTTTTGTTTTGGTAGCCGCTAGTCTTTTTTATCAGTGTGAGAAATAATCTGCACATTACTTATCGCTCTCTGCTTCTTTTGAGATTCAGAACAGTGCCATTTTCAAAAAATCCCCATGCTATTCACTTCTATACCCACAAAGAGATTTTTTTTTCCTGCCCAGGCACAACGTCTGAATGGAGCATCCCAGTTTGGAAGAAACCAGAGGCTAAAACTGAAACAAATCATGATTTCATTCTCTAATTGCTTCTAGGTTCAAAACCAGGCTTAGCTATGCTAAGCTAAATTTGCTAGCTACACCCAGCAAACAAAGCACGCATCAGTTGCAAGCCAGTATGTTTGCAGTCAGGCTGAGTGCAATGTACAAACTGGGCACTGAGACTTAGGTGTACGTGTAAAACGTTTAAAGTATGTGTCATTTGTTGGCAAAAAAACGCATTAAAGTGACCTTCCAAAAATGAAAACTAACTGCTGTCCTCTAGTGGCACTGTATTTTGCTTTATATCAAATTTGATCAAAATAAACTTCATGAAACAAAATTGCAAACCAAATGGCTGTAAATATTTCTGCGTGAAGACACCATTGTTCTACTATTTTGGGGTTGTAATCTGTGTCATCAAACTAGCCTTCCATGAGAAAGTAATACAAAGTTCATGGCAACCTCTCTAGCAACACAACAATCCTGTTGCATTCTTCTTAAAGAATATCTGAACATCAGATATTGCCTTAATTTAACTTCATGCTTTGCTCCCATTTGATAAAACAAAATTATTCTGCAAGCACTGAAGCTAGGAAATTGCTTTTTCTCATTTCAGTGGGTAGTTCAGGTCAAGTGAAAGCTAAACCAGGGACTTGCCAAAAAACTCGTTTTCTATTTTGTTTGGGTTGGTTTTCCTAATAAATTTTTTACAGTTCTTCTTAAGCAGAAGTAAGCCAACTAAAGCTCATGGGTTCCAATGCAACCTATTAATCTTGTCATGGCACCCGCAAGGCTGCCTACTCCACTTGGTTTTAACTTGTTCCCATTTTCTCTTAATTAAAATAATGCATGGGAAATGGGTGGGGGACGGATACTTCTAGATCCCATAGGGCTTATTAGAAAACAACAACACTAGGCAGTGAAGCCTTAGTATTTCGCTTGAAAACCTATCAACCTGCTGGACTGATAAACAGCATCCTAAGGGATGGGCAGAGTACCCTCACTACTTTGCCTCCTAATAAATGGTTGCATCATCACCCACTTTGTACCCATAATACCCATTTTAAGTGCCATTTTGTAAACAGACAGACCCTTTACTGCTGCCATTGCCTCTCAGCTTCCTACACTGGAAGAAGACAACCCTGAAATTGGCCAGCTCTGCCAATAAACAGCACTCAGACATGGAGACTGAAGGGAGGAGATCAGAAATGCTCCTCATTCCTGTCACTGAGATCCCAGAAAAAGAAGTTCCATTTGCCACTGAGACCAAGTTGCAGGGAGAAATGTCCTCCTTCCCTTTCACTCTGAATCAGACCGAATGAGGGATGGTGTCAGAGGGCAAGAGAAAGGGTATAAACTTTCCAGATGCACACAGACAGTTCTTGTCTAAATTACAGTGTTTATTTTTGTGGTGCTTTTAAGTAGATAATTTGTGCACTTCCAATAGATAGAGTGGTCTTAGCTTAAGAAAATTATATACCTACAGTTCTACCCAGACAATCCCAAACAGAGCTTTTCAGAGTCTGTTATGTTTCCCTCCCTGACTCATGCAATGTTTCTCAATACTTTCACTCCCGGCTTGCTTCTAGCCGAGTAGGGAGAATAGAAAGAGGGAAAAACAACTCTTTCCTGAGCTTCTTGAATTCTGACACCTTTGTCAGGCTATCCTCACCAACATCCTCTAAAAGCTTCAATCCTTTCCACCAGCCATTTCACTCAGCAAATCTCTCCCCTGGTCCTGCTGGGTCCTCTATTGCAGATTCCTCCTCCACCTGCTCCTTAATACAGTATCTTCAGGCTGTGCCATACAAAAACGACTCCAGGAATGTCCAGATGTTTTTAATCAGTACATGACACTCCATCCAATTCTGGTACACAGAAAACAAACTTTAACTTTGAGACCATCAGCGCAACTCATCCTGCCACTAATGAGAAGGGGAACAGAATAAGTTGAGAGCCAAAGTTTCCCAGGTCAGAGCGGTAAGTAATGTCCACAAACAACAGTCACCAAGCTTGAAGAATGGAAAGCCCAAGGCAAAAAGTACATTATGCCATGGGAAGGAGAGGAAAAAGAAGTGCTGGAATTAAATTAAATGGCACTTTAATGTTAACAGAAGCAATCAACTGTTTTAGTGGCTCCAACCTAGTGTGAGATAAACGCGTTTATCTCGCCTTCAGGAATCTGAGTTTTCGGCTGAATTCAAGCTTAAGCACCTCATCAAGCCATGCCAAGTTGGCCATCTGGGAACTACTGCCGAGTTTTTGTTCGTAAGCCTGAGAGAAACCTCCATTACATTATCAAAATGGCCAAACTCTCCTCAAGGCAGTTTAATCTTTTTTGTATTTATTATAGTGCACAACATATTGTATAATGCCTTAGAAATATGTATAATGAATCATAGGGGTACCTGAGAGAAAACATAGTTTTAAAATAACATGCAGTAAGGGAAGAGATATAAATCTATAACCTGCCCAAACAGAATTTTTGAGTAGGTGAGAAAACAAAAACAGATCTAATGCATCAGAAGATAGACAAGATTTCCCAAGTGAACTTCAACAAGCTCTTCTTGGAAAACACAAAAGATGTCAGGGCATATCGGCATCACATACTGTCTAAAACCAAAATAATAAAACCTTCTTTGCTATGGACAGAGACATAACCACCACAAATACCACAGTTTTTACAGTAGATTTCTTTTTTTATAAAACAAAAAGCCAAAGACATAATTGAATATGGGGTAAAACATTCACGACATTTGACATTTCTACCCTGGTTTTCCAAGTCTCTAGAGAATCCATGTTGTCATTCTGCTCTCTCAGAAGCACTAGAAGCTTAATAAATAAAACATGAGGTTCTCCATTTCTGAAATAGGCTGCTTATATATCCACTCTAGCCAACCTGACCTCAGCAAGTAACATGAACTGAAAATAAGGCTTAACTGGTGCTTTTCCCACAAAAGTTGCAAGAACCAATGCTAAATGATAAACAAAATTCATATGCAGAACAGATACCAAGAACATACACAGTTCAGTGTCCAAAAGTTATTCCAGCTTTACTGAAGTTAAACAGGTGCAAACTTGCTTACAGAGCTCAACAGGAAAGTAGAACCTTGTTCAGGAGCAATATATGCATCTAATAAATATTTTACAACCCACAGCAAACATATTCCTACCTGCTTCTCATCCACTCTACTCAGGCAAACTGTCTCCTAGCCATACCGATCTATCAATTTTTCTGCCATGATTAATATAAGCCAGGCTACTAGAACCTCAAGGCTCGGAAACTGAGCTGTGTCAGGTTTTTGCATAATTAAATATTTAATCTATAACCTGTTTCCCTCATAAAAAACAAACTCAACCAGGCTGACCACGAGGGAAAAGAATTCAAAATTCACACTGAAGGAAAGTGTTCATTAGACCAACGCTAAAAAAGTATTACAGTTCACAAGGAACCACAATCACCTGGCACAACGGCTAAATACCGGGAAGAGGAGAGGAAAGAGGGAGAAGAAATGTGATATTTAAACTACATCTTAAAGTACCAGTCACACTTTTCCTCACTCTCTTTTTTTTCAGTGTGAGTCATCTTGGCTGTCAAACAAAGCATGAGAATCCACTCACAAACTAATAATGTAATCTAATATAGAGTTTTTCAAACTTGGCAACTTTAAAACGAGTGGACTTCAACTCCCAGAATTCCCCAGCATCTTGAAAAACACTGATCTAATGTAATAACAGGGCTAACAATAATATTTTCTCAAACCTATGAATAGTTTAACACTGAACAGCTTTCTTCAATATATTCCAGATATTGGGGCTGCAATGCCCACAACTGTTAGTTAACCTGGCTGGCTGACTCTTGAAGATGCAGTTTGACATAGCCAGAGTACACTGAATTAGCGAAAGCCATTCTACAGCACAAAGGACGTACCTGGCTGTTCTCCCAACTCTGTGAATATAAGTATTTGCATCTTCCGGACAGTCAACCTGAATGACCCAGTTCACAGCAGGGAAATCTGTAAAGAAATAATTTGAAATCCAGTCACAGATGAATAGTTTCTATGCTAACAGCATAATTTCATATGAATTCTGCACTTCAGGTCTATTTTACCAGCACTGCATTAAAAGAGACTGTTCACAAAGTACAATTAATCACATATTCTAGCTACATGTATTTGTCAGAGAGAACTAAAATGAATAGAATCTTCATTTCCTAAATAATGAAAGGAAGCATAATTTTAAACTTGGTAATGGGGAGAGAGATCATTTGTATTTTACAAATTGAAAAGTAAAATTGGCCATTTATGATTTAAAACCAGCAGTGTTCAGTGCATTTATAGCTAGGAACTAATCCAATTTCTCTTTGGGCTAACTTTTTAATACTAATTCATTTCCTAATATATTCTTTTTCTTTTAAGGTTTTGTCTGGTCTCTGTTCTTTCCTTCTGTTTATTTCCTTTCCTATCACACCCTGCCCCCTCTCCCCTCCCGCCCAAATCTCTCTTTAAAAGATAGTTATGCTGGAAGCAGCTGAACTAAGATAATGACCCATTACATTGAAAACCGCCACTTTTATAAAACCCTACTTTACAGTATATCAATCAGATCTTCACATTCAAAATGCAAGAAATGCATAAGTATATATTAACATTGGAATAGATATAGCTTCAGCAAAGTGCAGAATTAGAGAAGGAAAAGTTAACTGAAGATTCCCTTGCCCACACTTGATCTCTAGGCCTAAATATCAAAGACATTATACATGTCTTATTTGAATGCCAATTATATGCTCCAGCAAAGGCCCAGTATTTAGAACCTTTACTTGACAAAACTCCCTACTGGAATCTCAACAACAGGGTGCCAATAAATATATAGCCAGTAGAATTGCCAAGTTTATAATTAAAGCTGTTCAGCTAAGAGCTCGTTACATAGAACAGATTGGGGTCACATGTAAAGGTGATGCACTTATCTGAGTTTTCTTTGTTCCGTACTTTGGTATATTTATACCTACTTTATCCTTCTGTTAGCTTACACTCTGTTGTTGTTGGTCAACTGACTAATCAATAAATTAATTAATTAATTAACACTTGATCTCTAGATAAATCTGACCATCCTGACCAGAGATTATGGAAACTGAAGTCCACTGTCACCTGGGGATTCAAGATTGGAAAGATCAACATGTACAAATCCTAAACTTATAGAGATGTGGACGAGGCACTATCTGAATTAGGCAACACCGGGTTCTGCTCTTTCCCAGCTCCTCCTCTTCCCCCTCCTGCTTGGCTGGCCTTCTGGATTCTCACCTGGATCTTGCCTAGCAGGGAACTAAACTAGTCTCATTCCTGAGCTACAGCAGACTTGAAGCAACAGGGGCATGACTGTGGAGGAAGCAGCTGGAGGGGACACAGGCAATGAGAGCACAGAGGGGAGAGTCTTGGGTCTGTTGCTGGAGAACATGAGTTCTCCATTCAACCTCAGCCAGCTGGGCCTTCGTCTCTTCCTCAGATGATGAATTTAACAACTGATTTGCAAGAACTGGACCATGTGGAGAAATGCAAAACTATTTACCTAGCCCGCGAGCTGCAAGATCCGTAGCGAAAAGAACTGCTGATTTCTTGCGCACAAAATCATGGTAAACTTCCATTCTTTTCATCTGCTGCTGTTTGCCATGAAGAGCTAGGATAGGGAGACCCGGACGGAGGCGGCAAAACACTCTAAACAAATACTGAACCTAGAAACCAATAATAATTTTAACAATAAGTTCTATGAGCAAAACTAGTTTATGTTACATACTGATTGCATGGTAGACCAGCACCACCTAACCGATCTTGGCTGATCTAGAAAAACTAAACAGGGTCAGACCTGGTTAACACTTCCATGGGAGACTATCAGGAAAACCTAGGGCTATGGGCCAGATTGGGATGTTAAAAGATATCCCAAAAGACGACATATAATGGCGTGCTTAGAAAGGAGCAGCTTCCTCAGCACCAGTTTAAAATAATAACAACAACAGGTGGAATAGCCACTTTTGTTACCCCAACTAACCAGACACAGGGATGCAAAGGCCTGCAAAAATATGAAAAAAAGCAGAGGAAAAAGCCAAGTTAAGGCTTCATATCTCCAGGGGAAAAAAACAGAAAAAATGTCCTTTCCTCCCGGACATATCATATTCCTTTCCTATCATTTATCATGCAGCAATTTTCACAAAATTACCTCGGGAATTGAAGCCAAACACCAGAAGAAGGCAACCTTTTGAAGTCAATGAGCAAATTTGGAATCTAAAAAACATGTGGTGGGCTCTTTCAAAAGAATGGCTTCTCTGGAGGTGATGGCTGAGAGCTGCTGACCAATGGATGCTCTCTACCACTTCAGTTTGTTTGTTTTTTTAGTCAGTTTTTGATTCCTGGACTAGTTCCTGCAGTTTTCCTGGCAAGCTTTTTCAGAAGTGGTTTGCCATGGCCTCCTTCCTAGGGCTGAGAAAGAGAGAGAGACTGGCCCGAGGTCACCCAGCTGGCTTCATGCCTAAGGCGGGACTAGAACTCACAGGCTCCTGGTTTCTAGCCTGGAGCCTTAACCTCTAGACCCGGTTCTCACAACTTTAGCATACTTTTGCCTTATTTTCTAGGCAGATAGGTACATTTCTAAAAAAGGACTGGGTTTTCACCATCCACCATTGTGCTTCGTAAAAATGAGGTCTGTGGAAAACTCAGGAGCATGATCAGAATTTACAATTCCCTTCTGAAATCTCATTAATTCAGTTGATATATCCGTTTCTGCCGCTGAACATACCTTCTTCCGTCAATTTCGTGGCATCTAACAACCTAATCAATCGCCAGGTCTTTTGTCACCATAATCTTTTCAGTTACTGACAGATTTATAGCTACATCCAACAGAGCTGAGGCTGTTTTAAATTTCATGATATCTCAAAAAAGGATCTCGCCACAATTTAATTGGAGTCATTCCAAAAACAATACTGTCTTTACAAAAAAGCACCCTTTGATCTAAAGGCGTATCAGACAAGGCATTTTTAAGCCAAGTGCTTATTAAAAGCTACACTCACAAGGCACTGTGTCAGGAAAGGTACCTTCCCTTTCCTCTCAGAGGATAAAATGCTTGGAAGACAATGCTTGCTATGACATGTTTGGTCCATTTATAAACAAAGCAGGCGCTTCCTCGAATACAATACAAGGATGCCTGCAGAAGTCCAGCTGGGGCACTCGCCTCTACCTACATCCCAAACTTGTCTTTGCTTGGATACTTAACTACTAACTTCTATAAAGCTACTTTGATACATAACATGACTAGACTATAGTCACAACAATGCTCTCCAGCCTCAGGGATACAGCAGCAAAACAGTTTACCTGCTTTCATCTACTTTCCTGTTTTACAATATTTATCAACATATTCTAACTTTCTGGTTAATGGAGAATATATTGGCAGGTGGATAATCTATGATGTACCACCCTGCATGACTGTTATCCGTTTGATTTTTATGAATCATAACTAACGCTGTTTTTTATAAATAGTAAAAGATGGGATTATACAATACCTCTTTACAGCTTGCAAAAAATACAATACTCTTCTTATTCAGGTGACTTCTCAGAAAAGAGTACAACATATTGACTTTCTGGTGCAGTTCACAAACAATGTAGTTCTGTTCCAAAGTTGCTGGAGTACTAAAAGTACCAGAGGAGAAATATACAATAGGTAAAAACATCAGGGGAAAAAAGCAATGAAAAACAAGCAATATATGTTCAAGTAAGCATGTGCCTCAAAGGATGCCCAACTTTTTTCAAGCTGGGGGCATCCTTTGTTTTTGCATGGCATTTACTAGGGACCGTATTCCCAAAAGGAGTGACTAGGGCCAAGGTAAAACATAAATGTCACTTCATTTCATTCTCATTTAAGTGTAATTAGAATCAAATATACGTAGTTCTTCAAATTACTGTGCCAGGTTATTTGAAGAACCACCTCTTCCCAGTTACATCTACCCATCCCACCAGGTCCAGAAGGAGGGGTATGCTGTGGGTCCCATCTACTGAGGAGTTCCATCTGGCGGGACCCAGGAGACGTGCCTTTTCTGCTGTGGCTCCCGCCCTCTGGGACATCATTCCCCCTGAGGTGCGGTTAGCCCTATCCCTGTTAACCTTCCAGAAAGCCCTTAAAACATGGTTCTTCCATCAATCTTGGGGATCAAAATGGGGGAAAAAATACCAAAAACACACATATTTCTTTGAAGACTACATAAGCTGGACTCCAACCTGAACTTTGCTTTTTCATGCACCCAGATATATTCTGGATCCTTCAAGCTCAACCGAGCAAGGTCCTTCACAGATTTGGTTTGCGTGGCTGAGAAAAGCAGGGTCTGCCGTTTTTTGGGAAGGTTTTCTACAATTGCATTCATTGTATCAGCGAAGCCCATGTCCAGAATTCTATCAGCTTCATCAAGGACTGGAATGAAAAAAGCAGGTTGGGGGAATCAGGGTGTGTTTTTTTTTTTAAAGTTTTAAATAAAACACAGTTGGCTGTTTCATATAACATAGTTAGATTTGGGGTCCCCTACTTATTGCCCAAATGTGCTGATGTGCTTGTAGACATTTCATGTGCCCTACTCCACATGTACATAACACCACAGTCTTGTGCATGCAACATTATTGCTATTCCTAATTCCATGCAGCCATCTATGCAGGTGTTTTAATTTTAAAACATTAAGACACTTAGGAGTCTTGTCCAGGAAGCTGGAAAAAATGAAATCAGTATAATTATCTTGGATGAGTAGATTCTTCCCTTTACTTCCAATTTAAGGAATGCTCTCTGCATGCTGTGATTTGCCCAGTGCGACAGGCATGCATCAGCTCCATAAGAAGTTTAAGGTTAGAAGGCGGCAGCTTTCATGTTAAGATTTCAAGCAAAGCTCCGAATCAGAATTCACACTGAACAGATCCAGGATCAAAGGCTCCCTACTAATATTTTATACTTACTCAGCATTTGCAGATTAGAGGCATGGAAATACGAAGTTTCATCCATGTGTTGTAAAAGACGACCGGGAGTACAAATGAGGATATTCATATTATGGATTTTGCTTGATTCTTGTTTCAAGTCCTGAAAAAGCAAATTGGTTGGGAGTTTAGGATGCATTTTGGAAGATGCATTCACCCAGACAAAGCCACTTTGAGCATGGCACATCACCTCGCAAAACAAATCAGAGTTTTCCCCATACATCTTCAATAGCACAGAAAAGCTCCCCCATCTGCACAACAAATTACACACTCACACACGACTCTGAAGATGAAATAGCTTCCAGTCTGTGATAATTTCAATGGGAACAATATCCCAGCTTGTCCACACATACCAAGCCTCCACTTGGAAAAAGAACAATGCTTGTAAAATTATTGTACAATGGTTTATTAAATTTGAAATGATCCAGGCACTGTGGATTATAACCCCATCAACCCTGACTACTTACCATGCTGGCTGTGCCTGATGGGAGATGTTTAGATATCTTGCGCAAGGTGCCTGCTCTTACTGAAATCTCAATCTACAGATAAGTAGTGTGTCGCTGGTTGGACAGATTCCTTATTCTAATAATGTGTTATAAACAGATTTTAGAGTGTTCTTTTATGTTGTGGGGAAGTGGGACTTTCATATATAGAAAATGAGCATATCAGAAGGAAAAAAAACATTTCCTACCCATGTGAGTTTGGGGTATACAGTCACAATCCTTGAGAGCTTTTGAATTTCTTTTTTTCCTTTTCAGGACAACATTATAAAATATTTATTAACTGCTAAAAGTTTAGGGACAGCCTTCTATTATTGCTTTGACTGGGAAACTCAGTGCACTGCAGAAAATTCGAGTTAGTAAATAAATCAAGCTTTATTACCGTCATAAACAAGCATACTTCTACGGCAGCATTTTCCAACCTGGAGCCCTCTAGGTATGTTTAAGTATAAATTTCAAAATATGATCAGGTTGGATGGGAACAATGGGGGCTCTAGAGTACATGGCTGCTCTAGAATTTGCTTTCAGAAGATGTGGGATTTGGACCAAACCTCTTGAGTTTTCTTGTTATCTAAAATGAATTCTGGAACATGGCCAACACTTTCCTGCACTTATGCAGAAAGAAGGAATGCAACTGGAAATATTGGATAGGCAGGAAGACTGGCAGGAATTGCCAGATGGAGTACGTTGCCAGTAGCTAAGTAAAGAAGGAATGGTGCTAGGAAGATCAGGGGATATGCCATGCCGGTGGTGACTAAGGGAGGAAGAGGAGAAAAAGAGAAGGATCAAGGGTCAGGCTAGCCAGGGGCTGACCTGAAATCGCCCTGCAGAATTTTTGGAGTACAATGGTTTGTTCTCGATTTGAAAAAAAAAGGTTTATGCACACCTAAAGTTCTAAATCCACTGCATCTCTCTCAACAAACATCTCTCAAATATTCTTATTTCCCCCCCGCCAAATTATTTTTAAAAAGGAGAGCCTACCTTTCCACCAATAATTAGACCTGCAGAAAATTCATGATTCTTCCCCACCTTGCGCAGGACTTCAAACGTCTGGTATGCCAATTCTCTGGTAGGAGATATGATCAGAACACCCAGCTCATCCATGGCAGTCCACTGCTGGCGGTATAAGATTTCTAGAGCCTGAACAGGTAAAAGTGCTAGTTAGAAAGTTTGTCAGATGCCCTCCTGGAGTACACCTTTTTATTATTAAACTGCAACCAACGACAATATTTGCTTCTAAGGCAAACCTTTGAAGCAGTAACTCACTTCAAAGAAGTCTGATGTGAAACTCTCCTTCGCAAGCAACAGGAGTCCTGATTTCTAAACAGCACAGCAGCTGGATCACTTTGCTGGAGCAAAGGGGCTTCAGCACATGGACGATACATGTGCAGATATCTATTCCCAATAAGAGATGTTCAAGAGATGCTTCTTGTGCACTCAGCAGTTTTGAATGCAGTGTTATTTCCTCAGCTCCCAAGCCGCTCAACTCACAATCAACCACAAGAAACTCAATTTCTGTGGTCTCCTCACGAGGAGCAGCTATTCAGAGCACAAGTGGGTGATCTCCTGATCTCTCCTTCTCTGGAGAAAATTTTGCTGGCCAGAACTTGCCACCTGGCCACTGATCCTCATTGCGGTGCTGTCCCCACTCATGGATGTCTAACCTGCCATAGGTCCCCTTTTCTTTTCTCTTCTTCGTATTTACTATTTTTTTCCTTTGAACATATTTCTTTCATCTATGCAAAATCTTTTAATAAAAACTATTTTTTTAAAAAAAGAGGTTTCTTGTGCACTAAAGCACTCATCAAAAAAAATGACATCACTTCTATACCTCAACAAGGCAGAACATATCATCTGCCCAGTGAAGAGTCCCTTGTCGAAGGAAAGTGCAGCTGACTGACAACTGCAAGGTTTAAGCTGTTTTAAGTTCCCACAAAATGCCCAGTGCTAAGTGCATCCATCAAACGCTACAACACATCATTCTATAATCTTGATGCTTTAATATTGGGTTTGATTATTTCATGCTATTTATTATTTATATATGCACTGGCTTTGAAAAGTTTGAAAAGTAGGCAATATAAAAATACTGAACATTTTAAAAAATGGATTTTGTATGCTGTTTGTATCACATGATACAAGCAAAAATGACCAATTACGAGCATTATGAATTATTTGAGTAAAAGTTTCTGTTAGAGCAACCTTCCTTAACTCTGTAGGTATGCTGGACTATAACTTCCATAATCATGTTGCCCATCGTAGCTGGAAATCACAGATCTTGCAATCTACAAAGTCTGGAGTAGCTGGATAACTAATTCCTTCTTGCCAGAGCCCTTCTTATCCTGGGCCATATTACCTTGGCAACTTTAAGATGTGTAGACTTCAACTCCCAGAATTCCCCAGCCAGTATGATCATAAATGAGCCATAGCCCATGTTCTTATATTGTATTCTCTCTAACAGTGTTTCTCAACCTCAGCTGCTTTAAGATGTGTGGTCTTCAGCTCCCAGAATACCCCCAGCCAGTATTCTGGGAGCTGAAGTCCACACATCTTGAAGTTGCCAAGGTTGAGAAACACTGGCCTAGGCAAAGACAACGCGCCCTTCAGTGACTCTGACCAACTCCTCCACTAATAAAAATATGATACAAATTAGCTTATATGGTGTTATACAACAAGAATTTCCCTACTTACAGGCACAATGAAAGCCAAGGTTTTGCCTGATCCCGTCTTGGCAGCTCCCAACACATCTTTGCCCTGTAATGCCAAACCTATGGTCTGCTTCTGGATTTCAGTCACCATGCGATACTGAGCTTCCTGTAAGCCTGATATACAGAAGACAAGACCTCAGTTTCAACATGCTTGGAATTTGCCATTTATTCAAGAAGGATTTGGATAGTCACAGCAGAGGGCATCTCTCCGATAATGCCCCTTCTGCCACTAACCAGTCTTAGTTAAGTCAGATTTGCAGGTAAATGAGTTTTCACTGGACTCATGAGGTCTTTACTCAGAAGCAGAGTAGCAGCTCTGTTGTTGTTGTTGTTGTTGTTATTGCTGTTATTTAAATTTGTATGCTGCTGACTCATGTTTGTCCAGTCACAGCCTCCCTCTACAATATAACTCAGTCTAAGCATTGTATAGGGCACAACTCAACAGTCAAAGATGCATCTAGACCAGCCCTCAGTGAATGAATAAAGTGTATAAAGGAAAATGTACAAATCAGAAGAAGACAGACAAGCAAAGCAATATAACTAAATCAAATCCTACATTAAAATACTGGTCTACATGGAACTATATAGAGCAAACCACCACAACAAGTAAATTTATGAAGATTGCATTGGGTTCACATACTACACAAGTCATAATTTTGTCTGGTTTTCATTTAGCATGCAGGTAATGCCACTCAGTTGTGGCTTATTCTGCAAATGGTGGTTAAGCAAACAATTGTGTAGCATGATGGATGAATCAGATCGTTCAGAGAAGTTCCATGGTGCTGGTTCAAAAAGAACCACTCAAAATGAGCATTTTTCCATGTTTCAACATGGTGTGAGATACCCAGAATTCTGATGAAGGTGATTATTCTATGCAGGAAATACTAACTGAATTTGCATGTAGTTCTTTATGAACAAAATCACTTTCACACATATAAGAAGAGCAGCTTCTGACACATGATAAACTATAAAATTAGAGTTGCAGAGGCTGTACTGTTTTCATGTACAATTTTCTTATCTTAAACCAGCTAAGTCTTTATTACTTTATTAGAGTTTTTAATTGCTTTTTATAAAGTTTTAGCTGTAATTGTGCCACTCCTGTGAATAATATTCAGTATCTATATAGTTTAACTAAACTCTATATACGCACACACAGACACACACTACTCTGATCAAGTCGCTTGTAAATAATTACTGCCACTTTACTTATAGGTGACTGAAAATTACTTCAAGGCAACTAAGTAGAAAACTTTTATAAAATGGGGGAGGTTGGGAGGGGAATTACAGTGAACCAAAATGATTAATTGTATAGAAAAGGAAATTACTACCATATTGGCTGACATAAAGATGTTGAAGTCTTAATGGGTGACAGAACCTGGCTGATCTTGTGTAGCCTCATGCCTGGTTAGTACTTGGATGAGGGTCCATGTTTGTAAGCTAGATTGTAAGCAACCCAAAACTGCATGTTAATAATCACTAGAAGTAATATTCAATTTGAGGACATTTTTATCCTTATGGATTCCATTCTTACCTTTCAGAGTTTTTCTGGATAGTGGGAAATCAGAAAATCTTGTAATTTCATTTGTATTTATCTGAATTGGGGAAAAAAAACCAGTTCATTAAATTTTAAAATGCTAAAGAACATGACCAAATTCTGCAAGGTAGCATTATTTATATTTAATAGGCCATTGAAAAAATGAATATTTTTATTCACTTTCAAATTTGTTTGTTCTGTAGTATTAATACATTTTTCATTGCTTCTGATAAAGTTTCAACTGTAATTTGTGTGCCACTCCTGTGCCGCTATGATTAGTATTCAGTATTAATATAGTTTAATTAAACAGATTTACAACACACTTGTATGGGTCTTATTCAAAAGCAAATGTCACTGAGTCCAATAGAATTTTCTTCCAAGTAAATTTCCAAAGGATTACAACCATGTCCACGTACTTACATTGTGAAGTTTTCTATAAAATAGAGGGATTAGGTTTGGAGCTGTGTAGTCTTACATTTTCACTAGGATTCCCAAGCAACTAAAAAACCAGGAACATCATCTTTTAATGCTTTTTTTTAAAAATTGCATTTTAGTCCAAACAGCAAGCTTCTATTATTATATTTGCCATACATTACTCTCAATGTGGTGATCCTGTCAAGGTGCTGGCTGGCCCTGCAAAGGCTCAGATTCTCATCTACCCTTAGCCATAGGAGCTCACTGGATGACTCTGAATCACTCCCTCTCTCTCAGCCCAACTTACCTTTCAGGGCTGTTGTAGGGGGAAATGGGAGGAAGGTGTGTATGTGTGCTGCATTGAGCTCCTGAACTAAAGACAGGACAGAAATCTAACAGACAAACAAATAACCAAGCTACCTTCCAACACTAAAGCTACAAAAGTAGGCAGAGAGCACCCCAGCAGATGTGTGGCTACCCCTTGCTTCACCAGCTCCTAAAAGAAAAGAAGACTTGAAGGTTCTGGTCAGACCAGGAGAAAGAAAAAGAAAAAAGAGAGAAAAGTCAAGGAGAGGGAGAAAGTCACTGGCCTTCCACATGGCTTGAAAAGAGATAAAAACTGATGGCCAAAGGCAACTGGAACACATTCAAAGAGCAATGCTGAACTGGCCATCGCCCCCACTGGTCCTGATTTTTGGAAAGGTTGGTGAGATTTTGCTTGCTTGGCTACACAAGGAAGACCAAATCAGAAACAGCCTTGCCTAAACACTGTTGAGAAGAGGTGTGCAACTTGTCCTTAGCCATATGTGGCTCTTGGACTCACTTCAAAATCTCCATGCCAAGGTGACTCCTCTGACAAGAGCTCTCAGCAGCATGTTGACTGAGAGAGTCACAGAAAAGGAGAACAAGGTAGATAAGAAAGAGAGGAAGAATGGACATCCCCACCCACTGCCTAGCATCAGCTCCAACAGAGTAGCTCTGGGGGAACAGACTCAGAACAGAAAAACGTTGGCCATTGTTGCTGTAGAGCAATGCTGGAAAATCTAAGTTGAACTTCTGACAACTTGTCATTCTTCTCCTATTTCTAAAGCCCTCCTTTTGTCTGTGAGGTGCAACCCACTCACTGCAGTCAATGTGCAGCTCTCCAAAATGAGATGCAAGATCACCCCTGTGCTTATGAACAAGAAAGCAGAGGTAACAATATTTCCACATATTTCAACTTATTTTTCCCAAATAAGAATCTAATTTCCTTTAGTTGTTGGCCTAACTGCAGAGATAAAAACTGATTACAGGCATGCTTCACTTAGAATCTGTAATATAACTAATTATATATCCTCATAGCATATTTACCTAATCATTTCCAATGCAGATAAAACAATACATATAAATTAAGAACCCATGTTATAGGTTTCTCAACCCAGTGCATTTTCCTGCTGACTCAAACTTTCATCACTGGCACATAGCAGAGTCCTCATAATGGGAGTTAGATACAGGACTGAAATTTAATTTTGACAGGAGCTTAAAATAAAACATGCATTTTTGCCTTCAAAGAGAGGCTATGAAGAAAAAAATAATCTATAAATGTTAAACAAGTATGACATTATATCCCTCTTGTCCAAACACAGATAAGAATTTGAAGCTAGTTTGCAAAATATTGTTCAAAAAATGTGTAACATGAAGTTATTTGGAAATAACAATATTACCTTGTATTGTATTGTATTATTTATTTATTTATTTTTCAAATTTGGATACTGCCCATCTTAAAAAGAGTGACAACAACAACAACAACAATGATGAGAAGACAACAACAGACAGCAAATGCCGCCTTTGCAAAGAAGCTGAAGAAACAGTGGACCACTAGTTAGCTGCTGCAAGAAGATCACACAGACTGACTACCAACAACGGCATGACAAAGTAGCAACAATGCTACTGCATGCAAGAATTGGTGGAACCACAAAACAGACAAAATAATAGAAAATGAAGAAGCTAAAGTGCTCTTGGACTTTAGAATTCAAACAGACAAGCATCTGCCATACAACACCCCAGACTTAACAACTGTTGATAAGAAAGACAAACAAATCTGGATAGTGGACATTGCAATACCTGGAGACAGCAGAATAGAAGAGAAAGAGCTGGAGAAAATCACAAGATACAAAGACCTTCAAATAGAAATAGAACGACTATGGCAAAAGAAAGCAAAGATAGTACCAATAGTAATAGGCGCCTTAGATGCAATTCCCAAACATCTGGAGCACGACTTGAACACTGACAAAATGTGTTGTCATTCACAAAACTACCATCAGTCAATTGCAAAAGGCAGCTTTACTTGAAACTGCTTATATCCTGCAACGATACCTTTAATATTATTGAACAACAACATCAGCCTATCCCAGGTCCCTGGGAAGGACTCAATAGGTAGACAAAAATGCCAAATCCAGTCTAAACATCTGGCTGACTGTGCAACCAACCATAATAATACAGTAGTAGTAGTAGTAGTAGTTGTTGTTTTGGAGTTTGAAGAAGCAGGATAGGAAGAGCATTGATGCCTTTGAACTTTGGTGCTGGAGAAGACTCCTGAGAATACTGTGGACAGCCAAGAAAACAAACAAATGGATCACCAAACAAATCAACTCAAGGCACAAATGACCAGACTCAAATTATCCTACATTATTAGGATACATTATTAGATACATTATTCGAAGACCTAGTTCTCTGGAGAAGACTCGAATGCTAGGAAAGGTGGAAGGAAAGAGAAGATGACCAGCAGCAAGGTGGATGAAATCAGTTACCATGGTGATGAGTGCACCATTGGAAGACCTGAAAAACCAGGTTAGCGACAGAATGTCATGGAGAAAAATCTACCTATGTGGTCACAAGGAATCAAAAACAACTTGATGACACACAATCAATCAATCAAATAATAGTTTAACAGACATGACTTCCACAAGGCTAGGTGAGAACGTATTTCATAAGTGATGAAAAATATTTTCAAGGACAGCCATCTGGCACAGAATCCAGCAAAATCACACTTCCTGTCATGCAAACATAAGAGACAGAGGAAAAGCTGGGCACAAAGAGAGGCCTGACATGCTTCTTTGAGCTTTAGCATATTGGGTGAACCCAGCTACTATGGTTCATAAACCATGCCTTATGGCTAGATGTATTGGGTTATCTCAGCTAATGGTGGTTTATTCAATAAACTCTAGTTAAACTAGCTATAACTTAGCACTATGTGTGAATCAGGCCAGTGTCCTACAGAATCAGATCAAAGATCTCTCAGAGGAGCATCCTGTTTCTTTATCAGTAGCTAGTCTGGGAAGCTCATAAGCAGGACAGAAGCACCAATAGGCTCTTCCCACTCATGTACTACCCCAACTATATTCAGATGCAGAGCTTTTCTGAATAGAGAAATAGCTTGGGACCATCACAACAGCCTTCACCTCCAAAGGCCTAATTTCCTTTTAAAGTTATGGTCATCACCACACCTTGGTGCAGAGAATTTCACAGTTTAGCTAGGCCTACTGGTCTGTTAGGCATCTTCTACTGACTAGTAGGACCCTCTGGTTCTCCTATTGTAAGAATAGAACACTTGCCACAATTTTACATATCACTATTATGCCAACACTTCAGCAATCTACTATTCCCTTTCTCCCTAACGTTTATCAAACCTATCTTTTTTCTGGCATACTAGTCTTCTATGGGCAGTAATTTTATTCTACAATTACACTGAAATGCATGGTACTGGATATATATTATATCTACATAAACTACAAAGCAGCAGCAAAAGCTGGCTTCCCAACATATGCATACACTATACATGTAAAAAGCATATGTAATTATAATGTGCTAGCCCGTGCACATGTGGATCAAGCCATGGGCAAGAAAATGGTGGGGAAGACCAGACTGTAATGGGACTATCCAACCACTCAATTTCACTATACACTTGCTTATTGTTTCATGCCCCAACTACTGCTTCATATACAGATACAGTATCACCACTCCTCCCCCAATTGTCGGCTGATAGGTAAAGATCAATACATTACCGCTGCTATGTATGCTCCATACTTCAATAACATAATAAGCATCTTGAGAAAAGTGCAAGAAGGTAGAAGAGAGAAAGAAGTAACAAATATGGAAGGATGCAAATATCTGAAAGGGCAGGCTAAAATAGACATGAAGATATTGGGTACAAAAAGTCCCATGTTCCCCTCTCCAAAAAATTGCTGTCTGCCACTATGAAGCAAAGAGACACATGTTTTTAATATCAGAACTAGAAAGTGAACTGCCACAGGCTGGGTTTGAACGCAGCTGACAGTGCAGGGAGACCCAGGTTCTAGTCAATCCCTTAGCTTTGTAACCTACCTCACGAGATGCTTTCTCAAGCACATTCTCAAGATGCTTATTATGTTATTGAAGTATGGAGCATACATAGCAGCGGTAATGTATTGATCTTTACCTATCAGCCGATAATTGGGGGAGGAGTGGTGATACTGTAGGAGGGAGCGTTATGTACATTGCCTCGAAATGACTGAAATGAAAGGCAGGTTATAAATCCAACAAAATAAATTAATAGCCAAGCTAGAACCATTATGTCAACCAGTATTCAATGCCTGTACACTTGGGCCTCAATGGTAATTTCTCATGGTTAGTCACACAGACCCTGTTTCCACCTCTTCAGAATTCTGGCTTATCGTGATCAACAGGCATGGTGTTATCTGTTCTTCTTTGGTTCCCTGTCACCAGGAGGAATTAAACTGAGAACCTCTGGCTGTAGTTTGTCTACCATTACATCTGAATCAGGCTCTCTGATCTACAACTCTCCAAATAAGGCAGAGCTATTCTTTAAGATTCTGGCTTATTACCCTGCTGCCTCTAGAACAAGGAGCCACACATCACCCTCTGTAAATGGTCATATTTGGCCATGACAAGCAAGCCTGTTTAAATGCTTATTTACAGAATAGTTGACAAATCTGCAGGCAAAAAAAAAGAAAATCTAAGGATGTGCTACATCTCCAAAACCCAGATAAGGAACCATGGTTTCATTTATCATCTATCATCCGGGGGGGGGGGGCGGCAACCACACTTCTCCAGGGAGGAAACCCCATCATTGCAAATCATTGTCCTTTAATTTTAAGGCCAATTAAAAGGTCAATTGGATGCAAAGCCCTTCTGGAACATGCAGTTAGAGGAGGATATATCATGCCTTTCACTGTGTAGTAGTGTAACTCCTTAAAGGCAACCTTTTGCCACTTTACTGTGTGTCACTTGGCATGAACTTTCAGTCCACTTTATTTATTAAATTCCAGTTCCGGTATCTGTACAGGAGCTTAAGATGGCATGCACAGCGATCCCTCCTCCAATTTGTTTTCCCACAACGACAACCTGTAAGATTTATTAGTTGCTGAATCCCTTAATCGGCCACTTAAGTGGGCAGATGGTTGGGATTTCCCTCCCCCCCCCATTATAATGTCCCACAACCCACAAAATGGGCTCTCTCCCCACAATCGAATCTGGAATGTCCAAATTACTGATACGTGGTAACTTGTTTCGGAAAGGCACTCTGTATACGCTCTGGGACACTTTTTTTTTTTTTTTAGCAGTTCTGAGGTGGATGTCCGACTGGGAGACAAAAGCAATCCAAGGACGAGGCAATCCTTGCCAACCAGACACAGGCAAAGCGGATCCTGACTTTCGGCTGGGGCAAGCGGTCCCGAGAGGGCTGATGCCCCGCGCCTCTTCTCACCTCCAAGTAGCGCCTTTCCAAGGCGGCAATCGACTCCCGCTCCAGTTCCCACTCCGGCTTCTTCTGTTTGCGATGCTGCCGCAGCTTGTCTTTGCGTTTGGCGTACCTCTTCTTCCAGCGCTCGAAGTTGCGCACCGGGTCGGTGCTTAACCCCGGCGCGGCTCTCCGGCTTTGCTCCATCGCTTCTCCGCGAAACCGGGGACTCGAACACGCTGCCAGCAGAGAGAACGCGACGCAGAAGGATCCGGGCGCACAGAGATGACATCACCGGCAGACTCCTCCCCCCTGCAGGAGGGGAGCCGTGTCTGTGCTTGCCCTGAGCTGGAAAACGGAAGCTCCGCCTAGAAACTCTGTGCCGGCTCGTGCCTCGCAGTGATTGGCTGCGCGCCGTTGCTTTTTATATTACTATGGATACTGTTTGTTCAGGTTCTTAGTACTGGATTGTGTGGAATCGGATGTTGTGCACCGCAGCCATGTAGGATCTGATTATCGTCCACGTTATTGTGTTGCATCTGAGATTGTGCACTACAGCCATGTAGGATCTAACTATTGTGCGCATTATGGTCTTGCATTTTATGATTGTGCACTACAGCTATGCTTCATTGGAGAGGGAAGATCACACAGATATCGGTGGAGGCAGAATATATAATTTGAAGTGGGGCTACCTCCTGCAAGCTCTGGAGGTAGAAAAGCTAAGCAGGGCTGGACCTGGTTAACATTTGAATGGGAGACCACCAGAAATAGAACAGGGAAGTCAAAAAACTTCACACTGATGTCAAACCACTTCCATATTGTTAACAAGAAAGCTTTATGGATGTGCCCATGTAATCAGCTGGAGTTTAGCTCTAGGTAGTCTTTACTTATTTATTCTTTACAACCCAAAGGAAGTATGGAAAGGAATGTAAAGTAGTTGTAGTCAGTGCAACTTTATTACATGCTTATAACAAAGCACAGCGTAGACCGGGAATAAAACAGGAATTGATAACAGTAACATGTTACAATCCATCATTTAAAAAAGAGGGTAAGGACTTTGCCTTCTCAGCAGAATAAATCTGAAAACTGAAGAGAAATAGGTCCAGATTTGGTATGGCAAGAGAAGCTGGCCAAAGAAAGATGGGGGCTGCAGAGAAAAAGATGCCTCACTACTGGAGAGGCAACAAGGCAGTCACTCTGTATTGATGGCTTCCTTTCTAAACTAGCCTCTCTGCTTCCTCCTGGTCAGGTAACCCGGAGCAGCTGTTCTTATTAAGGGGTTAACCTGTTCTGAGGGATTGTGTGCCATTATTAAGGATGGAGATATATACATACATACATACATACATACATACATACATACATATATTCCCTGCTCACCCCTATGGATGGTACATGTCTTCCTCAGTCTCAGACCCTCTACCAGAGGCCTGGGAGTTTGAGGGTTCTATGTAGTGTCTTAGCTATTCTTAGCACTGCACTCTTCTGGACAGATTGTGTTGCTGAACCACTAGAGATGCAATTGAAAAGGGCTTTAAAGATGCAAAAAGGGGTTTGAGAGCCCCAAGTTGCTAAGATCTGTTCTAGAAACAAAATATGTATTGTCCTGCTGAACTGTGGCCCATCTCTAGAAGTGGCAGCCCTGGCTGTAACAGAAGATTACATGTATCAGTACTCAACTGTTAACCTGTACTGTTTAACTTCAGTTCTGGTCAACCTGCAGTGAGGTTAATGTAGCCATTATGTTAGACAATGAGGTGAACATTTTTTCAGTTCATGCATTTCATCGTGCTCAAACATCTCATGATCTTTTGAAATCTTGTTTGGAAGAACTTGCCATACTCATTTTTAGAGTGCTCATGCTAATTTCTAAGGTCATAAACTGGATTAGAGATTTTAACTGGTATAACTGTTCATTCCTCCAGGAACTATAATTCTTTGATAGCAGAACTAGAGATTTCAGCTGGAGATTTCAGAGCTTCTCTCCAAACTATAATTTTGGGATGTTTTGGAGAAAATCCTGGCAATTAAAGTAGGATGAAAGCCTATAAAAACTATGTAACAAAGGCTACAACTGCCTCTCATGGTTTAGCTTAGTGGTAATTTTGTGAAAGCAGCTTGTTTTGAGGAGGGCAATTGCAAAATGTTGAAGTGAAGTTTCATACATGAAAGGACCATGTCAACATCATTAATAAAATCATACTGAGAAAAATAACACATTGGTTTTTATGAGAGAAATAATATAAGGGCCTCTCAGTCTGTAGTCTTAATCACATTATCCAGAAAGTAATGGTTATATTCCCAGATGACAGCATCTAGTCAATCTTGGCTGATCCTGAAAAAACTAAGGAAAACACTTGGAAATCCTAGGCCTATAAACTAGACTGCAAAATCAAAAAAATATCCCAAAAGAAGGTGATAGCAAACAACTCCATATTGTGGTCAGGAAAATAACTTGGACATGTCAATGTAGTCATCATGAGTCAAGTTTAATTTGAAGACTTCTCAAAAGTCAACAATACAAACAAATGTAAGTTCTAGGTAAACATGGAAGCATTTGTTTATACGGATGTAAGAGGATATTTTACATTAAGCAATAGACCATCTGGCATATGGTTCAGCTGTGATTAAAAGAAAAAAAACCCATTGCCAATTAGAGAACATTTAATTCCCAAGCTAAAACATATGCAATAAAGCAGTGAATGTTATTCCATGAAAATGTTTGTGCGTATATCAAGCTAGGGAATGATGAGTAAAAAGAAAGGTCCTGAGTCCCTGAAAGCGGTGGTGATGGGAGTTAGAGCAGAACACACCCAGAGTAGAGTTAGGCATGCAAACTAGGTAACGGACTGCTTTCTAACACAAGGCTGAATGGAAAAGAGAAAAATGCTCATCTTATGAGACCAGGCAAGGTTGCTGTTTTATCCTGGCCTGTTTATCTAGAAACCCTTAAACGAGGGATTGGCAATTTTTTCTGGTCACATTTTTTTTGTTTCCTTCTTCAGTGGCTGCAGGGAATATGGCAGCAGCATGAAGGTATCTTTATCTAGTAAGTGGATAGGCCAACATTTTTTGTTATTTGAAAAAAATCAGAGAACCATGCTGCCAAATTTCAGCCACATGATCTCAGGGCAAGATTTCCTTAAGTAGAGAGAACAAAGAAGTAAAGCCTGGGGGAGGGGCATCTGCTGAGGGGGCGTCAAAAAGTCAGGATGGCTACTGCAACCACACAGTCAAAGCCCTTCCTTTTCATGTGCATCAGCCATCTTGACTCTCCCTCCCCATGGATGCCCCTAACAGAGATGGTCAGTTCTACACCCACTTAACTTGGGAATAGGCTCCAATGTTCTACTTTATCCAAAAGGACAATTTTGGGTAGACCCAAATAGGATTACACTATGATTTCCAGATAAGCACATGGACTACCAGTATTCTTTGCATGGATCCAGACCAGCATATGGTGTTTTTCACATCTTCACTATATTCCATTTTAGGCATATGATACAATTATTTTGTTATCTGCATTGAGCAGATGCACCTCCCTGATTCTGCCACACCAAGACACCTAGAAAAACCAGGAACTACAATAGAAGATAAATAATTTGTAGTGTTAGAAGTGTGATATAGGAGAAAGTTGAATGAGCAATCTTTTAGAGAGAGAAAAAAATCCATTTTATGCTATTTTAAATTTATAAAAACTCCAGCTCTCTTCCTCAAGCAAGATGTTTCAAGGTTTTATGGATAGGGAGGAGGACAAAGCTCCTTTGTTTCTCAAATTACAGCTAGTAATTCTTGACACCACTTATGAAGTTGGTCACTTTCAAATACCAGAAGTGAACGTGAACCTGGTATGTGTAACCAGGACCTACTTGGGTGAGGATGGGGATATGGCCCCATTGGAGATTCATCCTTCAGGCTATCAGGTTCTTTAGTAGATGTGACTCCAAGGCCAGGGAACAGAGGTAGCTATATTCCTGTGTGAGACATTCGCTGTAATCAGTGTCCTGCTCCACAATGATTGGATGCATGTATTTGTATTTGAGGATGGGACATAGAGAGTTTAGGGATTCTGGTATACCACCCAGCCTGCTACCCACACAGTTTCTTCCTGACCTCCTGGATACAGGACTCCAAGGTCTTCATAGCAACTGTGCACCTTTCCCAGTTGATAATAGACCCAATTCACATAGATGTTCATACACCAGATCAAGTTTTCACCTTGGAGCAGATGGTTTATAACCTGAAGTTGGAAGACATTGTTGTAAGATGTTTATAATGGACAGATCATTTACTGATCAATATGTGGCTCATTGGCAGTTGAGGATCAATTAGGATGGTCTGTCCCAGACACTTTATGAATCTGATTAGTTTTCAACAGGTTTTCAGGTTTGGGAATTTCCTAGTGATGTCGCAGGGAGTTCCATCAATCTTCTTGTTGACCTCTAGAATGCAGAGATAATGAAGTGTTGGAGGTGACTACTCACAAGTGGTCTCTGTTTGCCAATTCTGGCAATCCTTGGCTTACCAATGCAGAAGAAATGTTTAGACCACCACTAAAGAAAGACAAGAACCAAGAATGACCAAACACAAAAAGAGTTCAGGTTTTGATTCAATTTGTGGCAGCAGAATGTCATTCAGTGGCACTATTGAAGATGGTCTATGCCCTGCTGGGAAACAATGGGCAGGACAATCTTCCATCAGCCTCTTGTGAAATATTTGTTAGATATTTTCCCCAAAAACTGCCATTTTTGACATTCTGGTTTAGTAGCACCTTTTCTAACACATTTTAAGGCATAAGCTTTTGTGATTCACTTCATCAGATGCATAGAGACAGATGACAGTCATCTGGAGTCCGGTTTAGATTCCATCTGGGAAGCTTCAGATCAGGTGATTGTGTCAATGTCCTATGAAATAGTTTTGAATTCATTTCAGTTTGTGGATTCCAAGGAAATGGATAGGGTTGTCTGCAACAGTAGTGAACTAGTCATGTTACTGAATACCTGTAGGTTGACTGATTGACTGATTACCCAAATTTGTATACTAACAATATCAAGATTCTGGATAGTTTAAAATAAAGAGACTAGGCTTGCTCAGACATCCTTAATTCTTAAATGTCTGGCTGAGCAAGACTGTTCTAATCATCGTCCTAAAGCTCAGCAGGGAAGGAGCCAATTTCACTTGGGGGTGAGAGGGGAGTTGCAACAGAGAAGATCTGATCCTAGGCCCCTACCTTTCAAACTCACATGTGGTGGGAACGCTAAGCATTGCATCCCAAGACCACCACATAGAACCAGTAAATGCTACTTAGAATAGAGAGTCCCAAAGGTAATTGGGATCCAAGCCATGTAGAATGTAAGACATATGCATCAACATTTGAATTACACTCAGAAGCCTATTGGTAACCAGCACAGCAGCCACAAGACACAGGTTATTCTGCCACAGCAGATCTCATCCAGCAATAGGTGGATGAGAATTGCTGTGTTCTGTACTCACTATAGTTTTTGGGTAGTCTTCAGGCAGCTTCAAGTTGAGCATGTCGAAGTAGTCTAACCTAGAGGTAAGAGCATGAGTCACTATTGCAAGAGTTTCTCATTCCAGGAAGGAGTGCAAATGTTGCATTAACTGAAGTTGGAAAAGGTCTCCTTGGCCACAACCTTTACCTAGTGTTCCAGCAGGAATTAGCAATATAGAACCCCCAAGCTCTACTTTTGTATTGGCCAACTGTGATTTTAAACTGTCAAAGAAACAAATACAACAGAAATGTTTTTACATAATGTATGATCTGCTCCTTTCCCATTTCCAAAAAAAATGAGTTCCACCAAAGACAGACAGTAAGATGATAGGGGCTGTCTTGTTTGCATGGCAAATGTACATTTATTTTACATTCAGTTTTCTGCTGTAGATCCAGCTACATGACAACCCCTGCCTGCCTTTGATTTTTTTCTCAAAAAGCTAAGCAGGAGCAGATCTGGTTCATAGTGGAGAGGAAATCCCAGTCTCAAACTGGGAGCTTGAAAAAATATCCCAGAAAAAAGGTGATGGCATACCAGTTCCACATTGTTGCCAAGAAACCAACATGGACATGTCCATGTATGTCCATGTACTCCAGTGTTGTCCAAACTTGGCCACTTTAAGATGAGTGGACTTCAACTCCCAGAATTCCCCAGCCAGCATGGCTGGCTGGGGAATTCTGGGAGTTGAAGTCCACTCATCTTAAAGTGGCCAAGTTTGGACAACACTGATGTACTCACTCAGGTTTCTGCTCCATTTGAAGGAGAAATTACTTATTTATCCTCAACCAGCCATGCTATTCATAGCTGGCAGCCAACTTTTCTGTTTAGTGGTACTTATTGTGCTCTGGGAATAGGTTTACCAAGTTTGAGGTTGTAAAGACAGTGGATTTCTTTTCCTGATAATTTCTTCAGGAACTTTCGATGTGATATTTTTATTTATTTATTTAGGCTTTTATTTATTTATTTATTTGGTAGAGTAATAGTTGGGCTTGTCTCAGGCTATACACAAATATAATTTCTTTCATGCAGGTTACTCATATACTTAAGTTAATTTATTTTTCCACAATACTATTTTTATCTCCCTCATTATTCCCTGGAATAGTTTTATCAATGGAGCATCGTTTTTATGGCATGCATTTCAACTCTGCCTTGCCGAGTTTGGAATTAATTATACTTGGAAGTTTGGTTGATAGATCTCATTCCATAGTGGATAAATAAGCAGGGTTTCTTAGGCTATTCCAGTTGCATTTTCCTTA
The DNA here is from genome assembly GCF_059951505.1 of Python bivittatus. NCBI lineage: Eukaryota > Metazoa > Chordata > Lepidosauria > Squamata > Pythonidae > Python > Python bivittatus. The sequence goes on along the minus strand of NW_028277056.1, from coordinate 18,217,198 downwards.
TATGCAGATATGCACAACTGTTATAAGTAAACGGAGCAGATAGAAGCTCAATATTTTATCTATTTTATTCTGTCCCTTTGTCCTAAACCTTCAATTTAGGAAGGCAGAGGAAGTACAGAAGGGAAGGATAAGAGAAAATAATAAAAAGACACAGGAAAAGACACTAAATGCCAGAGAAGAAGAAAGAAAAATAGAAGTGCCTTGAAAAGAATAGGGGGAAAAGAAAGACGTTTTACTAAGTAAATTTATGTTGTGACATTTGCCTCTCCTCTTCTGTGAGTGGTGAGAAGTGCTGGGGTGAAATATTTACCTAAATCTGATTTCCTATGAGGGAGGACACAAAAGGCTTTGGGGCCTTTGCAGTAATAGTGTTTATTCTTTAGCGTTGCTTATTTCCAAAGTGATTCAATCGGCATTTTGCATAGAAGAGGTTGGTGGTGCAGGGGCTTAAAACTCTGTCTACCCTCAACTCTGCCTCCATATTTTCCTTTCCAGCCACTTTCCCCCACATGGTTGGGAAACCAAGCTGGTCCAAATGTGACTAAAAGGAGAGTTGTTGAGTAAATCTGCAAGGTGGGGAAGGATTAAGCACCCACACATCCCCTCTGGTGTATTTCTCTAGAAGATACAATCTATCATCATTCTTTTGGGCTCGAGCATGTCCTTACACATTCATTGAAAAGTCCTTCTCCCAAATGTGTTTGCTTTTAAAAATTGAAAAGGTCATCTTCACAACAACGTATTTGTTTAAATGCTGTAGTCTTTGGAGGCACAGATCTTATCTAGAAGAATATGAACTACAGTGGCAACTTCATGAGAAAGGAGTCATTTGTTGACCATTCTACAAGTCAATATTACCAGTAAAGGTTATTGTAACAATCCTTGTGAATTAATGACAAAGGCAGGTGCCACCCAGAACTGATAGTATCTATTGGATTAGCATATGCTGCGCAAATAAAACATATTCAAACCTTAACACCATTCCTTTGCCCTCTAGATTTCCTAATACCAGAACTCTGTATTTTCTCTCTTATACTTCAGATTCAATACATGATACAGAAAAGTTGCACAAAAAATAAATACTAGCAATAGTATACTCCTATTGGTTTTAGTGGGAAGGTGTGTTCCCTTACAAACTATGGTTCTCAGAACTGTCTTTTATTTATCTTTTCCAAATTGAGGATCAGAAGACCAGCGGACAAAAGAAAGGCAAAGCTGTGGAACTTAACAACAGACTTATTTGGCAGCATATAAATGAACAGTTACAATAATACAATGGCTTATTACTGCAGCTTAAGGTATTCCATAATTTGTACATACTAATTTTCTGACAAAAGATTGATGATGTATGTGCTTTTGACTTACTTTTCCTGTGACATCGCCTGCCTTGAATAAGCAGTAAGATTGGTCTCCATTTAGATACCAAAGAAGGCAGCCCTGTTGGTTCCTTCTCTCCTTGACTCATTCTCAGTGAGTGTAAGGAAAGGAATGTTGCCCCAGCTAATGTGTAGTAATGTCTTTATTAGGTGCTTTTTCTGCGTGCCATCCATTGCTAAGCATTAGAGGAGTCTTCATATTTATAGGGGAAAAAGTTCCACTGGTGGATTTATGTAAATGTTTAATGGAATATAAATGTATATACAAATTTTACCTGAAGCATCTCCAAAGCACTACATCTGTGGTAATTATTGTGATAAATTGCTTTGCAGATGCTCCAAAGTGCAGCTGATAACAGGGTGCAGTGCCAACATTTTTTTTCCCCAGGTATTACAAACCACAGCAGCCTTTAAATAAGACCCACAATAGCCCATTTCCATTTTAAATACATAGCCAGTTTAATCTGAAAATAAAATTCTAAGTGAGCAAATTTGGTTAACTTTTTCACCTGTATCCTTTTAGGAATAGTGATTCTAATCTGAAGGTTACCCTTTTTCTTGAATTCCAAAGCTGAGTTTTTAATTTCATGAATAAGACCGCAAATGAATATGGTCAAGCAAAGGTATGTGCTCAGATTTGGGCCTACACTGTAGTGGTAACAGCAGTGAAATGTGTGTCCGTAACAGATGGGTGGAATCTCGTCCAGTAGCACTGATGGAAGGACAGGCAGGACAATACTCCTGCAGATTGCTGGGACGTGGTTATGAGACTATTTGCAGATGAAGTTGCTGATACTTGTTTAGGGCTGGATACCAGTTGGACAGAGTTAGCAAGGTAGTGTCTTGCAATGTTATCTGGAATTCTTTGTGTGACACCTATGGGCTGGATCCTTGCCCAACCTGATTCCTTCAGGCGGTGCGGAGGACATGTGGGATTGGATTTGGGAAGAGATTAATGGTGTTTGAGAGAGGATGAGGCACCAGCAACCCTGAAGAAGGCAGTGGTGTACTCTCTCTTGAAGAGGCCATTTTTCAATCCAGCTGTGTTTGACAACTTGTGTCCAGTCTCCAGATGTAGGAGATGGTGCTGAAGCTAAGAAAGAGAAGTTTCTTTAGACACATTAATAAACACAAACTATCAGAAGATGTAGGATCCTGTAAAGGCTTATCTAATAAATAGACTCAGTCCATCATGCAAACAGACATTCAAAAGCGTCAAAAAGACCCTGCCTTAATAAACCCACTAATAAAGGAGGGCTGGAGAGCTCACATCTCAAGATTCTCTAAGCCTCACATTCTTGCCATTAAAAACTCAATATTTGTTGAGTTAAAGAAAATCTGTATGAATCTTGTTTCCTTGATTGCACTGTGAAGTAAAGGGGCTTGACAACAATTTTCCCTTTCTGGGAAAGATTTTGGGGAAGAAAGGAAGGACTGTCAGCTACAGAAGTCAGTGATCTACATCCTTCCAGTCAGAATTCAGACCTGGATGTGGGACAGTAACAGCACTGGTCCTTTTAGAGCTCTTAATAGCATTCAGTACCATCAACTATGATACCCTGCTGAATTGCCTGCAAGGATTGGGAGTATGAAGCGCTGTTTCACAGTGATATAAGGGGGAGGAGAAGTTGAGCATGCTGTTGCTTCTCTGTGGGGTGCCACAAGACTTGGGCTATCCCCTATGTTGTTTAACATCTATATGAAATCACTGTGAGAAGTCATCTGCCGCTTTGAGGTGAGGTGTCATTACCCTAGGACAGACTGGAGATAATGTGAAGACTCTTCCCTGGTGTTTGGATGCTGTGAGGGACTAGATGGGACAAAACAAGCTCCAATTAAATCCAGCAAGATGGAGCTACTGTTCATTCAGAAACATTGTGGCTTCAATTCAGTTCCAGTGATAGCTCTCGTATTGGGTCACACTGTTCCTGAAGAAGTAGGCCCATGATTTGCGGTTCTTCCTGGACTCATGACTTGCAGAGCAGCAGTTAGAGATCATGGCCAAGGAGATTTTGCCCAACTAAGGCTGAGGTACAAACTGTAACCCTTCTTGGACCAGGACGTCTTGGTGATGGTGTCTCATACCCTTATCACTATGCACTTAAACTATTCTAACATGTTTTATATAAGGATACCTTTGAAAACCATTCAGAAGCTACAGTTGATCCAAAACATAGTGGCTAGATGGCTAGCAGGAGAAGTTCACTATTGCAGAATAATGCTGTTACTGCCATTGTTGCTTATCAGTAGGTTTCTGAGACCAATTCAAAGTGCGGATTTATATGACATGGCTTTGGGTTACTTTAAGAAACATCTCCTCCAAATGGTTTCTGCCCATCCTGTGCCGTCACCTCAGAAGGGGATGTTTAGAGTCCAAACCTCTTGAGAGATGAGGAAGATATGGACCCAAATGGAGACTTTGGCCCCAAAGCTGCACCTGACCCCTTATCGCTGGCCTTCTGTAAAGTGAAGATCAGTTTGTTTAGGTGGAATTTCCTGCCGGCTTCAGTTGACAATTTATTCTAATTTAGTTCTATTGTATGGATCAGTTAAGTGTGTATTTTTATGTACAGTGGTTTAAATAAAACCTGAGTTGTGTTGGTGAGGAATAGTAATCCAGTTCTACACAGGTACATGATCCTTTTCATCATTGCCTCCATTAATTGCAGCTTTCAACCTTCTCAGATGCAGCCACTGGGTATCCATCATTTACCCTTTCCTGAGGTTCTGAGATCTGGCTTTCCATAGCCAAGCATGATGGGCTTTGCTTGGACAAACTGGTCGCTCATCAGTCTTGTGTATGCACAGTTAGATCCCTGTCAGGACTTTTTGCTACTCTGTGTGAACAAAATGGCTGTCAGTTTGTCCAACAAAGCAGAAAGGAGAGCACACAAGTGTGGTCTGAGAGGGCTCCAGTTTGCACAGACCAATCTGATGGCCTACACACTCAAACCTCCATCACTGTCAGAATTCACTCCTTTTCCGCCTGAACAAAACAACAATGAAGTCAGGATTTTCTACAGCTGCAAATATAAAGAGCAAACATCAATCCGAAATAAATATGTAATGAGTAATCAGAATCATTTTCTCAAAAATAAGACTAAGATGTTAGGAATTATGTAAAACTAAGCAAGCTCATCCTCCCCATTAAAATACATTTTAAAATTTTATTCTTTTATTTTCAAGGAAAATATTTTGTATTATAAAGTTGCAAGGCTCTATTTGACATATAGATTAAAATTAAATTATTGTAAGTAATGGTATATTGGATCTTGCCCAACTCTAAAGCGAATGAAATCATTATTTTATTAATGGGCAGGAGGTCGCACAAACTTATAATTTTAGATGATCATGGCATTGCAAAGATTAAGCACCCTTGATCTATTCAACAAGCAAAAGATTCAGAGAACATTGTACTTTATCTATTCGTTTATTACATGTATATCTTACTTTCCCCGGACAGAGCCCAAAAAAACGTGCATGGTTCTTCATCCTTCCTGGATCCACCCCAGTTTTGTTCTCATAACAGTCCTGTGGGGTAAATAGCTCTAACTGGCCCAGTTAGCTTCCATTTTTAGACCAGAAATCAAGGGGGAAATTGTTCTAACCCTCCCCCTACCAATACATCTTTTTCTTTTAAAACTGCTTCCCCCTCACTTTATCTAGTCAATTCAATTTTATATTTAAACACATGGAACTGCTTCTATTTTACCTAATTTGAATCCAAATCTTATTCCAAAGTTGTAGAACTTTAAAAACATGGATCTCTGAGGGGAAAAAGCATATTTAACCTTCAATAACCAGAAAGTTGATGCTTTCTTGGGTGCTGGGCACATCTAGCCAACAACTCAGGGACTTCTTAGTTTTTCCATTAGCTTATGTTCACGGGAACAGGAACTGCATCATTGGAGTGTCTTACAATATGTTATGGAGCTGGTGAAATAGAAGATTGGCCTGAGGCAAAGACCAAGGTAACCTTCCTTCTCAGTCCATATAGAGCAGTTTGCAGGGGTAGCAGTTTATTTTATCTACATGTTGAATCTTAGTTTGAAACAGGGAATGAAAAAACAACTTCCAGTCAATAGACTAGTTTAGGAGGTTGAAGACAAGTTGGATTATGGTGGAAAAGCCAGAGTGTTGATGAAGAGCATAATCTCCACAATTCCAGTCCTGATTCCATCTGCTAAGTACTATAGTTCCTCAGGTGCATATGTAAATTATAAGACTCGGCCATGAGCAACTGCTCGCAACAGAAATATACCAAAATATACCCATATGCCATTTAAGAATAGTGCTTTGGGCTTACAATGAGGTGAACTCCAGCCCTAAAATGCTTCAAGACTCTTGGTTGCTGTAGGAAGTGTCAACAACTTTCACAGTTGTCCTAATTTTTTCCATGTTACCATCTTAGGAATGCCCTAGCCTTTCAATTTTCCTACATCGTTCTTCATATTAATTTTATCATGGGAGTTCTCACACAAATCAAGGATCTCATGGAGAAAAGAAGTCAATACTTTTACAATTAAGATTCCACACAATTTTACTTGAGACCTCACAGCCTTATTCTCATGAATGGCAGCAAATGTCCCTATACTTAGGCACAATTTTCTCTAGCATTGCAAACAAGAAAAGCACATTGAACTCCATATAAAGATATATTTGTAAGCTTATATCTATAGAGGCATCTGTGAATAAGTGATGTGTTACCACGGTTAAATAATACAAATACTAAAACAAGAGACTGAAGCTGCCCAGAGTCGCTGGGAGTTGGGTGGCATATAAATTTAATAAATTATTATTATTATTAAACTATATTTAAATTATCAACTTTCAATTTATTGACACTTAAAAACAAAACTTTACATAGCTAAAACAGGGCAGTGGTTGTTAGGGACGGATTTAGGCATTCCATCAAAGGCTTTCTTATCTTTATTTTTTGTATAGAACCAAGGAACACTACATATTTGCATTTGTTCCATGGTGTAACTTTTCCTGGAATTTAATTAATTGATTTAATTAAAATTGTCTTGCACATTATCTTGTCATTAGCACCTAGAACAATTAATTCAAACAGGAACAGACTGAATCCTACAGTTCTTCAGCACCTCTGGGTTAATTGCTGTGAGGTTATCACAATTTTTTGCTTTGCTTATCTTACAATTTTTCTGTACTCTGCCCTTTTTTGTTTAGTACATCACCTAGTTTTTTTTTTTTTTATCTTTGCCACTTTTGCAACCTTGACTATAAAGGGCTATAAAACCCTCCATTTACAGGACCATATCAAATATGAAAGCTTAAGAATAAAACTAGATGGCCCAGTCATTAGCATTATATATCTCAGCACCTGCTTTAGTAACATTAAATTATGTGTGGTGCTAATTATCCCATCAAACTTTTCATCCAGATGTAGAGGCTAGTTTTACATCATTTTAAAAAGTATTACAGATATTTGACAGAACATAAGCTAACTTATGTTAGCTTAACATAAATTTTTAACATAAAAATTTGAAGAGTATATGAGTTAGCTTGTGTTCTGTAAATGTCTGTAGTGCTTTTTTGTGCCTGGGAAAATGCATCTAATCATACTGATCATCCTAGTTGAAAAAATGCTTTTTAAAACAGAGATTGGCCACTGCTTGGGAAAAACAGGCAAAATAAATTTTAACTGCGTGTCTTTCTGGTTGCTCTATTGAGTCAAAATAGAGGAAGCTGGAGCTGGAGAGTGGATTTGGGGGGGAGGGGCGTGGGGGAATAATCACATGTAATCCAGAAAATAAAAACAGTATAAACATTAAAAAAGAACATAGTTTTCACCAGAGAAAAGGCAAATGTCTTAAACTAGCCATTTCAACAGTGCTGTAGTTAGATCATTTTACACCTACTAGTTTTACAGGGGCTCTCTTTAGAATAGTATTTTTAAAAGTTGCCAACTTTAAGATGTGTGGGCTTCAACTCCCAGCTTTCCCCAGCCAGCATGCTAGCTGGGGAATTCTGGGAGTTGAAGTCCACACATTTTAACATTGCCAACTTTGAAAAACACTGCTTAGAACCATCTTATAGGCAAGGCTAAGGTATTTTTTAAAGTAAAAATACTAAAATGAACACCTGTAACTTTATAGTCCTTACCCTCTGGCTATTGCCACCAAAACTGTTGGCCTTTGCCTCCATCACCTGCTAATCTTCAGATGCATTTTTTAAGATTTTTTTTATCCCACCTTTATTATTTTTATAAATTACTCAAGGCGGCGAACATACCTAATACTCCTTCCTTCGCCTATTTCCCCCACAACAACAACCCTGTGAGGTGAGTTGGGCTGAGAGAGGGTGACTGGGCTAAAGCGACCCAGCTGGCTTTTATGCCTAAAGTAGGACTAGAGCTTACAGTCTAGACTGCCTGGACTAGTCCCTGCAGTTTTTCTTGGCAAGCTTTTTTGGAAGTGGTTTGCCATTTCCTTCTTCTTAGGGCTGAGAGAGAGTGACTGGCCCAAGGTCACCCAGCTGGCTTCATGCTTAAGGCAGGACTAGAACTTACAGTCTCCTGGTTTCTAGCCTGGTGACTTTGCTTCCAAGATCCAGCCCCAGATGCACCATTGCATGTGACAGGCTCAAATGTCCTCTGCCTCACCAGCCACTATGTGATCGGGTGCCCACACTTCTTATAGATCTTTAGTGGTGGGCTAAATTCAAATTATAGTTTGCTTAACTGTTTTTCTTAATAATCCAGGGCTGGTTGGAGTCATACTACATGCTAAGCCAGCTCTCCCTAACCTGTGTGCTCTATGTGTAGTCAACTCCCAGAATCCCCCCAACTTCATGATTATTGCTGAGAATTTTGAGGGTTGATGCTGGAGAGTGCCATGGTTGGGATGACTGTGCTAAGCCATTACACAGCTTTTTACAAACCAGTGGTGGAGTTCACATATTACATACCAAATACAAATGATGAGTATTATGGCTTAGGATGTTGTCTGAATCCAATCAGTGTGTGTGTGTTCTGCGTATGTTTTAATAGTTTCTACCACAGCTATTTGACTCCTGCCAAAATTTCTTTGAATATAAAAAATAACAGCGGCCCGAAAACTTGTGCCGCTCGTCCGAAGTTACATTGACTCCCTTTGCATGTCTTTACAGTATATTATCTCACACAGCTTTACAAATGCGTCGGTCGGGGCCAAAGCAAACACTTCTGTCCCAAAGCCTTTAAAAAGCAAATATTTGAGGAGAAACGCGGGGAAGCGTTAAAGCACCGCGCGGCCCTCCGTCACTAACCCTGAGCCACCTTGAGAACGAGAGATCCCGCCCTCTCCAAGTCAGAGATTGGCGCGTTCCGGCTCTCCGGCTCAAACGCTCTGGCTGGGATTAGTCAAGCGGGCTGTCAATCACTCAGGTGCCTCTTCTGCAGGTAGGGGCTGGGCGCTTTGACTACCTGTTTTAGTTCGCCCTATCCCGGCTCGCGAGGAAGAGCGAGCTGTTGCCGCCCCGTCGCCTCCTTATTCACTTGCTGGATCCGGACAGCGGCGCTGCGCTTCCCAGGCAGGGCGCTCCGGGCGATGCCGGTGACGCAGCGCGAGAGGCAAAGGTGAACAGACCCGGCTGACCTCCAAAGCGCCAAATCCAGAATGAGTCGGTCATCCCGTGGGGTAGATCTGAGTTTCTTAAATGGCGAGGAAGCCCGGCAGATCCTCAAGGTGTTGGAGAGGGACTCGCAACTCAAAAGAGCGGAGAGAGAAAGGCTGAGGTAGGAGCTCCTCTCTTGGCGTTTCGGTTTCGCAGTCCTGCAGCAACTAAAGTTTTGCACCTCTTTGTGGCTTTCCCGAAACGTGGAAGGTTTAATCATCGGAGGGCAACAGGTTGGGAGAAGGCACCCTTGAGCAGAGGCATGGGGAAGAGATGCTATCAAACCTTTATGCTCCTTTTATGATATGGGTAACAGCTTTGTGGATCTCACCTCAGTCCTGAGCTTTGGAAAATTAGTTCATCTAACTTTTATTCCTGAGCCTGGGGTGCTCTTTTGTGGCCAAGGCTTGCTTCACTCCAGTCTGACTGTGCATACGTTTCCTGCCAGGACTTCTCAACCAGCATTCCTTTCCTTTACAAGAAAGATAAAATTGTCGAGGTAGAAAAGAAACTGGTTGGTCTTGAGGCCACACAGGCAAATGTGAGCTGCTTGGCAAGTTGGTAGTATTGCTGAAAGCAGTAGAGAAGTGAGGAAAGGAGCAATTTGCACATACTCTGAGGCACTCTCATTTTCTACAATAGTTCCAAAACTTGAATTCAAACCAGTTCCAGGCCACAAATCCTGTAGGTCCCTGGTTGATTCATACAAAGTAATGTCTGTTTTTCTTAGACTTCTAAAATGTTATTTGTTTGGGGGAGGGGGTTTTCCTCTCTTCAGCACACGGGAAAAAGATACGGCACTTGGTTCATCTCAGATGTTTTTGGGTACATCTTGGATATTTCAACAGAGAGTTTCCATACACTTACCTGAAGTCAACCCCGTTGAATACATTTGGGTTTTCTTCTGGATAGAAAAGAATAGGATTGTGTATGAAGTGGCCTTTCACTACTGATTTATAATATTATGACTTGCCTTCAAACATTGAAAGGAAGTTTTCCTATCCTTTGTGAAAGAGCCTTAAGCTTTGTTCCCAAGGAAAGGCTTATTCTGATGCTCCCTTCATTGGAGAAATTGTAGGCATCACTGCCTCCCAGCAATTTCATCTCATTATGAGCCAGCTGCGTGCATATACAAGCATTATGAAACATCCTAAAAATTAGCATCAAAAGCCACATTTGGGTCAGCTGAGTGGAACCATAGAATTGCCTAACTGAGAAGTGTATGGTAGAAATCAGCATAGGCCAGGTTTTTCTTACAATTCCCATTTTGGTCACAAGACTCAGCCTTGATAGCATAACGTGAAAGTAAGTCCTGTCAAGTTTAATACAGTTTATTATCCATGAGTTCAAGTATCTGATTAAAATCACAGGCTTCTTCTCCATACCTCCTTGAGAGTTAGTTTCATTATATGTGGTGGGTTTCCTTTCAAACTAAATATATAATGAAGCTCCAACATGTATTTGAACTTCTTCCTCTACAGCAGTGTTCCTCAGCCTTAGCAACTTTAAGATGTGTGGACATCAACTCTCAGAATTCCCCAGCCAGCTTGCTTGCTGGCTGGGGAATTCTGCGAGTTGAAGTTCACACATCTTAAAGTTGCTAAGGTTGAGGAACACTGCTCTACAGTACGTTCATTTGTTTTTGGCCCATTAGCATTTATAACATAGACTATACAAAGAAATTTAATATACTGTGCAAGTTGGAAGATTTGAGCCTGACTTTTCTGACATGCATTTTGAGAATCTTCTGTAACTTTGTCTTCCCATTACCTGTTCATTTGTATGTTGAAAAGGTGTTGTCTTCATTAGAAGCATGCATAAAGCTAACTTTGTATACCAGAAAGGGAGAAGCTGTTGTCAGAACACAGGCTGTTTTGTTTCTGGACTTTGTTTCATTTTTAAGATTCCTCCCAAACTCTCTAGTTCTCTCTCTACAGGACTTTGCCCTGTAGCTTGCTTGGATAACAAAGAATGATCCTGAATTCCAAAAACTTCAGTTGGGTTATTAGTAGCTGGAATGGGATTTCTTTGTCTTAGGTCAGTGATTCTTATTTAGCGAAGTGCCATCTTGTCCTACATCCTGTATACAAAAAGTTCATGGGCTGTCCCAACCTAAATATTAGACATTTTTATTTGTTTTTTATACGTATGTGGGCTCCTCATAGTCTCTCTTGTAGAATGTATTATGTCCACATGTGCTTAGTTTTTCTGAGTGCTGTGGAAGTATTGTTCAGCCTTTTCCAGTTTAGCATCTTCCAAATATGTTAAGGCTGCATCTCTGAGAATTCAGCTATGCTGCTGGGAATTTGGGAAAATGTCATCCCAATATATTTAAAGGACACCAATCTTTGACCAGTTTATAGCATAGAGTGTTCTTGGAGCCTAACTTGGACCTACCCACTAGAGAACATAAATGCTATTGGAACTCATCATGGATATTCTTGATTTTACAACTTCATTTTTTATAATATGCCTTGTTAATATCTACCATAGAGAGTCCACTAACAGTTTGCAAAGTACTTGCTGATGTGGCTTACTCATGGCATTGACCCAGTGAGGTCTTCTTGGGAGGAGGAAAGTGTTCCAAGCTTTTTGTGGAGAAGGGGCAGGGATGCGTTTATAAATTAATTCTGCGGGTATTGATAGTGCTATTACTTCCCACTTCCTTTTTCAATATTCCAAGATATCTACATGGAAATTTAGAAACACAGGATTTAGATATATCAACCAATCTTGACAACTTTACCTTTCTTCATTAGAAAGTCATCTTATTCATGAAAAAAAAATCCTGCCTATGGATTTGATGAGAAACAAATATATATCTACTCTGAACTAAAGTTGAACAGAACTTCCTGGTTCTTAAAACTTAAATCTATTTGGTGATGGTTGTTGCTAGAACTCCAAGGTCCTCTAGCTAGAACCAGAGCAAAAACAAAAATACTTCATAGAATGAAGGAACAGGGTGCTACTTAAAAATTCTGAACCCATTTTTCTTTCCCACAAAACTTCACTGTTATTCTAAACTTTTTTCATTTCTGCAGTCTAATCTAGATGGCAAGAAAATGTTGATATTCTTAAACAGTTGGAGTAACTACAGTTTACTGGCAGAGATCAACTTGACCATTGTAAAAGGCATTATAAAACCATGATCTATTTGTCCACACTGCATGTTATAATAAGCTTGGATCATAGAATAGATTCTCAAATCTGCTGCCTCCAGATATGTTGGATTTTAAGTCCCATAATTCTCAGGCAGTTTGGTAGCCAAAAACTTTGTATGGTCAACATGGCACTAAAACAATACATTAGAACTAGCTTTTATTTTGCAGGTGTTTACTGGTGCTGATTGAATTCACATGTTTTAATACATATCATTTGAATATGCCCTTATTTAACTTGGTAATATTTGTCATTGAAACAAAGGGAGTGGCTTAAAGCACATAACTCACACACTTCAACTTTTCTCCTTATTCTTAAGGAAATTAATGGTTTAGCTTGGAATTTAATTTGTAGCAGTAGCCCAAGGCAAATGGAAATTGGCCATTTTTGTGTACCAAGGTAGCTGGATTTCTTCCCATTAGCTAAAAAAAAATAAATTGCACAAACAGAAATGCTGTTATGCCATCCCTCTTCCATGAACAGTGAGAAGACACATTTGTATAATGCACTCAAAAGTACCTCAGTGGCACTTATTCCCCCAAAGTAAGCAAGCATAATAAGGATGCACATCCTAAAGCCCAATTAAAATTATAATTTGGAGGCTGTCTTGAGTAATGGAGTTTGTAGGCCAAATTCATCTGGAGGACACCAGATTGGAAGATTACAAATTGAGACAATGAGTTGCCTAACTAGACTGCATGTAGGATAGAAATTAAACAGTGTTGTGATGTGTGCAGATAATCGTATGAAGAACATTGCCTTTTATCTCTAACCACAAGCATGTAAATATTCAAATTATGCTAGCTTTTTAAAGAAGCTGTAGGCTTAATGAGACTGGCTGTTAACCGCAGTAAAGAAATTAATTCAATCTGCAGTTGAGCAGATGTTGCTGTGTATCAGCTAGTCTACAGAAGCATTGGAAGGGTGTTTTCAGGCTATTTGTTTTTATTTAAGCTTTTGTATGAAGGTGGAGTTTCTCTCCCTGATATTCGGGCTGATTATAACTTGTCTGAGCCAATGGCAGAAACGTATGATGTAACTGTTAGTGGACTGTATCGTTTCACATTGCAGTTTATATTGCAACGAACACTTCCACGATGCCATTATTTTCTCTCCCTGATGAACCAGTTTCAAGTATGCCAAGCCTCATTCATTTAAACCAGGTTAAAGAGCTAGTCTGTTGTAACCTAATCATTTCTGGATTAGAATCATGCCCAAATAAAATCTTAATTATCTATTTTAGTCACTGAACAGGTCACCTCAGCCAGAGTGACCCGGAATAGAGTGTGATTTCAGGTTAACCTTTCCTTCTGGCCTCCAAACACAGAAACAAGAGGCCCCCATCTCTGCATTGTTTCTTTCCATCTGCCCCACCACCCAGGGGTGCACAGAGCAGTGAAATGAGAAGAGAGACTGACTGAGGAAAGCTAAGCCTGTAGTGACCCCAACACCAATTGTGTAGCTGTTTATCCCCCCACCCCAACTATAACATTATTAAGCACACCCTTAGGAAGGGGCAGTCTGCCAGGCACTGCAAGACTGATTGCCCTTGATATAACTGATAGGTTTATAGATTATCTGGGGCCAGATCACTGGGTGAATTATGTTTCCATGCTATGTTCTAGACCAGTGATGGCGAACCTTTTGGGCTCGGCTTGTCAAAAATTCAGGAAATGCCTAACTTGACTCTGCTGGCATGTCACCCAACCCCCCACCCTTGAACAAAAGAGAAACAATTCTTTACATATTCATTTATTTAAAAAAAAGTCCAATCATGTGTGGTGTTATGTATTATACAAAGAAATGTCAAATAATTACAAGAATTAAATATGAGTAAAACAAACTCAGTTTCTTTGGTAACTCAAACAGGGAGAATTGTTATCAGGTTGGTGAACACTGGTGTGTCATCCAAAATGTCGTGGCATGTCACCTTTGACATGCATGTCATAGGTTTGCCATCACTGTACTAGACCATACTGGCTGGGGAATTCTGGGAGTTGAAGTCCACACATCTTAAAATTGCCAAGGTTGAGAAACACTGTACTGGACTAAGACACCTATATCATGCTAATACGGCTATTGAGTTTTGTATGCAGGCTCATTCAGATATGAAATGCTTCATCTGAAAACAGGAGTAGTGCAAACCAGCAATAGGTAATCATCAGAATCCGCTGTTCATGCACTTTGGGAAATTTTGAACATAGAGTAGTTTAGATACATTGCATATTTTGGCATATCTGAGCAACCACATGTGCTTCTTTCTGCTCCCGCCCCCAACTGCTGTAAACTATGCAGTTTCATCCATATTTGGTAAATTGTGATTTGTGCCCATTCTGGAAAAAAAAGTAATCAGAGTTTGACCATGATTATCAGGGCAAGAGTAAACCATAATTTGCCCATTTGAGAATAGAGTTGATGATGGTCCTGCTGTAGGACTGTAGTCCCCAATGCATGCACCTGTATTCTCATAGACATTTCCCTTGCTACCTTATATTTATTAGATCGGTATTTCTCAACCTTGGCCACTTGAAGATGTGTGGACTACAACTCCCAGAATTCCCCAGCAAGTCATGCTGGCTGGGGAATTCTAGGAGTTGAACTCCATACATCTTCAAGTGGCCAAGGTTGAGAAACACTGAATTAGATTCTTTTCTTTATTTATTTTTAACGAGGTGAGTATGCTGGAAAGCAAAGTGCTTCTGTAGCATCTTCTTTATTTGTAGGAATTCCTCTGAATCCCATAAGCATTCTTAAAAAATAAAAACATTTAGCAATTGTAGCTCAATCATTTTTTTAGAAAAGTGTGTCCACTGTACAACTGTACAGAAAAAAAAAATATAACATAGGTAGGTGGGGTTGTGGGGGACATCCTCTTTGACATTAGAAATCTCTGCTGATCTACTGAAATTGCCCAGAGGTCTGTTAGTTGAGTCAAGCTATTCATCTCTCTTCAGTTATTAAAGGTTTACTAAAGGCAATGGTATGGAAAAATAAACAAGAATATGATTGATTATGTGCCATCAAATTAGTTTCAACTCATAGTGACCATATAGATGGATCTTTTCTAAGAGGATCTGTTCCCAACCTGGTCCTTCCAATGATGTACCCATTGGTGCTATAATCAAGCCCGTTGACCTTGCTGGTGGTCATCCTCTTCTTCTCCATCCTGCCACCTTTCCCAGCATTATATACTTCTCTCTAGAGAGCTAGGTCTTCATGTAATCTGCCCAAAATGTGATCAATTAAGAACAAAAGGAATTTGTTTGATATTGTATTTGTTGGTTTCTTGGCTATCCATGGTATTCCAGGAGTCTTCTCCAACACCAAAGATCAAAGGCATCAATACTCTTCCTATCATGCTTCTTCTTTCACTTTCATAGAGTACCACAAGGAAAACCATTGCTTGCACAATTCTGATCTTTGTAAGTATAGACACATAACAGCATCTGGATAACTTTTCCAATTGCTACTCCACCAAGTCCTAGACTGTGGCATATTTCTTGACTGCTGGTTCCTTTAGTGTTGAAAACAAGAATATGTCTTTAGCTATTTCAATGAATGAATGAATGAATGAACAAACAAACAAATGAATTATTTTTATACTGTCTTTTCATAGAATTTTAAGGATATTTTGTGTAGGATTGCTAACTTTTCTTCTGTGGGATTCCCAATTTATAGTAGCAGCTGAGGAACAGACAGACCTATGTAGGTGGCAGCACCTATAGCTGACCTTGGCTGACTTTGAAAAAAATTAAGCAAGGGTGGACCTGGTTAGTACTTAGACCACTAAGAAATCCCAGGTCTGTAGGTTAGATTAAGAACTAAAAAAAAAAAAAATTATAGAAGGAAGTAGCAGCAAATTACCTTGTCATGAGTGTTTTGTGAATTCACTGTACACTGGAAAAACTTGTGATTTTTTCCTTTTATTTAAGCATAAACAAGTTGAGAAGTGTTTCTTTTGAGAAAATAGATTATTTGAAATCAAATGGCATTTACCTAAGGTATTTACAATTGTCTTTGCTGAACTCATTCCCACTCTCCCATCTCCCTCCTATCCTTGTGATAAGTGGCAGTAAAACAGAGAAGTGGAGACTTGATTTATATGTGCCTGATCAAGTGTAACTTGGTTAACTATTTGACTTCTGGCAAAGTAAAGCTTTGTGCTTCTATTAAACTTTGCCTGTTATGTATGTGGCTATTTCTGCAACCTTCCCCACTTAGAGTTAAGTAAGGGCATTAATTACACTAGCTGGAAATCTCTTTTGGGCTGGTAGGATGGATTTTTCTATCTTCAATCTCCCTCAGAGGCCATCTGCAATAGGAAGACATGTCCCTTGTCCCCTGTCGTCATCTTTTTTTTTAGTGGTCTTTAAACCCTGCCCATATCAGATTCAGAAAACGTGCCCCAGGCTCCGCTGGAATCAACGTGTCTTTAGTAACCAATGCTGCCTAGAATCCATTTTGCGCTGTCAGCCATCATTGGTTTTCCTTCTTCCCGTAATGTCTCTCTGTTCAAGTCTACCAGCTCTTTTTTTTCCCCCTTGTCAAAGCAATAGCTCCACTTTCTTATAAGAAAGTTTCTGTCTGTAAGAAGAGTGTGTTACCTCTTTTTCTCCCAGCTTATGTTATCAGCTAAAGGAACAGCAAGCTCACATGATGACAAGACAGACAGACCTTAGCTACTGAATACTGTCATGCACACTGCCATATAACTGCCCAGAAAACAATGGAAATGTACCTATGTCGTCAGTAGGACTCACACTCAATTCCAAATGGTATTTATCTTTACCTGACTGATACTTGGCCACTTGCTTTGTTTTCATTAACACAGATTAAGAGAGGCAGAAGTGAGATAGAGAAATCACTTGCAAGTTTAGTCCTTGACTGAAAAGTTAAGATTAATTCAAAGTCAGGTGTCTTTGAATGGATGCTTAGCCTCTATGTGCTTGGAAGTCTGGTTTATAACCACAGTTAACTAGTTTGGGAAATAGGAGGATGGAACAGGAGCTGGATGGCCAAAAGAGTGGGTGTTAGAAAAGAAGAAAATAGTATTCAAGAAGTATTTTGTGAAAAGATAATTGGCTTTTCATTAGCTTTTAAATAATTTTAAAAACATGGTGTATCAAATGTTATTAATTTTGTAAATGCTTACAAAAATTACAGTAGTAAGGAATCCACTGAAAAAGCATTTTTCTCTTGCGTACACATTGCAGAATGTTTCTTGTAAATGTGAACAGCTAAGAAAGATGTGGACAGAATCTAAAAACAAACTATTTTGGAACTATTTTTATTCTTATGCAAATGTATGTATGAAAAAACATTAATTAGACAAGGAAGCAACTAAAAGTATTGGGGAGATGTAAAAAGCACTTTATATAAGGGTGAACGATGGTGACGGATGTATTTTGAAAAACTTATCATGAATAGTTTTGTTTGGAATCAGAATATGTATGTTATGTATATATATATTTGGCTAAATATGTGCTTTCTTACAAAATCAGAGTTAAAATGTACAAAGAAGTACAAGGAAAGTTCTGCTGGAAGAGAATAAAACTTATGGAATGCAATGATTCTTTTGCCTTAATTTCTTAAAATTATTACTTTAAATTAATGATTTCTTGAAAAGCAGCTGAAATGTTCTATAAATGTTCCATCAACTGTGTTATTTTATATATTGGTTTTTTAATTGTAAGCTGCCCACAGTTGTTTAAGAATAGGGTGGGCTCAAAATACGATAAATAAATAAACAAAAAACTAAGTAGAAATGAAGGAAGATTTATTAAATTGTCAATTATGGAGGACAAGCATGAGAATATTTTAATCCCTTGTAATAAATTTTCATTTCATTAGAAAGCTGAATGGTAGAGAATAAAGGATGTATAACCACAATCATTTTATTTATTTTTTTCTCTGTATACCATTTTGATAAACAAACATTAGGGGGCAATTACCTCTAATTTCCAGAGCATTATGAGTCCAGTTTGATTTGAATCCTCAAGTAATGCAACTGATGGCTCTTGTTTATAACCAGTATTAATTCCCCTTCCCTCTGCATTTTGTTAGAGGACCCAGCTGGATGCTTATCTTCCTGGGACTCGTGATCAGAGAAGGCATTTTTAACAGTCACTTTAGCACTGTTCTTTTGTGCTTTAGCTCTTCATTAGTCTCACGATGGCACAAACTTTGTACCTGTTCATACTGTATGTACTCTATCCACAGTATACTGGTATTTCTCTAAATAGTGGGTCCTGGAGGAGAACCGAGAGAGGGACACAATTATTCTCATTAATTGCTTATAAGATATAGAGAGTTGATCAGGTAAGAGAAAAGTGGATTCATTTTATCGAGACTACTGATTATTGCAAGAAACAGACTGACTTCACAACAAAGATTCAGTCTGAGCCCTCAACCCAACACCAAACCAACCAACACCACTGTTACCACCAGCCTCTCTCTCTCTCTCGTTCATAAATTTACTTTTGAGTTCTCCTTTCTTTAAAAAAAAAATCATTCCCCTTGAAATCCACAAATGCCCTTTCTATAGTTTCGAAAAACGAGACAAGAATCATAGATAGGCCATGTTCAAACAACATGGTGAACACAAAGTAGACAAGCCCATTTTATTTTAGATTGTTGTGCAGACTCAGCCAGGGTGTTTCATTTATGGTTCACAGTGTGCTGTGAACCCAGGAAATTGGGTAATTTGAGTAAATCATGATTTAAAATTGCATGCAGAGAAGTTAGTCATGGTTAAGAGTGTAATGTGAATGTAGCCACTGCCTCAAATGTTTTAATATTTTGCCCCCATGTGCACAATAAGGTCAGTTCAGATAGGATGTGTGTATTATTTTTCCCTTTAAATATGGTGCATGCCAATCTGTTGGACATCCCAAAGCAGTGGTAACTAGTTTAATGATGGTTCAAAGTTTTGGAAAGCCCATGAAATGAAAATAATAAGGTGCTTATCCTCTGCTTACTTCTGTAGCTAATTCAGTAGTTACTTTTTCTGGACCAAGTGGGCCAATATCTCTCTCCCAGAGGAAGGAGAGCTGTGATTTTTCCTTTTTCTTCTTGTTGCACTTGTTGCTTCCTCACTTGCAAAAGATTGAAGAAGAGGAAGAAACAAGAAGGATAATGAACATTAGAACCAGAAGATCCAGGATTACAGTAGTGGTTGCTGGACTACAGGAAGCCCTTCTGATAAAAGGCTCTGGCCCTACACAGAAGAACTGGAGAGTCTGTTGCACGGAATAATCTAATTTTATGGGTATTGGCAGAGTTCTCTACTCACTCCCTGAGACTGCTTTCTGCAGTTCTCATTTTTGAGAGGTCAAGATAAGAGGTGTCATTTTCCATCAAAATAATTATCTATCCACATTCATTATGCATGTTAGCACAGTAGAGAAATAAGGTACTGGTAAAATTGGTAATAATTATATCAGACAGGGATTGTTATTTTTTTCTTTATTTAAAAAGAGAAGGAAGATCAATTAAAAACCTCTGTGAATACTTAGCAGTTTATTACTGTATTCTAATTACAGTGAACATAATACAGTGAATATATTTCATCATTCATTATTCTTGAGTAAAATACTCCCTTGCCTTGGGAGTATTGATCACGTTAGTAATATAGTGGAATGAAAAAAACAAAACAAAAGGCATTCTTAAAAGTAACTAGGATAGGTAGATGGTTACTGGATTCACACATCATATCCACAGATAAATGGGCTTTGTTTGGTTTTGGATTAGCCTATTATAAAATCTAGCCATTGGGGCTTGTAAGCCATCCTTACATGTGGTGTGAACCCAGCCAATTGTGACCTGGTCAACAAGCCTTGATGAAGCAAACAACACCTTAGCCCTAGCCAGGAATGTACCCACTCACTTAAACAGTCCACTGAAATCAATAAGATTCCTTTTATGTGAGACTCATCATCAAATGAGCTATTTAAACATTCATTGGATTTGAAGTCACACATTAAGGAATGCCTAGTAGTCAGGCCCCAGCACTAATGTTCAAGTTTACTTTCATGCTAGACAAATGTATTTCTGAGAGAGAAGCATCCATTAAGTAAAGGGCATGGGAATGAAGAAGATGGAATGTCCATCAAATATTCTGTTAGTCCTGCCTTTCCTTGAGATGTTTCTGTTTGCCATTGCCTTCTCGTAGAACATTTTTTCAACTTCCCAGTCTCCTGTAAGTTACAGGTATGGAATTTCCTGGCTGTCTCCTATCAAAGGACCAGTAACCAGTTCAGATCCTGTTTAGCTTTTTCATGGTCAAGGTCAGGTGAGGGCACTTAGAATCTTGATAAGGCAACTAAGTCCTAGAACCTTTGGTCCTTTTTTATTTCTTCTATCCTGATCCTTTTTCCTTTTGTGGAATGTGAAATTTAGATGTAAGTTTCTGGGCAGCAGTGGTCTTATATGCTGGAAGCCTTGTTTGGTTGAAGAAAAGGACAAAAATCCAGTGTCCTTCAAATAAATGAAAAACTTCAAAAAAATTGATGTGCAAGTGAAAACAAAAGACGGCAAGTGATTAATGACCACATTCAGTTTAATTTTTGTACTACTTCCTGAACATGCAGAGGATGTGATCTTGCTTGTTCAGAAAAACAGAAGAAAACATTTTTACTTTGGTTAAAGCTCCTGTGTCTTTCATATAGGAGAAAAATCGGAAGTTTGAACATATAAAAATGTTTTGAACAATTGCAGTGATAGTTTCTAAAGAGTTGTAGGTCAATTAAAGATTTGACAGTATCTCAAGCTAGGAATCCCTGCCTTTTTGTCTGCGAACCCTCAATATCTCATAACTGTGGGAGCAATTTGTATGCTCAAACTTGGCGGATAATTCTGCATTCTCAAATCTAATAATTACCTTTTAGCAACTTGTTATAACATTTCACAGGCTCTGCTTGCAAAGGAATTTAATCAGCCTTTGCTCCCGCCCAGGGGTGGATCTGCAAAAGTTAACTGGAGAGATAAAATGTTTTGAGTTTAATGCAGCCAAAATAGCAGGTTAGGGGATAATAACAGTCCTCCCAAAAATGAGGAGGGGGAACATAAGTGATCTGACAGTGTATTGAGTCATAGCTTTAGGGTAAATGAACACAATAAACAGCGATTAAAAAATCACAAGGGACAATAGCTTAAAAGCATCAAAGGCAGTCATTAGGTTGGAAAACGACCTTGTTAATAACTTTCAGCTAGAAAGGGAGCTAAGAAGTACTCATATAATATAAATTCATGAATTCAACTCCCTCCCCACCTCTTATAGCTGGAATGCATTAAATATAAATATATGCTCCTCTAGTGTCATCTTATTAATGTTTTATTTGTTAAAGTAGTTCCAGCCAACTTTTTTTAATGGTAGGCTACCATACAAATGCAGATGTGTAATATAATAGCAGCAAAATTAACAAAAATATTTGGACTCTTGAAGCAGAGCTCCATGAACCGTTGCGCATGATGTGTTGGTCATTCTGAAAGATTAGATTCCTGGTAGCTATATTGTGATTTGTGGTTTTTAGGTTTTGATTATATTACTGATATTTGTCTTGTTTTTTTAACCCAAGTTATGGATTTGGGAAATTCTATGTCACTCAAAGTCAGCTGGATTGGGGCATCTTATAACTCCTGTAAATAAATAAAATAAAATAAACTGAGTAGAGGAACAAGAAAGAGAGAGTGAGAAATTGCCCCAAGGTATTGCAGATTGCCTGTATGGACCAAATCATGACATTGAAAGGGGCAGCCATGGGGTCCAACCATGCCACCAACCCCTACTCACTACCAAAATCTACATTAAAGTTTTCCAAACAATGGCTGTCCGGGCTTTGTTTGAATGCATCTAAAAAAAAGGGAACTCACCACTTCACTGGGTAATTATTTTACCATTGTTAATCCTCTTAAATCTGAAGTTAGTAGTAACTGGGAAAGGGTTCCCTTCAAATATCAATAACATGCATGGGAGAGGATCTCTAGGGTGGACGGTTTCATGAGATTTTCTTGGAAATTCCATACTCACAAAGAATTCCTGAGCTTGACTGTTTCTTACTTTTTTGTGGGTTCATACATGTGCTTTGTGCCAAACTGTCATCTGAATATTGCATTTAGAAGACATTGATGCTTACATCCAAAACTAGATGGGCAGACCTTCAGGCTTGGATATAACTGGCAACTTGAACTGTATTTGTAAGAGTTTTGTCAAAAACAGTTTGAAACTGCTTAAGTACTGAAAGTACTTGTATTTTGATGATATAAAAATGAAAATAATTTGCTACACTATTTTTATGTTGAAGAATTAGGCTATTTATATGTAAATAAACTTGAAGGAAGTTTATTTCCTTCTTTGCAAAACTGGACATGATCTCTTAAATATTAACTGAGGGGAAACAGAATGTACCATAGAGGTAGCCTTGGATCCATTATTTTTTTATCATATTGATAAGAAAGTAGTATTTTCATGTATCATCCTTTAATTGTATAAGGCCACCTGGCTGCATTGTAGAGTTTCCTTCTACAGAGTCTGTTTTGTTGTGTTGCTGCAAGACTTTTTTATATGAATGGGCTGTGGAAGCCAGGAATAAATTAGGAATTTTTATATTGAACATTTAAGTGTATCCTTTGTTTCCATTTTTCCCAGCTCAGGGTGTTTTCAGCTAATGCTGTTTTTGGCCTGACACTTGTCCATCGGCACATAAAACGAGCGCAGGAAAGCCACTTTGCCTCTTATGGCTCAACTGTGTTTCCATTTAAATAGCTGAATGGATCTTATGTTGCACATGTAGGAAAGTATATCCCTACTTCCATCCACAAATTACTAATGTGCTACTAATTTTCTTGGGTTAGCTATGGGTCAGTGTCACTGTTTGCAAATGAGGATGTGCTCAGTGCATGGACTCTGATTTGTCCAGTGAGCCTTCTTAAAACAAAGATGGTATGTTGAAAAACAACCACACCTAGGAGATTCCTGTTCTCATGGACTC
This sequence comes from Python bivittatus, assembly GCF_059951505.1. Taxonomy (NCBI): domain Eukaryota; kingdom Metazoa; phylum Chordata; class Lepidosauria; order Squamata; family Pythonidae; genus Python; species Python bivittatus. The sequence goes on along the minus strand of NW_028277056.1, from coordinate 18,194,058 downwards.
CAGTTGTATTTCTGTACCTCTGCACCCTGAGGGTGGGGAGTAGAAAAATTTATAGAAAATTATGCTTTGATTGAACTGCTGCGTCAAAAGGAATGCAACTAGGCAGAGGAGTGGATCTTTTTTTCTGAAATAAAGCATCAAGAATTAACTACTTTTGTTAGTCAGTTTCCTTGCCTGTTTTGGAAGAAAGAAAACTTCTTATATGAAAAGGGCAGTTGGCTGGATCTCACAAAATCTAACAATGAACCATTATATAAGCTTTATTTAGCCCAGGCAAAATCCTAATACTGTAGCTCAAAAATTAGTTCATCTGATACTGAATTAGTCATAATTGGTTTTAAAAAGTTGTCCTTGAATCCTGCTTGAATCATCCATGATGTTCCTTTTATGAAGAAACTAAATTTGTTTCAAATTCTGAAGTTTCTGTCAAAATCTAATAACGGAGAGTGGTGGGAGCTGAGTGGGTGGAAAACAGTCAAGATGAACATCCTCCCACACAGGAAGGTGGCTTTACCCTTTTCTCTCTTGCTGCAGTCCAAATGAAAAGCACCCTCCCTCCGCTAGGATTAGGCCGGGGGAGGGGGGAGGCACTGTTGGCACATTAGTCAAAGGCTTTGCTTCAAGGAACATCGTCCATTACCCAACATGTCTAGAAATTGTGTCCGTTGCAGTCCAATACATCTGGTGGGCAATAGACTGAGGAAAGCTGTCATAGGCGAGTCAGTAGGAGAGGCAGAGTATAGGAGGAGAAGCAGCTTAATTATTTGTGATCTTTGCACTTAACTGTGATGGAATGTATCTACGAAGAGGAGGGTGATGTGGGGGATAGCAACAGAGAGCAAGGCCACCAGGAAGGGAAAGGAGGAAAAAGACAACGCAGTCTGCAGGGGGAGCATGGGAAGCGAAAGAGGTTCAGGATAGCCACTCCCTAGGATCTCCCAGGGTATATCCACTGGCTGTAGTAGTACAGATTTAGTCTGGCAAGACTCTGTCTATAAGGTGTAAGCAAATAAAGGAACTTAACTCAACTGGCCAGCTTAACTGTTGTTTCTTGGGCTGGGCCTGACATTAACCTTGTATACATGTGAGGCTAACATAGACTTCCCTAATTTGGACACTTCCTAGAGATCTAGGTTTCAAATCTTACAATGCTCAGTTAGTATGCCCATTGCTAAGAATTCTTGGAACTGAAGTCAAAATATCTGGATATACTTTTTCCCCTTCTCAGTCTAGCCCCCAAACCTAGAATTTCCTGGTGGCTTCCTTTAAAGTGCTAAGCAGATCTGACCCCCTCGCCCCACCATTAGTTTTTCCAGGATCAGCCAAAGTCAACTAAGTGCTGCCATCTGCTATGACCAGGTTAACAAACTATTTTAGCTTTTATTTTAATTAAATAGTTTTGGATGTGTGCATACATCACAGTGTTTGTTGGTCTGGTCATATTTTTCTTTAGCCTTCCCTTGACTGAGGGACTTAACATTGAGAGATGATCCCGAAGGAGATTCACTTAAGCACCACCCTTTGAATGTCATTTATTGGGCTAAATTTCTGAACTGGCAATCCATTTGCTTCTACAGACAAGTAGATTAACAATTTTAATTTACTGGCAAGGAGTGATTAAACAGGGAGCCTAATTTTCTTCTTAAAATTCTATACCTGGCAAAAATAAAGGTTTGAAAAATCTAGGTTTTTTTTCAAAAAGAGGAGCATCTTTTAACAACATATACTATGTTTATGTTGTCTATGTATCTTCTACAGACATGCTCAGAACATAGACTCATTTTATTGATTGTAGTAATAACATGCTGTCTGGATCGTTAATGAAGTAGAGAGAAATTTATACACTCCTGGTGAATCACCAGCCAGATATTGTCTGTAACAAACAAAGGCTTATTACAGAAAACCCACCCACACAGACCGGTACCTACACAAAAACTCCAACCACCACCCACGTCAGAAAAGAGGCATTATCAAAGCTCTGATGGATCGTGCCAATCAGATCTGCGGAACACAATTCCTAAACTCTGAACTTAACCATCTTTAGTATACATCGGGACCACAAAACGCAGCATCCATACCAGGATAAAAGAACATGAAAGACACTGCAGACTACAGCAACCAGAAAAATCTGCAGTAGCTGAACATGCTCTCAAGCACACTGGACACAAAATCCTATTTGAAAACACAGAGATACTGGACAACACCAACAGCCACTATACCAGGCTATACCGGGAAGCCATTGAGATTCACAAACACCAGCACAGTTTCAATAAAAAAGAGGAGAGTCTAAAAATCAACAAAACCTGGCTACCAATCCTGAAAAATACAGCCTGCAAAAGGTCAACGAACTCAGCTCAACCACCAGGACGCGTGAACAGTTCACACAATGAACATGCTAATCACCCTCAGCAGCCACTCGTTAACAACTCAATAGAAAAAACCCTGCCTAACCCCCAGGAAGATACACAGATATTCAGACACCAAAACAAGCAGCCACTTGTTAACCCAAACCCCCCACACACCCCACACAAACCCCTTCAGGCACCCTCGCTGATCTCTATAAATACCCACAACAGGGTCACATCATCCTGGGCACAGAGAACTGCTCCTGTCTGTGCTCCTGCACTCTGAAGATGCCGGTCACAGGTGCTGGCAAAACGTTACAAAACTTCAAGAACACGGCCACACAGCCTGGAAGACCCACATCAGCCAAAGGCTCATTCCCTTCTTCTTTCTATAACACATTTATTATTTATACATCACATTTTCATATTTAGTTGTTAACCAACGGTGTTAACTGTTGCATTTTGCTTTGTAGATTTGTGTGTGTTATTGGAATTCTCCTTCCCCATCTGAGACAGAGCTACAATTCTCACTATCCCACTATATGAGAATTGTAGTCTAACATACCTAGGAAATGCCAAATTTGAATGGCAGCTGATTTAAGCCATTTATTTTTTTTATAGATAACCACTGATAGAAGTATTTAACTCCATAAATTAAATACATACATACATACATACATACATACATACATATATATATAGATACATACATACACACACACACACACACACACACCAGGGGGCGATTGCACTCATCAAGGGCGATGCTATTAAACATACTGTGGCTTTGGCGTATTTAAACTGACCCATTTCTCTTCATGATTGTCATGGTACAGCAGACTCAAGGCCTATATTTTTTTTCTTGCCACACTTTTTGCTGTGCCAAACCTCTAACCAATAAACCATCTGGACTATAGCCTCTTTTGCTCTTGCCAGGGGTCTTGGCATACACTGTTCTTAGATTTTATAAATTTTATAAAGTTGACAACTCCAATCTTTCAAGGAGAGAGTGGCTCTATCCAGGGCCAAGGTAGGAGCAGAAACAGCAGAAAGGGGTTTGGGTTTGATGTTCTGGCTGCTTTGTATTTTAATTTTTGTAATGTTTTTAATTCTTCTTTTAATTCTGTTCGCTGCCCAGAGTCACTTGTTGAGATGGGCGGCCATATAAATTGGATAAATAAATAAACAAATAAAGATACAGAAGTGGATAGTCTGCATGAATAATGTCTCCCTTTTGCTAGGATTCAGTTATAGCATGTTTTGTCTCATTCAGTCCCCTACAGCCTCTAAACTGGCTGGCTGGGGAATTTTGGGAGTTGTCTTCAAGTTTTCAAGGTTGAGAAACACTGCTCTAACAATGGGTGGTGATAACCGCGTCATCTCCATCTGGCTCTAGAACCTTCCCAAAATCTTCCCCCCAAAGATTTTGGAGACTGCAAGAGTGAGAAGAGCCTCTAATACAATCTTCCTTATTATCAGAGATACACAGAAATTGTGGGACTTTGGACGACAGGGACAATCTTCCATTCTGGAAGTTTGTACTAATTCTGAATACAGATGTTTGGCAGCATGGTGATTCATTCGGGTCAAATGTACACTTGTTATAAGCTGTACTACAATGGCTTGCTCGCCGACTGATAAAAATTCGAGACTGTTGTGTAAAGAATCGCCTGCAATCTCTTTCATTATTAGTGAAAGATCTGCTGGTTCACCTATTCAACAGAAGATATCACAAAGAAAAGAAAGAAATCTCTGCCCTGTTGGGGATATACTGGTTATATATGGGAAACAATTAGGTTGCTGGAATTCTTGAAATCCCATCCCTTTCTTCTCAATATGTCTTTCTGTAAAGTCTCTACGTGGATCATGCTTGGAAAAGAATAACTTCCGAGTTTGGGCAGCTCTTGCTTTTTCATTTAGAATCCACATTAGTATGTTTATATGACATGTTAAGCCATTTCTGGGGCTGACCATGGACAAGATGCTTATCTGCTGGTCTACTTTGTTTAATAGCACAGATACCTTTGTGGAGATGGGTGGCCACTCTTTGTTTTTCTTTTGCATTTCTATAAAAAAAAATGCAGGCTAGTTGAGGGCCAGCACAGTCACCCTCCCCTTATCTAACTTACAAAAGAGTTATTAGCACCCCATCTTTCTCCAGAGGCCAGAAGGCGGGCAAACCATAGGTTAACCTCCAAATCCAATTCAGGCAAGATAACCTAACCCTAACCATGGTTTTCAAATTGGCAACTTTAAGATGTGTGGACTTCAATTCCCAGAATTCCCCATTCCACATATCTTAAAGTTGCCATGTTTGAAAAACACTGGTTTATAAGATAAACAAATGACTTGAATGCAAGCTGTGATGCACGCACTCTTGACAGTGGTTAATATAAAAACTGAGTTATTGGAATAAAGCAGGACCAGACTTTTTCAAAACATAGTTTAACTGATGACCCATTGCCTTTGTGATATATAACTAGATACCAGGATAATTTAAATTTCTGTGGCCTCCTTTAATATGCATTGAGAAAAGTTAGGGGAATGCCCAAGTCCACAATCTGAACAGATTTAGTAAAATAACACTAAATAATTAATGCTTTTTCCGGACCAAATCAATATGGGGTTATAGAATATTAGGACAATATTTTTCCACAAACTTTGGATTGACAAAATAGGTAGTAGAGGTAGTCCTTGTTTAGCGATTGCCTCGTATAGTGATTGTTCTCAGTTATGACAGCGATGAAAACATAACTTTGTGACCAGTCCTTGCATTTATGATCTTTGCAGGTCTGTAAAGCACAGGAAAGCTGAAGTAAGATCGTAAGCACAGTTGCAGTTTCACTTAGTGACTGCTTTGCTTAACAACCGAGTTGCCAGTCCCAACTGTGGTTGCTAGACAAGGATTACCTGTCCTCTTTTAAAGATCCATTACTCTTCCGAGGCCATTACTGAGACCTTGAAGGGGGGAATAAGAAGCTGTTGAATAATATGTGTACTCTGTGTTTGTTTTAGCAAACTTCAGAAGAAAAAGGAAGATACAGCAGGGTTTCCAGGAGTGTCAGGAGAATTGTTTGAAGATATACAGAAAAGAAAATTTCAAAGTGACACTGATGTCAGCAGAATGCCGAAACAACCAGTAGCTCACCAATTGAAAAAGGCCACGGGAAACAGTGAGTTGTCACTAGTTTATTCACAATGAATAACAATGCTGTCTATGGAATGAGAGAAAGGAAAAGGTTATTTTTTATGCATCTATACACAGATGGATGCATACAAACATACATTTTTTATGTATCTATACCCAGATGGATACATACAAACATACTATATATGCACATGCACACATAATCAAGCTTGTGTTTGGTGCAGGCGCTAATACATGATTAGTTTTATTTTCTAGCATAGAAAACAATATTAAAAGACAATATCGAAACTTAACTTTGGTCTTCCAAGTTTTCCAAGTGAAGATATTAATCTGATTACAACAGAAAATACTTTCTAATGGAATCACTACTCATGCTTTTAAGAGTTTTAGAGGGAGGAAAATGATAAATCGTGTATCACAGAAATATCTGCAGTGCAATGATTGACTAATGGCATTCAGGTTCTGTTGTCTTTCTGTGGAAGATAAGAGACGCAAAAGCACTTTAGATAAATCAGATTGCTGATAAAACAATGGGTTTTTCCTATCTACTTGTCAAGAAACAGGAACTCAATTTAGATAAATGAAATGGATGATAGAATTTGACAGACGGGGTGGAGCTCAGAAACATACAAGTGACAATGTAATCAAATATTGCAGCAAGAAGATTTCATCTGTCGATTGCCTTACTCAGCACTAATATATACGTAGGAAGCACTCCTGTTGTGCTGTTGCTTTTAGTAAGTTCCTAACTAGCCTTTTTTATTCTGCACACAGATGATTTAATCATGATTATTGAATAAATCACCATTGGCAGAGTTCCATATTAAGCCACAGTTCCCACCCTTTCCTTTATGTGAGCCATGTAAACTATCACAAACTTTCTAGGACCACCCTATTAATCAGGAGTTGGCAATGCAGTGCCTATGGGCAAGTTGGTCCAGGCGGTCCCCAGCTAGTCTCCATGGACCTTCTACTTACATTTCACAGAACTGAGCAAGAACAGTAAATTCAGTACAATTCCAGAAAGAAGGCCACAATCTTATGAGCTTTAGGTGTTGTAAGATTTTGGCCCTTTAAAAATATGTTGTTATTTTGTCACTTGCATTAGGGACCTCCTATAAAAACCCTTGTGGGCTACCAGACAAGAGGTGGGGAACCATTATTGTAAACTGTAGCTTACAGCCACAGTGACTAGGTCCTCACTAGACACTAAAGCAGAACAACATCATGGTTTTGCACGATGTGTGGACACATTCTTTTATTAACTTGTAGTTGTTCTTTTTCAGATTCTGCAAATACAAAGGGCTCTGCTTTGCAAGTCCCACAAGCCCAGAAGCATGGATCTACCTCCATCCTAGAAGGACTGAGAACACCGTTTGCTTCTCTGTTCTCGTCCTTCAAGAAATCCAAGAAGCAGCACTTGAAGCCTCCAGAAAAGCAGCAGCAGAACTCTTTACGGTAAGCTAGAAATGTCATGTGCCTTTAAAGGTCCATTCAGTTATTTGGTCCACTTCCTCATATTTTTTTTTTTTAAGAGATTTTCTTCAATTGTTTTTTTTTTCACCAGACCTGCAAGTATGTTGAAAATACGTTCACTGTACCTTTTGTGAAATATCTGAAGGGACTTTCATGACTCTAAAAACACAGAGCAATCAGCCTCCCCCATCCTGGACTACAACTCAGAGAATTCCATTCCGTTGCCCAAACTAGCCTGGAGATTTTGAACTTCTCTCTGACACATCTGAAGGACACTAGATGGGGGAATTCAGCAATAAACAACCTGGCTACTTGGCCCTTCTACACTGTCACCATTAATCTAAGTTACTTCATTGGAAGAGGCAGAAATATAGAAGACTGTACAATAGTATTTCAAATATCTAACTCAGGAAGCTGCCTTATTAATCAAGCTCAGTATTATCTATATAGTGATAGCAGTAAATCTCCAGGCTTTCAGATCTTCCCCACTAAATGTGCAGACGCTAGTTCCTGGGTCCAGATTTCTTTTGTATGCAAGGCATGTACTCTGCCACTCAGTTGTGCCCCTTTATCTCAAAGCTATTTTGACGTAGCTAGTCAGTAATGTCAGATTTTTAAGAGGCTTGGACTGTATAAAAGTCACAGAGGCATTACCACTTCTGAATTGCAAGTTGTCGGAAAAACTTGCATATGCATCCTTCTATTAAAGCTTTTCTAAAGGTTTAATTTGTATGAGTGCATTCATTAGACATTTGTAAACAATGTGTCTATATAAATTTTTCGTAGAGGTCATAAAGGAGGGAACAATGAATTGGATTAAAATAGTACATTCAAAGATTAAAAATTCCTCATAAATGAATCCTTAAACAATTCCTAAAGCCATGCTTATTTGTAACTTCTGATGGTAATTTATTAATCTATGGCTTGTAGTTTGAGATATATCCCAAAGCCCTAATATAAATTCGGTGTTTCTTCTATTAAGTGCTCATATACGAAATTGCTATTTTGCATGAAAGTTAGAAAAAAATGGGGGCTCTCTACCTTTTGGATGAGGAATCTGTGCATTTGCAGATACTGCTGAACTGCATCTTCTAACCCCATTTCTCAATAACGTACAGGGGAGGTCTGCCTCGATCTATCTATCCCATCCAGCCTGGAAGCTAAAAATAGAAGTACAGTGGGACCTCGGGTTATGAACACTTCTGTTAACGAACTTTTCGGGTTATGACCAGCTCCGGCCACAAAATTTTGCTTCGGTTTGCAAACTCCACCTCGGGGTACGAACAGGATACGCAGCCATTTTCCCTCCTGTGATACGGTCTGCGGCCATTTTTCTGCCCCTGACACGTGGTCTGTGGCCATTTTCCGCCCCTGACACGTGGTCCGCGGCCATTTTTCCGCCCGACACATGGTCCGTGGCCATTTTTCTGCCCCTGACACGTGGTCCGCGGCCATTTTCTGCCCCTGACACGTGGTCCGCGGCCATTTTTCCACCCCTGACACGTCCACGGCCATTTTTCCACCCCTGATGCGTGGTCCGCGACCATTTTCTGCCCCGACACATGGTCGTAGGGAGGGGGACTCTCCCTCCAAGCAATAGCCGCCTCCCTGTCCTCCACGCCAGAACGGATTAACGGTAATTACATTGAACCTTATGGGGAAATTTGCTTCGGGTTGTGATCAATTCGGGTTGCGGCCAGAGTCACGGAACGATTTAAGTTCGTAAACCGAGGTTCCACTGTATGTGCGTCAAACCTATTATTGTCTCTGTTGAAAAAGAATTCAGAAAAAAGGAAGAAAAACGTTTGCCCAACTACCTGGCCAGGCGCAAAGCAATAATGTATTTTCAAAAAGCTAGAAAGAAAGCAGGAAAAAGGTGGTGGTGGCATTATTATTATTATTATTGCTGCTGCTGCTACTACTACTACTACTACTACTACTACTACTACTCTGTGCTGCCCTCTAGTGTTCACTTTATCCCATTGTTGGCATCATGTAGCAGCCCAGCTGAGTCCATAGGATAAAAGGCTGGAAGTCTCGAATTTCCTCTCCCAGAAGCCCTCAGGGTCTACATATCCTGACCTGCCTCATTGCCTGGAGTAGCAACTTGGTAGTTCCTGCTACTCACCCCTATCTTCCATGGGGTGCTCATCTGGCATTCCCCCCAGCCCCATCTGGTTTGCCTTACTTGCAGTAAAAAGATAAAAATGAAAGAAGAAATAAATAAGTGCAGCTTTCTGGCCCAGTAGCATACACGAGGATGAGCAGATATTTCAGCCCCTTCCTTCTTACTTTTGGAGATAAATAAAGTCAAACTTTATTTTACAAAAAAACCCTCAAAGATGGTGTTGGTCCACTATAATTAATAAGCCGGAGCAGGGTTTTTACTTCCAAATTTGATTTTATCTAAAAAAATGATAAATATTCTGGAAACCAGTCTAAAAATACACAGAATGCTCTACTTATTCAGAGAAATAAGAATGAGAGAATAGTGCACTTAGCATAAACAAAATAAATTAAAACTAAACCCAGTGTCTAAATAGAGTAGTTACTTATTCTTCAGTGAAAACCTGAATCCCAAAGCAAAGTTGCTTGCTCCCCAGAATCTCCCCCAACTTCTTGGGACACTTCCAACCACTTATCAGAGCTGTTGGAGAGAAGATACACTCTATTTGTTTTTCAACTCAGGCATAGAAATTTCTTGCTCCATGTTCCTGGAATTCTGCCTTTATCTTTAAAAGAATAACTATTTTTGTCCTGTGCCAACTGATGCAGAAAGAATGCCAGCAAATACAAGTTTGAAAGCCTTAATTTGTCTTAATGAAAGCCTTAATGTCATAACCTCCCTGAGAGTAGCCAGGAATTGGGTGAGCAATTAGCCAGAGAACACATACGCCTTGTCACTTGAGTCATCAAAAATCTGCTAATGAAGAGGTGGAGACCCGGAGGTTGTCTGCAACATCCCAGGGTTCTAACCCTGAGAATTCCATGAGCTGGTCCAAATGAAGAGCAAGGAACGAGAACAACAGGAATGCAGGTCTGGAGTCAGAGAGGTGTTTCCAGTGGAGGATTAAGGGCTGCAGACTGCTTTTCTTTAGTGCCAGTCGCTGCTGTAGTCTGACGAACCATGGCTGTCCTCTTCTGCCACAATGTTTAGCTCTACAGAGCAGATGACCTCTGCTCTGTCTCCATAGCTGTCAGCATGGCCCCCATTACCTGAGTCAGCCTATACCTGCTTAGGTTCACGGTCACCCAGCAGGTCTGATGGCCCGTTGGCTCTTCTGGCCAACAGTCTGTCTGGCTTGTCTCTTTGGCTTTTGGTTCAGAAGAGACCATAACACTTTCTATCTAGGAGGGGAGAGGCGAGGAATCTGCTGAGTGTACGTGTTAAAGCCGTCCCTAAGGGAAGGCGTGTATTCAGATTCAGAGACTGTCTAGAAAATTTAGGCTGGCAGGGAGATTGCAGTACAGGTAGGTCACAATTAGTGCAAATTCGAATAATGCAATATTCGATTTAGTGTGAATTGTAAATTGATTCCAGGATGCGTTGAACACGACCCAAAATTCTGTTAATGCAAGGCTAGTGCGTGCGCACTTGAGGCTAGTGCATGTGCAATTGCAGCTGGGGTTTTCGGTGCTGCGAATCTTCGTGCGTGCAAAATGGAGAAAAGGAAGATTCTGTCGGAGGCAAACAGTGCAGGTTTTAAAAAGAAGAGGTTTGTCGTTACATTTGAGCAAAGGTTTTGTGTAATTGAATGACATGAACGTGGTCAAGGGAACACTAAATAGGATGAGATGCTGGACTGCTTGAATCTGCAGTAGAATTGTTTTTGTTTTTATTTTGCTTTCTATACCTACTCTGTGACTTTGTTAACCATAAATTTAAATTACAAGTATATTCTTTTTATCTTTCACTGTAAAATTTCATTAATATACATATAAAAATTATGTTTAAAATTTTTCATTGCCTGTTTCTGTCAAGCTGGAACAATTACCCTGTTTTCTAGAGCAATATCACTTTTAATGGTGTGAATTCAAATAATGCGACCATTTCGTGGGATTCATTAACTGCGCTAATCGAGACCTGTCTGTACTGTCAGTGTCGGCTGGCTGTTCGCTACACTAGGAACCGAACAGTTCCTTCTTTCAGCTAGGTTTTAATGCCTAAGAAAATGTGCTTTTAATCTTTATATGAAATCAGGCTGCTGCTATGATCTTATTCCAAGTTTCAGAGTTGTGTGTAGTGGTGTCAAATCAGCATCTTCAGCAAACCACAATAATGTCAAAATGACAACAGGTGCGTGGTGACATCACCCAAATACACCCTTATCTGATGCAAATACTGTACATAAATCACAGCATTTACATGGTGATATAGTCACACATGTTTGCCCATTTGCCCCCTTCCATGATTCACGTGGCCAAAATGGCAGCATCTGCGCAGGAGGAATATATTAACAGGTTGGAAAACGTTGAATAATGCGGAAGTAGAAGCACATTTTTAGAAGAAAGAAATGAAGGGGGGAAATAGTCAAAACAATTGATGAAATCTTAGCACTCACAGCAGTCAAGGGATTTTGCGTTACAGTTTTCCTGCAAATATTTTTATTGCATTTGAATGTTTCTGTAACAAATCTGCAGAAGAGAGCTTACAGCAAAGAAAAGACTTTATCATGGTAATAAGTAAAGGTCATAAAGAGTGGGGGTTGTTTTCTCTCCCTCTTACATTTTGCTCTTTCGGAGTTATTAAAAAAAGGCTGTTAGAGTTTGATTAAGGCTGGGGGAATTCTGGGAGTTGAAGTCCACCCATCTTAACATGGCTGAAATTGAGAAATTGGTTTAGAGGCAATATGTCTGAATACTAGTGCTTGGGTACAAACCACAGGGTGGCGCTATTGCCTTCAAAGTTTGATTTTATATGCTTTCTAGATGCATTTATAGGGCTGGTGAATGAAGCAAAATGCTGAAGCAGGTGGGAATTTTGACTGGTCCAGCAAACTTCCAATTATGTCCAAAGAGCGTTTTTAAAACTTATATTTCTGATTGGACTCATCAGGTTTGCTCTGGGTTTGAGTTTTGCTTTATTCTTCCCATGACCCTTTAGCTTAGGGATAGACAACTTGCAGCTTCTCAACCCCTGGCTTGTATTTCCTGGAGCCGCCTGACCGTCACTGCTGACCACTGAAGCTATAATTTCTTACAATGTTGAGACCTGAAACACCTGAAAAATATAGTCTACATACTACAGTAGGTTTAACATAGTTGAAAAGCAAAGAAACCTTTCAAAATCCCTCCCAACAAGTAAGGCAAAAATCAGTAGCCCTACTGTGGCCCTTGATTCCCCCTCCCCCCAAAAATTCATTGCTGCCCCAGCTGCCAAAAAATTTACCATTTTTGCTTTACCTGCTATGCATAATCTACGCCTATCAAGTCTAGAGACCGAGCGTTATTTTGCCAGAGCAGTGTTTTTCAAACTTGGCAACTTGAAGGTGTGTGAGCTTGGCTGGGGAATTCTGGGAGTTGAAGTCCACATATCTTCAAGTTGCCAAGTTTGAGAAACACTGTGCTTGAGCAAATGGGAATTCCCTTGCATTATGTCAGATTGTTTTATTTACCGATTACAGGTACTTTCTCATGTGATGTAATCTTTGCCTGCAAAGAAGAATATTTGAAACAATTCCTGTAGAGCAGTGTTTCTCAACCTTGGCAACTTGAAGATGTGTGGACTTCAATTCCCAGAATTCTCCAGCCAGCATGGCTGGCTGGAGAATTCTGGAAGTTAAAGTCCACACATCTTCAAGTTGCCAAGGTTGAGAAACACTGCAGTAGAGTGTCATGTGATGCATGAACAAACAATCTTATCACTGAACTGGTTGCAAAATGCTTTATTTACATCTCCTGGAAGAAAAATCTTTTCCTGCTTTGCTGTGGAATTTGTTTTGAGGAAGACAGAGCCTTGAAAGTTTTTTTCTTTCTTAGGAGGCCAAAGCTCTTTAAAAACAGGTGGAATTCTGCAGTTGGTGCTGGAATTAGTCATGGAGGTACATAGAATGAAGGTGGGATTCGCCCTCCCCTCTTTTGGGCTTTGAAAAGCTAAGCTATAGACAGGGGGATGTTTTTTGAGAAGCATATACTTACCTGCATTTCATGCTGTCATTAATGGTATTGATTGAAATTATGCCAGAAAAATAAAACTGATCAAGAAGCAAGTGAGTGTACCTCAAAAGAACAGAAAGAAAATGATGCAGACAGGCTTAACCTTTCTTCTTCCATCTGGAGCTAATTTTCATGCTGTGCCTCAAACAGCATCTTGATGTGCAGACCTAACCAGGTGAAAATGTTTCTGTAGAAAGTGTCAGTCGCTGGTTCTGCAGACCAGGTTTCACTCAAAAGTAGAACAGCTCAGATTTGATCTGGCCATTTGGAGACCACATCCTATCTGTGTTAACAAAGGAGCTAATTTCCCCCTCTAGGAGGCGGAAGATGAAGATTAATTAACTGTTATATTGGTGGAAGAAAGTAGGCTTACGGCTTCATCCTCAGTTGGAATTTGCAAAGAGGTAGCACCTTCTTGTGGCCAAAAATCCTCAATAGTAGCATTCTCCAGTCTGATGACCTCCGGATGTTTGTTTGTTTATTCATAAACTGCAATTTATTCATTGCACAACAGTCTCAAAATGAGTCTACAATTCAGTTAAAATTAAAAAAACAATAACACTGTGAAACAGTAAAAATTACCTTGTAAAAGCACTAAAACGTAGATTTTAAATCATAAATGCCTTGAAGCTCTGTTAACACAGGACAGCCATGGTAGTTCTTCAGGCTTGAAGAAGACACACTGTTGTGCAGTTCATTTGTGGACACGGAGGTGGCTCAGCAGTCCCAGTCTGGAAGTGCAGAGTCTAGCACAATGGGGGCACTGGAAGTCTATTGTTGTAATAACTGTGGGTGTTACTCTGTGACACTGCTCATAGCACAGGGCTCACCAGCGGGTTCTGTCAGAAGCTGCAGCTTCTAGTTCCCTTGGCTGGATGTCACATTGGTGTAGGGTTTCTTTCACAGCATCTTTGAAGTGCTTGTGTGGTCAACCTCAAGGTCTCTTCCCAAACTCCAGTACACTGTAGAGCAACTGGCGAGACATACGGTGGTCATCTGTTCTGATGATGTGTCCCACCCACCACATCTGGGCTCTGATAATCAGGGATTCAATACTGGTGGACTTGATGCGATCCAGGACCTCCAGGTTTGAGACACAGTCTTGGCAACGGATGCTGAGGATGGAGCAGAGAGCATGCATGTGAAATTTCTGCAGTTGTTTGATGTGCCTTTGGTACAGAGTCCAGGACTCACATCCATATAGGAGAGAAGGGATAACCACAGCTCTGTAGACTTTCAGCTTTGTGGAGATATGGATGTTGTGTTGATTGAGTACTCTAGTACACAGCTGTCCCAATGCCTGGTGGGTTTGCTGATCCTGGAGTCAATTTCTTTGTCCAAAGACCCATCACTCAAGAAGATGCTTCCCAAGTATTTGAAGCTGTTTACATTTGTCAGCTGGGTGTTGTCAACAGTGATTTTTGGTTCTATGGAGTTGGTATTTGGCATGGGCTGGAAAAGTACTTCAGTCTTGTTCAGGCTGATAGTCAGGCCAAAGAGCATAGCAGCATCTGAGAATTTGTTGAGTATCAACTGTAGATCGCTGTCTTTGTGCTCCAGGAGCGCACAGTCATCCACAAAGAGAGTTTCATGGATGACTGTTTGGAGGCACTTCATCTGTGCGTTCAAGCGGCAAAGGTCAAAGAGAGAGGCATACAATTGGTACCTAATGTACACTCCCTCCTTCAGACCCTGGACAGCACATGACAGCATGAAAGTGAGGAACAGATTGAACAGAACTGGGGCTAGCACACAACCCTGTTTTACCCCACTGGAAATGGCAAATGCAGCTGATGTATCACCATTGTAAAGAACCTGTCCTTTCATTCCATCATGGAGTAGCTGAATCAACTTCATAAATTTCCTTGGGCATCCATGTCTCAGAATGATCCAAAGAGCCTCCCTATTTACAGCATTAAATGACTTTGTCAGATCAATGAAGACAGAGTAAAGGGGTTCTGCTCAATGCACTTCTTCTGGACTACCTTCATGGCAAATGTCACATCTGCTGTACTCCATTCTGGCTGAAAGTGACAATGCGCCTCTGGGAGGTTCCTTTCCAAGACAGTGTCAAGTCTGTTCAGAACAATGCAGGTAAAGATCTTGCCTGCAATGGACAACAGTGAGATACCCCTGTGGTTTCTGCAGTCTGATTTGTTTCCCTTATTTTTGTAGAGAGTCACAATGAGGGCATCACAGAAGTTGTCAGGCATCTCCTCTGTGGACCAAATGTCTTCCAAGATGTCTTGGAATGCCTGTAAGGTGTTTGGGCCTAGTGCTTTGTAGATCTCAGTAGGAATGCCATCCTGTCCTGCTGCTTTATTTGAATTCATCTGTGAGATCGCTTTCTTGAACTCATCAGTTGAGGGAAGCAGGTCTAGGACATCCAAGACTGGCAACTGAGGAATCTGCTGTAAGACATCATGATTAACTGTGAATGGCCTATTGAATAGGTTGGAAAAGTATTCAACCTAGCGGTCTTTCAGTCCTTCTTGTTCTTTGATCAGGCTTGACCAATCAGATGGCAGCAGGGGAGAGGATCCTGATTTAGAAGGACCATAAACTGACTTTATGGTGCTGAAGAACTCTCTGGTGGCATGCATGTTGGCATAATGTTCTACCTGCTCAGCCTTTCTCTGCCACCACTCGTCCTGCATTTCTCGCAGTCCCATCTGTACTTTGGACTGCAGGTGCTTAAACTTGTCTGTGTTTGAGACAGATGATGGATCATTCTGCCAGTCTGGATAGGCCTTGTTCTTAGCCTGGAGGGCTGCTGAGATGGTCTCGTGATTTTCATCAAACCAGTCTTGATGTACCTGGGTTTTCAGTTTGAGTACAGTTGTTGCAGTCTGCATGATGACGTCTTTAAGTTGTGTCCACTTTTCAGAACAGGTTCCTACAAGCGGTAAATTGCTGGAGATTTTTCATTAAGTACATCTTGTAAATGTTGGACTTGGCTTGGCTCTTGGAGTCTGCCAGTGTCGAATGACTTTCTGACAGTCCTTGGTTGCTTACGATGTAAAGGGGCTATGTGCAGGTTGAGAACTGATTGGATCAGCCTGTGATCTGTCCAGCACTCAGCACCTCGCATGGTTTGGGTGATGGCCACATTTTTAAGGTCACACTGATGTACTATGATGTAGTCAAGTAGGTGCCGGTATTTGGACCTGGGATGTATCCGTGTAGTTTTGTACTTGTTTGAAGTCTGAACGTCATGTCAATGATGCACATGTTGTGCTCGGCACAATTGCTCAGAAGCAGCAGGCCACTGCTATTTAGTTTTCTCACCCCAAGCCTCCCGCGGACTCCGTCCCAGTTGTCTGCTCCCACCCTAGTGTTGAAGTCGCCCAAATGACAAGTTTGTTGCTGGCAGGGGTTGCTCAAATAAACTGGTCCAGGACCTTGTAGAAACCTCCCTTGTCTTTGTCTGGATTCATGAGAGTTGGTGCATAGGTGCTGACAATGGTGATATACCGGGACTTGCTGAGAGGAAAGCAGAATTTCATAATGCATTCATTTATTCTAGTGGGTAGAGTAGAGATGTTCTTTAGCAGAGCAGTTTTGATTGCAAAACCTACTCCATGAGTCCTGTTGTCAGTCTGTGGTTTCCTTTTCCAAAAGAACATATACCCAGTTGCTGCTTCTTGTAATGAATCCTTGTCTGCTAGTCTGGCCTCACTGAGTGCAGCAATGTCAATGTTATAATGGCAAAGTTCAGCTACTATGAGTACTGTTCGTCTTTCAAGCCTTGACACCTTGCCTCTTGGACATTCTAGGCTCTGAAAATGAGTTTTCTTTGATTCTTTTTTCTTGATGCTCAACTGCTAAGGAGATGATCTGCCAGCCACAGTTAGCTAGCCAGATGTTGTGGGGCAGACAATGTTTAAGGTACCTTTTCTAATCCTTTCCCTCATGCAAGGATGGGCAGTGCTATCCTAGAAGGGCTGCCCAGTTACCCTGGATGCTGCCAGACATCTCTGCTGCCCCAAGGACTGAGATGAATGACTGCTGGTCCAGGGGCCACCCATGTGCAGGTTTGTAACCACCTGCTAGTGGTCATCTCCACCTGTTGCTTTGCCACACCCCCATTGCCGCAGGGCTCAACGAATTAGGTCTGGACTGAGATGATTTGCAGATGAGCTGTAGATGAAGATGGATTGCACAACAGAAACCTGTGTGTGATGGAGTTTTAAGTGGAACAGCTGTTGCACAGGGGCAGTCCCACTCTCTCAGCATAAAAAACCTTAATCCAGTGGCACAGAGAACCATTATGACTGGAGACCTTTCCTGCTGCAGTAGACGACCAGGATGTCTAAGTGTCTTGTCCTGCTCTTAGCGCTCCACAATGCCCACTGGGCCTGTCTTCTTGACCGTTGGACTGTTGACCAGACTGCTCCACTCAATCTGCCAGGGCCAGACTTCACATGCTGGGATAGACAAATCCTCTATCTCATCAAGAGTCGAAGACCCGTTGGCTACCCTCCCTGGTTTGGCCCATCTGCTGAGACAATTTACCGGGACGCTGTGTGTGTTACTGGGGGGGGGAGGGGTTCTCTTCTGAACCTCTTGCCCCATCCACTATCCAGCTGCGGGCTATGCCGTCTCTTATCTGACCATTCTCTTGACAGCATCTCTTGGCCCAGTTTCCTAAGGTCTTTCCTGTATTCCATTACAATTGAGCATTGTAAATTCTTATTGGGCTGTTTGGTTATGGAGCAGAGGCAGCGTTATCCCATAAACATCTTTAAAATATGCTTTGTAGTTCCCTGAACCTTAGCATTCCACTGAACTGTTGCTGTTTCTTCAATAGTGCCATTTTGGCTGTGCTTCTGTTGGCTCTCCTAACCTCAGTTTGCTATTAAAGGAATTGATGGGGGGCACCAGACTTGAAGCCTGAGAGTCCCTGGGTTTCTTTTATCTGCTGAACAACTTCCCAGATATTGGCTCAAGAACAGCAGTAGTCATTTCTGTTTTGCTATCAACCAGTTGTTGTGGAGCAGGCAGTGTTTAGGGAGTAGGAAACTGGCACCAGTTTCCTGGCTTCTGGCATTGGAATCAGAATGCCTGATAGCCCTCATCTGATCCTGTCATATCACCTTAATATTGGAAGAAATGTTCCCAGGGAATCGGAAGACTAGACGCAAAGGAAGATAGAATTCCTGCTGCATCCATTCAAAATGAATGCAAGAGGGAATTAGGGGAGCTGCAACGAGTTAGGCAGAAAGGAGGAAACTCAGCAGCGCACACCAAGGTTCTTGCTTTAATACAGTGTTGTCCAAACTTGGCCACTTTAAGATGAGTGGACTTCAACTCCCAGAATTCCCCAGCCAGCCATTCCCCATGGCTGGCTGGGGAATTCTGGGAGTTGAAGTCCACTCATCTTAAAGTGGCCATGTTTGGACGACACTGCTTTAATAGAAGGGATGGGGGCTGCTGTAGTCTGCATTCTTCCAAACCTACAGCCCGTGACCAGAGGAGGAATTGTTCTCAGGAATGCCCCAGTGAATTGCTGGTGGAATACAGTTGTGATCCCTGGGTAAAACAAGTTTCATGGAGAGGAACGTTTTAGTAACTTTTTAGTAGCCTTGACACAGAAACCTGCCATACTAGCTCAAAATTGTCTCCTCTGAGAGCAGTTCTCCAGGGGTCTCTGCCCATTACCTGCTACTTTCTTCTGGAGAAGCCAGTGTGAGCAGAACCTGAGACTTGTGCATGGAAAGCAGGAGCTCATCTGTTGAATGGTGGCCATTCCCCTTGATCACCCTTTTTACATGTCAGGCCTTTGGTGAAGAGCATAATGCATTTCTTAGTGCATCTTTTGCCATTGTCCTTTGCCTATTTGAAGTCAGTAACTCAGTGTAGTGATGGAGGGTTGGGGAGCTGGCATCATCTTGTAGTAGATCCATTTTACTGACTTCAAGCAAATGTTTCAGTCTGTCTGAAAAATTCAAATACTGAATTCTATTTTGGACAGGGTCCTTCCATCTAGGAGTACCAGGGCTGCTGCCTTTAAGAAGATCTTACATAAAGGGAACCTTGCGGATGAAAAGAAAGCTTAAGCTTTTGAATTTCTACCCAAAAAGCCTAGGAATAAATGGCCAGCTTTAAAATGTTTTGAGGACTTTTTCTCTTGGATGAAAACACAGAGCAGTAGGCAGAAAAACCCTAACCCGGACTATCTACCTGTCAGTTCCCCCGCAAAAAATATATTATAGGCACTTGGACCTTTCAACTTGTTCTTCCCTGCCTGCAAGCACATTACAAATAAATGACAAAGCAATCTGGGAGGGAAAGCTCATTCAGGCACCTCAAGCATGCCAGCGAGCCAGTTTATACTTGCTGCTGGAGCATAATAAACTCAGCTTCCTTGAGTGCACAATTGGCTCCCAAGGACGGAAAGACACTGGCGAAGGAGCAGGTGTGAAGGGTCTAATATGTGAGCTGCAAACCACTGTGAGTGCCCTGGAGGTTTCACTTGAAAGGCAAAGTGGAAGTAAGAAAACAGAACCATGTGAGTGGCAGGACAAACTCTTACTGGCAAGGAGCGTGTTGACGTGGTAAGCAAACCCCCTTTAAACACGGAAGGGTGGGTGGGAAAAACGCTTCTTCAGAAGGAAACTACAGGCTGTAGATTGCGGGGAGTTTTAACTAGACCTCCAGCTTTGCCCTACTTCTCTGTTTAGCAGTGTGTTTCATTTCACTTTGTTTACTATGAAATTAGATTAATCATCAGACTGCTCTGAAGGGGAAAAAAAAAAGGAGTGTCTATGTTTTTTCTGGCTACACTTCTCTCTCCCCAGTATACTCCTGTTCTTCTACCATGGTT
This sequence comes from Python bivittatus, assembly GCF_059951505.1. Classification (NCBI taxonomy): domain Eukaryota; kingdom Metazoa; phylum Chordata; class Lepidosauria; order Squamata; family Pythonidae; genus Python; species Python bivittatus. The sequence continues at coordinate 18,174,107 of NW_028277056.1, read as the reverse complement.
CTGCTCCTCATCCTTTGCGCCCTCCAAAACATGGCATCTGTTGGTTTTTCTTCTTGGGGAAATGCAATTAAATAAACAGGAATCCAGCCAGCAGAAAAAGGTAGTATTCCTCGATGCATTTTAAAATAGTTAATGACATTAAAAATCGGATTAGTCCAGCACCTTTATATTGATAATGAATGTTTTTGGGTAACTCAGCAAGTATAGCTATACTAACAGTATCAATGAAGATGTTGTTACTGTTGTTGTTGTTGTTGTTATTATTATTATTATTATTATTTTCCTCCTCTAGTACGGTCTCTCTCTCCGGTTAACAGACGCTAGGAAAAGAAATGTAGTCAATGAACATTCCTACAGAGTGTACAGATACAGAATGAGATTAAATTCATTAATCTTGCTAATGAATTGCTTTCATTTCACCCACCTTGGATAGATTAACAGCTCCAACTTGAAACAGTATTGGAGGCAATCACATTATAAGCAATACTCACACCTGCTTAGCCAAACTCTCAAACGACACAGCAGTTTTAATTGATTTAACCTGAAGTTGGCTGGAAACATTTTAAAAGTGTCTGTTCTGCCTGGATTAGCTAGTTGGGACTAGTCAGCTGTTGAGCTAATACATGTGGTTAATAACTGATTTATTATTTTTTAACGTTAGGAATTTACAACTTCTCCTTGCCAGGAATTAAGAATTTTTAAAAATCTTTTCTAACAGCCATGGGATGAATAAAAATTCAGTAGATGAATTTTTCTCTGTCTGAGAAACAGCTAGAGTGGCATTTGCTTGACCATGTGGGAAACAAGATGTGGCATTATTTGGAGCCTGGCTGAGTTAAACAGAGTGTAGTTTCTGAAAAGTAGTTATAAAAAAGTACTGGAAACCTCACAAGAGCTTTAACATTTAGTACTTGTAATTTGCTTGCCAGATCTCATGCCAACTGGGGTCGTCAACAGCTTGAACATCTTGCAACCAATCTATAGAAAAACCACAGGAGCAATGTTGATGCAAGTTTAAATGTTGGGTCATTCAGTCTGCCTCAGATACCTCTCTATGAAGAGAATCTAATCTATATCATATATACGAGTCTTAAAGATGAAGGATTTGTGTAAAATGCAAAACAAAAAAGCAAGGGTTGTAAGATGAGTCTAGAGAACAAGCCATATTAGACAGTCAAACTGTCTTCTTGTGGGGGAAAGTATGTGTTTGTAACTTCCCATTAACTGGGAGGAGGTGTGGTCTGTATATAATTTCCTTTAGAGAAATATCAGAATGTTGTAGGAATGCCAAATTTTGTAGAAGTTCAAATAACTATTCAGCAGGATGGGAAAATTAGAAATGGTGTGGAACAGCTTTTGGGAATTGAGCTTGCCAATTGACTTAGGGAAGTTAAAAAGGGACAAAGCTTGAAAAAAGTGGAAGACGTTAAAAAGAGTGCCTGGAATCCTGAGTACACAAATTCCATTCTGCAACATGTTGCTTTAACTCCCACTTAACTTTCACATGTTGTGGATATACACGCCATCTTTTATTTTATATTTTTTCCCTATCAAAGTCTATCCTGAGGTTGTTACTGCCAATCCTACACATGTCTATTCAGAAGTAGACATGTACCAGTGTCAATGTGAGAATTGCTTTTAGAAAGAATTAGAAAACCAACTAGAAAATAGATCTGCAGAAATATAAACACCAGGAGGAATGTTTGCTGGGAATGTTTAATAAATAAATGGGATACTGAAACTTACTTCAGAGTAATCATGATGGGCTCATTTTGAGCTGTGTATCATGACATGCCAAGCTTTTATCATTCCATTCTATAGGACTAATTAAAGCATCAGAAAGCAGATGTTTGCTGAATAAAAGCCAAAGGGGTAGGTAGTAAGGCAGTCTCACTCCATCCGGAAGACCTCTTGAAATGAATTAATCCAACTTTTAAAAAAACCATTAATATTGTTTTTACGGCTTTCTAAGTTGCATTGTCTTGAACTGCTTGATAGTTTCCATTGCACAATATTTTTATATCGTTCAGAAAAGGATCCACATCATTTCCTCTGGAGAGGAGGCACCTAGTGGCCCTCCAAGTTCTTGTTAAATTACAGCATCCAGCAGCCTTCCCTACTGGCCATAGCCTTTCTGGGAATTCTAGCAGCGTCTTGAGTAAGGCGTGAAGATATTTGTGCTAGATGCGATGCAGCACATCCATATTCCTGCCTGTTGGATTAGGGTAGGGTGGATAAAAATTACAAAGAGGGTGGACCTCATAAGTACTATAATGAGGATGGGCTCCAAAATTCTCAGAGGTGAGACTGGCTTTCTAGTCCAAGTTTTTTTTTTTTTTAACTGTGATGTGTTTATTTTAGGACTTAAATTACAGTTTTCATCCACTTCCTATGTCAACATGGCAAGAAACTGCTTTCATTTTCAGCTCTCAGGGTCAGAGGGAAGCTCTGAGGACCACAAAAGAGGGCCACAGGTGTAAGGATGTGCAAAATGCTCTGGAATTTTTTTTGAACATGAAATGTTCTGGTTCGACACCACAATTGTTGTTGCAGGTTCAGGATGGGTTGTCTGTTATTAGAAATGTCCCAGTCATTCCAGAAATGTTTTTCGTTTGAAGCCCCTGTTTTCTATTTGAAACAGATGTTTCCAGCTTGAAGTATTGCTGTTTGGAGCTTGAAACTTTTCCAGAATAGTCAGAACACCATAACTGTTTCAAACTTGGAACAGGGTGTTTTGAGCATGGAATACAGCATTGTACACTTGAACTGTTTTGAATTTGAAACACTTTATGCATCACTACTCAGTTCTTCTATCCCTAGATTATATTTGTATAACTTTTCTATGGACATATGGAATAATTACTCTTGTTTCTTTACCCATCATAGTCATAGTAAAATCCATGTTAGCATTGGTACCACAGAGTTTTGGATAGAGAGTAGTTTGAACTGAGGTATAATATTAATCAATGAAAAAGATGTGATCAGTATTCAGAAGGCCACCTGTTAGAGAAGCTAAAGTAAGCATCTATTTAACTGTACATTCTTCAAAAGTTTAGATTAAGGTTATACAACGATGATTCTAGTCCAGATTGTAGTGATAATTTATTTTATATCAAATCAGCATAGTTTGCATGTTTATATATTAAAAACTTTGCAGCATCACCCATGATGGTAAATTGTTCCATTTTAGAGAAGACATAATGGAGAGAATGTGAATTCATATTTTACAAAACCAGTATATAATAGCATTATTGAGAATGGCTTTAGAGAATATCCAGAAATTCAGCTGGGTTTGAGAAAAATCAGAACCGTTAAACGGATTCAATAAAACTGTAGTTCATAGAAATACTGATATCCATGGGAGGAAACTTTACAGAGCTACAATGATAGATAAGATGTATAGAGTACTATGCTAAACCAAATCAAAACAAATTGCATTATGACTTGCATGCATGAATTAAGCTAATTGTGGCTCAGTTAACAAAGCATGGCTATTTAACAAATCATAATACAGTGTTTTCTATGAATCCAGTAAGAAAAATAAAAATGAACTCTTAATTCATGTGAAGTTCAATTTTGGGAATGCATGTCTCAAAGAACACCCTGTTGTGTATTATGGAGCTGACTCCAAAAAGATATGCTGAGGATTGCAATGAAATCTTAACAATACATTCCTACCAGGGTAGCTTAATGTTGAAGTTTCTTGCTATTGAGGCAATATAGGTAGTTTCTGATTCTTTGCAATGTCTTGCTGCATGCAGTGAAGAATTAACACTTCAAATTCTTCTTTGCAGATACGACCACTTGACTGCAGGTGCCCATACATCTTTCAAAGCAAAGGAAATGGCAACGGTCAGTCATTTAACAGTTTATTACCCCAGTGCTAGGAGCAATACTACTCATTTAATATTTGCTTTCTTGTTTTGCAGAATCTTAGCGAAGACCAAGACGTGACATGTTTTTAATACATCCACAGCACATTGGGAAGCATTGCAGATTTGACTCTGAACTTATTGAAACTTCTTTAAATAATGAGCGAGTGACCAAGTTAGCAAGGAGTCCTGGAGCTCAAATTAAGCCTTCCAGTCTAACTGTATCAAAGACATTGGAGATGGGAGTGGGGAAGTTATATATCAAGAGTTGCATGTAATTTGGCAGGGGAAGGAGGGCTACGGGGGTTGGGGAAGATGTGGGTAAAGCTGTGTTGTTCACTTGGGTAGAGTCACGAATGCAGCGGCGCACACATTTCTGGGCACTCCATGGTTCACCCGTGTTGCGTGAGCTTCACTGGCTCCCAGTTGCTTTCTGGATGCAATTCAAGGTGCTGGTTATCACCTTTAAAGCCCTACGTAGCCTGGGGCCAGGTTACTTGCAGGACTGCCTCTGCCTGAGAATATCAGCCCATCCCACTAGGCCACATAGAGTGGGCATACTCCAGGGCCCCTCCCCTCAAACGCTGCCATCTGGTGGGATCTTAGAGCCACACCTTCTCCGTAGCCACCCCAACCCTTTTAAACAGCTTCCCGTCTGAAATTCAAGGGGCCCCTACCCTTTTAGCCTTCCAGAAGGCCATGAGGAGACCTGGCTCTTCTCCCAAGCATTGAACTAGGATGGGGTTAAGTTGGGGGGCAACAATATGGGTGGTTCTGGTGCCTGGTGGAAAGGGTTTGATCTATATTGCTATTTTTATTGGTTATTTTGAGCCACTTAGGATCACAGTGTGAGAAAGGCAGCCATATAAGTTCATAAAATAAAAATAGATGATTTTTTTTTGTTTTTTTCTTGGTTGAGGTGGAGCTTTGAAGGTTTCCTTGGGGTTTTTTTCCTAAATGTTAAGTCTGTTAAAGGTTTCAGTGGGAAATGGTAGCAGATACGTTTGCTAAAGAAATGAAAGATAAATATACAGCTTTTATATGTCTCCTTATTCAAAATGGCAGGAAACCAGAACACTGAATTCTGTCAGTTGTGGTCAGAGGAAATTCAGACAACAAACGATGGTTGCAAAGCCTCATAGATCCCTACAGTCTCTAACTAAGTGTTTCTCAACCTTGGCAACCTTAAGATGTGTGGACTTCAACTCCCAGAATTCCCCAGCCAGCCATGCTGGCTGGGGAATTCTGGGAGTTGAAGTCCACACATCTAAAAGTTGTCAAGGTTGAGAAACATTGCTCTAACTGATTACTCTTGATATGGATGCTGAATAAGTCAAGACTTCCATGGTGATAAATAGGGCCTATAGATGGATGGTTGCTGAAGGTACAGAGCATAGACCCTTTATTTTTTATACTTTTATCTTCTGTGAGTTAAGGATGGTATAAATGGGATCTGCCCCATCCTTATCCTTCATGTGCTAAGTTGGATGAAAAATGCTTGGTTTAAAGATTCGCGCTGAGTTTCACAGCTGCATGAAGATCAGAATTCTTTCTCCTGTTCAGTCAATCACTATACCAGAATTGCATTAATAGATGCAACCAAAAAACTGATTGTACAATGCCTGTACTGAATGAAACCTAGCTGAACAGTGTAGTTAGTAACTGTACTCTCACTGATACCATTTAAAGAAAATTAAATGTTACAAGAAATAAAATATGAATTCTGTGTCCAATTTCCCAGTTTCTTTCTAATATGTAGTACAGGGTTAAGGTTTAGAACTAACATACCATAGTGAATACTAGCTCACGCATGAACTTAAGATCTTCTTCATACTCACTTCAGATGCCAGCAGAGAGAGGGGCTAAGAAAGGGGCTTTTTGTAATGGAGACCTTGTCTTTGGAATGTTATTCCTAAGAAGACTTTTCTTGCTGGCACCAACATGTAATACTTAGGATGTAAATAACTGAATTTTTTAAAATATCCCCAGGCTTGTTTATTTTAAAAAGCCCACTGTTTTATTAACTAATTATAAACCTTCCTTTGCTCTGATTTCATCTATGGTTTGTTCTTATCTCTCGTCTCCAACTGTTCTTATATTTTGTATTATTGATTCCATTTTTTTTTAATGAATTGCATGGGAACCTTTTGAGGATGAATGGGAAACAAGATAAAAATGTATGAGTTTTAAAAAATTGCCCATATCTTAACATTCTTATGCTGTTAGTTTCTTTGCCCTCTGTTCCACACATGAGATTTCAGTGGTGGGGATAGAGCAACAAACATTGTTTTGACATTAAGAAAATGGTCCCATATGTTGAAGAAGATGTAAGGAGTTAACTTACTTTCTTCTACATGTGGCTCTGAATTTGTTTTGTGGTTATATCATACCTGCAAGTATACCCAGTGACTGCAGTTGACTGTTGTCATGGCCAGAGTCATCATAATTCTAGACTCTCTTGGTGACTACAATGCATATGTCACAACTAGAAGGTATGTAAGCCTTGAATGGTAAGAGCAATTCTTTTAAACTAGGGCTTAGGGACTAAGAGTTTTTTGTACTCTACCCATGCTGGCTCGTCATGACAAATTCTGTCTCCAAGATCCTCTTCATCCTTAAAAGAACTGCAGGACAGTCCTTGGAAATCTTCAACGCAGTTGGTTCAGTATTCTGACCTTTAATGCAGTGATTCTGTCATTTGTCGGCCAAAGACTGAAGTCTGTCTTAAAAAGTTAAGCTTCCCTTTTGGAAACACCTACCATATTATATTTGTTGGAACTAGGAGATGCCTTTCAGCTATGGTTGCCACCTGCTCTGCCTGCGAAAGTCAGCTAAAGAACTGCAAGGCACTGGAGAATTCCAGAAGCATTGCCACATCCCCAGAGGGCAGTCTGATTCCTAAACTCTGATGACTAAGCAGATAGGAAAGCAGGGCAAATTTAATTATGTTAGCTAGCCTGTAATGGCAAGGAGGACACCTAGGCACTGCTCTGAGAGCAGATGGAGAAGTTGGTTACATACTGTGTGTGTCCATAAGCATGATGTGTGCTCCCAGCTTTAATCCAGAGAATCTCTCTGCCTCGTGGATTAGAAGTTGGAAGACATATCCCTCTAATACTGAAGTCATTGTGGACTGTGGGGTTGTAGCGTATTCAGCTAAAATGCTACCATCCATACACAAAAGGAAGCTTTGGGGAAGACCAATAATTTAAAAAAAACTAATCTGGGGGTGACTTTAAAATGTTAGTGTGGGTGGGAGGCTGAAATGGAGCAAAAGACATGGCTAAACCAAACCACTCTACAATACAATATTTTATCTCGGGCCTGATTTTTATTAATTAATTCATTAAACTTACATACCATAGCCACCCATCCACCAGAAGAAACTTGTGAATTCTAAACTTGATCAGGCTGAAGAATATCTCCTATATTGCAAGATCCCATGAAGAAGTTTGATTATAATCAGCTAATAAAATATTGTTGGTTCTTGGATCCAGTGTTATAATATCTCTATTGATATTTTTCTTTTAATTATGTACTAGAAATGAAGAATGGATTTATTTAGAAACATTATTGATATTCGTATATATTTTTTTTAATTTTAATACTTGTGATAAATTGAACAATAGTTGTTCCCATTCAAGAAGTGCATGTCTGTTCATTCAGAAAATTGCTTTTCAGCTGTGAAGTTCAGAATATGAAAAACTAATTATGAATTTCTACTCCATATTAGTTGTAGTTCTAAGATGTAGCCAGTTCTTGCATCATTTGCCAGGGTTTTAAAATGTTGAAGAGTTTAGAACTAAATTAAAGTATACTAAAGCAATTTATCTGAAAGATAGAAAAATCTGCAAGTGTTAAAATAATGCCACCTCTGTAGCCAAGGTGCTATTAATATTACTATAGAAGATAATTGTAATAAAGAAAAAGGCATTTAATGGTTTTGTTTGGTTGAGAAAAAATTATCTGTTTCTTGATTTGTTCTTTTCATAGATCCAGACATGCAACTCCTCTTTGCCCTCTGAACCAACAAATAAATGTCTTGATGCAAACATAGTTGACATGATGGACAACACGTCAACATGGAATGAGGAGCTGGAAAATGAGCTTTTAAAAGGTAAACTCATATCTTTGCTCCACATTGTACATGACTTGCAAACTCTTGATCTGAGAGTGGTAAAACTGTATAAAACATTCTTATATACAGATAGTCCTCACTTAACAACAGTAATTGGGACTAGAATTTCTGTCGCTAAGTGACTTGGTAATAAAGTACAATGTCACATGAATGCACTGCTTAGCAATGGAAATTCCAGCGCTTCTGATTGCCATCATTAAGGGAATCACCGTGGGTCATTAAGCGAGGATGTCACATGGTCACCATTTGCAACCTCCTGCTGGCTTCCCCATTGACTTTGCTTGTAAAAAGCTGGCAAAGAAGGTCGTGAATAGTCATCATGTGACTGCAGAATGCTGTGACATCGTAATTGCAAGCCAGGCGCTGAGTGCCTGGATCGTGATCATGTGGCTGCAGGGATACTGTAACTGACATAAGTATGAGGTCCAGTCATAACTACCACTTGTTCAGCACTGGCCTAAGTTTGAATGGTCACTGAACGAGTAGTCATTAAACAAGGACCACCTGTAATATCACTGTGGCCACCTCCCCCAAGTTGGCGCTTTCTGAATGTGCTAAACTTAAGTTCCCAGTCAGCCTACTGGCAATGCTTGCCAGGAATTCTGGGAGCTGAAGTTAAGGTGTCTACAGGACAATAGCCTGGGGCAGATGCCCTGTAGTTTCACCTAGATCCTCTGAGTGGAGTAATAAATTAATTGGATGATCAAATAATGGGAGTATTACGTTCCATTCTATCTATAGCTGTCCTGTTTACCTTCAGGCATTAGTGCAATCTATCCAGACAAGAACTGACACTTGTAAAAATTTCTAGTATGTCTTTGGTTACCTACAGTGGCACTGCTGTTGTTGCATGGGGGACATTAGTTTGGGTCTCATTATCCAGGAAGTTTACCAAACTATCCTCTACTAAGCAAACACACAGTAGTTGCATCAGTAGGTTGTTTTAAAATAATATCTTGAATTCCAAGGCCAAGTGGCTAAACCAATGGAGAATGAAAAATGGCCCTTGAGACGCAGTTAGTCTCCTGTCTTGCCATTCCAGTGGGATAACTGGCTCTGCATCCCCAAAGCTGCATCTACCTGCTACTTACGAAGAGTTCTTTAACATAATGTGCAATTTCTGTGGAATGTTCTGTGCAGCACTTTTATAATTCTCCCTGACCACCAGGATAGAGATAGGAAAAGCACTCACTAGAAGCAAGTGGAGGAGGCCAGATGATGTGGGAGCAACCATAGCAGTCCCTCCAGAAACTCCAGGACTCTCTTAAATTTTATGATGCTTCTCCTTGGTCTTTTTCCCCAAGTTAAAAAATCCAAATATTCCTATTTTTCCTCACAGGGCAGAGACAATTTTATTCTCCTCTGGGACTACACTTGGGTGCTTGTTTTTCCAGCTTCTGAGCCCACAGAGAGTATGGCTAGTGATAAGGTGACTTCCCCAAAGTATGCAGAGTAGGCCCATTCTTTTCAATTTTGGGGATGAAGTTAAGGGGCAAAATAAATGTTTTAAACCCCATTCATGAAGAATTAATGCCTGGCTTGGCCCTTAATTTGCACTGAAAAGCACATAAAATTTCACTGGCAAGTTGTTGCTGAATTTCAGTGGTGTAATTAGATGGTGCTTCAGAGTCCACAACTGGCCAGCAAGCCTTTAAGGTGTTTATTTTTGTACCTTTGCTAAGTAATTGATATGAAAAAGATTATTCTTTTTTTTCCTAAGTGAACTAAGGAATGGTCTGTGCAGGCTAATACATGCAGCACAAAAAATTATAATTACACTTTGTATCTCCAAGGTGAAAATTATTCTCCCCACCTTCCTGGCAGTTAGAAAGTATTCTTGAAATGGAATCAGATTTAATATTTAACTCAAAGAAGTAGTCAGCAAGCAATTGTATATTTGCTTATCCAACTGTATTGTATTTAGGGATGCAAATAAATTCAGCTATGAATTCTGCAATCTGCTTTCAACAGAATGTGCCATGACAAGCACATTAGCTTTAAATTCAGATCAGAGAAAAACAGTACCACATGGAACAACATTCATGCTATCTATTTCACTAACTTGGTGATGTTTTATATGATTTTTAGCCTGTTTTAACTTGTAAAAGATTTATGTTTCAGTAAAAAGGACAAAAGTCTCATAGAATGATTTAAAGATAAATATTAAGTAAGAGACAGCTTGTATCAAAACCTCTTAAGTATATCTGCTGTGATGTTAGTGGCTTAATTAAAACAGAGATACAGTACAAGGGATTTTTTTATGTAGAACAAGAACTCAACAAGTTGAATTGTCTGTATCAGTGTTGAAAAATAAAAATTCCTTCCTTCACTATTCACTAGTTTTGGACAGTCTGGATAACCAGCTGGCACAGGAACAATCTCAAGATACTATGAATGGAAGGACTCCAACTGAATATGGCTCTACAGTGCCAGAAATCCATCAGCATTCCATTGTTATGCAACCAGATTTCCTTGGAGAAGTACAGAGAAATGACCAGAACTCATTTTTAGCAGACAGAATGAGGATGTTAAGAGCCAAAGATAAATACAACACTTTCTTCAGACCAAGGAGGCTTTATGATACATATATAAAGCAGCATCACACAGAAAAGTACACATATGGGGATTTGTATGACAAAAGATCTTCTGCTTTGAAGAGAGGATATTCTACTTGTTCTCTTGGACATTCTTCAAAAAATAGCTTGGAACTTCCATCAGGATCACACAGTAGTGGATTTGGTCCTAAAAACATCATGTCCAGGGATACAATGGGCAGAAGTTACTCTTTGTCTTGTCTTACAAGGCACTCTCCTTTAATGTCTGCTGACAAGTTTTCCACCAGTAGCTTACAGCATGGTTTGGAAAGCAATATGGACTTCACAGAGGCAAACTTTCAGCATCGTTCCAGACGGACCCCTCTGTCATCTATTGTATGGAATATGCCACAGTCTTCTAGACATTCACTACATCCAGACAGACTTCGTAGAACACAGTCATTAACAGAATTTAACTCAGCGTTTGAGGACTCACACCCTTGTTCTCCAGCAGAGAATACAAGATACAAACTTTATAGGTCAAAAATGAATTACAGAAAAGTAGTACCAAATACGAGCCATTTTTTATTCACTGACAGACGAATAGACCCTCTGTGTTTTGACAATCGGGAGAATTATGTGTCATATCCATTGAAAAATATTTCAAAATCATGTTACAGATATCCATCATTTCATGGTAAAATGAATCCGTCCCAAACCAATTTTCCTTTTGGAAGAAGGGAGGAGTACCTTTTTAGACGTAATAACCACCAGTATTTCAGTGATACGTACCATGTCCCTGATGTAAACTTTGAACAGCTTCCAACTAATCTGGGTGACCGGCAGAGTGACTATGGGGGAAAAAAAGACATATGGCAAAGTGATCATATGCACAACCATGCCTCAGAATACACAAGGACTAGGGATCATTCAGGAAGAGGAATTAACAAACTGTTTCTAAAACGTGCAAAAGACATGCAAAAATGTCCAGCATACGTCTCAGCTGCTTTGGAGAACCAAACTGAATGTGCAGCACCAAGTCAAAGTCAGCTTAGTGGAGATAGTCAAGCTCCTTCAAAGATATTTGTTAAATCCTTTCAAACCAAGAAAAATTCTAAAATACTTGGCATGGAAGGGGTGAGTAATGCTGATCAGTCAGATAAAGTGGATAGCATGGACATAAAAAAACCAATATTAAGTCAAGTGTTTGGACAAGTAAATACAAATAATCCAACAGAATCTCAGGTGTCTCCTTCTGCAGTCTCTCCTCTAACTACCCCTCCTACGACCTCATCTCTCCAGCCACCTTTTATATTAAATTCAAAAAGGCAAGCCAAAGCAAATTCCTTGAGACGCATTGAAAACGTTTGTTTATCAAAGATTCACAGTAGAAATGGCCAAAGAAAGGAAGATAACTGTGTTGAAAGCAAGAGTGTAGAGCAAGCATGTCCCCCACTCCTGATTACTAATCCTACAAAGCTATCCATTCTTCAGAGTTCCCCACAAGAGGAACATCAGTTGGAAACTCTGAAAGCATTTAATCCTAACAAGATGTTAAATGGAACCTATTCGTCTGACTTCAATGAAGACCCCAAAGTACTTCCGAATAATGAATTCCCAGTTTCTTATGCTGAAACACTCCATAAACCAAATAGATTTGTCAGATATCCAACTAGTAATAGTATTAGTGGCTCACCCAGCAACAGCCCTCTCAAATCTCCTATAACATATAAAACATTACATCGAAAATCAGCTAGTACTGATGGCAGCGATCTGTCTAAAAAACGCATCTCTCCACCTACAAAGAAAATCCTTTTCAGAAATAAGAGGATGGTGGGGGATAATTTAGAAGCACACATATCAAACAGAATTGGGAATATTTATTCAAGTAAGGGAGAAAAAAACTCTTTTCTCAGCTCATCCTGCTCATCCTTAAACATATCACCAAAAGAAATGGCTGATGAGAAAAATAAAAAAATTAAAGATTACCACATGCAGTTAACTCAGGTTCCTAACTGCCGATCAGGGGGTTCTAATATAATTGGCAGTAAACGGAAAAAAGGAGATGGTCCAGAGAAAACTGCCATTTCTGTCTTTTCTGAGAAGGGGGAAACAGAGGCAGGAAATCCTTTAAAGCAATATAAAACCACCAGCACACTGACAGTTAGCATAGAGGAAGACAATGTAAAATACCACGAACTGATTTCAGTTTATTATGCCTTACCACCGAAACACTCAAACACTCTGTGCAATGTCTTTCTAGAAGATACCAAAAAGACAGATTCATCCTCATCCCCAGAAAAATCTCAGGCCGTTAAAAAGGAGTATGAAGCTCTTATTGGTATGACAACAGTCGCTTCTCCATCTAACTTAGAAAAAGGAGAAAAAGTTATTTCTCCTGACAAAATGCCTACTCCTCTTGATGTACAACAGGATTCAAAAAATGCAGACGATCCTGATAAAGATCTTCAAGTTCCAAATCCCACTCTGAGAACAGCAGGCACTTCTCCTGCACAATGTACAATGCATAATAGAGAAGAAATAATCGGACCAGGAGCAGAAGAGCCAGCCCTTGCATTTTCCAGTAGGCCAGCTGTGGATGGTTTTCCAGGTGACCCCAAACCCAACAGAATAGAGGCTGAAACAGTTAACACTGTTACCAGCGCATTGTCCAACCTGCGTATTGGCAAGCACTCTTCTCCATGGACAGAAGCACCAAAACTTGATAAAAACTTACATCTTAACTCACTGAATTCCAAAAGTGCCAAAACCTCTTTAGGGAATATTTCTGCAGTTTCTTCTGCAATAAATGTTCAAAAAGGGAGTCTCTGTGGTAGTCAGCCATCGGCTGAAACATCAGCAACCATTCCCCCTTCTGATTTAACTGACTTTATCCAGGATGGAAGATCCACTGCATATCCAGAAGACAGCACCCCAGTAAATGCCAGTAAAGAAAAAAACAGAAATGCTGCAGAGGTTAAAGAAAGGGCTCGTTATATATGCCGCATTATTTCTGAAAGGGGACATGGGTTTCAGCCGAGAAATGAAAGTGTCGGGAATGAAGCATCCGTTTCAAAGATCAAGATGCATTCAGATTTCCAGAATTCAACACTGCCAGGGGATGCAGCTTTTTCGGTTAATCCAGTTGTTCAACCAAAAGGGAATATGGTAGAATGTTCAAAACCTCAACAGCAGGAGATGCCTCCAAATCATCTGCTCCACAAAGTTTGCACAAATCCACAGAGGTCTGAAAGAATCTGTGTGGATAATCAGAACTTTAGCTCTAAAGATCAGTATTCAGGTCCTGCACAGGACCTGCCTGAGCATTCACTACCTGAAAATAAGCTTGTCTTAGATTGCATTAAAGATAAAGTTAGTGACATAGAAAAAAGAAAAAACAGGTCCTCAATTAAAAACAAACTGGCAGCCATGTACAAAACAAGTCGAAAGTTTTCTAGTAAGAAAAGCTCAAGTCCCAAGCCACACGTAAGTTGCATATTTTCACAGAATGATGAACTTTCATTAGATAACAGCAACCATTATCCCATGTTGATTTCACCTGATGATTCCCAGCAAACAGGGAATGAGAATCAGAATCAGGCTTCTCTACCTGGTGAATTTCATATTACAAGGCTGAGTAAGGTTGAAAATAAGAAACTGCAAACAAATGAAGACAGGAGGCCTTTTACAAACTTGTGCAACCAGAAAAGAGAACATTCTGGGCAAAGTGATAAAAATACAAAGACCACCCAAAATTCTACCATTTTATTTCCAAAATCAATTATGCCTGTGCTAAACAACAATTTACAGACAGGTAGTAAAGTTTTAGAAAATAACAACTATCCCATTTTCTCCAAATGCACAGTTATGGATTCTTACCCCACAAAAAGAAGTCACAGTAATGTTGGTGAGCCTTCATCTTTTCCACTTTTATCTGATAAACATTCATATATTAAAAATGATTCAAAGGCAAATATTTATCCACTGCAAAAATTGACCTCTCAGGCAGAATGTGAGGATTATCAAGATAATGAGCAGTCAGACATTTTTAAAAATGTAAACCAACCCTGTGTCAAGCCAGTTCTAAAGTTCAGCAAAACCCAGCGTGAACGACATTTTTCTGAATGTTCCTATACACAAAAATTCCATGATCATCTGACCCCTAAAAGTAGCTTGACACAACCTAGATGCAGACGGAAGTTCAAGTCCTATTCTGAACTGTTATCCTGTGATGAAAATGAGAACTGGGACACATACAACAAGAATAACAGGAACTTTGGTTCACGGCGTATCATGTACCCATCAATTGAATTTGGCATTTTTGGAAAAGAACAACAGCAGGCTTTCTTAGATAACATAAAGAGGTCACTCACAGAAGGACGGTTGTGGAATCCATGTCTTTTAAAGAACCACAGGTCTATTACAAATGAAGATAGGTACTCCTTAAGTGGGCTGGAGCTGTTGAAATCAAGAGCTGCAGAAGAACAGTTCCCAAATGAACCTCTTGATTTCCATGACGAAGCCTCTGCATATTCTTCAGATTCAGATTCTGACTCTGACACCACCACAGATGACGAATATTATCTGCATGAGTATGAGAAAGAATCAGAACTTTGAGGAGCTCAGTGATGTAGAAGGCAACTACCTACTTGCTGACTTGTTGGTTGGTAGCTTATAAAATAGTAGGGACTGAAAACTTGAGTAGATTTCTGTAAATGCACTAATCTGATCTCAGACACTAAATGGATATATTGTACTAAAGTAGTCTTCCACAGTTTTGGCATTTCTTAAATATGTGGACTCCCAGAATTCTAAGAAATATATGTACAAGTGGGGGGATTCTTGGAATTAAGGTCCACCTATTTGGAGAATGCCCAGGTTATAGAAGCTAAGACATAACGTATTTGGTTTTAGGCTAGGGTACTGTATGAACTCAGTCACTGTGGCTTATAAATTGTGGTGAACTGTTTTGTGTGTTGCTTAAATCCAACCATTTGTGGTTTATTCAATAAGCCATGGTTAAGTAAGCCATAACTTAGAGTTATGTGAACCTAGCCATTGTAGTGATCAGCTCAAAAATGTCAGAATTTGCTTCTAAAGGGTAAAATCACCATAAATTTAATAGCAGTGGAAAGAAAAATGGAATTGTCCAACTGGCACTCAAATGGGGCTGCCAGCTTTTGCGGGGCAGGGTCTCCTATACCATTCATACTATTCTTATAAGCAGAATGAACTTTGCCCCATAATCATAATCATAACACGGCTGCTTTCACCAGCAATTGAATGTTTGCACTCAACACATCCATGGCCCTTCTGTGTTTCAACAACCCTAAACTTTCTTCATCAGTAAGTTTTAGAAAAAAACAGAGAAGATTGAGAATATGTGTGTATTTAATATCTTATGTGCGCATATGCCCCTTTAACTGGAAAGTGTGTGTGTGTGTGTGTGTGTGTGTGTGTGCATGTATTAAAAACCCCATTAAGATGAAAGGAGCTACTTCAATGAGGTAGCTATCCCTACGTTTCAAATCACGCTGAAGCAATTGCAAGAGACTCATTCAAAACAGTGAAATTTTAAAATGCTGCATGTTCACTGATTTCTGCTTTAGTTTTTAAAATCAGCCTATTAACATGGTATGTAAAATAGGTTGTTTTAAAATGCTTAATACTTCGTTAAAGAAGTATATGTATGAATTGAATGTACAGTATGGTTTTGAATATTAGTTTGTTTAGTATGGCTGTTACACTTGAAATTATTAATAAACTATATATTTATATTTTGGTTCATGTAAATAAACTAAGATTCTAATTATAATTATCTGTTCATGTAAAAATACATTCTTTGAATGTGAATTCTTTTGAAAAAAAAGTTTGTGCAGAGGAAGCATATGGCCTAATTAATTTCTATAGCCTTTTGTACTGTAAAAAGACTTTGAAATAAGATTTGTAAAAGTTTATTGAAGCTCCTTTGTTGAAAATTGTTCTATGTGACAAGTTCAGAGTGCAGTCAGAAAGTCATGCCCAGGCATATGTTTACATGCATATAAAATTGTTCTTTAATATCCTCTTTCTGTGCTTTGCATTCATGATTTTCTTATTTTGTAAATATGTTCTTTGTTTTGAGATTAATGAGAGTCAGGCCGAATCTCCTTCTGGTGAAATTCTGTCCTATGTATCCAAGCCTTTCTACAGTATGCTACTTGTACAAACAAAACTGTAACTGTAATTCCAGTCAAGAGCAAAATTCCTGCCTTGCAACTTAAGCTCATTAATGCTGACAATTGTCTGGTATTTGCTAGCATGGGCAGGTTCAACTCCCGTTACAAAGTAATCCAGTGCAGACGCCGAAGGTCAATCTATGGCAACTGAACCACCCATTCCAAAGTCCAGCTAGACATGTGTTACCACTGAGGAGCAGAAGGGAACAGAAATACAGTAACTCCAGGACTGGTGTATTTTCTCCCTTATTTGGAGAATTTTTTATTTTTATTTTTATCCTGCCTTTTTTTTCATACGCAACTCAGGGTGGCAAACATGCCAATATTCCTTCCTCTTCCTACTTTCCCACAACAACAACCCTGTGAGGTGAGTTGGGTTGAGAGTGTGACTGGCCCAAAGTCACCCAGCTGGTTTTTCATGCCTAAGGCGGGACTAGATGTCTCAGTCTCCTGGTTTCTAGGCCAACACCTTAACCACTACACCAAACTGGCTTTTGGATCCAGTTTGGATCCAAGATAATTGAATCCAGATACCCAAAAATTGGATCCAGATAATTGAAAACCTGATTTGCCTCAGTTCCCCCTCTCTTTTCTATTGGAAAGGTTATAGAGACTTCCAAATCCATGTGAGGTAGTTTCTGCTTTTGTCTGCTGTTTCCTCAAGAAGATATGACTAGACTACTTCATCCATGGCCCCTAGAATTTCTGTACAGGGGCTGTGGGATGCAGCTAAACTTAACAGCCAATTTATGTATTAACTCTAGTAAGACTTTTGTGTGCTGGAGATCCTATGTGAGCAATTTATGCAGGTGAACAATGTGGCCCATATACCACAGTCCCACGTTTAAGGGTATCCCTGGTGAAATGGGTGGGGCAACCTTAAAAAATACATGAATTTCATGGGTTTTTCGAACAATTTTGGACCATAAGGCTGATTTGGTTGGTGGCATTTTCCAAACCAGCTCTCCATTGCTTCTTAGACAGGTTATTTCAGAATAAGTGGCTGGCAACCACAAGTCCAAGGTAGGAAAAAGGGTCACTCTAGTATGAGCACTATAGAAGCCCCTTCTATGCTTTTATAAAATTTTGGTTGTAGCCTATAAAATAGGGGAGGAGGCAGCAGCCCTATATTGGATGTCTGACACTAATATTTCTTACACATTTAGTTATAAATAGTTTAGCAGTTTGTCCCCAGAAATGTCATGTTCTCCTGTCTTGTGTCCTAGACCAGGGTTCCTCAACCTTGGCAACTTGAAGATGTGTGGACTTCAACTCCCAGAATTCCCCAGACAGCATGTTGGAGTCCAGACATCTTCAAGTCGCCAAGGTTGAGGAACTCTGTCCTTGACTATCTGTGTTTTATGCCAGTCTTCCTTAGTCCTTGTGTCTTCAAACATGTTGGGACTACAACTCCCAGAATTCCTTGCTAACACATTGCAGTGCAAGCACATTTACATGTAACCAGGGAAAACGTTTTTATTTGAAATAAGCTATTAATATTGACTACCAATATTTTTAAATAAATGGAGTATATTTATGACAATGACAAAGTGGTCGTCTTGTTTGTGTTCTACTTTCATTCTGAATGCTTAATAAATGTTTGATTTTCAGGGTACACACACATGAATGGCATGTTTACAGTTGTGATGTCAAAAGTGGATTCAAGCATCCAGAGTTAATTATTTTGTCATAAGTTGTCCTCTTAATTTTATGCAATATTTTGAAAGAACATAAATGAAAAAGGTTATACATAAGAAAGAAAAGTATAAGATATTGTATGTAGGAAAACAGAAACATGCAGATAATTATACTTATAGAACTTTAAATGGAACATAACTTGGTTAACATAGTACAGAACACCACCAAATCTCTAAGCAGTAAACGATACGTTAGATCAATACTGAAAGTTATAAACCAAATTAAAGTATAATTTATAAATAAACCAAAATTTGGATGTGGCACAAAACCATATATAACATCATAATACAAGAATGGTTTCCAGAAACTTACACTCAGCATCAGATTTACTTTTTATGTAGAAAATTATTCCTGTCATCGAAGCATGCTCCCACAATTTAGCCATTCTTCCAAAGAAGAAATTGTAGAAAGCATATAAAATTGTTGCAGCTGTTAACATATACAAGATAATTCAGTGCATTTTGGAAATATATGGTTTAGAGAAATTGAATGAAAATATCTCAGTTTGTAATGCAATTACAACCTTCAAAATCTGTCCCGTTTTACTGTGAATTATTCTTCAGTATCATTGGGCTTTACAAAGTTGCTGCCACATATGAAAAAAAGAATCCAGTCTGCTCATGACATTTCCAGAAAATTTATTTTAGCAATCAAGACTGGAATAATATACCAATGGTAGAACATCTAACATCAGTTCTAAGTATGATGATCAAAGTAAATTTAATATTTGTCGTCCATTGAAATTCCCACTGTTGCATCTTTATAACTCTGTTCAAGTTCTGCATCCATTTTATCATTGTCTTTTAACTGGTTCAGATTCTGAATCATAACTTCAGTACAATTTACAGACTGCACCTTAACTGATGTTCAGTATTAAATATTATAAGGTTTTCAAATTCAGTCAAGTCCTGTGAAGTTCCCCCTTGTTTCTATAGTTCTTTTGTTGCAGCACGACTTACTTGAAGATATTGGAACCAATCGAATGTTTGGTAAGAGATGCAAAAATGTTTATCTTTGTCCTATTGCGAATACAATCTTACAGTCTAAACAACTATTGTATTGTTATCTTTCTACTAAGCAGGTTTCATAATTTATTTATTTTCATGAAAACAAAATGTCTCATGTGAGTATAGGAAGTGGATTTATAGTCTTGAAGGCACATGGCGAAGCAAATTCATTGAAAGATCTTGGTTTTGTCAGTGCTTTGATGAGAGATCTGCAGAGCTCAGCCTCTTCCTCATGTACTGCCTTGGCTTCTAGTTGTGGTTAATTCAGGGTATGAATCTTTTTGTGGGAAAGAGATTGTATTTCCAAAACACAGCTCTATTTGCATGAGATGCTAATTAATTTTTAGAGGTGGGGCTGGAATGGATTGGAATGGAATATCCTTGGAAACATAGACACAATGAGCAAAGTCCATTTGAGTGCTGAAATGTCCCGTTCTGGGCGAATCCCGTTTTCACTGCCTCCATTGCTACAAAGTTGGACTTCAAATGGGCTTGCTTGATACCATTCACCACAAGTGTTGTCCATTTGCATGTCTGCTAACATCTTATTTGGAACCTGTCCAGACTGAAATAACAGATGTCATAACATAATTTTCCCTTTAACCTGGAGTCTTATCAGGAGCATCCTATCCAATAAAAACCTTCCATTTGAACATCAGACCCAGTTTGTGACTAGACGACTGGGCTTGCAATTAGCCATAGTCTGAATACAGTGTAATTGTTAACCTTGTTCAAATAATTAAGCTATAAACCATGATTTACAAGCCACAGTTTTACACAACACCTTAAGCCCGCCCACCCACTCAAATCACACTGGCCCTCGTGTGACTGTTTTCTTACGTCTATGATTTTCCTGCATTCTGTAGCCATGTTTACATTTTTGAAAGAAAACATGAGCATGGCATCTGAAATGCAATGTCATTTACCATAGCAGTAATCACACTTCCCTCATCTAACGCCCTTCGCGGAGATGTTGGAAATCCGTGGACTTCTGGAGGGCACCACGTTGCAGAAGTCCGCTGCCTCCTGTCGACGATCCGCATTCCACGCGCACGGGGGCGGGAAGGGAAGTTGGCACCCTTTCTGATTGGCTATCCCGCCCTCCAATCGGCTTCGGGCATTGCACCCTGCCCCTCCAAAAAAAGAAAAAAAAAGTTTGCAGGAATGTTGTAATTTAAGAACAAGGAGCGGCCGAGATTTACCTTTTCTTTTAAAGCTTGCTGCAAAAAGAGCGAAGCAACGGAAAGAGGTTGGCTGCAGCGAGCAATGGCAATAACGCTGCTGGGGCGTTCATTCTGCGGCCGGGCTTTTGGGAAGGGGCGGCGGACGCTGCCGCAGAGCCTCAGGCCACGGTCAGCCCGGGAAAGAGCCTGGTTTGGGGTCCCGGCCTCGTGGCCGAGCTCACCCTGCCCGTCCGTTATTTCTACATCCAGGCAGCCAGCACCGACGGACGCAACTTCATCCGTTCCCCGCCAGATACTGCGTACACGTGTATGAATGGCTGCTGTGCGGATCTTTGCAGCTCGAAGAGCTCCCGAAGAAGGGGAGTGTTGCAGACCGTAACCCGAGGACGTGCCCCTTGGGCCCGGGCGTGCAACGGGCTTGGTTAGCATGCCCTGGAACCCTTCAAACGTGCTTCTTTCACAGATTTGCCTTTTGCCTTCTAAGCCAGGGTTTCTCAACCTTGGCAACTTTCAGACGTGTGGACTTCAACTCCCAGAATTCCCCAGCCAGCATGTTAGGTGGGAATTATGGCCCACGCTGGGATGCCTGTGAATCACCGTGATTCCTCCTTGATTTCCCCTCTCCAGTAAGATCATCTTGGCTTGACTATGACTCTGTAATAAAGACGGACGTTTAAATTACAGCTGCTTGTTCCATACAGTGCACCGTCCCCAGTTAAAAGGGGTTGGGGCAGCATTTCCTACCAACTGGAAAAGGGGGACGGCATTTCTGTTGTAAGAGTTTGAAGTGCAGAAACAATTATGCTCCTCCTGCCTTTCTCGAAGTCTGTGGCATCATAGAGCAGGGGGGGACTTGAACTCCGGGCCTGCAGTGTCTGGTCAGGTGTTTTTCCATGGGTGTTCTGAGAGGATCCAGCCCCACAGGATGCCAGAAAGCCCCCCCCCCCCCCCAAGCTGGCTCCAAGGCCTTGGTCTTCTTGGCAGCCAACCTTAATGGCAGGCCCCTGAGATGGGGTAAATGAATGGTGCCCTCTCACGCAGGAGGGACATACCTGTAATGAGTCTCTAAACGAGGGTTAAAACCAACCCCAGGAGATCCCTGCAGATAGACAAGATATCACCGTAGGAAAGATGCTAAGCCGGAAAGCCTTGGTTGCCGGATCTCTGCTTGCAGGCCGTTTCACTTTGGGAAAAGAGCACCCATTCCTTGTGATCTGAAGGTGTCGTCCTCATCTGGACTTGAAAAGAGTCATTGAGCAACTCAGCCCTGCTCTGTGCAGGAATCCAGATGAAAGCAGTAGATGAATGCCAGCTACTGCTTAAATATGCCCAGTGAAGGAGACCCCTCCACCTTTCTGCTTCTGTTGTCCCAGGAGCTCTGGGAGTTTCTAGCCTGGCATGCAATTTTGCCCAATAAGCACACCAGGGTGGAGATAATAAAGTATTTGTTCTGCGCAGAGTAAGGTGCCCGGGAATTGTTTCCAGAGCAGGCACACGTATTTGTCGATCCACACAACTTTCATACCTTCTTGAAACAACTACATGATCATTGGCAGGCAGTAATTATTCACACCCTTGGGTGGGCAAAACACTCCCAAAAGGCGGGCACTACCCCTCAAAGGTGGGTGCTGGTTGTTGCTAAGGGAAATATGACCTAGGTGGTTTCTTGTCTCTCTGGTTGTTAGCGCAGGTGAGCACAGCTGGTTTCTCCTGGGGGAGGTTTCGCTACTCTGCACTTCTCAGCTCTGACTGATAAGAAATGCTGTATTCAAAGAGAAGGGAATTTGAAGGGTTTGCAATTTAATTATCTGCTCTGTTCCCATCAGCTAGTGAAGATCCCTTCTGGCCCATACATGATGTTTTTGCTGCCGCCTTCAAATTAATCCTAAAATCACCATTCCATCCATTCCACTGTTGAACAATTCTTACTGTTCTGCTAGGAAGGTTTTTCTAACATTTCATGAGAATCTGCTTTGCAGTTAAATCCATTGCTCCCTATGGTGACCTCTGAAGCAAGAGGCAGGCCTTGACTTGCTTCTGTGTGATGCCCTTTCAGTATCTAGCACAGGGTTTCTCAGCCTTGGCAACTTTAAGATGTGTGGACTTCTTATGTTGGCTGGGGAATTCTGGGAGTTGAAGTCTACACATCTTAAAGTTGCCAAGGTTGAGAAACCCTGATCTAGCCTATCCCACTCAGGTAGTGTCCCCACTTGCCTCAACTATGGCCCTATAATTCCTTGACCACTACAATCCCTCCCCCGCCCCCTTTGTCCCCATAACATTGCCTTTGTTTCATCACCTGCCTATGTATGAGACAGATTTAAGCTGTTTCCTTAGCTGTATTGTTGTTAAACCCGTTTTCCCCTTATTCTGAAACTGTCCAGCAGCAGCAGCCTCCAACTACTTCACTATCATTAATGTTTGTTTGTTTGTTTGTTTGTATCTATAAGCCACCCAACTCCAACGGACTCCAATGCTGGAGGCAAAGTTGAAGGCAAAATCAGATGATCAGTAATGGGAATGATCAGAGAGATGCCTGTTGGCTGTTCCAGGGTGGTATCAGGCATGCCCTTTTCCTCTGATTCCCAACCAGCCTCTTCTACCACCATTCTGCTGTTTCCTTCCTAAAATCTTGAACAAGTTGTTTTAACCCAGCCTCACTTCTATGATGTTGCATAGAAAACTATACAGACCTGTGCTAGTCATGGTCAGATTATATAAGAAATTGAGGTCTGTTTGTCTCACATAATTTGGACCCTTTTGGGTTCAAGTTACAGCATACGTTCATATAATCCTGGAAAAAATGTAGTAATTAAAGTTGTAAATGTTACACTAAATTATATTCCCAAAATAAGGAATTTAACATTTTATTAAGAACTCTAGCATTACCGATCTTTGGAGCTCGAGACAGAGTATTATTTTATGTAGATGGAGAAAAATAAATCTTTTTGATGTTAACAGATGGATTCAGGATAGGTGTTTCTTATCAATTTTAGAAATGTCTTTATAGTCTAAAAATGATAAATTGGAGCATTATGCTCTTATACGATCAACATTTAATAAACAGTTCTCTTTCATATATTTTTTACTTATGTCTGAGGTTGTAACCAGCACAACCTTCCTCCAAGGTCTGTTGAGGTGGGGGAACAGAGGGAGCAGGACCTGCAACGTTCAGGGCCAAGAAAGCTATTTTCAGGGTCATAAGGCTGCCATGATGATTGACAGATAAGCATGTGCAAGGATAGCAGAAAGAAAGTGAAAGAGAGAATAGGGAGAAAAAGTGGACAACCAAGGGAAACATTGGAGTGATATCCTTTATTTCTTTTAAAATTGAATTTCAAGACAAAAAAAAATAAAAACAACCAGCAAATTAAAAGCCTGCCACATCCTAAAGCTGGTTTGAGGCAGATGAAGAAGATGACATATAAATAAAGAAGACTCTCCGGTAATCTTTATTGTTGAGCCACTCAATAAGTCGCCAAAGAACATGGTTGCATTTTTATCTGCTCTAAGAAATGTGTAGGAGGAGTAAGATCTTGTCTGGGTATACATGCACGGGTTGCACGGGTGGAAAAGGGTTGCCGCTATGGACCAGTGCAGCTGTGCAGATCTGAAACTGCACACTCACCCCCCCTCCCCGACTGGAATGAATATTGTGGGAGGAGGGATGTTCCAATGGAAGTGCTTGTTTTCATGCTTTTGGGGAAGAAGACCTCACCCTGGGCTGACTTGCAGCGCTGTGCCCAGAAGTTAAGCTCAGAGGACAATGTGTGAGTGCCAAGGCCTCTCCAGCCCATTTACAAGTTCCAGTAACATAATAAGCAGGAACTGTGGAACTGTGGTATCCATCACAAGACACAACATATACAAATATCTCCCTTGCAGCAAAGGATATTGGGATTATGAGTTTTTCAGCACCAGATCGATGCTGTTAGATCTCATTTCTCTTACTGCAGTCTATAAGACTTGCTCATTCATTCTAGATATCTTATTGCTGTTTTTCTGTATTGGCAATGCAACATTTGACTTGCAGTGAAAATGTAAAGCATTCAATACAGGCAATTTTATTATATGCAGGTGTTGTATGTGTGCCCATTAACCTAAGACAAACACTTCTCTCTCCTGGTGTGATTTCTGTCTGCATTCCTTGCTTTGTATGTGGAAATACTGCAGAGCATAGACAAAGATAACTTCATCTTCTTAACTTCAATTTTATTTTAAATCCAATTAATAAATGATGTGGAAACTGATTACCATATTCAGCAGGCAGTATAATATCAGCTGGCATTTCTGCTCCTGCATGGAATCCATTTTTTTTTTATTCAGTTGGAAAGGTAAGAATGAGCAAGCTCAGATCTTCTTCAGAACTTCAGAACTTGAACATGTTTACCCTTCCCATCCAAATAGTAATTTATGCATTTCGAGATAAAATAAGGATCTGATCAAATCACTACTATTTATTTGGTAATGTTATAATTTAAGCAACAGTCAATTCTAATAAATTCTGGGCACTTTATACAATAAGTCAGACCAATAAAATAAATTGACGATATGCATCTGGAAAAACAACAAAAAAACATATGAAATAGCGTAAAAACTTTACAAGGGCCCTTTATAAGGGCTCACTTACCTGTTCAAGGCCTGGGAGAATGGCCAGATTTTCAGTTCCTTTCAGAAGGTCACCAGGGTGGGAGCCATATCAAGCTTTGTGGGGATGCCGTCCCAGAGGGCAGGCATTGCAGCAGAGAAGGCACACCTCTGAAGCCCCAGTAGATATCACTGTTTAATTGGGGTGACCCAAAGGGTACCCCCTCTGCTGGATCTTAAAGGACAGGTAGAAACTATTGGAGATAGGTGGTTTCTCAAATAACCAGGCCCTATGCCATGAAGGGCCTTATTAAAAACCAGCACCTTGAATTGCATCTAGAAGCCAGCTGGCCACTAGTGCAGTTCATGGAGCAGTGGTGTCACTTGCCCATACTATGACATGCCCATTACTGCCCATGCCACCACATTCTAGACCAGCTGTGGTTTCCAAGTGATTTTCAAGGGCAGCCCCATGTATAACACATTGCAGTTCTCAATTTGTGAGGTGACTAGGGCAAGAGCGACCATCTGAAGGGTCTCCTAATCCAAGAAATTCTGCTTACTTATCTATCAATTTTATTTTACTGATCTATTTTAATTACTCTCGCTTTTCCCAAAACAGTGACAGTCTGGCAGAATGAAGCAACCCTTAGCTCTGTCAGTTATGTGTAAAGCAAAATTGCTTCCCCTCCTTCTCTTGCTCCATCCATTTCTCCCTCTCCTTGTACTCCAGAAGTCACCATTACATTGTAAATGTGTAGGTAAGAAGAAAATTGCTAAATTTAGGAGGAAAAATTATTTTAATTGTAAGTTTGTAATTGTAAGTTAAAAGTATACCAAACTTCTTGGTCTTGGCTCTGCCCACGTTTTTGTATGCAATCCCTAGCATGTCACTCAACAACCAAAGGTGACACCACTGTAGTACACCCACTTAATAATGGTTTATGCATAAGTAGACCTTTCATGGGGACACTTAAACGAGACAGAGCATATTTTACACATTAATGATGGCATGAATGCTAATTTTGAATGTGTGGGAAGATATGTGGCTTCATCTGGAAAGCTATTTTCTTGTTTAATTATCTTTTATAGCATGTCTATAAAAGATGTTAATTATAAAAAAATATTATTTCAGAAAGAAGATAACCTAGGTGAAGAAAGCTTTGCCTTTTTCTAAACCTTGTACACAGTGAATTAACCAACAGAGAGTTGCAAAATATTCTGATGCCCTCAATATCATAGATCATTGCTTATATTTCACATATTTTTAAGTGGCTTTCTTTCTTCCTCCCATTATCCTAGAGCTTGGGGACAGTAGAGTCAAACCAAAACAAAAAAAACATGCATAGTTAATTTATGGGTTTTCCAATTCCAAGATGTGATGGTCACTGGCTTAGCTGACTTTAAATGGGAATTATGGGCTAATTCTGACCATGGTTATCAGGCTTGATGGCTGTCCAGTATCTCAGAGGTCAGCAGAATTCCTTCGCACGATCACATGGAATTAAGCCAGTTTAAAAAATGCTGAGATCTTGCAGGAGATCACCATGCACGCTGTCATGAAATTGTGGCACTTTTCTGACTTTGGCAATTTTGTGTGAGAGCTCATAAGGTGTTATTAGCCCCACTGGATTCCATCAATTTCTAAATGAATTTTACATGGAGGAGACAAAGAAGCATCTGCCGAGACTTCTGTTGGCACCCTTTGCTCCTGCATGTTATATTGCCAGCCTCTCTGATACCTCATTTTCAGAACCAATATATTGTTGAATATTAGTTAAATCAAATAATGTTATTGTCTAAAGTTATTTCTGCCTTTTTTCCAACTTAGGAAGCACGCAGTTTAAAGTGACAATCAAACTAATCTCCCCAACAGAAACAATCCAGACCATGTTCCGCAGCTTCTAGACAGGAACGATGGGTCTTTTCGAATGCAATATTGGCTTTATGGAAGTGTTGAGGAAGGGTTAAAAGTGGAAATCCTTTATTGTGATGTACACATAGCTCAGTCTCCTTATATTTTGAAGGGTAAGGACCTGATTGGTTGTTAAATGCAAAAAATTTCTTCTCAGAGTGTTCAGTATGGATTTGTTAGGAGGTCTTTAAAGAAAAATAATGTTCTTGAAAATGAACATTCCTTTTTTCGATTCATGCAAATTTAGATGGGGATGAACAGAGTTGTATTCTATCCTATTTGGAATGGCATAAGACTGAAGAAGACAGAGTTATACAACATGAAGAGTTATTGTTAAGTATTATAATAGAGGATACCTTTAACACCTTATATAAGAGCATGGTTGCTTTGTAGAATATTTTATAATAGTTATCTTCAAGGAATAGCTATTAAATTGGCCGGGCTTCCAATCCTGCTAAATTCATTTATAATTTTAAGTTGTGGGTGC
Source organism: Python bivittatus (assembly GCF_059951505.1). Taxonomy (NCBI): domain Eukaryota; kingdom Metazoa; phylum Chordata; class Lepidosauria; order Squamata; family Pythonidae; genus Python; species Python bivittatus. The sequence continues at coordinate 18,146,467 of NW_028277056.1, read as the reverse complement.
ATAATTCCAAAAATTTAGAATTGAGAGTTACTAAGTCTGAATATTTATAATCAGGCTCTTGTCTGTTCTAAGTGATTTAAAGTCTTACATAATTACATACCTCCTTGAAAAGAGAAATCACCGTAATGCATCAACCTCTATTCTGAACATCATAAAGTGTTTTGCCTTTTTCAGGTCCAGTTTATCATGAATATTGTGAAAGTCCAGAAGAAGATCCTCAGATTTGGGAAAATATTTTATCATGCCCATCAGAAGAATCTCAAATTACTAAGGACTTTGCTGCATTGATCTTTAGCACATGTTTGATGAAGTCCCATGGAGATTTGGCCAAAATACAGGAGCCATAGTTCATTACACTCCTTAATAATTGCATTTATCGTTGGTCCATGGGGAAGTACACAGACTTCAAAATGTTTTCAGATGAAATGCTTTTGTCACTGGCAAGGAAGGTATATCCCTACCGGTACTCACTTATTAATGTCTATTGTAATAGGCATGTGTACAAATGCAACAATATTTCAACCCATTGAATATTCCTATATGCCACAACAACATTTTTCAACTAATGTTGCCTCTTTGATATTAAGAAAAAGATTATTTTTGGCTAGCATCCCCTAGGCTTGGTCAGGTTTCCTCCTTCAAGTTCAGAGACAGACTTTGAAGGGGAAAGTCTGATATTGGGAAACTCTTATATTGGAGTCCCCACTGCCAAGTCTGCAAATGAACTAAGTATTTTAGACCAGAACATAAACTGGCTGAAATTTATTCACTCCAGTTGCAAAAAATAGCTTGGTGTTAGGTTGGTTGAAGAACTCAGCTGTTATTGCTCTGTCTAGCTCATTTGCGAGAAATAATACCTTCTTCAATATCCTGTTGAATTTGATGCAGAGATATGGCTCCAGACTGTTTCCATATTTCAAATATTTCCACCATCAGACCGAGGAGGAAAATTAAATGGCATTAAAATCTGCATCCTCATTTATACTGGAATATTCATTTAAATGCATATCCACAGATACATTCCATCCTTTGATTTCCATCTAATATAACCTCTGGTTCTTAAGTCAGCAAGTGATACAAGAGGAATATATACACAAAGGAGTCTTCTTAGCTGAATTAGGACCAGAAAGGATAGAAGAAACTCAGCATTATGGACTGCGGTATTTATGCTGTCAGGTAGTGGATATAGGTAAGAGGCTTACTACCTTATAAGTTCTTTTTAACTTTGCAATGGTTTTCCAATTTTTTTTTCTTTTTTCTCTTTTGTAAATGTATTATAAAACCAACATTAAATATGTTTTTAAAAAGCAGAAGCATTCTTTGGAGGTGGAATATATATATATATATATATATATATATATATATATATATATATATTTAAAAAGAAAGAAATGGTGGTAGAACAAAGTTTAAAAAGTAAAGCATTTTTCTGGCTGTATACTCCAGATGAAAACCCCAAGGACATCTGTGGCAGAAAAATACCTAGCTGGCCTTTTAGGCATATGCGGGAACTTGATGCCTCATTTATTTAATTGCTTGTTGAATTTATATCCCACCTTCCCTCCAAGAGTTCAAGGGATGGGGATCTCTCTTCATTTTATCTCCACAACAGGAACCTTGTGAGGAGAGGTGGGCTGAGAAAGAATGATTGGTCCAAAGTGTTCCATGTAAACTTCCATGTCTGAGAATGAGTTTGAATCTATGTCTCCCCAATCCTTACCCCAAACCTTAACCATGATGCCACCTGGCTCTCTTACTCCCTGAACAAATATCTTGAGTGTCAGTAACTACAACCACAACACATGGAAGCTTAAGTCAGACATTGGATAATAGACAGCATATTTGATCAACGATCCATTGATTTTAGGTTCATCTCCCTGATGTGGAATTCTATCTTAATGTTGTGGATTGGCCTGCTGAACATCGGAAGGCGAATGACACACCCAGTCCTCTACCTGTCCTTTCATGGTGTGGATCCATAGACACAACAGATATAGTCCTTCCAACTTACGATGTCACACATTCAACCCTTGAAACTGCGTGGTGTCACAAATGACTTGTCTGTTCAGGGAAACAGAGGTAAGAGGGAAACAGTGTCCTTGAAGAGAAAGTAGAATGCTGTAGTTAGCTATGGATTATCTTTAACAAATCTGTAAGAAAGAAAATTCTGGCTACAAAATATAAATATCCAAGGAAGAAATATTAGACTGTTTCAGGGGTCTTAATCTTTTGGTGACTAGGGCTATTCTTAGGATTGGGTGAGTTGCTGCAGGGAACAGAGCCACCCCTCAAGTGCGTGAGACCAGGATTTTCCATTTGTTCCCGAGTTTGGGGAAGGAATTGGATTATATTTTGAGTATTTTTCACTGTTTATGGCTGTCTTGAGGTTTATGCTTCAGCATTTATGTGTTGCCTTCTCAAATGGTAGGAAATGGTCTGTGGACTGGCCATCATTGTCAACAAACTGTTAGCCTTTTGGTGGGCTTAGAAAACCTGGTTCTTCATCCAGGGTCTGGGCTAGGATAGAAGCGAACGCAGCAAATGTCAGAGCATGAGGAGGTTATATGATGTTGCGGCGCTATGTTTGGGATATGCAATGTTGTTGCGAGGTTTGTTTGTTTTATTTAGTTGGGTTTTATTTAATATTATTGTCAGCTGCTTAGAGTTATCGTGTATAAGATAAGTGGCCATACACGTTTCTAAATGAGTAAAAATAAATAAACTTTTACAGCACAATTGGAAGAAAAGAGAAGAAAAGACTTTGAGCCACATACAACCTAAGCCAGGGGCTATGCTTCCTGGTTTATTCAGTATAATAGTATGGATCACATACGCGTTCTACTTTTAATCCAAGAAATTCAAGGTAGAAGTGAAAGGGAGAGATGATTTTGCTACACTTGGGAGTCAAGTATTTGCAAAAATTTGTGATAATCATGAAAAGATGTATTGGTAAAATGAAATCCACCTTTTTCTCATCCCTGCTTGTTCTCCTGAACAGAAATATAGGACTCACATTTCTGTTTTGCTGCTGTATATCAAAGTCAGCTTCTCTTGGGTCTTTACTCTTCATGGAGTTCATATTCCTGCCTCCTGCATAAACCACAGCTTTCTTCTCAATTTGGTCGTCCTTATGTCCTGTCCACTTTTTGTTGTGTTTATTTCAAGTTGTATTAAATTATTCCATGACCAATCTGATTATTTTCTTCCCAGCCTCCTCAAAAGTCCAAGTTACTTTTAAGCTGAAAAATCAGGAGCAAGCTTGGTTCTGCTGCAGATTCACAGCTGATCAGCACAAACCCTTCTGGTTCAGACTGGTAAAACTGGTTCCCAAGTTCAATTGTTAACCCTCTGAATATGTGAAAATAAAATGGTGTGTTTTCCAGAGAAGAATGACTCCTGTTTCACATAAGTCTATACACACCTAACTTACCTTGCGAGATCTCACCTATTACAGTACCCTTAAAAAGATATTTCCTTCAAATGTCTATTTTATCTCTAAAAACATATCTGGTTCCCAATATATGTGCCTCTATTAAAATTGAAACATTAAGACTTAAGTTTTCTGTGCTTTACCTCTGTTCCTTTCACACTTTATCCTTTCATCTGTTAATTCCAGGACCTGTCTGGGACAACAAAGCAGAACGTGGATTTTTTAGGGATTGGGACAGCTGAGAAGAACATCTTCAGCTGGTGCATCTCTCCAAGGAAAATCCAGAACTAATAGATGCTGGAATAACAAGTTATTTCTTCTTCAAAGAAAAGGAGAAGGATCTGGGGAAGACTCCACTGATGGGATTCTTTGACTTTTTTAAGGTATGCTACCTCCCTTATTTGGCCCTTGTTAAATCCTGTAAGAAAGAGGCAAGAGTCTTTGATATTTTTCCCTTTGAAATCTGACTGAGAACCAGTTCAGCATTACAAGAACTCCTGTCTTGAACATATGTTTAATTTATTATTGTGCTGCCTACCATATCTTGTGCACTGTATAATTTGCTGGGTCTCCTTGACTCTCACATCCTCGTATGTTTTTTTATTTGCACCTATCATAGGAATCTGTGGCGGGTCATTTCTTCCTGTCCATATGAAGCAATATAAGCAAATGTTGAGATTCTGCCATATGAATTATGTTTTAATTTTCTTTGGAGAAATCATCCACATACTCCTATATAATATAATTCAGACTGTGAACGCTGACAAGTAGTGTGCTTTTGCTACTAGTGATAGTATTAACCAGAGATGTGCATTTAAAATATGTGACCTGTCTGTGAGCCACCTCCTTTCCATCTCATGTCATTGGAAGACTACCCTGAATACATTGGGATTCTCTTGGCTTCTTCTGATGGTACTTCAACAACTGCTTCTGTAGGCCCCCATATTTTCAGATAGAAGGAATAGGGGTGTATAATGATCCATATTCGAAGGCACAAAGATGATTTGACATGTATGTGGGTATGGACCTAGCATTTGATAACACTTCCTTAAATCAAATGAATTTTTCCATGGGATTGTGCTGGAGCCCAGGAAAAGATGCAGTTTCTTGAAGCGGTTGTCAACAGGTGCTCCTCAATCTGGATCACTGCACCACCCAAACACATCATCTTTGGCCAGGGAGTCTGCTAGCTATGATGTGAAAGAAAGTTTGCAAAGTTCATTGGGCTTCTGGAAGTTTCCTATGCTTTTTTTTTTTGATTACCAAAAGCAAAAAGTAGCAGAAGTCCAGAAAAGAAACGTTCTGATAAAATTGTGCAATTATTATGGCCAGAGTATAGTTCAGAGTCAAAATACATTTTGCGAATGCTGTTGACCTCTTTTCTCCTTCTTTTTCCACAGTATAAATACCAAGTGGGTTTAGATGGCACGGTTGCAGCCTACCAGTTCCCATACCTTTTACTGGGTGACAGTGTTATATTTAAGCAGGATTCTCAATACTACGAGCACTTCTATAAGGAGCTGGCACCATGGAGCCATTATATACCAATTAAAAGAAACTTAGGAGAATTGATAGAAAAACTAAGATGGGCCAAGGTAATCATCTTTGCCAGAAAAGGAAAGGTGAAATAACATTGTCTAGCTGTAGACAGTGTTGAAGAAGTACAAATATCTTCTCTTATCCTTCCCATGAGAAAAAGGAGTTGGAAAATGAAACAACATCTTAGCAGCTCACAACTATAATATATCAAAACAGGTAGTATGTAGCTTAGTGACATTAATATGCTAAGAGATATTTGTGTACACTTATTTCTAAATATTGCAGTTTGAATACTTTTACCTTATCCAGATAAAAGACCATGGGACCTTTGGAAGATAGCACTTGAATTACTAAAGACAAAGATATTCCTAAAGCTGCTGTTCTCTGTCTTCTAAAACCTATTTCTTTTTTCAGGGATAGACTGTTCATAAGCTACGTAGCATATAAATAGGTAATGATTATGTCAATGAAAAGACAATTACAGCCATATTCTTAGTAACCAAAATTGTGTGAGAGAAGTTGGACCTGTTTGTACACTTTGCTGTAGCTTGGACAGCATGTTAGCATCCCCAGATTATGAAATTCCTTTCCTTACTTGTGTTAAAAGTCCCATTGACTACTGCTCTGGAGCAACTCAAATTAAACCTTTGAAGTTGAAGAAGTAAATATGAAAGGACTGGAACTAACATTGCAATATGGCGTAGGGCCTGGATATCTGGGGGACCACTTGTCTCCAATTGTCTCTGCCCACCTGGTATGTTCCGGTAGAGCAGGGGCGCTCCAGGTCCCCTCTATTAAACACTGTCATCCTACAGGACTGAGGAAGAGTACCTTCTCTGTCACAGCCCCCACCCTCTGGAACAGCATCTCCCCAGAGATAGGGACAACACCCTATCCCTTGGGGTTCCGGAAAGCTCTTAAAACCTGGCTTTGGTCCCAGGCCTAAGGTTAATTATTTTTAGGCCTCCTTTGTGGTTTTTTGTTGCCTTTATGATTGTTTTAGTCTGACTGTCTGTGTGGTTCTATGTTTTTAATTGTTTTAACTGTTTTTTTGGTTTTGTATGTTGCCCAGGGTCCATTGGAGTTGGCAGCTAAATAGGTAGTCCTCGCTTAATGTTCATTCATTCAGTGACCATTCAAAGTTACAACGGCACTGAAAAAATCGACTTACAACCAGTCCTTGAACTTACAACCGTCACACCCTGCTGCTGCCATCACCCCCTCACCTGACCTTCATCATCGTCTTCACCTGCTTCCCCTCCATTAGGCTCACCATCCTGGCCACATGCAGGAGAAGCACCAAGGAAATGTCCCGCAGGCCACTACAGAGTGCAGGCAGGAGTTGTGTGCTGCCACCCTGCCAGGAAGGGAAGGTCTCGGGGCCCTGCTGGCCAGGACAGTATTTTGCACTGCACCTCACTGTGCGCCACTGCTGGCCAGGACAATCTTTCACCATGGTGCTGGGGCTTCTTGCTGCTCTGGGGCCTATTTGTTTCTGTTCCCCTACTCTAATTTCACGCCAGTGACATCAGGCCGGGGTGCGAGGGCCACTCGAGGAGGCATGGCTCTTGGAAGACTGCTCCTGTGGCAGTGGAGTCATGGGCAAGATGGGCCCAGGCAAGGGATGCAGGGTGCTTCCAACTTGGGTAAGCCACCAGCAAGTGGGCTCCTAGGCAGGTGCTTCTTGCCACACCGCAACTCTGGGGCTGCTTGTTGTGGCACTGTGGTGGGGCTGCTTGACACACTGTGCAGCTTGAGGCAGCACTCCTCGGTGGTGGTGGCAAGCCCAGTGGAGGGAAGGAAGAACAATTGCACCAAGGAGGAGGACAGGGAGGAAGGTCTGCTGGTAGGGTGATGGCAGTGGAATACAGCGGCCTCTTCATCTCAGCCATGTTGTGCAGGGTGGCTAAAAGGGCAGAGATTGCGGAGGAGATAGGCGGGTGGGGAGAGTTGAAGGTGAGGCAGTCCCATGCCTTGGAAGAACCAAGGCTCGGGGCTGGGAGGGACCAACCTGGCAATGAGTTGGATCAGGTTGGGTCCTCACCTGACAACCATTTGGGATTTGCTTAATGACAGCAATAGGGACTGCTGGAACTGCTGTTGCTAAGCAGGGTGGTCACGTGATGTTTTGCTTAATGACCGCTTCACTTAGTGACAGAGTTGCCAGTCCCAATTAGGGTTGTTAAGTGAGGACTATCTGTAACAAATTTGAATAATAAATATGTTGTGATGTACACTATTATTTAGGTGTACAGCAGCTCCTCTGGTATAGCATTTCTGCTAAAACCCTTTTCTCACTGAGTGCAGCCACCTTAAAAAGGGACAGAGTTAGTTTGCTATACTTCTTTCTTTCTTTTCTATTTTTCTTTTGCTTTGTTTCCTTTCTTGCACTTTTAGCTTTCTTTTTGATTTCTTTCTTTCTTTCTTTTTATTAGTTTGTATTAGCTTTTATTTTCTTTTTAAAACTTTTAATGAAATTATTTTTTTAACGTTGTTTCTAGTGTGGTGTATTGTGTGAATCCAGGTTGTTTCGTTTGTGGTTCAGTGGGTATCGTGTGTCACAAGAAATGGCTTACTTCAGTAAACAGAGTTCTACTTGTCCAAGTTCAGCCTGTCGCTTGACTCTTTGAATATTTTATTCAACAATAGCTCTGCATATCACACTAAGCTATAAAATGTTTTGTTTTATTCGTGCAATGAACGAATCCAATCACATTGGCTTATATAAAGTACAGTATGGCTGTATATGATGCATGAGTCATTGCTTTCTGTTTCTCAGGAAAATGATGAAGAGGTCAAAAAAATTGCTAAGGAAGGGCAGAAAGCTGCACGAGAACTACTCCAGCCTCACCGGTTTTATTGCTACTATTTCAAGGTGTTCCAGGTTTGTTCAGGCAAATGCCTACGGCCTGCTGTTTCTAACTATACATAGTACATTCCCTCTCTTTCTTCCATGGACTCTGACTTCTTTTAATCTCACGATCTGATTCAAATTTAACAAGAAAGAATACTCTGGTAGATTTAATATTGCGGTTAAATTATGCAGGGGACAGAGAGCATCCAGCTATTTATAGAAAGGGATGTGCACAAAATGGGGAAATGTTTTGTTTTAAACCCAGCAAAACCATTGTATTCCAGAGAGTCTTCTGAACTCTTTTGGATCAGCCATGGTTTGGCAGAACCAGACCCTGGAATGCTTTAGTGATTCCAGATTTGGGGCAAACTAAAATACAGACAGAATGAGTGGGGCAAGTCTGCTATGTATCACCTCCTCTCTCCCTTCCTTCTGTCAGAAGCTCCCAGTAAGATGTCCCTCCCATCTTCCCAGCACTTATCCTTCCCTCTCCTCCCTTCAGCTAATGTTCTGCCACAGCATACCCCTCTGGTCCTCCCTCCTTCAGCCACCATTCCAGCAGGTACCCTAGTGTAGGATATACTACCAACATCTAGGCAGGGATTCTCAAAGTGTACTCTTAGGCACTGGTGTCCTTGGAGATCCACCAAGCGATCCACCACAGCCTCCACATGGTCACTATCTAGAGTACGCCCATGTCTGTTGCCCCCACCTCTATATGCACTGACAGTCCATTGTCCAAAGCCCGCTCGCATCTCAGCTCCCACCTTCTTGGGTTCATTGACAGTCAGCTGAACAGGGCCAACTCACTGCCCTTGCTGTCTCCAAGCTGTTGTAGTTAACTGACAGCAACTCACCGAGTTTTCTTTAACCAGATGTATTGAAAGGGAATAAGATAAAATTACAGAATTTCAGTGACAGGATTACTTGCACTTTAGAGCCCAGTTTATCTTTCAGTTCATTAGGGTAGGTTTTTTTCCTTTCAATTTCCTAGTAATGGCTTTTCTATGAATTGATAGGTGGGCTGTTATGTTGCTATCCTCAGATGCTGAGGAATTTGCAGGTGGCAACTTTCCTGAAGATCTGTCAGGAAGTGGATGGACCTTTAGAGCCCCCACCTCCCTACATGTAATGATAGTCAGCTGGCACAGCCCACACATCACCTCACCCCCACTGCCTGGCCACAGCCTTCTCACTGCCTTAGCTCTCACCTCGTGCTGATGGGCAGATAGACAGAGCCACAATCCATTTATGTAATTCCCTTCCCACATTCTGTTGAGTTGGAAATAATAAGAATGCCTAAAAAATATAAGCATGAATTTCTGAGAGCTTTTTAATCCGACAGAATCACAATCCTAAATTAATTTAGTCAGAAGGAAGTCTCTTTAATATTAATGATGTTTACTCTCTTAAGATCTGTAGTTAGGATTGCAAAACCACTGGTTTACCAAAAAAAAAAAAAATCTATTAAGTAAAAAATGTCCAGCGTAGGGAATAATTGGCTAAAGAGAAGATTCAGATAGAAAAAGACGGAAAACTTTTTGTTTCGAATAACACACTGTTCAGTTCCTTTTAAACAGATTTATTTATTTCAGAAATATGCTCAGCACCAAGCCAGTAAACCTGAAATACGGGATGGAATGGAATTTATACCTCAGCTTGATGACAGGACTTGTCTGCAACTACCACAGGAAAACGCCTTCTAGGGAAGAACTTTAAGTAAATGGTGCCAAATGGGATCCTAGTGTGTTGCAAGAGTGATGCAATACTTTTAATGACATTTAAAGGTGTGAAATCTGGCACAGATAAGTATTTACAAAACAATGTTACACAGAACATAGGCACTATTGAGTTTAATGTGGTTTAACGTGCTTCACTTAACAACCAAGTTGCCGGTCCCAATTGTGGTCGCTAAACAAGGACTACCTGTAATGGAAAAACTCTTCTGAACTTGTTTACATGCATCTTTATGCTGATCTGTAGTTTGAAGTCATATTCAGATGACTTTCAAGTGTTCAAAGTAGTCCATGCGATGTATTTCAGCTATCCCTGCAACAATTCTCTAAGGTAGGCCAGTATTACTATTTAAAACAATAATTCCAAACTTTGAGTCCTCAGATGTTAGATTATACTCAGTCCCCATCATCCCTGATCAGTACAAGTAGGAGATAATGGGAATTGTAACGTCTGCAAACCAAGATTGGAAAGTGCTGATTTTGATGTAAAGTTAACTGAGAAGAATTAGCCTTTCCAAATGGCTTTAAAAAGTGCTAAGGGAAGAATAAATGGGACAGGTTCCTTTTATACCATTAAAAAAAAAGTCTTGGCATGACTTTAAATAAGGAGCTGTTTGTATCAAGGCTATTGTACTGATGTTTTTGTGAAGGACTTGCTGTTAAGTAGCCTAGCACTTTAAGATGAGTTAAAGATGAGTTTCCAGGCCAAGGAATTTATAATTCTGATAGAGCTACATAAACATAAGGGCCCTGTACAGCTCTTAGCTGCTGATTAGAGTCTTAGTACGAAGCCTGAAGGATTATAAAGCAACTAGCTCTTAATATCGAGAGTCAGTTTGGTGGTTATAGATAAAGGCACTAGACTAAAAGCTGAGAAACTGTTGAGTGACTTGCGGTTGGCCCTCAGAGAAGGGCAGTGGCAAATCTCTTCCAAAAATGAAAACTGCATGGACTTCTCCATGTGGTCACCAGGAGTCAAGACTAACTTGAAGGCACATTCATCTGCGTGCACACATACACACACAAAAGTTCCCAATGAGACATAGATGGACAGAATACCCATTCCCCCTCTGAATTTCTAATCCAGGTTAGTCTTCCCCATTCTGCTATTGTCCAGGTCTGCTGGGACTGCAGCTCCCTCAGCAAGCTTGATTAGCACGTTTTGCAGGCCACGCAAATGAAAGTTGCATTCTCTACAAATGGCCTGGTAGACAGGTGAAATCACAGCTTTCCTGAGTTAGTGAATCTGTCTGTGGGTCTCAAGTGTTATGGATGCAAGTTGTGTCTTGATTTCAAAACACGCACCTACCCAAAAGTTGCCCAACAGGCTCTAAAAATTAGGTCACTCCACAGTGAGTAGGAACATCTTTTGAAGTTGCTCGGTGACTAGACCTCTTTCCCATTAACAGGAAATGAAAGCTTGCATGAATCTGCCAACCCTTGAAGCTTGTAATGGAAGTGAGCAACCACAGTAGTTAAGTGCGGGTTCAAAGGAGCCAAATAATTTCCTACCGTCAAAAAGGTTTTACAGAGATGTAATCTGACTGAAACTAAAAAGCAACCTCTGACTTAGGAGAAATGCTTTGTTGTATATTGTTTTGTCTCGTGCACAGGAAATACCAGGTAAGGCTGTAATTCAGTATTGATTTACTTAAGAGTAACTCATTTGAGCTTACCTTCTGGGTAGGTAGGTACAGAATTACTTACCTGTACTTTTTAATAATACAAACAGTCCTTGGTGGTTACTTATCTCAAAGAAAATAAGTTTTGTCAGTCATAGATCCGGATAGTATTGGTTCAGTCCTGCTTCCTAGACATAATTTTAAATTAATAACTCTTTTAAGCGGCCATGCTAAAACGATGGCGTGTTTCACTCAAATACTCCAAATTCTTGGCTGCATAAAGCTCATAATTAACTGAGGGGGGAGTGTCTTTTTAAAGTTGCCAACGCCATTAAAATAGCAAATACCTTGTAGAGCACCAGTGACAAGGCAGACCAACTTAATTACGTTTAACTTTGCAAACATAATGGGTAAAAGCGGGGATGTCTCTCCACTGGACTACATGAACATTATTTGGCTGCAGGTCTCATTCATTTCAATGTCAATTTGGAGCGAGAAAGCAAGTCAAAATCTTCTCCACTGAAATAATCAGAATTAAAGTTTCAGTTTTGAATGAATGTGATTCATTCAATGTGACATACTTTCTTTTCACTGATGGAAACAGAATTAGCCTCTGTGGGCCAATTGTACTATGATAGGCTAATACTGGATCATCAGAACAGACATCCATCCAGCTTTAAGGAAAGCAATCCTTTCAGATATATTTGAGTAACTGTTTTATGTATAGTTCTTTAGTTTTTAATTAACAGAATTCTTGAAATAGATTTTTTTACATTCAGTAAAACTGTCCCAAATATTTAGATCTTTGTAGCAATAAATAAATAAATAGATAAACTGACCTTTCCTGTTTTCTTGATTTATGTCTGCTCCTATCATGTCTATGTTGGGGCACAGGGATCTTGTATTTTTAAAGGCTATCCTCTGCCACTGTCATTATGCAACCTCTCATACTGGTTGGCCTTCCATTGTGGTCTTTAGGCAGATATCCCATTTTTAAGTGCAGGCGTGAGCACTGTACATGTTTACCACAAATGTTTCCAGTAATGGACACAAACACACACAAGAAAAATCACCTTTATTGATATTATTCACTGATTAAGAGCTTTTGGGGCAAGGTTGTTGAAAAGGTGGTCAGACTGCAGTATCAGAGGGCTCTAGAAGAAATGGATCACCCGGATCCCTTCCATTTGGGTTCTAGGCACAGGACCAAGAGAGCACTGGTTGCGCTTATGGAAGATCTGTGGCTGGAGTGGGATGGGCGTAGTGCATCCATCCTGGCCTTCTTTGATCTCTTGGTGAACTTCTGCATCATTGATCATGGTCTGCAAGCTTTTCAGGCACAAGGCAAGGGTGTCAGTTCTCCTCTTTATTATTTGTAATTGCTCTAGGAGTCTTGGCCAACAAGATCTGAAAAAAATAATCAAGATCAAAATTAAATGAGAGGAATACAAGATGAAACTTAGGCAGATCGTGGAGTGTTAACAGTTATGGAACTGCGAAGTTCCACACAGCAGTTACTGGAAGTGATCAAAGGTTTTGGTAGCTTTTCTGGATATAAAATCAATGAAAAGAAAACAAAAATAATAGCAAGGCAATTAACTTCCGAGGAAGAAAATTTTGTGAAAAAAACAGACTGGCTGTGAGATAACAAAAGATCCAGTGAAATATTTAGTAAGAGCATACTTCAAAACCATTAGAAATCATTATGAAAAGAAATGAATCAAGATCTTGAAAGGTGGAAAAACTTAAAACTTTCCTGGCTAGGACTTAATGGTGACAATAAAAATGAATGAATTACCCAAGATAAACTTCTTACTTCAAATGGCATCAATTCAAATTCCAGAACAGTTAAAAGATTTATATGGAATGGGAAGTAATAATGACAAGCACCTGCCTCACAACACCCCAGGCTTAACCATTGTTGATAAGAAAGACAAAAAAGTCTGGATAGTGGACATTGCAATACCTGGAGACAGCAGAACAGAAGAGAAAAAACTGGAGAAAATCACCAAATATAAAGCAAATAGAACGAATGTGGCAAAAGAAAGCAATGGTAGTTCCAATAGTAATAGGCGCCTTAGGTGCAATCCCAAAACATCTGGAGCACCACTTGAACACTGACAAAATGCATTGTCATTCACAAAACTACCATCAGTCCATTGCAAAAGGCAGCTTTACTTGGAACAGCTTATATCCTGCCACGATACCTTTAATATTATTGAACATCAGCCTATCCCAGGTCCCTGGGAAGGACTCAATAGGTAGACAAAAATGCCAAATCCAGTCTAAACATCTGGCTGACTGTACAATCATCATCATCATCATCATCATCGATTAAATTTATATGCCACCTGACTCCCAATGACTCTAGGCAGCTTAGAATTGCGGGGGGAAAAAAAACCAAGGGTAACCAAAATTTGGCAAGACTTAGAGTGGTGGACTAGCTTTTCCCAATCTCAGATTGTTATTGTTATAATATTACTACTACTACTGCTACTACTGCTACTACTGCTACTACTACTACAATTTGAATTATAGAGTAAGATGTCTACTGTGGATGACAGAATGGATAAAATTTCCTAATAGCAGAATATCAACTACAAAAGGAGTAGACTTAGCCAGTAGACTTCACAGGTATTTAAGGTATAAGGAAAGAAAAGGCAAAAATCTGAAGGGACGTGTTATAAGAAAATCTGTAAAAATTTGGAATTCCTTAAAAGCAAGGATAAGTCCAATGATTTCAATAATACTATCACCATCAAATGCTTTTACTTTGAGGGACAAACACAGTAAGAAAGATCTGATAACATATGCCAATATGATAAATCTGGACTCAAGAAATAAACTAAAGATACAACAACAGTTGCTTAATGAAGGAAGGAATCTACCACGGTTAATGTATTCCCAAATAACTGTAAAAATAAAAAGTTACTTAAGAAGGAGGGAACCTGAGATAGTTGAGAGAATTTTAAATACTTATGCAGAATCAAGATAATTTATTAGGATGTATTTACAAATTGTTACTAAATATGACATGGAAACAGAACAAATTAAAAATTGTATAATAAAATGGAAGCAAAACTTCTTTGAAGTAATAATATTGGAAAAATGGGAAGAACTATGGAAACAATGAATAAAATTACACCAAGCTATAATTTGAGGGAAAATTGGCATAAATGTTTTATAGATGGTATAGAACTCTGTCAATGATTGCCAAGACAGATAAATCAAACAATAAATTTTGAATTAAAGCAAATAGTTTTTTTAAAACAGTTTTTATTTTTTTTATTTGTTTTACCTACTTTTCAATTTTTTTCTTAAAGATTTTTTTTATAACCATTGTATTTTCATTTCAACCTTCACTCTAGTGCAAAGTTCATTTTATGTGTGTATATGCATTCTTGTCTTAATGGTCTGGGCTAGAAGTTGAAAGACTGTTCGTTCTAGTCCTGCCTTAGGCACAAAGCCAACTGGGCGACCTTGGGCCATACACACATATATATACATTCATACATACATAATACATACATACACACAAACACACAGAATATACATATCATCGATCATAGTGTCCTTCTGGATTGGCTCAGGATTGGGAGTGGAAAGCATGGTGTTATGGTAGTTCTCCTTCCAGGAATAGAATAGAATAGAATAGAAATCTTTATTGTCATTGTACAATAACTTGTACAACGAAATTAAATGCCACCCCAGTGCAGCTTTAAAAATATAAAAACCATAGAACACATAAAACACATAACACACATAAAACACATATAACACAACCTTCACATTCCATATTGCACAACCCCTGATGCTGCATTAATTCTGCACTATACGATAGAATTCAGTGTAGTTGCAGCTCTAAGATAGAAGCTATTCTTCAGCCTATTGGTCCTTGTTTTCATTATCCTGTACCGTCTGCCAGATGGTAATAGTTCAAAAAAAGAATGTCCTGGGTGGGATGGATCCTTAAGAATATTTTGAGCCTTCTTAAGGCAGCGGGAACTATAAAGTTCTTCCAAAGAGGGGAGAGGGCAACCAATGATCCTCTGGGCAGTGGTGGTAACCCTCTGGAGCGCTTTCCTATCTGCCACTGTGCAGTTAGCAAACCATACGCAGGTGCAGTAGGTTAAAATGCTCTCAGTGGTACAGCGGTAGAAGGTCACCAGCAGTTTTTCATTCAGTTGGTGTTTCCTGAGAAGTCTCAGGTAGTATAATCTCTGCTGGCCCTCTTAACCAAGGCTGCAATATGAGCGCCCCAGGTCAGGTCCTCTTTTATGGTAACACCCAGAAACTTAAAATAGTTCCAGTTCCAGAACTAGTTCCAGTTGGAGATGGGGCGGGGATAGAGGTCTAGCCCTCCATCCTTGCTTTGTAGGATGCCTCAGGGCTCAATTTTCTCCCCACTTCATGCAGTCTAACATCTGCTGGAAGCGTCTGAGTTATATATCTCAACCCTTGGTTGGCTAAGCAGGTTCTCTCAGTGTCTGGAAGCTGTGGGGTCTGGATGGGGAAGGACAGGCTCAGACTGGGTGGCTGTGAATTTTGGGGTCACTGGATCTGGAGTGTTTCCATCTTTGGTCCTGGATAGTCGTGCTACTCCAGAAGGACTTGGTGTGCAACTGGGGGGTCTTCCCATACTCACAACTTGTGCTTGAAGAGCAGGTGGCAACCGTGGCTTGGAGAGTCCTTGTGCAAATCCATTTTGTAAGTCAATTTCACCCATTCCTGAGTATATAAAAATCAGCCCCACAAACTTCACTTATTTCCAAATAATAGCATTGTGCCAGATTGCTTTTGTGTAATCCCCAGTAATCTCAATAGGGCTTCTCATAAACCTCAGTTGTCATAGACGTGGCTGAGTATCAGCAGCATCTTTTTGATGGCCTGATCAGATGTTTTGCTTTCTCAAAAGCAAATTTGAGTAGCCAAGTTACCTACTGAAGGAGACCTGAATTTACTGAGATGTGGTTTGTTGAATAATTGGCTGAGTATGCACAACGTGCCAGGAAAAACCAAACACACTGTATTATGGCTTAGCACTCTGCATGAATATTCTGATTTTGGAAGTTAGTTGATCAGGTGGTTATGCTATTGATATTCTTTACTAAACCCCTTTTTTGGGTGGCAGATCTTAAAAGTACTGGGTTAGATCCAAATTTACCATGCTTAAACTAGATCCACTGAAATCAACTGGACAAGTCATTCGTGACTAAATTACTTTTATTTGGGTCTAGGCATAATTATTTCTGAATCCAACTCACAACCTAGATGAGATCATTTTTTTTAAAAAAAAAGCATGCATGCTATTGGAGCTTCATTTATGTATATTTAAGATTTACTGCAAATGGGAAATTAGAGCTGAAATTTTAATATTTGGAAATTAATCTTTCTTTAAAAAAATAGGTGGCCATTCTCATGGCTGAGAAGGTAACGTTTTAAACTATGAAGAAATGCCCGATGAGTTTGTACAAGAACTTTCAGCAGGAAATTTATCAGGAGGGTAAAGTTAAAATCTATTGCTTGGTATCCTTTCTACAACCAGTAGAAGAAGATTAAACCGCATCCTTTCTCTTATTCTGACCACAAGGGGAGAACAGAATCTCCGGGTTATCTTAATTCTGATCATTTTCACTTAAGTATTGGTTGATTATTTTCACATCTACAAATTCTACTCAATATAAATTCTCTATCTATGTCTGTCTGTCTGTCTATCATCTAAATGTATATTTAATACTAATAACGATACCGTAGTATCGGTTTTAAGAAGAGACCTGTAAGGGAACCTAATGAGAAAGAAATGGAAATAAGGAAGAGAGCAATAGGAGAAAGGGGGGAAATGCTGAAAAGAAAAATAAAACCCTTTCCACGCAGCGCAAGTAGCTTAAGAGCTATTTTGCAGGAATGCAACATAGCTAAAACAGGGCGGACTACGCTTAATTTGCAGCTGGAGACAGAACAGCCCAGCAAGAGGCCAGCCTCATCCTCTCCCCCCACCCCGCGCCTCCGGGCCAGAAGTGTATTTTGGCTTCTTGGCTCTCTCGCCCTCCCGGCGCGCCCACCCGCGGACGCCGTTTGCAGAAGCGCCGCTGCAGCCGCTGCGCGCTGCGTCCCTTTGCCCGGTCGGCGCCCGGGTCTTGCCGCCGGTGGCTGCTGTGGCAACCGAGACGCGTTCCACGGCCGGCTGCAGTCGTCTCCGCCGGAGAGCGAAGGGCACGGCCGGGCCCCGGGCCGGTTCCACCTCGATCAGGCAGGCGGAGAGGCCGGGAGCGGCGGCGCAGAGGCCAGCACGCGGCGCGGGGACAGGGTGGCAGCCAGGGAGGGGCTCAAACACTGCTGCTCCAACTGGGCAGCTTTTAAGCCGTGTGGACTTCCCCTTCCAGGATTCTGGGAGGGGAAGTCCACACATCTCACAGTTGCCAAGTTGGGCTCGCACATCTTTATCCGGAGTTTAATCCGTTGTCTCCAGCCTAAATTTGGTGGTTCGGTTTGTTTGGGGTTGTCTTCGTGGTGTGTGTTATGTAATTCCATAATTTAGCTGGGGGGGGGGGGTTGGTCGTGGGGGGGGGGTGCCTTCGAATCAGTGCTGACTCCTGGCGACTGCCTGGACAAGCCCCTGCCCTTTTCTTGGCAAGGTTTCTGAAGTGGTTTGCCGTTGCCTCCTTCCTAGGACTCCCAGAGAGTGACTGGCCCAAGGTCACCCAGCTGGCTTCATGCCTAAGGCAGAATTAGAACCGATGGTCCCCTGGCTTCTAGCCTGGGGCCTTATAACTACTAGACCAAAGTGGCTCTCTTAATTTAGCTAGTGTATTGTGCAAATCTGGGAAATGGGTTAATTCACTACCCAGGTGAATCGTGTTGTGTGAATGCAGCCCAGCACCCTGGTATCTGTCATACACATGGGCACCCACCTTTTCACCCAGATTCGCATTGTGTCACACATTTTGTGGCTTTTAACTGAAGGAGTTGCTTAGTAGGAGAAGGCAGGGTTGTTGATTCCCCCCCCCCCTTGTGTTTTTCTCTTTTAAACATTCCTGGTGAATTTTCTTTGTTATAAGCTGACTTTCATTAATCACTCGAACGGATTCACAAATAACAAAATGGTAAATGATAAATTAAAATTATCACAAAAAATTAATACTAGAATCCCCAGTATAGACTTGGAATTGCTGCAGAGTCCAGAAAAGTTTACAACTTTCTAACCTCAGGACAAATCCAGAGCAATGACTGGATTGACATAGCCCACTGAACCAAACCAATACAGCTTATTATGGTTTAGTATGATGTGTGAACTTTGCCAGGTGTGATGTCTTCAGCCAACCATGTTTTCTATCGGTGTGAACCAGGTCAGACACAAGATATGACTGCCTGGAAGATTCTTACTGTAAAAGGAATATTTTTTTGAGAATATTAAAATAATCAAGAACTTATACCTAATTGTTCTATCTAAAATCAGATAAAGGCATGCATAAATCAGTAAGCACAGATGTGTTGAGATGTAAAACATCAAAACAGACTATAATGGATGAAAAACTTAGTGGAAACGTCCACAGGACCCATGAGTACAACATCCTTAGACTCTCTGGAGGGCAATGAAGATGGGTCAGACCTCTCAGAAAAGTGTTTCAGGGTGACACCATAAAAGAAAAGATCCTATTTTGTCTTCCATGTTTATCCACTAGATTTCTGATCTCCAGAAAACAGAATGTACTCTGGTAAAATATAGTACTGGGGGCTCTGAAATTAATTTGGGTTTGGGTTCATATGGAAAACATTATAAAGATTTAGCAGCTTATTCTGAGCCTTGAAGGTCAAAAGCAGAATTTTGAATTGAGGTTGGCAACAAAGTAATACTTAATAGCAATGACTTAATAACAGAAGAATTAATGTATATATGTAATCTGCTTTTAACCAATGGAAGCATCAAAACCATCTTCAAAGACAGTCTATGTACAGCTCATTGCAAGAATAATCTAGGTATGTCTGGTATGATTTCATCTTTCTAACTTGTTTTTTAAACTTTTAAACACTTAGGATTCCATCTACTATGTTCTGAAGACTTTAATTCACCTCTAGACAAATTACTGCACGCTTCTTTTGAAACTGTTGGTTAAGTACCAGTTTATTGCCAACTGCATTTCAAAATAAGAGCTACAGAGTATAAAAATGTCCTAAAAAGAACTCTTATTGTGGGATTGCTGAAATCTGTAAGTAACGACAAGAATCCTATAGTTCAGTGTTTCTTAAACTTTTTTCTCTCAGGACCCCTTCCCACTTTTAAAAATCATGGAGGACCCCAAGAGACCTTTTGTTCGTAGGGTTGTATTTATCAATATTTATTGTATTAAAAATTAGAATTGATGCATTTGCTGCCACTATTGCTTCTCACAATTGTTTGATGGAATTTTAATATTGTATTATTTTTCAACTTAGGGTAGCAAATAATTTTGATTTTGCAGACCTCTGAGAGGGTCTTGGGGGGCTCCCAGGGGTCCTAGAACCACACTTTAAGAAACACTGCTATAGATTAAACAGTTTATGTGATGTAGCCTTTCATTTTTCTTTTCTTTTCATCCCTTCTAGATGTGCTGATGGACAGCAGTGTTCATATACCTATGTGAATGCTACTCAGCAATATTCAAAAAGCAACCTTTTCCCCCTTCATACTACTGTATAAAATACCAAACCATGGAAATTATGAGCAATTTTTTTCTAGGTCATGAATAGCATAATAATCCATGCTTTTGATTCTTTCCAGCACCAAACATAGTTCTACAATGCAAGCTGAGCACAAGAAAATATCTGAGTAAGACTAATTATTTCTTATAGCAGGAGTATATATTTACCTCTTTTAACAGGATGGGCAACCCTTTGATGATTGCTGTAGAGAGCTGCACGGTATAATTTTGAGGGCTGCGCTGTGTGCATTGCTGGATCCATCTTGCACAAGTGAACAGAGCCAAAAGTGTCTGGATTAGGGGAAGTTTTCTCTGTTTTTAACTGTAATAGGACTATTTTAAAATATGTTCCACATTGTTCCTCTTCAAAGTCATGGGAAACTATACAGTCAGTTTTCACCAGTTGCTGTTACAGACCCTTAAGCAAAGCATTCTCTGGTGCAGTGTTTCTCAACCTTGGCAACTTGAAGATGTGTGGACTTCGGCTCCCAGAATTCCCCACCCAGCATGCTGGCTGGGGAATTCTGGGAGTTGAAATCCACACATCTTCAAGTTGCCAAGGTTGAGAAACACTGCTCTAATGGCTGAGAAGGGCTAGGTGAGTAAGTTGAAAGATGGTGGATCTCAACTCTCCTCTTCTAGGAGGGCCCTCTGTCCCTCCTTCCTGCCGTGGTGCAGCTGACCGATACTGGTAGTGCTTCTATTGCCACCTTGAGAAGATGCTGTGACCTGGCATCTTTTCCATTAGCACTGGAATGTGAGACAGATAGGGGGATCTCATGCCCTGAGCACTATTAATAGCCAGTCATTGGAATCATCATCATCATCTTTGAGGCATGTAAGCAGAGAAAACAGTGTTCTCTCTCTCCAAGCACAATTTTAAGTCAACTTGATTAAAAACACAAAAAAGAAAAATGTAAAACTAAGTTGTCTCCATGGATCTGTATGCAGTGTTCCCAAGAGCATGGATGGGGGATTGATGTTTAAGCTGCTGTTTGTGATTTTATCACCAGAGTGGTCCTGATTTCATGTATCCGTGTTTGGTTTTGTCATATTTTATATTTGCATTTTCAAAAGTCATTTGGGCTTCTGTATAAATTACATGACCGTGAAACCCTACTTCATGGCCATGTAGAATTGGAAAGGTGAATTTCGGCCACTTATTCAATCTCTGCTCGTCACAAGAATCCAAGTTAAAGTTTTCACAATTGATGGTTGCCCAGCCGCTTCTTGACCACAACCAGTAAAGGAGAGCCCACCTTTAATTAATTTCTGTGTAATTAATCCTGCTATCAAACTGCTCTTGCTGGTAGAATTTTCCTCTACATTTTGTTGGACTCTGCCATTCTAGCAATTTAAATCCATTATTTCATGCGCTGCTCTCTGGAACAGAAAAGAACAAGATTTGCCTTTGTCTCTGATAGACTGAATTAACATACTTGCAGCCCATTTCACCAACCTATCAATATTGTTTTGAATTGTATTTCTGCCTTTAGGGGTATTAGTTCTCCCACCCAATTTTGTATTGGGTTTGGTAACCACTTGATTACCAAGTTGGTAACGTTTGGTAACCACTTCCTTCACCTTTACCCCTATCATCCAGATCATTATAATAGGGTTGAACTTGGTGGCATTACACTCAGAACCTCCCTTCAGTTTTTTAATGCCAGTTGGAAGCCCCTTTTGGACTTCTTGCAGGAGTCAGGAAAAAATGAAATTATGATATATGGATCTGATGATTAGTTAAATTAATAGATTATAAAAATATGTATAAGTACTTTCAGAGTAAGAGGTTGTTATATGATTTATCTACATCTGCTGTATAAGAAGTCGGAAGTTATTCTTTTTGTATTTTTCTTTTCCTTTACTTTCTATCACTTTTGTATTCTTTCTCTAACTTTCTTGCTCTCTACTTTTCTCCTCCACTATTAGTTCTTGTTTGCTTTTATCTTTATGCTTTTTATAACTGAATAAAGTTTTTACAAAACAAAACCCTCCCTTCAGTTTGATGACAATTGTTGGTATGGTTTCTGTACCAACTACACACACACACACACACACACACACACACACAAACACACACCCCTAACTGGCATGCCATCCAGCCCACATTTAACTATCTTCTCAAATGTTTTGCTGAAATCAAGACACACTATGTCCACAGCATTACCCCAATCCCAATTTTAAAAAAAAGACCCACTTTGGCAACATTTCTTGACAAAGCCATGTTGTTTTCTGGTAACCGCTGCATTGTTTTCAAGTTGCTCACAGACTGATCTCTTTTAATCTGCTCTGTAATCTCCCCATGTATTGTGTCTGGCTGACAGATCTGTGCTTCCTTGTATCCTACTTCTCCTCCCTTTTAAAGATTGGGATAACATTCTCTTTCACTTTGGTACATCATCTGTTCGCCAGGATTTCACAGAGGTAGGACGAATGGATTCAACCAGACCTTCAGCGAATTCCTTCTTGCTATAAGATGCAACTCATCTGGCCATGGAGATTTAAAATCAGTCAAAATGGAAAGATATAACCAGACCATATCTCTGTCAGAATCTTCTTTCTATCCTGATATCCTGCTTTTTGTATTTGACTAATAGAACAAACATTTCTCAGAGAAGACTTAGCCAAAATGAACATATTTAAAGACACCCTTTTTCTTATGGTTAGCATTTTTTGTCAACTTCAGCTCATTTTGAGCCTCTGGTTTCCTTAGAATTTCTGGAATTCTAAGCCATCTCTCTACAGTTTTCTTTGCTGCCCTTATCCTCTTTATATCTCTCATATTTATCTTTTTTTTCCTTTGCTCTTGGATCTTCAGTGAGCTCTCATTGGCTTCATCTGTATTCCTTTTTTCTCCTTCTTGGAGCTGAAACTCCTTTTTTTAGGAATGCCTACCAATCTTGAAATCCTTTTCTCATCAGCCTCTACTGCTATAGTGCCCTAGTTATCCTAGCTCTGAGTTAATTAAAATCTGTTTTCTTTGTGTCTGGAAAGCCCTTTAAACTTGGCTCTGCTCCCAAGCCTGAGGTTAATGTATTAGTGGGGCCCCTGATATGTTTTTATGGTTGTGGTTGTTTTTAATCTGTGCTTTTTAAAAAATGTTTTAACTGAATAACCATGTATTGGATTTTCTAAGCTACCTAGAGTCTAATGGAGTGGGTGGCTGTAACAAAATTAATGAAATAAATAAAGATGCACATACAACCACACTCAGTTTTGATTTTTCTTAATATCAAAATGTCTGGCAATGGTCATGTTGACTTGTTCCTGATATTATGTGGGGTAATTAAAGTCTCCAGAAATTGTATGCCTTTTGAAAGATCTGCAATTTGCTTCTGGAAAGTATCATTCACACAAATATCCTTGGGTTTGTTTTTTTTTTGTTCCCCCACTTATTTTATTTGAGATGCTTGCTACAGTATCTCCAAGTTAATTTGTTTGGATTTCTGGCAGAGATGTGTACTCTTAAAAAGTCTCCCTTTTTTCTATTACTTGATCAAATTACACTCAAGGTTACTATATTTCAAAATGGGATTCATTCCAGTAGCTCTCCATTATACCTTTTAAATTATATTTGCCTTCCTGTATTAAGGATTCAAATTCACCTTCTTTATTTTCCATATTCTGAGCATTGTATCTAGACAACGGAGGCCATGGAATTTATGAGTCAGTGTTCTTTTTCGTATGTCTGAGTTCATTAATAGGCTCTTTTACAGCATTCTTCCCACTTCCTTCTGTAGTATACAAGTATTTATCTGATACTTAACATTTATCTGGATTCAGTTTAAAACCATCCTGATCAAGTTAATCAACTTTCAAACAAACACTTTTGCCAGTCCTTGTGAGGTGAAAACCATCTCATGCTAGCATTCCATCATTCTTGGAGAACTAATTTCATGGTCCCAAAAATCAAAGGCGCAAAGCCAGCTGGGTGACCTCGGGCTGGTCTCAGCCTAGGAAGGAGGCAGCGGCAAAGCACTTCTGAAAAACCGTGTCAAGAATACTGCGGGGACTAGTCCAGGCAGTCACCAGCAGTAAAAAACTGATTTGAAGGTGCACATGCACAAAATCAAAATTTCTGCAAACACCATTTCTGAAGCTGGACATCCACTTGCATTGTATCACTTCTGTGGACTCAAATGATTGATGGGAACACCCCAGGTTCTTAAAATCTCCACATTTTTAGCTCTGTTCTCATTATTCAGAGTTGTTCATGATTATATGATTGCAGCTGATCTTGCCAGCATCGTATGTTACTTCACATGGATTAGTAATTAGGGACAATTGTCAGTGAACTTTATATATCTTGGAAGTTGCTGTTATATTCCTAATCTCTCTTCCTGGCAGAGAACACACTTCAGAGCCAGTGGGTCTGGTCAGCATTCATTTCTGTTTCTCATAATATTGAGTCAGTTTGTTTTCTTGTAAGGTCCTGTCAGCTTTGCAAGGTAGTCCAGACAAGAAGCACACCCAGAGGTACTAGCTCTAACCTTATTGTAAGGTTACATTAGCAGAATCTTGCAAATCTGAAAGGACATCTCTCCACCCCCACCACCCCCTCACCTTTACGGTCCAGGAAACTAGGGAAGGTTCCTTCTGAGACATTTACCATGCCCACATTCCTTCTGCAGACTCAGCTCTGCTGGTCTGCAGCTGTTCCTCTTGTCTCCCCAGGTCATTCCTACCTACCATTACAGGCGCAGATGCACTCTGTGCTCTTTGGAGATCCACGTTCCTTTCTCGTGTTCCACAGTGTCTTCTTCTCCTAAAGCCTCAGAGCTTATTTCTTCTGCAATAGTCTCAAACCAATTTCTGAGTGGGGAAGAATATCCTCTATAGGCTCTATCTCACAGCTAAATTATTAAAGTGCTATCTGCCAGTCCTTTAGCAAGCAGAAAATTATACTGATATTAAATATGCCACTCCTGTTAGTAGTCCCTATCCTGGCCCAGGCCCACTGCTGGCAAATAGTGATGTCCATATCTGTGGTATACCAAAGCATGTCAAGGGTGGGGATTGATGGACTTCCCAGACTTCCATCAAACATCACCAACCAGCAGGAAAATATCAAGCAATCACTCTTCTGAAGGTCAAATGAGACTGTGGCTGGGGAGAAGGCAAGTTTTGACAGATGGCTAGACCAGCAGGCTTAGCCATCTGCTAAAACTCACCCTTTTCTTTTAGTTATCTGTCAAAACTTGCTCTGATTTTGCATAAGCATTTTACTTGGGTGTGTTCAAAAGAATATAAATGGATGATTGGACTCCTTTTGGACAAGATGCAACTCCAGAAGAGTGTTAAACCTGTATTCAGAAGCAGTTGAACATGAGTTTAATGCTATTCCAACAGAGCACTAAAACCTGTGTTGAAAAGCAGCCCAAACAATAGCTGAGAGACGGGAAGAGGGTTGAGCCATTAGCTGGCAAAGAGAACTGTAGTTCTCTCTCTAGCTCTCTCTGTTAAATGTGTAGTTCTGCCACTGTTACTCTGGGTTACCTCCTTGGAAAAAACTAGACGCTTCTGTTGCCCAAACCAGAATGATCCTGGAGGTCAGTCCTTCACAACTGGAGGAGAAGGAACATTACTACACCAGCAACAAACTGAAGTATGTCAGATTGTAACCAAGGTGAAAATAGTGTCAGGTGAATAAAAACATTACTTTAAAACCAGAACAGCTAGGGATACTTTAAGGCTGCCTCTGATATGGGCTGAGGACCAGATGAGGGCAATGTCATGAGGTGTCATACAAAAAAAAGATGGCTGGGTCATGCTTGTGCCATGGGTAGGTGGAAACCAGAAAGGCTCTGTGTCTCTTGTTTCTGCTAGTTGCTCTCATCTACTGGACTTGCTCCTTTGTTTGAATCTCTTCCTTCCTGGAGGTTGTTTCTTCTATCATTTTATAGTGCCTTCTTTGTTTAGTCTAATCAATCTTCATCTTGTTCCAATTCATGTCCATTTTTCTTTAAACACCTTCTAAGCTTGGAAAATAATAACACCAGTGATTGCTGATATCTCATTTGCTGAATCACAATTCTGTTATAGAGATCGTAATTACCCTTTGTCATAAGTACTTTTTACATGTTAAAATGAGACAAAATCCAACATTATTATGCAACTAATTATTTCATTATAGTGCATAAATGATATCACAGAAATATTTTATTTTAAGAAAAGCTGGAAAATATATTCTAAAACCAAAGGCTCTGTTACAATTCTACTGTGATGAGAAAGAACAAGAAAGGAGTAATGCAGCATTTATCATTCAAAAAATCTGGAAAAGATGGCTGGTAAGTTAGCAATACTTCAAATATACTTTTAGTCCTCTTTCTAGAGTAACATACTTTTGAGCTTTTCAGCTGTATTTGTCTAGAAGTCTACACATCTTGGATGGGTGTGATGGCCAACCAAAAACTTGTGGGTCCCAAGACTGTTGCATTCTTAAGAAACACAATCTCATTTGATCTCATGTTGCATCTACACATTCAAGGGAATCACTTGCTCCCTTTTCTGGCTTAAAGCTTGAAACTGCAGAAGGGGGGTGGGGTCACCTTCTATATATAAAAAGCTCTGCCCTTTTCCATCTCTTCAGGGATTCAGAGCCAGTTTGGCCTAGTGGTGAAGGCCCCAGGCTAGAACCCAGGAGACTGAATTCTACTCCTGCCTTAGGCATGAAAGGTGGCTGGGTGACTTTGGGCCAGTCACTCTCTCTCAGCCCAACTCACCTCACAGGGTGGTGGTTGTGGGGAAAATAGGAGGAGGAAGGAGTATTAGGTATGTCCACCACCTTGAGTTATTTATAAAAATAATAAAGGTGGGATAAAAAAAAAGTACAGTGGTACCTCGGTTCACGAACTTAATTCATTCCGTGACTCGGGTCGCGACCCAAATTGGTCGCGACCCGAATCAAATTTTCCCATAAGGTTCAATGTAAATACGGTTAATCCGTTCTGACCCCTACGAATTTGGTCGCGACCTGATTTTGGTCGCGTCCCGAATCAAATTTTCCCATAAGGTTCAATGTAATTACGGTTAATCCGTTCTGAACCATATGGTTTTTTTTTTAAACCACAAAAATATGAAACACAGTACGAAGAGAGAGAACCCTAACCTTGCTCGAGGCAACTTCTGGCGTGGAGGACAGGAAGGGTGGGGAGGCAGTTATTGCTTGGAGGGAGAGTCCCCCTCCCTACAGGAAGCCACGACCACATGTCACAGGAGGGAAAATGGCCACGGATCCTGTTCATCACCCGATCCGGCGTTCGTGAACAGAAGCAAAATTTTGCGAACGGTGCTGTTTGTGACCCGAATTGGTCGTGAACAGAAGCATTCATGACCCGAGGTACCACTGTACTATACTATCCTACACTACACTATTCATATATCATGATTAACAATTATTTGGGTTGTAGTTCTTCATTGGGCATGATATGTGAACCAAGCAGTTTTGGTTTGTAAACTATGGGTTAACAGCGTGTGAAGCCAGCCAATTATGGTTTGTTCAGTAAGCCATAGTTAAGCAAGCTATGGCTTAGAATGGCACTTTTTCCTGATGTGGCAGCCAATAGTGAGTTTTAAAAATAAAAGAGGTCTATTTAATCTGGAGAACTTGGAGCCTGGTTGAACTGAATTATAGTCAGAAGGGGCTGTTTAGGGTGTTGACTTCAACCTCCTGTTTAATGCAAGAGCTTCCTCTTGAACATAGCAAATGAAAGAGAACTCACCACCTCTCTGGACACCCATAACCTACAGCCAGCACCTTATGAATTAATACTTGTATCAGGAGAAACCTGGGTGAAATGTTATGTCCAGAAAGTGATAGCAAATATAATAGCAATAACCAGACTGCATGTATCTATTTCCTCCAGGATATGGGCGTGTTTGAGTACTATAAAGAGCTTATAGGCTTTAAACAATATGGGGAACCTTCCCATCTTATGAAGTACATTGAACCTAGAGAGGTAAGGGCTAAAATGAAGTGGAAGTTTGATGGTGGACCTGAAGAGATAATGGCTTTAATTTCGTTTTCATTCTTTTATCATTGATCCAAGACAATACTGTTCCATGAAATGTCTAGCTTTAACAACAGTGTGCTGCTTAATATGGTATAATCAAAGTTTGCAATGAATACTTAAAAGCTACATGTCTATGTGCTAACCCTCCTTTTTTTTCTCCCTTTACGGCTAATTACTGTTTACAGTAGGAGTTCTCATGCGAAGCAGAATTGCTGCCCACACTCGCTTCCTCTCAGCCTGGGCAAATGGATATTTGGCTTGTCCCTGCAAAGACTGGAGCGAATTTGGCAAGGCTCCAGCTTTGCGTGGACAAGCACAATGAGCTTTTGCTTGCTTGGATATGCTGAAAGCCCACCATGCTTGCTTGTACAGAGCTGGATCAGGGTCGGATTTCTCTTCTGTCTGGACAAGCGGGCTTTCAGCACACTTGTTGAAAGAAAGTGGGAAAGAGACCCTAGAGTGCTCTGACAGTGTTCTGGCTTTCCACGCACGAGCCTGACGGATTGCACTCACAGCTGTATTGCTGACAGAACTCGGTTCCTTTCTACCCAGAGAAACCAACAGCCAAGTCAGGATTTTCTGTGATTGCAAACATTGATTCAAAATAAATATGGACTGAGAAATTAAACCCAGCTTTCAGGAATTATGCAAATTTAAGCAAGGTCACCCCTCTTGTTAAAAAAATGAGGTTTTGAAGTCAATTGTTTTATTCTTCATTTGCAATAAAAATGTTTTGTTTCATGAAGCTGCAACATTCTATCACTGTTTTATTTGATATATAGATGAATGTTTACTTATTAAAAGCAAATAGTATATTTGTTTCATGATGAACCTTAAACCAAATGAAATCATTAGTTTTATTTTGAGAGGGGCATTCCACAAATTCTGTAACGTCTAGCTGTCCTGTATATTCTGGCTTGGTTTAGGTCCCTTCAAGTTGGCAATGTGATCTAGTGGGATCCAGGAGGTGGGCGTTTTCTGTCATCACAGGTGCCATCTGGAGATCCACCTTGCTCCCACGTTGCCTGGCTTTCAGCACCTTTAAAAACCTGCTTTTTCTCGCAGTTAGATGGACAGCAGCTGGGGGTTGTGAAGAATATGAAACTGTGTTTTTGCTGTCTGCATGGACGCTATTTTTATTGCTGTGGTTTCTATTGTATGGTTTTTAATTTTGTAAAGCTGCCCAGAGTCATCTAGAACGGGGAAGCCTACAAATTTAATAAACAAACAAACAAACAATAAAATTCATCTATAATTTGAGAGTGTCTTAGCACTGTAAAGTTTGAATATACCCCTGTTTTATAACATTCTAAGTTAATTAACTAGAATAAATGCAAAACAATAATCAACGTTTTAAAAGGGTATCTCATCAGGAAGCTGTAATAATTGTCCCAAGAAAGATCAGGTAGGTCTATCCTAAGGAGAGCAAAAGAAAACAATAACACTAACCCCCCAAAAAATGTTTGTTTGTTTGATCTTTTGAGATTCTTTATTTGGAATGAACAGAACCTCCTGAGTGGTTCTACTATCTTTAAATGGGCAATGTAGTTTAAAAAGAATTATAAAAGCAAGATGGAATAGAGGACCAAATTTGAAAACCTTGTAACACAAAACATTGAGCATTTGTTGGGTCTTACCTACAGGTTGCTGATGAACTAAATGGATGCAGAATTTAAATAGAACAATTGATACGAAACAATGGGAATCTTGAAGAAAAATATATATATTTACAGTGAATATCACACTTAGAAAAAACTAGTACAAGATGCTTTATCAGTGGCATATTACTTGATATTTATTGCTAAAATTGATAATTCATTTTCTAAAAATAGTTGGAAATGTAACAATCAGGTTGGATAATTCTTCTATATTGGTGGCAATGTTGTAATGCTCAACAATTCTGGAAAGTGACTTATAATAGAATGAAACAAATTCTAAAAGTGAAACTACATTTCCACCCTGCCATCTTTTTATTAAATATCACTAAATATTCTTTTTCCCTTTTATATTGTTTTATTATATTATTATAAAACGCAAGTAGTACATTATATTATTTGGGTACAGTGGTATTTATACAGTGTTGACTGAAGATGATTAAAACTCTGATGTTTAGATAAATATTTAAAGATGAAGAAAGAAAAATTATGTTACTATTAACTATGATTTCTAAAATGTTAATGTTGATAAGCATAAGGTTGCTTAAATTTTACATCTGAAGCTGAATGGGGCATTGAGAAACTGCAAAATACTTAAAATTATTTATTATATAATAAAGGCTTCTTTCTTAAACTTAACACCTAATAGTAAGGTCTCCACTGTATTGTTACTTGTAGTTATTTATTTTATTTATAAATCAAATTTAGTTGTTTATATATATATTAAAAAAAACAAAAATAAACAACAACAAAAGCTTAAAAGCTATTTGGTTTCTCACTTCCCCTTCTTGTGCCTCTAACAATTTGTGATGTTTATAAGCATTTAGGCCCCCTTAGAAACTTAGTAAGTGTTTATATTTGCCATGCTGCGTAATATATTGTATACATGGGAACCATTCTTCCTTGAATTTGGTTAAACTTCTGTTGTGAATGTATGCTGTTGATTTTGCCATTACTGCATCTTCTCCAAGTTTAAATTCCGAATCAGACTGAATTTATGTATAACCTTGTTTGATCACAGGCAGAATTGTTAGACGCTGCAGCAGGAGTTCATATCAAATTCAGACTAGGTGGGGTAAGTATACATTGAATAATTATAATATTTTAATAATAGTTAAAATAAAAGTGTGTAAATGTGTGTGCATATACCTATCTGTAGATCTGTGTGTTTGTGCATGCAAGTATACACATTAATAAAATCATACAAAAGGTAATTTACGAAGAGCACATTTTTCATACTTTAAAATGCATATTTTGAGTTCTTGTACATTTATGCCAGGATTTTTACACTTGTTGGTATAGTGCAGAACCTAAATCTGTCTAAGCAAAAAGCCTGAAGACAGATTCATCTTTAAACAGACTTCCTCCATCTTCGTTCATGATAAGCAACGTTTAATATTACAGTGTGTTTTTGTGTGTGCACCTTCAAGTCAAGGTTGACTCTTGGCGATGGGCTGGTGGACAAATCCTTGCAGTTTTCTTGGCAAGATTTTTGGAAGTGGCTTGCTATTGCCTGCTTCCTAGGGCTAAGAGAGAGGGACTGGCTCAAGGTCAACCAGCTGGCTTATGTGCCTCCGGGGGGACCATAACTCACGGTCTCCCAGTTTCTAGCCTGATGCCTTAACCCAGTGTTGTCCAAACTTGGCCACTTTAAGATGAGTGGACTTCAACTCCCAGAATTCCCCAGCCAGCATGGCTGGCTGGGGAATTCTGGGAGTTCAACTCCACTCATCTTAAAGTGGTCAAGTTTGGACAACACTGCCTTAACCACTACACCAAACTGGCTCTCAATATTAGAAAGTAGATTGTGTTTTTTGAGAACTCAAACGCTTTGGCATTCATTGGAACAATACATGCTCTTGCAATATGTTTGTAAAAAGGCATGCCCCAGCTGCCGTGGTTGAGAAGTTCATGGGAAGGGATCCATCAGATTCCTTCTGTGAAGGCCGCCAAGAAAGCGCCATTCGTTTTTATTGGCTATTTGCTGAATTATATTTTTGTGGTGGTTTTTATTTGACTTTTATTATTTTAATAATTGTTCCCATTTTATTATATGCATTGCTGGGGGAAGATTGAAAAGATTTTGAAGGCCAGAATATTTGTTTAAGAGCAGTTAGGCCTTGTCTTAATTTCAATTACCTCCTTCCTTATATATATGATTCAGGATTGCTTCATGCTTAACAAACATAAAAGTCTGTTTTGGCCTTTATGCAAATAACAGAGAGCTTTCAGCTTTCAAAATGAAATTAGAAAGATTTCTCTCAGGGCCCACCTACGTGCCTTTTAAGAAGAATACATTCCAGTCTGCCTCCAATCTGTTTTAGAATCTTTTCACTCTGTTAATCAATAGAAAATTACAGAGAATATTCCTAAGGATTTGTAAAAACAAACAGCAGTGTTTTTATTTGTTTGACATGTTTATTTGAACATGTTTTCTGTTTTCTTACTTTTAAATTGGATACTGCTTTACAGGAAAAGTTTCCTCCGAGCATATATTATAAAATATTTACTCACCGGCCTATTGTGGATATTTGTGCAAATAGTCCCAAAAACTACACAAAGACTGCAACGAAACCAAGTCCCAGAAAGCTGCAGAATGGGAGCTTCAGTGAAAGTAGTAGCAACTGGTATAAACGCATCGAGAATAATGGCTGGAGACTTCTTTCCATTAGAGTAAGACAAGAAATATTTTAATTTTCCACTTGGTTCCTCTATTATGGTCCTCCCCAAACACATTCATTTGTGTAGGTTGTGATGTGTGACATCCTTCCACTTGACACATTTCAAAGATTTGTTGTGGCTGTTCTTGTTGTTAAAGCACAGCCACAACCTGCAGCACGATGCTGCGGTGCATTCCAGTCTCCTCAAAAAAGGCTTCTGGGAGTTGGAATTTATTTCTGTTACGCGTTTTCTCCATTTATGTGGAAGGTTATTGAGTTTTCCAGGCCTCAAGGGATATATGTTTTGAGAGAATTTCTGAAGTGGAGGCAAATTCCCCACTTCTGCCCCACTTTGTATAATAGATCACCAACTCCCCAGCCCAAGCAATGCAAAACGGGGACACTACCTGGGAAGCAGCCCTGGAGAACAGGGAATTTATCTTTCCTCCCCTTTCAACTATTCCACCAATCCCTGCTCCAGTTCCACTTCAGACTACTTATAAATTATTTGGCCTAAGCTGACCAATTGCATCTCAAGCCCTCCTATCCATTCTCTTTTTCGGTTTCTGCCTTCTTAATGCTTTGTCTCAACTCTTTTTTATCTTAAACATATTCTGAAATGTCACAGGTTAATGTCAGACATACTTTTGTGACCTTTCTTTTAATTTACAAATATATATATATACACACACACACACATATATATATAATTTATTTATTTATTTATTTATATATCAAATTTATATCACCACCCAACTCCCCCACAAGGAGGGACTCTGGCCGGTTCACAACAAAGCAATTTAAAATCAATAAAAACATAAATAATACAAATATAAAATACAAATATTAAAAACAATAAAATCCAAGAGATGGTGATATTATTTCAGCCTGTGACCAGATAATATCTGTCTAAGACTAGGGAACCAGCCAACCCCACTATTCCCATCCCCACCCCATGCGTAATGGCAGAACCAGGTCTTCAGTTTTCTTCTGAAGTCCAAAAGGCCAACCTCACTCCTGGGAGAAGAGTGTTCCAAAGGGCAGGGGCTGCTGCAGAGAAGACTCGCCTCCTGGACCCCATCAGATGAAATTCTCTTACAGACGGGGTCCGTAGCATGCCCTCTCTGCATGACCGGGTGGGACGGGTTGATGTAACGGGGATGAGACGGTCCGTCAGGTACCCTGGACCCATGCCATGTAGGGCTTTAAAGGTGATAACCAACACCTTGAATTGGACCCGGAAGCAAACTGGCACCCAATGCAGCTCATGGAGCAAAGGTGTTATACAGTATGTGCTGATCTTGATGCACCTAAGATCGCCCGCGCGGCCGCATTCTGGACCAGCTGAAGCTTCTGGATATTTATTGCTAGGTTAATCTTATTAAATATACAGCATTACTAAAAAGGCTGTATTCTGCTGTTAACTCAGAATGTAGGGGTATCTTTAGACGTTCTACATCAGAAGACCCTGATCTGAAACAGTAAATCTTGCCATTTCTTATAATTTTTCTTCTGTTGTTTCTGCAAGGAAATGTACCTAGCTATCACCAGGATCTGGTTTTCTCCTTTTTCACTGCCTTGTTCAGTAAACCTTGAAGCAATATTGGCTATTTTTGCATATTAAACTAAAAAGCTCAGTTAAATAAAATACATCATCATATGGTAGCTGAATCCCCTACCACTTTTAGTTTATAATCAAGTTTTGTCAACATTTCTAAAAATTCCAACCAACAGGTTCAACCAACTAGGATAAGCCAATGCCTGGTTAAACCACAGTATAAATGTAACTTACTTTCTTTATTTGTGTACCACCAATTTCAACCAACTGACTCACAGCAGTATTAAGAGTTAGAGACCAAATCAGAAGTGCAGTGTAGAAGTGGAAGGGCAGAATAATAGTGTCAATTTAACAACCCAGCTTTTCAGCATAGCAGACCATTCAAACACAGCTGTTACCAAGCTCCAAAATTTCTGTCTCTGCAAGCCTCTACCAGTTAAAGTTGAGCAGGCCCCCCCAAAAACTGGAGCATATTGGTAGAGAGAGGGGAGCTGGGCAGAACCACAGTTGGCTTAAAAGTACTTTGCCTTGACAAGTGACAAAATATTCTGATAAATGTGAAACTGTTTTCAACAATACATTTCAGTATTGGAAGGGTACGGATCCTCTAACAGTGAAAGGCAATACTAGAACACAGGAATTCCATCATTCCAGTCTGCAGAGGAAACGGGACATGGAAAAAAGAAAAAAGAGGAGAAAAATTGAATGGCTGAAAAAAATGTGAGTTACAGCTGCTTGAAATTCTGAACATGAGAGTGGTCTGTTTTCATTTTATCATCAGCTTAGTGCTTTTTAATTATCATTCACTGAGCCATATTATGCTAATAAAATAGCAATCTGTCATTATTTAGCCAGGTCTATTCATCAGCCAGAAATAACTTGCCATAAATCACAAGTTAACTATTTCGGCCAATTCTATTGGCTGCATTCATCCAGATCAGGGTTTTTTGAACTTTTTCAGGCCATGGAACCTGTTAGTTTAAAAAAAAAAACCTTTAATCCCTGATCAAGAGGCAAAGCTCTGGTGATAGACAATTGGCTGTGTTCGAGCAAACCTTTTTTTCCCCTTACACTCTCATGGAAGTCCACCAAGTTCTTGCAGAAGTTTGAAAAACCCTGATCTAGATGCCAGGACAGCAGTACTATGGCAAACCATCCCTCTAGGTTAGCCTTCCCCCACTTAATGCTATTCTGATAGGCCGAAGCCACCACTCGTTCAAATTCAGTCAGACTAGCAAAAGTTATAATCCCAATGCATCGGAGGATGTGTATAATATTTAAACTGTCTCCATAACAACAAACGAAAACATCTATGATATGTTCTGAGACTGTTTAAGTTACAAAGCTATAAGTTAAATTTTTAACTTATAAAATTAAAAAAAAAATTGGGAAAGACTGTGCTAGACAAATATGGTGGCTCTCCAGGTGTTTGTTTGTCTGTTTATGTCTAGTTGGAACAAGAAAACAGGACAGGCTTGGTCCGCATTGGAAGACTGCCTTCCACGTTAGCATGCTACTTTTCTAAGGACTACTTCTTATAGAACAGTGCCCTCCAGTGCTTTGGGGGTTCTGTTAGATACCTTGATTGTCAGTCAGATGATTAAATTAACCCTAGTACACCGATAATAAACCGTTTTGGTGGAGTTGTTAAAATTGAAATTGCCTTCCTTAGAACCTGAAGTCTTTATGTATTTCCAAATGTGCATTTTATGAGTACTTGTGAGTAGTTCTAACTTAGAGCACTAATTCTTTCACTCCACAGATGAAGAATGTGGTTCCCTAAGAGATTATCATTTAGGCCAGGTGGTATCAAAAATCTGTGGCTTTTGAGAGAGTATCTTGTCAATTGCATCTCCCAGAGTTCTCAAGAATTATGGAGTTCAGCATCGCCTGAAGGTCACAGGTTTCTGTTTAATTTACACACAGTAATATTAGCACAGAGAGAAGGTACTATCCCAAACTCACAGTGATTCTGACAGTATCACTCCAATAAAGTACTTCTCGTTAGCAGTTCTTTCCCCTTGAAAACAGCGGTGCTGGGTACAGTTAACAAAAGCACCTTTAAGCATAGCCGTTTTACCTAATGGACACACAGTTCCTGCTAGACCTCTCGTGCAGAATCAGAACCAGTCAATAAACTTTGGTAATGAGAAATAAACCAGAGAATCAGCTTTCACTCCATATATAGGTATGTATTTATTGGAGTTTGTAACACACTACAGCAGTGTTGTCCAAACTTGGCCACTTTAAGATGAGTGGACTTCAACTCCCAGAATTCCCCAGCCAGCCATGCTGGCTGGAGAATTCTGGGAGTTGAAGTCCACTCATCTTAAAGTGGCCAAGTTTGGACAACAATGCGCTACAGTCTCTTTAAATGGCAGGGAATGTTGCAGTCCATCTGTCACGTCACGCTTTGTGTAATAGTGGTTCCTGAAAATCATGCTTTTCCTAGGCAACCACTTGAATTTCTTGTGCAAGCAGTTCAGTCCTGATCATTTAATAAGCCAGGTTTTTTTCAGGATTAATTTTTTTAAGTTAAAGAGTCTCAGAATATATCATAGATATTTTAGATTGTTGTTGTAGAGATAGTTTAAATACTATACGTGCTTCACTTTTCATCCTTTAGGAACTGTATTTTATACATGAATTAATTGCTACCAAGTATGTACAGTATCAGGACATTAACCAATTTGCAAGTAAGGCAAAATTCTTCAGAGCTACTTAGCCATGTACATGCAAAGCTACTTAACACATGCATGTTTTATTATTAACATGGTTTCAAAGAAACTAAAACTATATTGCCATCTACAGTGAAACTGAATACATTGTACACTACAGGTAGTTCTTGTTTAACAACACTAATTGGAACCAGAAACTCCATTGTTAAGCGACACTGTTGTAAATTGAAAAACCATGTGACTGTGCCACTTAGCAACGGGAGTTCCGGCAATCCTGGTTGCCATTGATAAGTGAGGACCATATGGGACATTAAGCGAGGACCTCGCGTGATTGCGACTTAAGCCTTCCTGCCAGCTTCCCCATTGACTTTGCTTGTCGGTTTCCAGCAAGGAAGGTCGCAAATCGTGATCACGTGACCATGGGATGCTTTGTAAGTGTTAGCTGATTACAAGGCACCTGAATTGCAATCATGTGACCACAGGGGTGCTGCGATGACTGGAACTTTGAGGACCAATTGTAACTACCACTTGTTCAGCACTGTCGTAAGTTTGAATGGCCACTGAACAAGTGGCCATTAAACAAGGACCACCTGTATATACATGTCAGGTGCTGCAGGGGTGCTGTGGAGGGGTGGGAGATGCCGTAACTTATCGGAGCGACTTGCAACCTTCTCTGCTGGCTTCCCCATTTGCTTTGCTTGTGGGAAGCTGGCAGGGAAGGTCGCAAATGGTGATCACAAGACTGTGGCTCCCTGCAACATTGTAATCACGAGCTGGACACCCAAGCGCCTGGATTGCGATCACATTACCACAGAGGTGCTGCAATGGCTAGAACTTCAAGGACTGGTTGGTTGTACGTCCATTGTTTCAGTGCCACCGTAACTTTGAATGGGCATGAATGAATGGGCATAAGCCGAGGACTACCTGTAGGCTGAGTAAGAAGCTGCCAATAAAATGAATGGAATAAAAATGATGAAATGATTTGAGATGACACTGAAGATATGGAATGCTGAAGGGAGTATTTTAGAGATTGGTATAGAAAAAATGGTGATGTGCTGAAAAGTGGAATGGAAACAGATACTATAAATGTAGTATTAAGGAAAAACTGGTAGGAAGAGTTATAAATCCTCCGAGAATCTTGGAACATTGTACCTCTAAATCAGTGTTTCTCAAACTTGGCAACTTTAAGATGTGTGGACTTCATCTCCCAGAATCCCTGCCCAGCCATGCTGGATGGGGAATTGTGGGAGTTGAAGTCCATGTATCTTAAAGTTGCCAAATTTGAGAAACAGTGCTCTACATGGTGTAGCAAAAGAAGTGTTAAATATAGATTTGATTTTCTTACAGAATGGCTGTGCAACTTGTTTAAGGCATGTGTGTAGGATGTACCTGTGCCTGGTCCCTTTAAAAAGGTTATTGTTCCCTCTACAAAGGAAGGCACTTAGAGTTAATACAAAAACTCTGGGGTGATTAGTTTGTTATGTGACAGTGAGGGTATTTGGAAGAATTTTGATCAAAAGGATGTGAGGAGTAACAGTGGACAAAATATGGGAAGCACTGTGCTGCTCTACATTGGACATGAGGAGAACAGAAGAGATTTTTGCTCTTCGGCAGGTCGTTGAAAAACTTATGAACGTGAGAAAATAAATTTATTGTGCTTTAGTTGAGTTAAAGAAAAAATGAATAGCCTTAAGTTGTTTTGCACAAATAGGGATTTGAAAATTGGTTGTGAAATGCAGTAAGAACAATATATGATGGAAGAAAAGCACACGTGAGAATAAATAGAAAGCTTAGAAAATAGTACAACATTGAATAGGGAGTAAGGCAAAGATATGTAATGTCCCCTTGGTTGTTTAATGCCTTTGTACTGCTTGAGATGATGTTAGAGAGGTTTTATTTGGAAATTGTGTACTTCTCTATGCAGATGAGGCTGTATTGTTGGTTGAGACCCAAATGATTTGCAGATGTTAGGCTGTATAATGGAGTAAGTATGGATGTGGACTTTACTGTATGGTCAAGAGAGTTGTGCTTCACAGGCAAAATGGATTTAAATTATCCATAAATGGCAAAAGTAGATTCATTATTTACTACAGAGGAGAAAATTGAGAAATTTTAAGGCATGCCAAATGCCAATGGAAAAGAAGTGGGTAGCACATAGTTTCAATAGAAGAGAATATATGTAGCTCAGGGTTGAACTGCAGAGTCCTTGGGGTTCTCTGAGCTTTGTTGCTTTCTTGCAAATGTTTTGTTACCTAGCTAGGTAACATCTTCACCGGGTAATGAAAAGTTTGCAAAAAAACAACCAAGCTCAGAGAACCCCAAGGACTCACAGCACATAGTTTATTGCAAGGAATCAGTATTTGTTGAAAAAAGTGAAAATGGCTATATGCCCCCTTAGGGATATGGAAGTGAAAGTTGGATAGATCAAGAATGAAAGGGTGCAGAATAAATGTTGATTGAATATAAAAGTGAGTAACTGGTATGAAAAAGATGATGAGGATCAAATTCTGAAATAAAGCATATAAAGGAAGAGTGAATGAGCAGAGGAAGGGGAAGACTGAGAAGGTCATAGCTGGATGGAGTTTATGAAATCCCCCCAAACAAGGAGGTGAGGCTTAAAAGCAGTGAAGTTGTATATGGATGTGGTACAAGTAAGGATGGTTTGCAAGAACATAAATCTCTGGAGAAGTATAATAAATTGTTTTGGTGGAAACTAGATTTAGCTGCATTTCCTTTTCTTACCTCATGCTTTTAATTTCTTAATAATTCTGTTAATTTCTGTTTCTTCCTTCTTTCCTGCCCTTTGCATTATGTTGCTTACCTTGAAAGGGAGGAGTGACAAATATTTATGTTCAGTGAGAATGCTGTAACAATTATGAAAATACATGTTTCCCTTTCTAGGTACTTTGGAGAAAATCTGCAAGCTAAAACTGAGAATCCTGCAACAACTGTTCTAATTCAGAGAGCAACAGAAGGGTTAATCAGCTCCCTGGAGAAGGAAGGAATAGATAAAGTGATGGAATGGGAAGTAGATGAAATGCTAAAGTGGACAAATGCGTTGAATTATGACGAGTAATTTTTTTAAAGTTCACCTTTTATTACTTTTCTAAATCTTACTGTTTTAAAATGATAAATTTTAAGCTTTTAATCTCTAATGTACTGGCAATTTACATTAATAAATAAATGTTATTAACCCACACTTTCTTCTCTCTCTCACACACACACACCAACCAAATCACAATGCATACTTGAAGAATTATATATGCGTGTGTGTGTATAGTAGCTTATAGGAAGTTATTTAAAAAGCCTCAGCTGTACCTCTTGTTCTTATTGCTTCACCTTGGTTTTGTTTCTGCAATTTGGATTGTTTTAATTCTGTTATTGCTATTTTTACTATAACATTGTAACAACTGAGTTGCGAGATAAACTAACATTATGTTTGTGTGTGTGAGAGAGAGAGAGAGAGAGAGAGAGAAGCAGATACTAGGGACATGTGTATACATCACTCTACAAGTATGTGTTGTGATTTGGTTATCACTGCTCCATTTTATTCACTGTGCTTATTGTTTACCTAGATATGTTAAACTATGGAAGGAAATTGGAACAAGCAAGAATTCAGAAAGTTTTCAAGGTAAAACTCTTGTTGGTCAATCTTTATGTAATTTTAATCTAAAGATAGAAATTGGATAGTAAGCAACATGGATAACAGAAATCAGATTCCTTCTGCAGCACATGAGGCTCAGTTGACATGTAATGGTGGCAGAATAGCTGGTGTTGTAATCCCAAACAGATGCTGTGTTCCCATGCACCTCTGCGGAATTAGGTGTTTAAGGTTATGGAAGCAAGTCTTCAGTTAATTAACTGC
Organism: Python bivittatus; assembly: GCF_059951505.1. NCBI lineage: Eukaryota > Metazoa > Chordata > Lepidosauria > Squamata > Pythonidae > Python > Python bivittatus. Next base: position 18,106,177 of record NW_028277056.1, on the reverse strand, counting down.
CATAACTATGACATAACTAACCAGTATTCTGTGAACAGCTGATTAGAACAAATTGTGTGATTTGGAATTGCATTAGTAGCCATGCTGATCATATAATGCACGATTTGAATCTTAGTTATAATTTTTTCAGAAGGATTTGCTATGTGAACATTTCAATACATTCCTTTAAGATGTTCTAAAATATATGAGGATTTTATAAATGCAGGAAAAAAATTGATATTAACACTGGATTCTTAGCTTTCATTATTTCTAAAGAAGCAAGTCTCTATACCTGATCAAATATCTGAAGTCAACCTGATAAGAATTAAGATTTGCAAGAGTGTGATGTGTTGCAAGATTATGTATATCACTATTTGTTGAATTGTCTCTTATACCATCTTTCCTCCAGAAGCTCAAGAAGTACAGTGTTCTGTAACTTCACCCCTAAAAATAGACACAGAATGCAATATTTGAGACACTAAATATGTAACATTGCAAATGCAAATGTGCCATTATGCAAGTTATTATAGAAAATAAACTCTTCTTTTAAAAAGGTTATGCCTATCCAAGATTATTTAATAATTCAAGGGGTGAGTATAAATTTGAATTGGGTGTATCTACAGACTTTTCCAATTTAGTGCCTTCTAGATATGCTGGGGAGTATGAACAAATACCTTGAATTCAGTTTTCCATTGTAAATGGGTTGAAAATATATTTGCTATATTATAAAATATTTTGTTTTATTATATAAATGTTCTTCATTTATATGCTTATCTTTAGGTTTCCGCTTTACTCAACAACGCTGTGTTTCTGAATTGGTACCACAGACAATCGAAGAAATAATGCAGTCTCAGATGAATGTAGACTAAAAGAGAGACCTATCAACTCACTTTAATAGTTTTAGATGAAAAAATAACACATCTGACAACTGAACACTCATCAGTCACAACAATATCAACATAAAGCTTCAGAAGACAAAAATGAAAACCAGATATAAAAAGATGGAATATCTTTGTGTGTTTGCCTAATTAATGAGCCCTAACACATTAACATAAATTTAATCAACCTAAAGAAGTTTGAAATTAAATTTCTTTAAAGTTTCCTAGTGAATTATTTTGTGATAGGTGAGATGTCTGTTGTAATACACAATTAGTAGCATTTCTTAATTCTCCAAAATCTATGCATTACAAGATTGGTCGATTTTTAATCATTAATTATTTTGATTCAGAGAAACTTAAGGTATTACATATATGTGAGCAAAGATATGAAAATAACAAAATCAGATGACTTTTTCAGACAGTAATGGTGGAAGGAGGTCACCGCTGAGGTTTAACATCAGTCTGTAAACAACTTGAGCTACCATGTGTTTCTGTGTATAGCCATTACCAGAGAAATGATAGTTGGAATGTTAGTTAAAAGATCAGGGGATTCCAGAGTGATGGAACCATTTCTCATTCACAGGGGAGTGGGAGGGGGATCATCACAATTTCCAGCTTGAGGCACTGATTGACCTTAGAAATAGATAATGTGAATATAGCAATGTACAGACTACTGTGTGGTAGAAACAGAAAAATCGTGTTCTAGCTTGAGCTCAATTCTTGACCATATCCAGGTGATCTTCTATAGTGTAAAGCTCCTATGGACTCTCAGAAAATGTATTGTACACATGCATGTATTCTGCATGTTTGTGTTTGCCTTACAATTGAGATTTTTATTTTGTACTGAAGACAATTCCCCATACAACAGTGAAAGTTATAAAGACGTTGCTTTTCATAAAAATGTTTCAAAATAAAAAAAATGTAAAGCATTTAAATAAATTAATAAAAATTCAGTAGCAGGAAAAGTTGAGTACAGAGTGGCTCAACTTAAGGAGTCCTTGGGGATCTCTGAGCCTGGTTGTTTTCTTGCAAACGTTTCATTACCTGGCTAGGTAACGTCTTCTTGCTAGCACTGAAGATGTTGCCTAGCTGGGTAATGTTTACAAGAAAACAACCAAGCTCAGAGAACCCCAAGGACTCCATAGTTCAACCCTGAGCTACATATATTCTCTCCTATTGGTATCAACTTAAAGATTAGCCTTCCCATCTTGTCAGCTACAAGTTTATGAATATACCTTCCTCATATCAATTTAAAGGCAAATAGACAAAATTCTTCCATATCTTATAATAAATAGATATGAAGACAAATGCATGTTCAAAAGAATGTGGCTTTATTGTACATTTAAAAAGTCAGTTTCTTTTGGACCTCTGCATTTCATAGCATATCAATACATCAACAGTACAGAGTCCAGTACAAAACAAATTAAAAAAATGCTTTCAGATGAATCCTCAAAGGAAAAAAAAATAAGCATTTTCACATATCAATGTTTATAACGTATTTTAATTTGAAAAATTCCTTCAGCAATTTCTTCCAGGTTCCAAAGTACATATCCAAGTTGAGACAAAAAGGATTAGCTTATTACCAAACTGGATTGAATCAATGAAATGTAGAATAAGACCACCATTTCCAATAAAGAAAAAGTTTACCATACATGTTGGACATAGAAAATTCTTGTTAGCATAAACTAAAATGTACACTGGAATTATTCTGCTTGTAGGAAATCTATTCACATTTATTTGTTTAAAAAAGGAAAAGCCCCCCCCCCCATTATTATAGCATGAAGTGGGATAGATTAGCTGGTTATGTTTTTCAAGCCAAAGAAGTGCATTCTTGAGTAATGTTGTAATGAAAAGTAAAAGTAATTAAGCACTATAGAATGATTTCTGATTATACCTATTATTTTGAGTTCCTACTTTTCTTCCTTTTGAAATGTTATTGCTTTCACAACCACATACAGTATATATAAAAAAATATAATTTCTTCTCACCTGCTTTAAAACAAAACATTATATACAACTCATGCATATTATAAATCAGAGATTCCTAAATATTTCTACAGCAGGATACACAGCGTCATCACTAACATGCATGGATGATACACATTTTTATCCTGGGTACATTCTTGTCAGTTTTGTGGGAGTCCTTCCATGAAACCCCTTGCATAGGAGAAAGGCAAGGTGCCCGCTGTGCATACTGCAGTAACAGGCTTGAAGTCAGTTCTATTTCCAATCATTTTAAACGCAGCAGAAACCAGAGCTGCTACTCTGCAGTGGCATTCTTAAACAATGAGTGGGGCTTGCTGAAAAGTATTTTCCTTTTGTTAAAGCAAATTATAACATTGTTAATTTCCTGAAATTCTTTTCTGGGTGTAAGACCACAGAAGCCATGTTCCTAGTCTACCAATCCAAGCAAAAGACAAATCCTCCTGGGGCGTCCACAGGATCTTACTGCTTTCATTCGAAAGATGAAAGCAGTGTTGCCCTGCAAGCTCTACCCCCCTGGGGGAGCCACGCAACATTACGACACACAACAAAAGGGCACGGCTTGCAGGCAAATAAGTGGCGCTGCTGGGCTTGCAGCACAACAGTGATGCTGCTTTCATTACACTGGAATAACTGCAATACAGTAAAAGTTTTTGATTCTCAACACTGTCCAAGTAAAATGTTTATATTCTATTTTCATTAGGAACCATTAAAATGATTTGTGGCTGCTTCTGAAGATCAAATCTATTCTGTTTTTTACTCGTTAAAAGCCAACAGTGCATTTTCATACCCATGGTTTCCACCCTGGGAAAAGGCGGCTGAGATTTTTTGGATCCACGGCTTGCTGTATCAGGAAGTTCACCTGGCCAACCACACTGAGCACAGTACCTTCTTCCATTCCTTTAAGTTTATCCTGAAGTCGTATCAAGACACGCTCTGCCACTTTGTTGAACAACTGGTTTTCATTACTGAGAAGGAAACAAGGGTTTTAGGAAATACACAGTGGTTAATTCATAAATACAAAATAATAATAAAACTTGTCCATACTTTGCTTTTTTGTTACATCCTTGATCAGCACTGCTGAAGGCGGAGCTGACATCAGCCTCATCCTCTGACCTTTGCTGCAGATACAAAGCTTTCAAAGGATTCATGGTCCAATCAAAAAGAGGGTCGTATAGAAGCACCTAAATGTCAAAGGACACAGAATTATGTTTCTAAACAGAGCTTTCCACTGCCCATCACTTACACCACTATATTAACTTTATCTGTCTAGCATAATTTTTAAACTGGCATTCTAGGCCAAAATTCAGAGTTGTTCAATACATAAATTCAAATACTGAACTCTGGTTCCATGAAATAACCCAATCAAACAAATAGAGATAATGTTGCATCAATCTGCAATCCCAAGTGTCATATTTTGCTACTGGCTGTTATTTTCTGTTGACTGACAGGAAGAAAAATGCTCATTCAAGGATTTTATGGCTGTAAAGTATATGGTTTTTTTCCTGTTTATTTTGGGAGTACAGCAACTTGGTTTTAGAAAAGAGACTGCAATTCCCTCACAAACCAACCCTTGATTGAAGTTCTTCCTCATATATAGTGGACAAGGGGTAGCTGTTTTCCCCTTCCCATATATAGAACTATAACTAGAGGTCACCCAATGAACCTGAATCCTGGAAGAATCAGGAAAGACAAAGGGAAATCTTTTTTTACACAGCATGTAATTCAATTTCAAAATTCACTATCGTGAGATGTGGTGCTGACTACCAGCCTGGTTGGTTTCAAAAAAGGGTTGGGCCAATTTATGGAAGTCAGGGGATCAACAGCTCTCAGCCTTGATGTCAGTGTGATGCCTCTGAAGACCACCTGCTGGGAGACTAGTGAGCTTTGTGCAGCTGGTTGGCCACTGTGAGAACAGACTGCAGGACTAGATGGGCCGGGGGTCTCATCCAGCAGGGCATTGCTTGGGTTCTTATGTCTTCAACAGACCCAAATGCTACCCTGTCCGTGTGCTTCAAGAGGCTCTGCAGTTATCCATACAGCCCTTCACAATTTAGCAAGGTAGGTAGGTAGGCAGGTAGGTAGGTAGACAGACAGATAATAAATAGATGATAGAGCCTCTTAGCACTTAATTGAAAGTTCCAACATGATTCATAGTAAATTCATAAAATATTGTCGGTTTTCTGGAGTTTGTTGCCTATCCTGTTGTTTACCATCTCCTTGTATCATCAGGTGCAAAGCAATACAATATGAAGAGCTATCTGCATGCCTTTCCAGATTGGCCCGCTGCTTTTTTCTTTTATTTTGTGTTAAAATGATTGAATGTCAGTCTAATATTTGTTGCATTATAATTCTGATTTATTGGGACATGAATTCAGAATGACATTAACATGTTTCAGTAATAATGTACTACTTGTATATTATATTACTTCCATTTCAATATTCACTGAGGTGGAAGAGTAATCAGTTTCTTATGCAAAATGTTGAATATGGGACATAATGGTCCGACGTGCCAAAGAACATTTAAATGAATGGAAGGTTTTAATATAAAAATTACTTTCAGCAATTTATATGCAGCCAAGAAATGCTTACCTCTACAATAGTTAGCAAGGCTTCTTGAGAATTTCTCATAACATTCATAGTTTTTTCACAGCATCTAAAAGATTTCCAAACAGATTTCAATTTCAAAACCAGTTTCCATTTTAACTTTTATACAAAACATTACAATTTATTTTTCCAGTTAGTAGTAAACTTTACAATCGGCTCCCATGGGCCACATTTTAAAAATGAAAAGAGTTCTTACCAACTCAATTTCCCAAACTGTAACAACTGAAATTCTAGTGTACATAATGCTAAAATGCTTTGCAAGGAATCACATATTATGTGCTTTACCTCCTGAAGACCCCTTCAACACCAGCAATGCCCATGCCATCGACTATGTCTCTTGTCAGCCTAAAAGGTACAGTCTCTGGGGTAGGAAGGATTTTGCCTTGCTCAAAAGCAACTCCTAGTGAAGAGAAAACTGGGTTAAACTTGCTGCACTGTGCCATTGTTTGAACTGAAATTGACATGATTGTCAATCTAGAGACATTGCTGTTAAGAACACACATTTTTCTGGGCTATATCCCTACCACTTGAAATTTATCAAGAATGTGGGCTCTTTGCACCAATAGAGCAGGAGAATAATTATTTTTTTAAAGGCAGGAAATACAGTTGATTGCAGCAGTGGGGTAACAATATATATTTGTTGTTGTAGTTCAGTTGTGTCCGACTCTTTGTGACCCCACGAACCATACTGTGCCAGGCCTTCCTGTCCTTCACTGTCTCCCTGAGTTTTCTCAGTTTCATGCTCATTGCTTCAATGATGCTATCTAACCATCTCATCTTTTGCCGTCCTCTTCTCCTTTTGCCTTCCATCTTTCCCAGCATCAAGATCTTTTCCAAAGAGTCCTCTCTTCGCATTAGGTGACCAACGTATCTGAGCTTGAGCTTCATTATCAGTCCTTCCAATGAGCAGTCAGGGTTGATTCCTTTAAGATTGACTGGTTTGACCTCCTAGCAGTCGAGGGGACTCTTAAGAGTCTTCTCTAGCACCACAGTTCAAAGGCATCAATTCTTCGGCACTCAGCCTTCTTTATGGTCCAGCTCTCACAGCCATACATTTCTACTGGAAAAACTATAGCTTTGATTATGCGGATCTTTGTTGGCAAGGTGATGTCTCTGCTTTTTAATATGCTGTCTAGGTTTGCCATAGCTTTCCTCCCAAGAAGCAAGCGTCTTTTAATTTCATGGCTGCAGTCTCCGTCTGTGGTGATCTTGGAGCCCAAATAAATGAAGTCTGTTACTGCTTCCATTTCTACCCCTTCTATTTGCCAGGAATTGATGGGTCCAGATGCCATGATCTTTAGTTTTTTTAATGTTGAGTTTCAAGCCAGCTTTTGCACTCTCCTCTTTCACCCTCATCAAGAGGCTCTTTAGTTCTTCACTTTCTGCCATTAGGGTGGTATCGTCTGCATATCTGAGGTTGTTGATGTTTCTCCCTGCAATTTTAATTCCAGCTTGTTTCTTCCAGCCTGGCATTTATCAACTATTAAATTACAGGTAGTCCTTGACTTATCACCATTTGTTCAGTGACCATTTGAAGTTATGACAGCAATGAATGAATGGTGGTTATGACCAGTCTTTGGAGTTCCAGCTATTCCAGCACCCCTGCGAACACGTGATTGCAATCTGGTAGTTGGCAACTGGCTTGCACTTAAGACCAGTTGCAACACCGCATGATCATGTGATCGCCATTTGCGACCTTCCTGGCCAGGTTCCCCAGAAAGTCAATGGGGAAGCAGGCAGGGAAGGTTGCAAGTCACTGGGGTAAGTCTCCCTCACTCATGCACTCTCCCCTAGCTTCTCTGCCCTAGTATCACGCTGGCCACTTGTGCAGCCCCGCACACCCAACTCTCACTGCACCTCCTTCACACCTTTGTGCACACCCATGCACTGTCCCCAACACTTGCTGTGCCTCCCTTGCACCCTCACACATCCCTGTGCACCCTGGCGCACCCTCCTTGACCCTTGCCATGCCTCCCTTGCACCCTGGGGCACCCTCCCCAACCCTCTCTATGCCTCCCTCGCACCCCCCTCCCACCTTCCCTGAGCCTTGCTGAGCCTTCCCTTGCACTCTTGCACTCTCCTGCACCTGGCAGCAGCCATTTACCTGCCTACCGGCCTGCTTGCAAGCTACCTGGGTCTTGCAACTTCCTGCTGGCTTCCCCACTGACTTGGTTGTGAGAAACCGGCAGAACGTTGCCATGACTAATGGCCATGGGATTCAGTTGATAATGGCAAATGGAGTGCAGGGATTGGCATTGCTAAGTGATGCAGTCGCGCTTTATGACTGCATTGCTTAGTGATGGAAATTCTGGTCCCAGTTGCCATCATAAGTCAAGGACTACCTGTAGTCTCTTTTCAAAAAGAGGGGTGAGGAAGAATATAACCAATCCAGTCAATGTTTCTGGAGTTCATTATATAATTTTTTTTCATTTTTTCATTTTATTTTTTATCATCTTACACTGTTGCTTCCACTATGACTCAATCAATGGTAAAGCCCTATGCAGATGTTTAGAAATGAAGAAGAATTGGTCTGCCCCCTCCTTACATCAATATTGCTCATGTGATATCGTTATCCTTCAGGTAAAAAGCCTTAATGCAAGCAATGATGTACTGTTTCCTACACATGAAGGTTTTTCTTCTTCAGACAACCACGTTGCATGTTAATATATGCAGGAGAAAGAGGTTGGCAAGAGCAGAGTTAATTAGAATTGCGAACCCTCCTGTTTCTATGATGCCTGAATGGGACTCATGTCAAAAGCTAAACACTTGATCTCCTTTTTTGATACATACCTAGATCAATGTGTACAAGTTCTGCACTTTCTTCATCTAACAGAATATTCTGTACATGTCTGTCTCCTAGACCAAGTATGTAGCCAACTGAAATGGAAATATCACAAAATTAATCCAGAGGTACTTGCACCCAGTCTTTCTTTTTTGAAAGTCTACTGCAAATGCGAAAAGTAGGTTTTTTCTCCTTCCTCACCATAATCTAGCAAGTCAATCTAATGCTCCAATAATGCCCTGATTTTCAAAAGTATCTTTTCAAGGGGAATAAGGAGCTGCAGATAGCTAATAGCAAGATCTATATGCAGCTCTGGTACAGAGTATCAAATGTTTTCATATACATACCCTTTTGTATAGATAATACATACAATAGGTTCATTTTAAACTCCAAATCTAGTAAGTGTTACTACATAACAATGTATAAGATCCAGGAAATACTCATTCAAAAACATGCATCAGAGCAACATACGTACTAACCATCACTCTATTTCTTTTCAGGGTAAGCAACATTATGCATAGCACAGAAAAGAAGTAAGTAATAGTAAGACAGACAGACATGAAAAAGAAACAGCTAAAACTAGGTTACACACCACACACTGTACCCCTTGTTCTCTCCCTGTAAAACGTGCTTCCACTATATCCATACCCTGCCATTTGTTCTTTACACTTATGTTTTTCCAGAACCTCAGCAATTCCCTCCTGCCACACTTTCTAATCCTTCCCTTTCCCTTGACCCATTCACTCTTCCTTCCCTGTTCTGCAGTTTGAACATCTTTCACTCTCTCAACATGACCAAATCACCTCAGCCTATTTCTTTCAAATTGAACACCTTTGTATTCAATCTACATTTATTCACCACTCATTCTTTCTTCACCCTTTTTGTTTTACCATACATGCTTAAATATCCTATTCCTACTGAATTCAACTTACTTTTATCTTTGACATAGTCATTTTTCTCTTCCATATACTAAATTAGGTAGAAAGACATCCTAATACAGTTTTCATTTATTTTGACAAACATTCAGTATTTGCATGTACCAAATACTATCCACTATCTTTCTTACTAGCATTAAGTGTATTTTAAAATTTCTCCATTCATTTTATGGATTTTAGTAAACAATCTATCAAACTCATCAATTTGTTCTGGCTTTTTACCATTTATGTATAACTTGTAATCATTCACTTCATTTCCCATGTGAAACACAACTATCTTGGTCTTTGATCCATCAATGTTTCAATCCACACTTCTTACTGCATTATATAATCTATCTGATGCTCACCACAAATCTTTAGGCTTCTCACCAAACAATATCCAGCTGAAGTGCAAAACTCTGGCCTGCACACCCCTGTCATAAAGGCACTGCACTCCCTACCCCTACCTCATCTAGGAGATACATGTACTATGCTGGCATGCATTTAGGATTCACATATCAAAATAGAAAAGCAAAAGATTTATCAAAAACCTTCTAGGGAAGGGTTATAGCATTCCTTCATTTAAACATACAGTCAGCACTAGAAATTTTGGAACAAGGATAACTGTTTTGGCATTTGGCCTCTGTACACCACCACATTGAAGTTGAAAGGAAACACACCCAGATGGGAGTGAAGTCAGGACTTTCAGCTGTAATTCAAGGGGTTTGACAAAAGTGGGGAAGTACACCCAGTGGCATATACATACCCCCATCATTGGTGGCTCATAAGTAATGGAACAAACCAACATCATGACAAACATAAGGATCGCCTTTAATACTTGGATGAAAATCCTTTGCAGTCAATGACTGCCTGAAGTCTGGAATCCATGGACATGACCAAATGCTGAGTTTCCTCCCTCGAGATGCTTTGCCAGGCCTTTACTGCAGCTACCTTCAGCTGCTGCTTGTTTGTGGGTCCGCCTTCAGTCTTGTCTTCAGGAAGTGAAAAGCATGCTCTATTGGGTTGAGATCTGGTGACTAACTTGGCCATTGAAGAACATCCCACTTCTTTGCCTTGAGAAACTCTTGGGTAGCTTTTGCTGTATGTTTTGGGTCATTATCCACCTGCAGTATGAAGTGGCGTCCTATCAGTTGGGCAGCATTTGGCTGAATCTGAGCAGAAAGTATAGCCCTATACACTTCAGAATTCATCCTGCTGCTTTTATCAGCAGTCAGGTCATCAATCAATACCAATGTCCCAGTTCCACTGGCAGCCATACATGCCCATGCCATAACACTGCCTCCACCTTGTTCGACAGATGATGTGCTTTGGATCATAAGCTGTTCCTTTCCTTCTCCATACTTTTCTCTTCTCATCATTCTGGTGCAAGTTAATCTTGGTTTCATCAGTCCAAAGAATCTTATTCCAGAACTGGGCAGGCTCAGGTGTTAGGTGTTTGCTGGCAAAGTCTAATCTGGCCTTTCTGTTCTTGAGCGTTACCAGTGGTTTGCACCTTGTTGTGAAGCCTCTGTATTTACATTCATAAAGCCGTCTCTTGACTGTAGATGTTGACAATGACATGCCTACCTCCTCAAGAGTGTTCTTGACCTGGCTAGATGTGAAAAGGTTCCTCTTCACCATGAGCAGAATTCTGCGGTCATCCACTTTAGTTGTCTTCCGTGGTCTTCCAGGCCTTTTGCTGTTGCTGAGCTTGCCAGTTAATTCCTTCTTTTTCAGGATGTTCCAAACTGTTGTATTGGCCACTCCCAATGTTTTTGGTATCTCTCTGATGGGTTTATTTTGTTTTCTCAGTCTAATGATGGCCTCCTTCACTCGCATGGACGCCTCTTTGGACCTCATGTTGAGAGTTCCAGTGAACAGCTACCAAATGCAAATGTAACACTCAGAACCACCTCCAGGCCTTTGAGCTGCTTGTCAGCCATTCATTCCACTACTTCTGAGCCACCAATGATGGGTGTGTGTGTATGCCACTGGCTGTACCTCCTGAATGGTTAGTGCCCCACTTTTATCAAAACCCTTGAATTACAGCTGAAAGTCCTGACTTTGCTCCCATCTGGGTGTGTTTCACACTTCAATGTGGTGGTGTACAGAGGCCAAATGCTAAAACAGTAATCCTTGTTCCAATATTTCTGGTCCTGACTATATTTATTTAAAAGATTTATATAGCTGGCTATCTTATATAACAGAACCCTGGGTGGCTCATAAACAACAATAAAAACCGTAAAAACATAAAAACCAATACAGTACCAATATTTGATTTATTGACCATATTATTTTAACAACCAAGAAAAAGAAATGAAAAAATGCAGCTAGATTTTAATTGCTACTAATTACATGTGTGAGAAAAGTCTTTTTATTAAACACTGAAACTAGAACCACTATGTCTTGTTCTTGATAATTTGTTTACTTTTTATTATATAACTGGATTAAATGTTGATAAATTCATAAAGGTCTCATGTATTCTGGAAAAGCCAAACAAAGTGTGTGGTAACTTACAATTAACAAGGTAAAGGATAATTTAATATTTTTCATTTGCTATCAGAATAACACACCTAAATAAAAATAGGGAAGGAAATAAAAGTAACTATCTATACAATCTATTAAAATCCCCATCTTACAGAAAAAAAATGAGCTCAACATTTTAAAAAGCAGTAAGTATATGAACCCATTTTGGTAGTCTCTGGAACCCTGTCTGAAAAATCAGCAGTGTAACTTCCTGCCATTGTGAAGGGGAAAGGCACAAATATTATAGTGGAAAAAGGTTTAGTATAGTTAAAACAAGGATGGGCAACTTGTGGTCTGGTACAACGTATCCTTCTTAGTCTGGCTTCCGGAAACCCTTCCAATCACAACTACCAATTATTAGTGGCAAGGTATCCATGATTTTGAAATGTAAAAACAACAGAATATTTCCAAAGTAAGGCTTTATATACGTTAAAAACAAGCACACACATAAACAACTCCAGCAAAAAAGAAAATCCTGGCTCAGACCACATGTGTGATGCTGCCCACTTTGCATAATCCTTCCTACTACTGTGGCCCTTGTCCTCCTGAGAAATATTGGGCTACTGCTGGCCATCTAAAGATGGCCAGCCCCTAGTTTAAAATAATACAACCCCCACCCCCAAAGGACAAAAAGGAACAAACTGTCTTTGCCCAGATTTCCAAAGAAAATATGTTTCTTGTAAATATGATAGAAGCTTAACAAAACCAATTATTATATTTTGTAATACCTATGGATGAAGTGGCAACACTACGAGTGTATGCCAACCGTTTCTCAAACCACACTGCTGGATCCAAAAATCTTTCCATAAAGAAATAGCGAAACACAGGTTGAAAATTCTGGCATATATCCATGAAAATAGTATATTTTTCTTCAAAACCTTTCTTTTTTGCATCCTTTGAAGGGAACCACAAATAGTTTACAGATAGTTATTTCCTTTCTCCTGTTAATTTTGAGTATAGTTTCCATTGTATGTGAACAGATATGGTGTGAAAAATGCTTTCAAATACAACTAGCGTTGTAATTACACAAGAAAATAACACCTCTTTCCTACAAAGTATAAATACACACGAAAATGCTCACTAGATATTCTGATAACATTGTAAAGAAACTTATAGTGTAGTGGATAAAGTACTGAACTTGGCAGGGCTCCCATATCTGGACTGCACCCCCCCAAAACAGGCAACCACCAGATGGAATTAAACAGAGGTTTTCTGTATCTCTTTGGTGCCACTGAGTGATCTTTGGAGTTCTACAATCCAGATATGGTAGCCCTAGAACTTGGTTATGTTGTTTGGATGTAATGTGGCTTACAGGCGGGGCTGTCTTTCAAAACTGTACAGAAATTTCAGGGTTTATGGACTGTTAACTGGGACTGATTAGTAAGATCCTACTCAGTTAGGGATTTGTCATCTGCACTGCCAGTCAATCATTTCTGAGTCAACTCAAAGTGCTTATTTTAGTTTTAAACTGCCAAACACCTTGGGATGAGATTATCAAAAGTAATTATCATCTCCCAAAGTTGGCTTCCAGTTTCATAGGAGCATCCCCTGAAGCCCTCTTCAAGATATCTCACACAGTGAGCAAAGGCAGGTGGCTACAACAGATAGGATTTTTCCAGTGATGGTATATTATCTGAAGACAGCTCTCCTCACCATCAGGGTTTCCACTGCTAGTTCAAATGTGCCCCCTTATTCTAGTTGTTGTTGTTGATTTTATATTGGTTTTACTGTGCCAATTTGTCATCATTTCACTATACCTGACAGTTTTAGCCCGTTTGTATCACTGCTTAGCTAAGTCTGATTTAAGAAACTGGTTTAAAGACTGAATTCATATGACATGGCAACATGGCTCTGAGGTCATGTTACTTTTCTGAATGAATCCTGAACGACTGTTTTACAAACTGATTCTCCTTCACACAGACAACCACTTTTCTACTACTCTCAGAGGTATGATCCCTTCCATTTTCTTATGAACAGTTTCTACAAGTGAAGAAGCATTAACTGGCATGATTTAATGTACTGGACTTACCATCATTTTGGTTTGGCAGTCTATGCTACTGTAGTCATTTGGTCTATAGCGTTTGTGAGCACTGGAGTGAGTATTGATGAGGAATTCACCCAAAGGAATTGTGCCAGTGCACCACTCTAAGATGCCGCTTCTCTGAGAAAGGGGAACAACCTAGACGGGAAGATAAAGCAGATCCATTTTGAATTATATGATCTCTGGTTAATCAAGAAAGTACTAGAGAACAGATTAACACAGAATTGTGATTATCACTGGAAAGGCAGAAGAAAACCCTCAAGAGAAAAGGAATGAAAGAGCACATGTTCAAGTTGCTTGATTATTATTTTAGAGCTAGTCTGCAATGAGAGGAAAGATTGAGCACAAGCTGAAGTAGTGGATTTGCTATTTTACATACAATACATAATGTTACATATTATTCATATCTTCTATGCTCTTACTTAATTGCATCATTCAGGTAGTCCTTGACTTACAATGGCAATTGGGACTGGAATTTCCATCAGTAAGTGATACGGTCATAAAGTGCAACCACATGCTTAGCAACAGCAATCCCTGCAGTCCCAGTTAGTGTTGTTAACTGAATCCCACGGTCATTATGAGGCAACTTCCTGCTGGCTTTCCACAACCAAAGTCAGCGGGGAAGCCAACAGGAAGTTTGTTTGTTTGTTTGTTTATTAAATTTTTCAACCGCCCATCTCCCCCCAATGGGGGAACTCTGGGCGATTCATAACAAACATTAGAACATAAAACATATAAACACATAAAACCTTAAATTAAAACATTACTAAAAAGGAGAGACCAAGGGGATGAAAAACCTGAGGTTGAAGGCAGAGGCCTCTATGGGGTTAGCCATCCCCATGCTTGCATTCTCACCCAGTGGCAGAACCAGGTCTTCAAAGCCTGGTTGCAAGTCCCAGGCCTGCAGGCAGGTAAGTGGCTGCTGCTGGGTGGGGGAGGGAGCAAGGGGATGTGCAAGAGGTACAGCACACGTGTAAGGGAGGGTCAGGGAGGGTGCATGGGGTCGTGTGAGAGGCGCTGCCCAGGTTGGGGAGGGTGTGCGAGAGGGACCATGCAGGTTGGGGAGAGTACGTGAGAGGCGCCACCCAGGTCAGGGTGGGTGCACAAGAGGTGCCATGCAAGTTGGAGAGGGTGTGCAAGGGTGTGGCATGGGTCGGGTGCATGAAGTGTGGTGTGGGTCCAGGAGGCTGTGCAGGGGGTTGCGAATGGCCAGCGTGGCATGAGTGCAGAGGGGCTGGGGAACAGTGCACGGGTGGGGGAAACTTACCCCAGCAACTTGCAATCTTCCCTGCTGGCTTCCCCATTAACTTTGGGGAAGCCAGCAAGGAAGGTTGCAAATAGTGATCATGTGATCACAGGGCATTTGGCAACCAGTTGTAAGTCCGAATGGGTTGCCAAGTACCCAGATCGCAATCACATGATCGCGGGGGTGCTAGGATGGCCAGAGCTCCAAGGACTAGTCTTAACCATCATTCGTTCAGCACCATTGTAACTTTGAACGATCACTGAATGGTTGTAGGTCAAGGACTACCTGAATTGTTAAACTGCATTAATTGCATCATTTTTGCATTGTATTTACCATTTTTCTTTTTAAATATTTTTAAATATTTAAATATCATATTGTAATATGTCTAGAGAAGTTTGGCTGTTGTTCCAGTTAGCAGTAGAATAAATAACGAAGGGTCCCAGGCTACATCCGCAACAGGTTCTCAAGCATGAGATGCTGGGCAAGACCTGGGTCAGGCTCTGGAAAATCACTGCTCGCCTGTAGAGATTATTCCAAACTAGACAGAGTTAAGGAGAAGCACTTTTTCTGTCGGAGGAGAAAGGTGGCAACCTATTTGCTTTGCCTGATGTTCAGATACTGCCATTGCCAGCTATTCTAGATGCTATTACTGAGAAACAGCAGATGAATGAATGGTCTTTTATGGGGCAGTTCTTCCTGCATTCAGGGCACCCACATTAAATCCACAGCAGGTAATTTTCATGCAAAGCTTGCCTTGTATCTGCGGATAGTCAGTTTTCTCTTTCTGGTTTCAGCATCTTGCTGTAGCAGAGTGTTGCACATCTGGAAAACCTGCTGCATGACAGCATCCTGTCTCAGATCATCACGTCCCTTTAAGAGATCCAAAAAAAGCAATAGGAATAGCACTCTCTCCTGCAAATGCAGAATTATATTACCTGGTCCTATAAACATTCAGAGAAGCAAATGGACCCTGCATCCATGTAAGAGTGCTGAGAATAGAAATCACCACAAAGAAGTCTCCACACATCCCTACACTGAAGTAAAACTACCTTTGCATTATAAACAAGAGTGAGAATGAGACTGCAATTTCAGATGGGCTGTCTTTCTTTGGAACTCCTCAAAAGTGTGGAAAAGCTTTGTTATGCATTACAAATATATTAATAAAATTACTTAAGAACCTTCCACTCACTACCATTATCTTATGCCTGCTATATTACTTACATTGTAATACAATGAAATAAAAATATGCAGGAATTCATATGGCAGAGTCCTACTCAACAGTGTAAATTCAGTATGCTACTGGAGAAAGAAACAAATGTTTCTGTGCATGCATCCCCATCTAAAATGTTCCTCAAATGAGAAATAAGCTTAACACTGTATAGTTCCACTGAGTGTATGTTTGTGATTGAACACTTTATCATACTTATTCTAATGCGATGTGGTCATAGCAATTTACAACAGTGCCACGTCTATATATCATGTTCATGTTTCTTGATGCAATAGAGAACCCACCTTCACAAGCTGCCTTCTCTGTTGTCCATCTGATCCAACACAATCTATTATTTTGGGCAGATTGACTCCTCCCGCTAGGTGAAATTGTGGTTTGAATGATTTTATCGTGATCAAATTTTCATATTTGCCACTAGCATCGACCTAAAATCACATAGAAATTTAGATGAAATGTAGATAATCCTTGCCATTTGTCCATCCCCTACATGAAATATTCAGCCTGAACAATAAGTGTTTTCATTTCTCTGCTATTCCAACACAATGGTGCAAAAATGTTTACTGAGACTTAAATAACTCAAATTGATTTACCTTAATTTCCATGGTAGGTACAGCAACAACATCTAGATTCTTTAATTTAGTTATAGGTTGATTAGAAGGAATATTTATGCCTCCTGAATAAACAAAACATGGATCACATTAATAAATATCTGCTCTTCATTAAGTATATACTTTTCAAGAACAGCACCCCATGTCATACTGAAAAGGCAACATTTTCGGAATATTCTTTGAAGTTCAGAATACATTTCTGACTGTATTACTGAAAGTTATTCCAGAAGTCCTACTTAGCCACTACCTACCAATTTATTTTAATTAACTTTGTTTGTTTATTGGATTTATACCCTGCCAAATCAATCAACTTTCATTTCTGGACATAGCAATTTGGGAAAAATATTTACAACGCACAGCATTCGTAGATAATATACTCCAAGTAAAATATACTGTGGACAGAAAATAGTACTTTCCCTTTGCTATGGGGTTTGAACTAGGAATGAATGGACTCCAAGCATCCAAATAATCCCCCCCCCCCGCCACACACACAAATTCTTACTTCTGTGGGATTTCCAGGGACTTGCATCCATGTTTGCCAAAGTAATATAGGCATCACAAAGGGCTTCAACCTGTACCACCATATCAGGTCTTTTGTGTTTTACAATGTTAATTATACTGCTAGCAGCCGCCATTCGATCCTGTAGTATCAGTTTTTAAAAAAGGAAGTTAAAAATGCAATTCAAATGCAAAGGATAAAATTAATCAAAGACTTAAAATAAATCTGATATTAGGAAACAATACGTTGTTGGAGAGAAAATTCATATCATCATCATCATCACTGACCACACGTTCCATGATCCCTGTAATAACTTACTATTTTTTTACAATCCCAAACAACGCAAATATAGTTAAATTTAAGTACCATGTCAAGAGGAGATGCTTCTTTTGGCACATTTTTTATTAGTCCACTTCTTTCAGTCACTTCTGGTTTGGTCAGGGGTTCATCCTTGTTGGCATTTGCCAATGCCAGAATTATAAACAAAGTGTGATGTGGATGGTCGAGAGAAATTCTTGCTATAAGCTATTCAAATAAAAATATTGAAAAAGTTTGTTTTTTAAAATAAAATGTGAACTAAATATTAAGCAAGCACCAAAGCTTCAACAGTAATGCTCAATATGCTTCAACTGAGAAGTACATATGGTCCCTGAAAGCCTTATATGGCTCATCTCTAAAGGTTTATATTAGCAGTATGATTTTCACTACATTTACATTAAATAAAAGTTAGTTTTTGTCCCAGTTTCACTTACAGGTTTTTGTTGTTGTTGTTCAGTCATTAAGTCGTGTCTGACTCTTTGTGACCCCATGAACCCTATCGCGCCAGGCCTTCCTGTCCTTCATTGCCTCCCTGAGTTTGCTCAGTTTCATGCTCATTACCCACTTACAAGTAGTCCTCAGATATGACAGCAATTGGGACTGGGACTGCCATCCCTAAGCAATGCGGTTGTAAAGCGCGATGTCACATGACTGGATGGCTTAGCAATGACAATCCCAGCAGTCCCAGTTGCCACTGTAATCCCAGGTCATTAAGCAGGAAAAGGCAGGAGTCCCAGATAAAGAGCACAGAGGGGTGCGCAGGTGCCATAGGGGGTGGGGAGGTGCCGTGGGTTGTTGGGATCTATGGTTGGGTCAGAAGAGGCTGCAGGAGGGTGGGGGATGCTACAGAATATGAGATCCCTGGGACACATGACCACAGGGCTGTTGCAATAGCCAGAACTTTGAAGACCAGCCATAAGTCCATTTCTTCACCACTGCTGTAACTGAACAGTTGCTGAATGAATGGACATAAGCTGAGGACTATTTGTATTCTTTGGAGGGCGACCTCCCAGCACGCCACCAAAAACATTTAACTGATGTGACATACATCACATTGAGTATTTCTTGACAATGATGTTTGACCCTGTTATATATCAAGGAAATCCTTTAGCATTCTCAAAATACCTAAACCAATATAGTGCTACTGCAATGATCCCTTGTAGAAAATTTTTTCACCAGCTCAACTGTCTACATATAGCCTAAGAAAAAATTCCTACCACTCTCCTATCATACCTACTTAATATCCAAACAAAAATTCTATGATATATTTGTAAATGAGAAAGACACATTAAAAAATTGAAGGTCAATTACATTATTCAAAATCTCATGAAATCCAGTCATCTTGGTTCCCATTCGAGCAGCCAGCTGGTACATCAGTGGCAAGAATTTGTAGGATGGGATTTTCTTGGCTTCCTTCTGTTGTGCAGCAAAAGAACATGCAAAATAGAGAACAAAACAATAGGAAAGTGCATTTAAACATGTATGTGCAGACATCTTTACAGTGCACAATGTTTACATAAGCTTTATGAATGCCATCATCTGTTACATTTTTCATCAATTAAATGTGGAAATATCATTATCTTTTCAAAAAAGAAAATAATTAATTATACCAATCTGACCTTGGGATCAAATGTACAGATAGTCCTCGCTTAACAACCATTCGTTTAACAACTGTACAAAGTTACAATGGGGCTGAAAAAAGTGACTTGCGACTGGTCCTCGCACGTATGACCATCGCAACATCCCCGTGGTCATGTGATTGTGATTCAAGCGCTTGGCAACCATCATGCATTTACGACGGTTGCAGCATCCTACGTTCACATGATCTCCAGTTGCAACCTTCCCTGCCAGCTTCTGACAAGCAAAGTCAATGGGGAAGCTGGCAGGAGGTTGCAAGTTGCAGTCACATGATGTCTCTCTTAATGACCATAGGTAATTCGCTTAATGACTGCAGCCAAGACTGCTGGAATGGCTGTTGTAAGTTGGTGCAGTCATATAATGTTTCCTTTAACTACTGCTTTGCTTAGTGATGGAGTTGCTAATTAGGGTCATTGAATGAGGACTACCTGTATTCCTAAGAAAGCCATGCAAATACAATACTGGTTACTATCTAGACTGGCAGATCTCTTTTGTATCTGAATCTCTTTGGACGTTTTGTTTCCCTCCACTACAGAGACACCCATAGATTACCAGGTTTGTAAACCAGACAAAACAAAACAAAGAAAAAACAAATTAAAAAATCCTAGAAGGTAGTGGCAAATCAATTCGATATTTTTGGCAAGAAAATGACATATAGGCAGCAGGAGTTGAACTTAACTTGAATGTCTTTGGGTTTAACTATGTTATGTGTAGGGCTGTGTAGTTCTTCAGATTGTTTTCGCTAAAAAGTGCTTTGGAGTGTGGAGGAACGCAGACACAGCACTTGCCTGCAACACCTTATATCAGCTGCAGCTCTTAAGGCTCTCTGGAGCAACTTTTGGAGATTATATTCCAAGTACACATTAACCTACTTGAGCTAAAGTAATTGGAAAGTTTTTTTAAAGAACAGAGCTGGAATTTGGGGGGCGGGAGGGGGAGGGGAAGGGAATTGGAGAGTGAGGAAAAACTTTAGAAAACAGAACTGAAGCCAAACCTTCAAAAATGGAAATGGAGGAAAGTTTTAAAAGGTTGGAGATGACGACAAGAATGGGAACATACATTCAGTTAGAAAGAGTGAATGTGTGAAGATGGCTGTAAATGTGGCAACCTGCAGAACTCTAGAATTAGCTATGACTTAAGAGAAGTGTAGGCAGGTATTGGCTCTTGTCAACTGGCCCAATACATGTCTTACAATTTCTAGTTATACTAGAATTACAAGTCTGTTATACAGTGAAATATTCCTAAAGGAATCTGTGAAAGTTCTGGATGTTTTCAGCTCACTAAGCCCACTTGAAGGTATCAAAAGGCAGAACAGATGGTAGACTAAGCTCCTAAAAGCCAAAAAAGATAAGATGTATTTGGTATAAAAGAAGAATCAGTATGGAACATAATTAGGTGTTTGTGCAAGCTGGATACTTTCTTGTACTAACCTGAAAAAGTAACAATCAAAGATGCTATTATGATGGCAGGCTGATGCTAATTAATTCAGATAATCATGTCACATATCCCAAGAACAAAAGCTAATGAAGTGAGGCAAACGTAATGAGAGTGAGAGTGAAGAAATGGGAGTGTGCCAAATACAATGCTTTGGCTCTAATAATTTCTCTACATAGTAGAGAAAAAGATAGTATCCTTCAAACTAATCAGCTATAGTTTGTCTAATGAACACCAGCAACAATAATGAAATAATACCATACAAATCTGTCCTTTTGATAAACTGTCGTAATGGAATGTGGGAAAGACCCTGGGAGACTGGGCAAAGGGACACTGCCAAGGGAACAGTCAGATAAGAGACAGCATAGCTCACAGCTGGATAGTGGAGGGGGCAAGAGGCTCAGAAGACCCCCCCCCCTCCCCAGTTTCTTGGCTTGTAAAGGAGACAGTGTGTGTATGTGTGAGAACTGTACTTTCAGACTTGCAAGGTTCTGTCAAAGTAGCTTTACAATAAAGTAGAATTAGCTCATCTGGTCATGTTTCCTGTCTGACCTACCTCATAAGCCTGTCATCAATCTTGCAAGTCTGAAACTGTACATGTAGCATAAATATGCACAAAACCATAGCATGTAAAATCCAAACCAAGTTTGAACTATGCAACTGATAACATGCATAGGTCTGTGGAAAGATTTACAAAAGCTGGATTTACATGAGATAGGACACTTAAGATCCAAATCAAAGGTTCTCAACATAAAAACAGGTGGCCCTAGATTCAGCCTCAATTTTTTTTTTTCGTGCCTTTGAGTCAGCATTGACTCATGGCAACTACCTGGACAAGTCTCTGCAGTTTTCTTGGCAATGTTTTTTGGAAATGGTTTACTACTGCCTCCTTCCTAGGGCTGAGACAGTGTGACTGGCCCATGGTCACCCAACTGGCTTTGTGCTTAAGGTGGGATTAGAACTCACAGTCGCCTGGTTTCTAGCTTGGTGCCTTAACCGCTACACCAAACTAGCTCTCAATATGAAGCAGCCTCAATATGAATCAGAACAAAGACCAACCTGAATCATTGCATTGATTTCAGAAAGTCCAGCATTCTCAAGCCAGAGAGAACAGACACGGAAGATCCACATGTCATGCTCCTCCCCACTCAATAAGCACATAATGTAGTTCTCAACTGCTTTGCATAAGAAACGCTTACGATCTTCTCCCAGTGCGCGAATTTCACATTCATCAATTTCCAGCTCCCGCTGAACTTTCACAGTATATCTAAGCAATACAAAATGAGAAATAAAACCTCCACCCTAAAACCCTCAGCTTAAATATTGACAGTTATACAAAAGGCACCTTCCTGTAAGAAACTCATGCTGCCAAACCAAGAATATCAGATTCTAGGATAATACCGTAAAATTAAAGAGCTCCAAGACAAAACGCCAGGGCCATCTTAACTTCTTTTCTATTACAGTAGTGTTGGTATGCATACCTGCAGCCTTTTTAAGGAATGGACACTATTATGTGAAAATATCCCAAAAATAGGAATAAAAAAGTTGTACTTAAAAATTTAAAATAGCTAAAATCTCAAGAAATCTTATTGATGGACGTAGATTTAGCTATCTCACATGGCGGCACCATTTTCAATTTTACTATCATTATTTAAAAATTGGGTTTGGATGTCATCTCAGTGTTTGAAAATACCATGATGTCCCATGGTCACTCATTGCAAACTTCAATCAAGTAACTAACATGACAGGCTTCAGCTGTAAGACCTACCGACTGGTCTGAACTTTATGCTCCCTTAAAAGGCCAACTTCATATTTGGCTTTCTTCAGCAAAGCTCGCTTATTTTCAAACTCTGATGATTTCATACGATCCTCAATTCTTTGATACTCAGTATCCGAAAAACGAGCCAAAGACAGAAAAGCCTTCATCTTTCCTCTCTTTAGCTCATCAGTGCTGTCATCACTTTGGTCCCCAGCAATTTTAACTGCCTAGAACAATGTTATGAACAGGATAAATGTGGCTATTAAAAAAAAATTAATGATCAAACAAATAATAGAACTACATAAATTAAATTTAATTTTCAAATGCTTTGCACAAGTTATAGGATTCACCCCAAATCCCTTACCTTTTCCAAGTAATCCTGCATAATGATGGTAGGATTTTCTAAAAAAGTCTCTGCTAACCAACTTCCACATAACCTCAGGCATTCTGTGTAAATTAATTTCAGGTGTGGGTCTTTCTCAACCTTAGAATAACAAAATAATAATACAGATCAGATACTTTACTAGGACACTAAGTAACTCTTTTTCCCAGCATCTCCTTTATTTTTCATTCTGATATTTTTTCTACAAATACTTTGCTCTTTTTATTTAACAGAACCACTTACATTTCTCAAAACAAACCAAAACAAAACAGGAATTTAAACAATTTGGTTACTATCAAACCCATCAGTCAAAATAGATCAGACTACCTCAAACCAATTTTCATCCAATTTCTTGATCATATCTTTTAGAATACTCAGTGCTAAGCTTTCTTCCTTTTTAGCCCAGAACACCTGAGCTTCTTCCAATTTCCATTCTGATACTCCATGTCTAGTCGGGCTGTACTGTTTAACTTGATACATTGCTCTTTCTGGAAGCTGAAAAATAAACACAAAGAACTGTTTGTGGTTTCCTTTCATTTGGGTGACGTGATACCCTCTTAATTCTTCTGGAAACCAGAGACGGACAAAGCCAGTTGTAACTGTTATTGTCACATTCTACCTCAAAAACTTATGAATGCATTGTCATCCAAAAAGGCCTCTTTTCAAGAGCTCTGAAAGTCCACCATACAAGATTTACTGCCACTCTTTCAATTAGACTGGGAAACGAGATCCCCCGGCAACATCCTGCTCTCAAGTCCCTTGCACGAAGCTTATGAATGATGAGGGCTATGAAGCCCTCCAACCATTGCTGGGGTGAAAAATTCAAAAAATAAAGCAGGCTGGAAATGTTAGCCACCCACATTCCACCCAAAACTCAGAAACAGGAAAACCTTGGCTCTACCTATCGCAATATGGATCTTTATGCTCCCTTAAAAGGCCAACTTCATATTTGGCTTTCTTCAGCAAAGCTCGCTTATTTTCAAACTCTGATGATTTCATACGATTCTCAATTCTTTGATACTCAGTATCCGAAAAACGAGTCTCATCATGATTAGCATCATCATCCAGCCCACTGTGCTTCTTGCCTTTGCAAACAAAAGTTCAGGGCAGCAAATAAAAGTTAAGGCTGCTCTGCTCTGCTGTACTTTTATGCTAAGATCTGATAAGGGCCTCATATAGGTTATAAGGGCTAGCCAGGATTGTAGCAGAATTGCAAGTAACTATTTTCATGCAAACGAAGAATCCTTAACTAAAGGTAAAATCAGTCACACACTCAATATTTGTACGTTAATAAAAACATATGTCTATATTTCAGGAAATACTTAAGGTAGATTTTCTGTTACTTGTGAATTATTTGCCATTCGAGCCAATCTGGACAGCTCCACAAGATGTTTGGTGAGAATGTTTTTAATGCATCTTTGGGCATCCGCATCTTCCTTCTCCAGAAGAATCTTCAGAATTACTGTACGCAAAGCCATAATAGGCTCTTGGAAAGCAAAGTCACTATCCTGAAGTAGTTGGGACTGCTTCTGCCACTTCAGATCTAAATTATGCAACTGGCTATTAGTCTGTGACCTGAAAGCAAAGAATGAAATTAAGCTCTGACTAAAAATTAATAAAGTATTAGCCATACATAGCCCCTATTTTGAAACCTATGATCAAGCTGTAAATGGCAGGTGAAACATTAACATCTCAATATGAAACCGTGAGTAAACACGAGGAGAACTACCAGGACTGAATTATTCCTTTAAGAGAGCTTCCTGGAGACCACAGTGTCAGTGGGGCAAGGAGGGTACGAACACCATTGCTCTTCTACATGTGTCATAGTGTTGCAGACATCCCTAAAAGGAGTGGTGCTTATAGGGGTGCTTTCATTCTGATGAAAGCAGTGACAGCGTGTGGACACTGCTGCTTGGAAAGTGTTAATACACTGC
Organism: Python bivittatus; assembly: GCF_059951505.1. Taxonomy (NCBI): domain Eukaryota; kingdom Metazoa; phylum Chordata; class Lepidosauria; order Squamata; family Pythonidae; genus Python; species Python bivittatus. The sequence continues at coordinate 18,081,422 of NW_028277056.1, read as the reverse complement.
AATAACAATATTCCCAAATAAAAATATAGGTTTCTTGATCCTAATGTTTACATTTAGCCAGTCAAACAGAAAATTCAAATACAGTAGAAGATCTTCCATATGTTTATCATTTGGGGGCTGTTTTTTACCCACATTTATAGATCTAATATGGAAGTATACTGTAGTAACCTAATTACATCCTAAACATTCATACTGATGTTTTTCTCAGAAATCTGGTTTAGGCATAATTTTGCTTTGAAATGTACATAAGGGGCAAATCAGAGCTGGAATAAAGAAGTGTTTTAGTTCTTATTGTCTGAACTTAAGATCTGAGCCATGTCACTTAGGTGTCTGAAGTTAAATCAATGATGCATAAGCCTGCACGGCTTTACTAACCAGCACTGTATAGTACAGACTTATGCTGATAAAGCAGCCATAGAAACAAATAGAAATGCTGTATTTACCCTCATGGGCTGGTTCCAGACTTAGTTACGCTTACAGTAGGCTCTCTGAAATCAATGAGACTTGTTATAATTACATTTAGCTCCATATTTCACTTTAAGCATGACTATGTCTGAGTCCAACTCAATGGCAAGAAAGTGTTAGTTAATGAGTTCATCAAATTATTCTGAAAAAAGTATCATATACTATTTATATTTTTAAATTCTGATTTAGGCTTACAGTGAAGCATCAGATATATAAGAACCTTTGATCTTATACAGATGAAATATCAAAAATATCCGGGGACTACTATAATGCATGAGAAAATAGTAAAATACCCAGAGAAAAGTTGTCCTACATATTCCAGCTCTCCAATCATCTGCAGCCTGCAGAGCGTAGGCAGTAATGAATATATAGACTCAAGGCTACCTTTCAGTAGCTCTTCTACTTCTTTGACTCTACAAATGCAAGAAAGAAATAATTATAACCTACTATTTATAGACAAGCCAACCTAAGGTCCCTGTATCATTAAGCATAAATTATGAAGGATATTGCATTAAACCACAGAAAAACTTTTAAAGGAATAAAAACTTTTAAGTATCATCTGTCAAGATTTCCATTGCTATATGATTTATACTGTAAGCAAAATGTTTTTTAAAAAATGCTGCAAAACGTTTCCAAAATAACATTCTCATTTTTATTATTATATTAATATTTTATTTATGATTTAATATATATATTATTTATTATTTATATATTTATTATTTATATTATATTATTATGCACACCTATCTTGCTAATTTAAACTGCAACACATTAGAAAATGTGACATTCACCAATATTTTAATTTGTTAACAACATATGCATGTAAGTTTTAAAGCTGACTTTTTACCTGGCACACTTCAATCTTCCATAAAAAGTAGAGAAATCTCTGTCCCGTAGACACTGTAGAGCATCATACAATGATTCATGGTAGCCTCGTTGCCCAATTTCATCTCTTAAAGTAAAATCAACAGTATTGTTTTTGACTTAAATTTTACAATAAGCATCTTTATAAGAGCCACAAATCAGCTCACTCGCTCCCACTAAAAACTCCTATAGAGCTTTGAACATGCTCTGTAAGGCTTCTCATATCAGCTTTAAATCACAGACCACAGACAGACTTTACATGGCTAAACTTACTTCCTAGATTGGAACTCAGCCGATACAGTTTGACCAGGTAAGAATCTTTATTGCAAACAAGAATAAAGCCAAATGAAACAGTTCACTGTCCAATGCCAGTGTGAGCTGTTACTACACTTATAGTCATGATGGTTCAGACCCACCACCCTTTCTTCCCAACCTTCACATGAATTAAGAGATTCTTTGCATGGTGCTTAATGCCTTGAAAATGAGCAATTGTTGATTGTTAACTGCCAATCATGGTCTAAGAACCACTGACTCTGTTTGTTTCTCATATATTGTAATTTTAATAAATATTTTAAAAAGTTTTTTCAAGATTTTTTTTATCCCACCTTTATTATTTTTATAAATAACTCAAGGCGGCGAACATACCTAATACTCCTTCCTCCTCCTATTTTCCCCACCACAACAACTCTGTGAGGTGAGTTGGGCTAAGAGAGGGTGACTGGCCCAGAGTCACCCAACCAGCTTTCATGCCTAAGGTGGGACTAGAACTCAGTCTCCTGGTTTCTAGCCTGATGCCTTGACCACTAGACCAAACTGGCTCTAAATGTTACAAAAAATGCCAGGATAATTTGCATTACTTGACTGTGGAGATCTGATCCCAGTGCATATTCCTCCAAGCTGCCTGATAACGAATCTCCTGTAATTCTATGGAGCTTTCTTCATTCTCCTGTTCCAATCCTTTTAAGTAGATGGAGAGTGTATTACACAGCCCATAATTCTGCAAAGCCTATTAATCAATGCAATATAAAGTTAATATAGCATATGTCAGGTCTGATTTATGAAACACTTCCAACCTATATTAGAAATAACATATATTCACTAGTTGCAAATATCTTATTTTTACTACTAATTATATTAAGATTTATAAGATTAATATATTTAATTATTTCTCAGCTGATTTCTTATCACTGAAGGAGCTCATGGAATTTACAACAACTGTTTTAGGCTAATGGAATTGCATTATTAATAAAGTGCTAACTTGCTTCCTTCATAACAATGAATGCATTTATTTAAACAATTTAATACAACCACCCATCTCACAGAAGCAAGTCTAGGCAGCATAAAAGGTTAAAACCAACACAATAACACAATTTATAAAACACAATACAAAATATAAGATTCAACGTTTATGCTAAATGAAAAACAACTGAAAATGTTTGAGAAGCACCTATTGATTAGGAAATACAAGAAGATATAAATGAATAGTGATTGTATTAAAGGGAGGATACAAGCTGGCTCACAATGGGCTCTGTGTAATTAATGAAGGATAATAATGAAGTAATGTTTTAGAAAAGCTAAAATATGCTCTAGTCTGGAATTTGGAGGTTTTGTTTGGTACCTCACATCTTGTTAGCTTCACATGGAACTTTATATCAACCCTGTGTTATCTCTCCGTTTGATAAATATGCTTGGCTGGGACTAAGAAAAGAGAACTTTATTTTCTTTAGGAGACAATTTGCTCTTCAATGTAATAATATCCATAGTAGAGACTCCCAAAATAATCTTAGTACTGTATTCAAGAGAATTAACATCGATAATCCTCAAATCAGATAAAGAAACAAGTCAAATATGCAAACAGGCCAATTGAAGATGTAGTGCTCGAGAGAATCTGAAACCAATATGGGAGACATTAAGTACAGTCAGGACCAGAAATATTGGAACAAAGATAACTGTTTTGGCATTTGGCCTCTTTACACCACGACACTGAAGTTGAAAGGAAACACACCCAGATGGGAGCAAAGTCAGGACTTTCAGCTGTAATTCAAGGGGTTTGACAAACATGGGGCACTAATCATGCCGGAAGTACAGCCAGTGGCATACACACACACCCATCATTGGTGGCTCAGAAGTAATGGAACGAATGGCTGACAAGCAGCTGCATGGGTACCCCATGACCAATCAAGCAGATCAAAGGCCTGGAGGTGGTTCTGAGTGTTACATTTGCATTTGGTAGCTGTTCACTGGAATTCTCAACATGAGGTCCAAAGAGGTGTCCATGCGAGTGAAGGAGGCCATCATTAGGCTGAGAAAACAAAATAAACCCATCAGAGAGATAACTGCCAAAACAGTTATCCTTGTTCCAATATTTCTGGTCCTGACTGTATGTAAAAAAAAAAATTGAATTCAAACAGCTATGCTGAATCAGAAATAGGCTGTTTCAATCTTCCTAGAAGTGTTCCAACTGTTCCACAGATTTTCAGTACTGAAAATGACCCAGTTTTGAGCTCTAAGCACTTCTGGAATGCTTCTAATATATTCTGAACAAAATATGAGCTTGAAATGTTTTAAATACAAAACATTACACACACCATCAGTAATGACTTCGCATCTATATTACCTCTACCAATCCTGTCTGTCGAATTGATGGTGGAAGGCTGGTTTCAAGGTCATAGGTTACCAGGGCTTTCCCCCACATTCCTTCATGTTCATATGTTCTTATCCTGTTAAGATAACATATCATAATAACATTCATACAAATTCCAAATTTTTATAATAAATTAATTTTCTAATACAATTAATACCTGGCCAGTGGCTGCAGCATTCTTCCTCCACCACAGCCATAGAGACTATCTGGCTCTCCTATGCTTCTGTATATATCCATGAGAAGGTCCTGAGTAGAAAAAAAAAAGTTATCTGACAAATAAGTCTTGAATACTTTAAGACATGTATTTAAAAATATTGTGGCAAACAACACAGCAAGCAATACTGGTAGTTGACTATTTTATAAACTATTAGCACATGGACAAGCCTCTAATAATGCCATTGTTTCATGTTCAAAAGCCTGGTGAAAAGAACAGTTTGTATTCTTGGACTTCTTTTTCCCAAATAGTAACCATCCCTACCATCTGGCAAACTACTCTTTAAACAGATAGAGTCTGAAAAGTTGTTTGTTCTATTGCAAGGAGCCTGCTGTTCAGAGAAACACTGCCTAATATTTCTCTAAGTATACCAAAACATCTATTTGGATTCCAGCTGTACTGTATTTTACAATGATTTGAGATAGATACTAGAGGAACCTACAAATTATGCCTCAAATAAAACAACTGGGAATAACATCTTACTTTAATTCTAAGTAGAATATCATGTTTGCTGTAAAGTGAACTAGGTTTTGGAACACAGGAGACAGTAATAGCTTGCAATTAATTGGAATTAGGTCTAACACATCTGGGAAGGTTGCTAGTTTATGGAAGTGGTCATGCCACTGTTAAAACATGACAACAATTATTTGTCAATAAGTGGTATCAAAATATAATACTGTTAATGATGTGGATTATTTTTATTAAACTACATTAAAAACAACCTTTAAGCACTTTTAAGTATAGTACAATAATTGTTAAGGACTATACCTGCAAACTTATTCCAGTCTCTTCTCTACTCTTCTCACTTAAACAAGTAAGTGTTGAATTCTGACTTCCTTCTTCAAATATTAGTTTCTTAGTTGCTTTGGAAGCAGACCTGCAGAAAAGGAATTTAAAACTGATGTCAAAGTGGAATTGATACTGTTTCTGTGCATTCAAAAAAGCTCTTTTAGAAACCATGAATATAAACCATAATTAATAATTATGCCCATTTACTTGGTTAATGTATTAGGTAAGGCCTAACCAGTCACCTTCCAACAGCAACTGAGTAACATTTATGAAAATAGCAAAAAAGCTTGAAATGAACTGTTGTATTTATTTTAAATTACCTAGAATTTTAACAAATAAAGCAATGCTATATTGTCCTTTCACTTGTGAAATCTCAGTGAAATAAATGGTATATTTTTCTGAGATCTATGAAGCAGAACTATTGTTCTCTTGGCGAAAGCTACTTTTAACTAATTAATGATTCGGCTGTTATAAGAGGAACAGCCGAGGAATCTTGGTTCAGATGAAATGCTAAAAAAAGTCAAGAATGGAAGTTTCATGGTTTTCTTGCTCACACTGAGTAGAAGAATCAAACTGGAATATTTGGCATGCTTCTCCTTTACAGTATTTTCCATAGGCTGAAACGTCAATGATTCAAGGCAATAGCACCGGAAATTAGGGCTGTGCCACCCTTTGGATTCAAAGAGAGAAAGCAGTTTTGGAGCATGCATGACACCGAATAGCACCTACTGGCAATTTCTTCAAGCAGCTGTGTCTTTTCCCAGGATCACATGGTTGCCCTCCTCAGCTGCAGTGTGATCCCAGGAAAAGATCCATTTGGTTGAAGGAGTTGCCAACAAATGCTCCAAAGCACTTTTCTCTCTTCAAATGTGAAGCACTGCACATCCCTATTAGATGTATTCTGTGAACTAGAAAAAACAGTACTGGTTTATTCTTTTCAAAGTGAGAGATGTCTCTAAGTCAAACTCACGCCACACACTTTAGTATAAGTTGTATCACAGATTTATCATAAATGTGAACAGACTGTATTTAACACTAATACCTTTCCTGTTGCCTGCCTATCTTGTCTGCATAGATTTCTGCATAGAGCAAGGCTGTGAAGTGAGCAGAACAAGACTGAGCTACCATGGCAACCTGAAGATAGTTCAACTCCAGCCAGAAGCTGTCATCAAAGATGGTACTGGAAGGATTCCTAGATAAAATATTAGACAAACACAGTCATCTCATTTTACCATATGGCTTCCAAATGAAGGAGGCCAATATCTGAGTTACCTTATTTTCATCAGGATTTTGCCACACCTATAATAGTTATTGCTTTAAATTAAAATAATGCAGGAATTTAAAAAATGATTTAATGTAATCTATAGAACAATTTCAGATAGCATAATTTTCAATTGGTATCTTTAATCATCATTGAATGCTCCCTATATTTATTTAAAAAAATGCAAGTCTTACATTATCCCATTGCTTATTTTACTGAGATAAAAGGATAGTAGACTGATAAAATATAGGCAACAAAAGAATTCAACCTACTTTTTTTGCCGTCTTAAGTAGTCAACCACAGCAAGCATTGTTCTTCGAGATATTTTATCCAAATGTCCATGAACAAGAATTTCTGGATCTACATTAAAGAACATCTTCACAGTAATTCAATTCATTAATGAACAATAGTCTTATATTAATTTAAAAACAACTCCTACATTACAACAAACAAAACCTGAAAAATGTTCCTAAGAAATGCTACCTTTAAGTTTCGAAGTGCTTCTGAATTCTTCATTTACTTTATTAAATGTGTTTATTATTTTAAAAAATTATATGGCTGCCCATCTTAAAATAAACTCTGGGTTGTTCAACACACACACACACACACTCAAGCAGTAAACCCAAAAAAGAAAGGCCTGGCACCACAGCCAAAATTTCCGATGCAGTGCACATACTCCTCCCATGCCTAAATCTCACCTTATGCCAGTGCTTGGGGGGAAAACCAGGTCTTATGTCAGTGTTGTCCAAACTCAGCCACTTTAAGATGAGTGGACTTCAACTCCCAGAATTCCCAGAGTTGAAGTCCACTCATCTTAAAGTGACCAAGTTTGAACAGCACTGACTTAAGTGCTTTTAGGAAGGTTAAAAGGACAAGGGCCTGCCAGATCTCAAGGGAAGGGTGTTCCATAGGGCATCCACAGGCTGTTAGGGGGTTTCTGTTGCACACTTCCTAGATCCTGAAAGATGGCAGCATTTAAGGGAAGGACATGCCTACCCTATCCTATCTTGTGAGTCAGGCAGATGTCATCAGGAAGAGACAGTCCCACAAATAACCTGCTCCCATGACATGTAGGGCTTTAAAGGTAATAACCAGCATCTTGAATTGCACCTGGAAGGAAATGAGAAGCCAGTGCAGTTCACACAACAGGGGTATAACGTGGGCAAATCCAGGGGTGCCCAATACTGGGCACACCGCCACATTCTGGACCTGTTGTAGTTTTCAGATGGTCTTCAAGGGCAGCCCCACTTGGAATGAGTTCTGAAGACAGAACTCTGTCTAGACATTAAGTATTCAAGGGAGAATAGATATTTAAACCACCAATAATTAGACCATTATCTATGTGTATGAACATGTTAACAATTCCTACCCTCTGGTATAATCTCCCGCCAGAGATATGTGTGGTTCACACTCTTATGTGGTTGACGAAATCATTAAAGACCTGGTTGTTTTCCCTGGCCTTGGGTACAGGGTGACTGTCAAGCCCCATTTGTTTTGTTTTGGTTCTGGTTGGTTTATGGTTGGGGTTTTGTTCTTCTGGTTGGCTGTGTTCTTTTTAAATGTTTGGGGGTTTTAAATTGATATTTTGTTGCAAAATAGCAACAAAATGTAAGATAGCATAAATATGGTGAAAGTATGTGTGGATTAGAATCCACCTCATCAGAATCTCGTTTGTGAAGGTTTGTGCCATAATAAATCTGCTAGTCTTTAAGATACTATGAGAGTCTTTGGTTTGGATTCAGAGTCATTTCTTTGGACAGGAAATATTTCTAGTTTCACCTGTTAATTGTATTAATTTAACTGATCAGGATTTAGCATAATTTAAGATTTTGAGTAAATCAATTATTTCACAGAAAAGAACAAATGGTCTCATCCATTTCTGAGATACTGTCAGATAGAAGTTACTGTACTTCTTTTACAGAGACTGTTCAAAAATCGTTTTTGCTTTTTTTTGGGGGGGGGTGAACTGTGGTATGCCTAACTACACTGACTCACATTCATTTCTCTTTGTCTTGTCTATTTGTCCAATGGCAAATTTTCTAAGCAGTTTTCAGCCTGGGCACTTTTAAGATATAGGGATTTCAAGTACCAATATTTCCTAACCAGCATAGCCACTGCTGTACCAAAGCAACAAAATATTTCACAGTCTTTCTCTGATTCTACCATAAAAGAAGCTTCAGAGTCCTTACCTGGATCTGAATTTGCAGGTGTAGATGATCTACTGGGTGACAATGAGTATTTGCAACAGGAAGTGAAAAACATTTGAACTTGTGCAGACAGAAGATGATGTCCAGATTCATTTGAGTCATGAAGCAGGATATCATGAATTAAATAGGGAAGGACAGTTTGACAGAAATCAACCTGAACCTAAAACAAATACAAAATAATATTTTGAAAATTCACTTCAGTTTCCTCATCTTGGCCCCTTCTGGTCATCTCTTCATTTTTGAAAATCATAATATAAGAAATATGTAATTTTTTATTAAAATGCCAATTATGTTTGAAATATCTGGGCACTGAAAATTCAATATAGAAAGAACTATTTTTATTTATTTAATTCAAGTGTTTATATCCCAACCTCACCAAGACACTCTTAAAAATAATAAAAACAAAAACCTGTACTATAACATGTAGTCCTGCCAACATTATTTACCTTACATAAAGGCTTCAGCAACAGAAGGATTTCACTTGTTATCATTCCACTATCCAATAAAGCACAAGTCAAGGTCTTAATCCAAATTTCATGACTTTCACTGTGAGGAATCCACAAAGTTGTACGATCCAGATCTTCTGAAGGAGTCTCTCTTATCTTTCCAGGCACTTCCAAGACCTAAATACCATTTTTGTTTAGAAACAAAGGTGAGAAAGAATGAAATTTAGTTAATGCCCCTTTAACAGGATTTCATATCTCTCCCACCACCACAATATCACATACCCTATCACTATAAGATAACAAAATGTTCCATAAAGTGTTTCTTATTGGGTGTGTGCAAGCATATCTGAGCATTTTCTGAAGTTTCCTTTTCTGAAATGGGTGATCTATTTGCTTTGTAGGATCAACAATTATGACTTGAGATTCCAACCCAATTTTCTTCCTTGCATATGAACAAGTCCCCAGGGAAGTTATTTTGTAACTAGCTTGCCCTGCACAGAAAATACTTTTTACTAGTGTCCATAAAATGTTTCGCAGATTTCAAACTTGAAAGTGCTCAAATAGAAGCTGGATAGCTGCTGTCAAGAATGCTTTAATTTGGATTATTGCTCTGGGGTTGGACTTGAGAGCCCCTTATCAATCCTACTGTATGATTCTAAAATACTTTTCATTCACTGCCCATACAATTCTCTTCTCCATCTAGGTCCAACTTGTACTATTGCCACAAAGAAGATAACGCAAGTGGTTGTTCACCTTCATTTCCCTTATTACTACTTGGAAGAAAGTTGAAAAAGAGCAGCAAAAAGGAAAAGGAAGAACAGACTTGGAGCCAAGAATTTACCTTATGCATTCTGGGCCTTGAGAAAAGCACAGTGAATCCTAATCCTGATGTTGGATACATCTGGCTATCTGGTTTACTGAAGGAGGCACGGCTCATTCTTTACTGTGGGAAAGAATGATTGCTGTGTCCTAAAGTTTGTATACTGAGCAGTTATATGGAGTCCTTGGGGTTCTCTGAGCTTGGGATTTTTTTTGCAAACGTTTCATTACCTGACTAGATAACATCTTCAGTGCTAAAACGGGATGGGGTTTGCTCTCTATTTATATACTGTGGCATGCCTTGCCAGTGCTGGTGGGTGGTTTTGTTTTACTCCTCTGGTAGTTCCTTGATTAGTATATGTTTACTGCTTGATTGTGTGCCTGGTGCTGATCTTTGCTTATCTGGGTGATGACTGCTAGTGAGATGTTCTGGTCTTTTGTCTCTTTTGAACAGTATGTAGATGCTGTTTATCTCTATGTGTTTGTTAATTGTTGCCTTGTCTGAATACCAAGCTTCCAAGAACTCTCTTGCATTTTTGGATTTAGCTTGGTCTAAAATGCTGACAGTCTCCCAGTAAAAACTATGGTTCAGTCTGTCCATGTGTTGTGAGATTAAGGAGTTTTCATCATGTCTTCTGACCACTAATTGGTGCTCGTGGATGCACTCTGTTAGTCTTCTGCCTATCTGTCCTACATAGTGTTTGTTACAGTCCTTACACTGTATGTTGTAGATGACTCCTGTTTTTTCTTCTTGTGCTACTGGATATTTTGGTTTACTTAAGATATTTTGGAGTGATTTTGTTGGGTTTGTGTGCTACGGAGATGCCCTGTGGTTGTGATAGTCTGTTGGTGGTTTCTGAGATGTTTCTGATGTATGGCAGTGTGATCCTTTTCATAGCGTTGTAGTAGGTTGAGTGTAGTAGGTTGAGTGTGTTGTAGTAGGTTGAGTGGTCAGGCACTTTTTGATAAAGTTGCGTGGATATCCATTTTGTTGGAAGATGTTGTATAAGTGGTCTGTTTTCTTTTTCTGCCGTTCTGGGTTGCTGCTATGCGCTTGTGCTCACTTGAATAACGTTCTTACACAGCTCCTCTTGTGGGAGGTTGGGTTGTTACTTTGGTAATGGAGTACTTGATTGGTGTGGGTTGTCTTCCAATAAACTTGGATTTCTAGTTTACTGTTGTTTCCTCTGCTGATGAGGATATCCAGGAAGGGTAGCATGTTGTTGTTTTCTTCCTCTCTGGTGAATTTTATTCCTCTGAAGATGTTGTTGATGGCTTTATGTGTCTTCTCTAGTTGTTCCTTTTTTATTATAACCATTTATTTACCATTTATTAAATGGTAAGACTAATGATCATGGATGCGCGCCACAGACTGAACAAGTACCAGCAAACAATAGACAACCTCAAGGAACAACTAGAACTGACCATGACCCCAGAGCATACTAAGATACTGACTACCACCATACAGAACACATCCAGAAGACAAGCAGAGAAAAGAAAAACTAAACTTCAAACTAAACTACTCAAATTAAACCCTGGAAACAAAGAGGTACCCAAACCAGAATGGGTAATCAACAAGTCTAACCGGCCACTATCCACTGCAGAACACAATATCCTCCAGAAAGGCCTCAACTATAACATGGACAATGCCAATCAACTAGATTTCTGTGCAGCCCTAGAAGCAGCATTCAAAACGACAGGACTCAACCCAGAGACCCAAGAAAACATAAGGTACACAATCATACCACAGAGCAGAAGAACATGGTATCAACACCAACTCAAAGCAGAGGACAGAACAGCTCTCAATAGCCTACAGAAGGACCAAACCATCATCATCCTCCCATCAGACAAAGGCCGCACCATAGTTATTATGGATAAATCACAATACCTGCAAAAAGCCAAAAAGTTATTAGAGGACAAAGAAACTTACATCCCTGTTAACACCAACCCATTACATTAACTAGACAACCTAATCAAGAGAACCCTCAATGACCTAACTAAGAAAGGTCAGATCACAAAGGAACAACAGTGGCAGATGAAAAGCAGTGGACCCATCCTCCCACGCTTCTATGGACGACCAAAAATACACAAGCCTGACATACCGCTCCGACCAATTGTATCTTTAACAGGGACTCCAACATACAACATAGCGAAAGAACTGACAAAAAAGCTTGGACACCTCACAGAGAACAGTGAATGTTCTATCAACTTCTCACTACAGTGTCTCCAGAAAATCAAAGACAGACACATAGATGAAGATGAAATTATCATCTCATCTGATGTCACAGCACTCTTTATGTCCATAAGCCCAGAACTAGCGAAAGAATCCATATCAGCAGTACTACACAACACACCTGACTTAATCAAATACACCCAGATTGAAATACCCAGAATCATGGACCTCATCAATCTCTGCCTCACCACTTATTTTCAGTTTGATGGACAAATATACCAACAAATCAGAGGCACACCCATGGGATCACCATTGTCAGGACTCATAGCAGAGGTTGTAATGCAACGCCTAGAAGCTATCGCACTTCCCCACATACAACCTAAAGTATGGATCTGGTATGTAGATGACACAATTGTACTATGGACTCCACAGTTCAACCCTGAGCTACACATATCTGCCTCTATTGAGACAGTTATATTATTAAGTTTCAGAGAAGGAACTGATTTACCTTCCCACCCTAGATTAGCTAAAGTATGGGAACGATTAGAGCCAACTGAACAAATGCTGCACACACATCCTGGTTTCTCAGCGGCGATGGCATAAGGAGGTTTTCAGCTGAACATCTGCTCTGGAAATGGGTGGAATTAGCTCCCTAACCTGTGATGTTCTCTCTAACTGTGGAAGAAGATTCAGAGTTTGGCATTTAATTTTATACACTGTAAAATACAATACCTTTTTTTTAGATGTTCTGAAAGGACGCAAGTATGGCAGCATAGTATCTGTCTCGGTTTTGTACATTTCCCAAAATGTATGCCCTGTTTTGGTGGCTAAAATGTTTTTCAAACAGGCAGCAGCAGCTGATCGAACTTCAATACTGAAAGTAGTAAGAGTCTTTTTTTACAATTTAACTACTAGACCCATACAAAAACATCCCCAAACCAGCAACACATATATATGGTGTTGAATATTCTCTATACAGTACACTTACCATTGATCTATTAAAAAATTATTTATGAGAGTTAATATTACAAAGACCCACTGAAGTTCTCTGTCTTCAAAGAGATCACATGTATCGGAACTAGATCCATTTTTACTGTGCTGCAACGCTATGGTAGAAAAACTTATGGGACCAATTTCTCCCAAACAACTTCCAACAGCCTCTGCAAATATAAGCATGAACATTATTAAGGTGGCTTTGCGTATTACCTGAAACCAAAAAGGAAGCCAACGTGCAAGGAGGGCAGCTTTCTCCAGAATCTGAGGGAAAAAGCTGCATAACGCTTACAATCTGTGCATGTAGCATACACTAGTGGAAGTGCATTTTCAGTGAATTAAGAAGCTTATGCAAATAACCGAAAATCTGGGGATTTGGCAGCAGTTACATTCTCAACAGGCATTTTGAGCTTCAACTAACCGAATCTAAAATACCCAAGAAAAAAAGGGAAGTAGGAGATGCAATTTCAGAAATTAGTAGATATTTTCTGACAACTTCATGTTACTGGTTAGGAAACTAAGGAAGCTGAACTTTAACGTATCTGGAAGGTGTGCCCACCCTAGTGCTCTCTATATGCTTGGAGTACATGTTCTATACAAATAGTCCTTGCTTAGCAAGTGTTCGCAGTTACGACAATGGTGAAAAAGTGACTTTACAACCAATCTTGCATTTACGACTTTTGCAGGTCTGTAAAGCAAAAGAAAGCTGAAGTAAGCTCATAAGCACAGTCATGGTTTCACTTAGTGACCACTTCACTTAATGGCCACATTGCCGGTCCCAACTACTCACTTTCCTTTCACATTGTTATCACTTACATTTTCAGTAGCTAAGTTAGATCAAGTTTTATATTACTTGAACTGGTTCTGTACAGACCAGCGGTAGCTGATATCCACTGGGGAGAATGCAACAAAAGGCAGGGAAATTACAGTAGGCAGAATCAAGAAATATAAACACAGACAACCCTGCTTTGCTTATCAAAGGAGATAGACAATCTTTGTACACCAATTTTTAAAAAATCCAAGAACATATATATTCCTCCAAACTTTTGCAAGTTGGAAAAAGCAGTATTTCCCAATATTTGGAGATATATAATTCCCAGACTTTAATATCTCCACAAATCAGGTAACTTTAAATTAATACAAAAATGCAATATTAACACAACTAAATAGAGTATCAATTTAAACAAAAGTACATTATTTTGTAATTGGTTTTTCACATATTTATTTAGTTACATTATGCCATAACAACCAATAAAGTTACACCAAGTAAGCTGTTAAAAAATCTCCACTCATTTAAATGACTGATGACTTACCTAAGATAGTATCAGCAGAATGTACAGTTGTTTTTGAAAGTTGTAATAGATATGCCATCAGCTTCACTATAACACAGTCCCTTGGATTTTCTAACATTTAAAAGAAATATATATTAGAAGCATTTGCAAAGTCATAGATATCAATTATATATTAGTGCTTAAGAGCCTTGTCTTCTCTGATATTGTTTTCCAAAGAGCATAGGAAGCAAATGGAAAAAGACAGCACATTTATTGGCATTCTTGCTATGAAATGTGCCTAGAGGATATTGGCCCTGGCATTTTTTTCAACATCCTTTAGAAGGCAGGTAAAAGCCCATTCCTTATCCTTTTTGTAAAATATAAGCCCTTTGTTTTCAGAGCATAATCCTATGCAAACAGCTTAGAAGTTGATTCTTGATTTCATTAAGACTCAGTTCCTGGAAAGTGTCTATAACATTGCAGACTTTGTTTAGCTACTTTAATGCTACCTGCTAATTTTGTAATGGATTGGTGGATGTTTAAGGTGAGTTTTACAGGTAGTCCTCATTTACCGACTGCCTTGTTTAGCAACCATTCAAAGTTATAATGGTGTAAAAAAAAATAGCTTTGTGACCAATCCTCACATTTATGACCATCGCAGCATCCTGTGGTCATGTGATCACCATTTGTGTGCTTCACAAGTGCCTTGCAACAAGCAGAAGTTAATAGAGAAGGCAGAAGTAAAATCGTAAGTCGTGGTCATGAGATTTTCCACTTAGTGACTGTGGTGCTTAGCAACAGAGTTGCCAGTCCCAACTGTGGTCACTAAGCAAGGACTGCCTACGTACTTCTTTCATAAATAAAATTTATATAATTAAAAGAATAAGCAGACTCATTGACTGTCATTTTTTCCTAAACAAATCAAAAGTCATGATTTGTTCTTGAGTTATGACACTGGCTTGTTTGAAGAACAAACTGGAGTTCTTGTTCTATTATCCAGGAGGTGTCCATATTTGATAACTAAACACACTGGCAAGAAAAACCAAGCAAGAGAGACTGAGCAGCCAGAGCTAACAAATTCATTAAGTTAAAAATATTCACTTTTTTGGTTTATTGTTGCATCTGAATTGTATTACTAAGTAGATGATAAAGAGCTGAACCATCCTTAATCATATTAATCTATAATTGAATGAATATATTTCAAGAATGGAGAAATAAATGCAGAAATATGCTGAAATTTTTTCCTCATACTCTTGTAGAATCAATATAGCAGTAGTTCTAGTACTAGTAGTAAACTTATTTATCATGCATCTATAAGTGCAGTATAAATAAGAATACAACAGTAATACTACAACATTCTACAATCAACTGTAAAATATAAATACTAAATGAAGAACTTCTAAATACCCATAACAGATAATAATATCAGTATCTAAGTATTATGAGGCAAATAAAACAAGTTAACAGGCTTACAAAGGCCCAAGAAAAAGAAGCTAGTAGTTATAAGTTCTTACTAAATTTTGTTGCCTTGTGCAAGAGAAACTACTCAGAACTATACTAGCTAAGCAGGCGAGCTCTGTAACAACAAATCTGATCTACTGATAAACATGAACTGGGTGGATTAAAAATAAAGAATTGCATTCAGCTATGAGACTAATGATAGACAGACAGGCAGGCAGACAGACAGACAGACAGGATCTTTTCCACAAACTCATTAGAAAATACTGATAGAATTATTTTCTAGTGTTAGCTATGCAATCAGTTAGGAATGTGTAATACTTATGTCAGAAACAGTGTAAATACATTTGAATTATTTCTTAGATCTTTGAAAATAAAAAGAAAGAATGAAAGGACCAAGACATAAAGCATGCATTAGAATTAGAAAATCCTTACCCTGAAATTTTTTCATAAGCTCCATTATTTGTTCTTTATGACCTTCCAGTTGTTTGTGCAAATCATTTAAACCTTCAAGTCTTGTTAAAAACAGTGAATCAGTGATACTTATTGATAGGAAATGGTTAATTTCCTGCAAACATGAATTTGACAATGAGGATATAATTCATACATATCATCTTTTATAAAGAGTTACTAGCACTATGCATCTTCAAAAGCTGAGATGCAAATCTAACTCTTAATGTATAATGCAACTGTAATCACTTTATGATGTAAAAGCTTTGACATAAATAACCAAACAATAAAAAATATATTATTTCAAGTAGGACGAAGAAAATCCCTAAGCAATCTGAACATTGCCTTGGATTCCAATTTTTTTTTTTAAACTGCTCTGAAGACATTACCTCCAAAAGAGAAAATTTCCCAGTGCTGTATTTAATTTTTTGTTGAGTGGCACGCAGTTCTTTAAAACGAGGATGATCAGGAAATGGATCTAATAGTTTGATTGCTTGGTACAAATATTCATTGTTCAGATTATCTATCACTAAATACTTTAATAAGCCCAGGACCTAAAAATAAAGTATAAAGTACAATAAGTGTAGCAAGTACCACCATATAATGTTTTCTTTTTTTTTAACAGAATTAACACATAATTCAACAATATGATTGGTACATTAGCAGTCCATATTTTACTTCTTCCAAAACTAGCTTTATGGAAATAAGTAGCTAGGTAGTAGACTTTTGTGTTTCTTTCTCTCATGACCTAGGAACCCAGGCCAAACAAGGACATTCTTGAGGCATGGGCCAAAAAACCCTACTAAAGATTTAATTCTGAGTAAAAACATCCTTCCTACTAACAGTTCTATGACTAAATAGGTACTTTTTCTATTTTCACTTCAATTTCATATTTCAAAATGCAGTGGTTACAGCACAGCAAAACATTCAAGGTTTTATAAGGACAAAGCTGGCTGACATTATTATGAAAAGCAGAGGAAGAATATCCAAAGATTCTGTCTGTCTGAAAACAAAAAATTACAACTGTAATTTTCCAACAATACAATAAGATTCACAGTTTAAGGCAATTCATGTGGGAATCTCCCTTCATTTTATCCCAACAATCCTGTGAGTGCAGATAAATAAGAATTCCATGTAAGAGGGGAGATGCTAGCATAATTTTTTGGTAATGATTAAAGCAAACTTAAATTTGTAGCCCTCCAAGAATGATAAAAGGTAAAATTACCAAATGTGATTCCAACATTCATAACTGCAATAAGGTTCAAATGTTTCTATAATTAGTGTCTAAATTATCTGTTTCATAAGCCATGATTCAGGTTTTTCATTCTGATGACACATCTTACTTTCAAAGGGAAAAAAGATGATCAAGCATACTTCATTGTCATATGAAAAGGTGAGCCACAAATTGAAAATGAAAAGTTTATAAAACAATGTTGTTTTCCAAAAATCAGATTAATGAAATGCCTAGCACGCAGTTCCTCTAGAAACTTACCTCTTCTTCAGTTTCAGGTTGTTCTCCAACTATAGGTATTAGCGTGCCCACAATAACATGGAGGTGACTCGCTAGGGCATCCTTACAATGCTGTGCTGCTGTGTGGCAAACATGATTGAGAAGGTCACAACAGAGCAAGAAGCTCCGGAGAGATACTCCTCTCAGAGGATTTGGCCTAAGAGTAACACACAGGAAAAATAGCTAAGAACACACAAGAATAAAATTTCCTTCAACTATAGAGTAGATCATACTAAGGACAAAATGTAGAAGTAATTTTACAAAAGGCAAAGGACTTCTATATCCTTTTTCAAATAAAAATAATGGAATGCAATCCACAATAGGCTAAAAATCCAAGCAAAGATTTGGGCTCATACAATATTCCTTTCCTTTATGTCTCTGCTATATACAGACAGGCTTTAGACAATTGCTAAATGGATCAACAGGGAAAAAAAACTGGGTTATTTAACAACTGGTGTTTCTTTAAACCATAATTCCGGGTTCATATCAATAAGTCAAGAAGTGGGAAAGTTAATTTTGGCAAGGAGAAGAGCTAGTCTAGCCTTTGCTCAAACTTAATACAGATAAATCCTTGTTTAGTATGCTATCCAAATCAAATGCTAGTCAAATTAGAAAGCTCTGCACTAGATGATTAACCAGGATAAATACTGATTCAAATGAATGAAAGAGAACTAAACTGAATATATGTAAAAACAGAGCAGCATAGAATGGTCATACTCACCTGTTGCTGATGTGGTGAATCATAGAATAAATTACATCCCGCAGTACAAACGCCCATGCTCCACCTAAGCCATCTTCTATTTCTTTCAATAACAAATTTACAAAAAAATGATATATCATAAGAATTCTATGTTTTTTATAAATGTTTCTTGTTCCAGATACTTGCTCACATACAGCGAATAAGATTTTCTGGAATGACTCCTACACAAAAAGAATATATTACATGATTAATCTTTAAAGACAACTTCAAGCAATAAAGTGTCAATCTGTCCTTTCATATTTTAATGCAGTTTGACAGTTTTATGATTAAATACCATTTTAGTTTTATTGTATTTTATTTTATATTTTGAAATCTCATTTGGCATATTGTCTTGGTATCTTTTAAAGAAAACATTCTTTTTAAAAAGTAAATACTAGAGGTGTTCAGAATGTTTCAAAATTCAAAACAGCTGATTTCATACACAGAAGGACACAGCCCAAGCAGCAGAATCTGCCTCTGAGGAAGAGGAGATGCTGACAGATTAGGGCACAAAAGATGCTAAAGTACCCCATGCTTTCTGGGTTCTGGAATAGCATTGTGAAGATCATCCTTGCTAGGATGAATGCCCTTCCCCCACCAATGCCAGGCTGCACAGGAGACCATGCCACCTCCGTGGAAAGATGCTACATCATGCAGGACCATGAGACTCACAAGGAGGCTACATCCAGGACATTACCTAGTTAACAGACTCATTACTAACAATAGCTAATGCAAAGGCTCTATAACTGCATGAATCTTGCCTGAGGGGTTCTTAAATGAAGATGGATACTTAAACCAAACCATTACAGTCCAGCTTCTACCCTATGCTTCTGATTTAGATCTATTACAGTTTGTTCCAGACAACATTTCAGTTTGGCCCCCGTTACAGAGAATACTGCTTTCTATACTCAGACTACCTGATTATGCTTCCCCACTTATGTTTCCCCCGCTGGATTCAGAAAACTTAGTATGCAAACGCACATCCCATGATCTCCTGATCTCACTCTGTGCTAGCAGTTCTATGTTGCATTCAACACCACACCACACCCTCTTGTCTCTCACTCTCTGGGCTAATGACTCCACATGTAAGCACCCAATGCTTGCCTGACTCCTGCTCTCTTTATATTGGCAAATTGGCACACTAGCGCACACATCTGCTTTTGTACCTTCATTGCTGGGTATTTTTACACCTGCCATGATTCCCTACAGCCAGACCAAGAAACAGGTGTTATACACTCAAAATGGATGTTTCAGATTTAAAACAGCTTGAGTTCAAAATGTTCTGCACACACCTAGTAAATAGTGAAGTGGGGGAAAGGGGAGCTTCTGCATTTCTTAGACTGGAATTTGATATGATTAAATAAATAAAGTTGCCATAAAAATGGTGGCCAAATATATAGTTCCACCCTTCCTCTCACTAGCATTTGGAATAGCCAGTCCCTAGCCTAAGGTCATTATGCACATCTTCTCACAGCTCTGCATCATTTGCTACAAATGAATTACGTTGCAGTATCAGAAAAGGGGTCAGATATAACAGACATTATAGTAAAAGGAAAATAGGTTCCATTTGCAGGAGGAGCTATATGCCTGTTATCATTTCTAATTCCAATTTTATTATTGCGTGTGTGTGTGTGTGTGTAATCATCATCATAAAATACTTAACTGCAGAAACAGCCTTGCAAAGGTATTATGAACAATAACACTGCAAATTATTTGAAGTATTTTCTGAGGCTTTGTGCCATTCCTCAAAAATCAAGTATTATCAAGCAGATTTATAAATGAAAAAATAATCCATTCTTAAATGAATGTGTCTAATTTGATCAATATTCATATGAATATGCATCAAGCATCTCTTATCTTTCCAGAATTATTGAAATCACAACAAGGCCAACATATCTGAGCTATTGCTTGTATCATTAAATAATTATACCTATTGACTTAATTTGGACATCAAACCAAACCACAGCAGTATTAATTCTGCTTGTCCAAACATGCAACACACAAAGAATGTACTAGAATTCATTATTTTCTTTAATTTTAATTTGCTCAACACTCAGCTTAATGATTATATATGAAAGCTTGAATGCAGGAACTCTGGAACTTAAGTAACAGTAAATGCTTTATTATTATTTTATTAGTAGTGTGATGACTTATTATTAGATTTAAAAGGTTACACAACAGCTTAACCTGATTTTGTAGAAATTAGTATCCTTTTTCTGGTCATCTTGTATATTTATAATGAGTTCCATGCTCAGAGGGATGTGCAGCATTAACATAAATATGCATACAGTTGCACTGATTTAAAATGCAACAGCAGCTATATAGAAATACTGTGACAATATCACAAAACTGAACATCAGTTACTTACAGGGTTCTTGGAAAGGATTGCTATAATACTTTTGGACTTAGTTTTATAACAACTATTAATGTAACCCAGTGTAGCTTGGATGACACATGATGGAAAATAAGGAGGATTTGGAGCAGGATCCAGATCTCTGAAAGAGTTGAAAAGATCACAAACCTTTAAAAACCTTGGTTAAGAAAATATAGTCTAAAAGACAGTAAACAGAATTTCATGGGAATGATACACTTCATAGGAGAAAACAGATCAATCTATATTAGAATAATTACCTCAGCATACATTTTTTATTTATGAATAGGATTTTCTTTACAGTACTACAGTTCAACTAATTTGGACCTGCAGTTCAATATAAATTAAAAAGCCCTGTGGAAAAGCCCTGTGGTTCATTTTGACTTGTTTCTAGAAGATTAATAAGGTTGAGGCTCTTCTAGTTTCAAGTACGAAGCTGTTCCATAAAACCAGAAGACTGAGAAATATTTTTTCTGGCCTTGGTCCCCTGATCTCACAATAGCGGGGATTCAAAAGCATTTTTTCTTGAAATCTTTGCATCAGATGGACTGATTTGAATTGCAGGAGGAGATTCTGGAGACGCCTTAGTGTCAAGCTACATATGGCTTTATAGGTCAAACCCAACATGTTAAATTGCATCAGTAAACTCACTGGCAACCAATGAAGAGCCTGGAGCACAGGTATAATATTCTTGTGATCTCTAATAACAGGAAGTAGGCCACTGTATTTTGCACAACTGCAGTCTCCAGGTGGTCTTTAAAGGCAACCACATTTGGCATACATTGCAATATTCAAATCAGTGGTGATGGGACTGTGAGTTACCATTGCAAGATTCTTCCATTCCAAATAGGGTTGTAACTGGTATATGAGCCAGAGCTGGGCAAAGGGTGTCCCAGCCAGGGCTTTCACCAGACACAACTTCTACACTGCATGTATTGCATATTTGAGGCCTCCCCACAGATTTTCCGGAATACTGAATATTTCAGTAATCCAAAACATAGTACTTACAGGAAAAAAGGATAAAGGTTTTAGAATGGCATTCACAGTCCCCAGACATATTATTGGAAATCTGTTAACATGTATGCAATCAGACCTAAGAACATTTCTGAGCTAGAGGAGTTCTGCAAGAAAAAAAAAAAAAAGCAAGAACAGTAATAGTCTTAGCTTGGAAACTGTTATTTCTGCCAAAGCAGGTGTTGCAAAATACAGACTGAAAGGACATTCAAACTTTTGTACCTGCCATATGAATTGTTCTCTTATTTTCAATCTGTAACCAATTGCATTTAAATAGTAAGTATGCATTCAAATTTGGTGAAATAAGTTGCATTTAACTCTGTAACATGTAGAGAGTTTGTCAATTTAACAATGCAATTTGACTAGGGGTGCCTAAACTGTTTTAGTAGTGTTTCATTCTTTAGTAGATTTAGGTTTTATTTTTATTTATTTATTATTATTTATTATTAAACTTGTATGCCACCCATCTCCCCCAACGGGTGACTCTGTTTTAGTAGTTTGAGACCCGTGGGATTTATAGTTTTCTTTTCTTTTCTGATGTTGTATTTATATAATTTTTACTGTTTTCTTTGCTTTTTAATGTATTGTACATTACTGAGGCAGCTTATAAATTGATCAATAATCAAATGAAACTATTTTGCCCTCAAAGCATTATTTTCAAATTATTATGTATTTATGACTGTAAATACAGGTAAACAGCTGCTTTAAAATATGCCTGGTTATCAATTAGGTCTATATTTAACTAACAGTCACAATGAAAGATATTCCTAAATAGAGATTCCACCAACTGAAGAATCAGAGAAGACATAAATTTGAAATGCAGTGAAGTATGATTAAGAAAAAAAGCATTATACTTACGTATATATGTTAAAATGTACAGTGAGAAAAGTTGTGACCTACTATTACAGTAATATTTTACAAAACAGATTTCTCCAGTTTCTTAATGCATTCCTTTCCCAAGCGATCTTAAACATGACAGGAAACAGTTCTCAGCAGACCTTCAAACTTCAAACTGCCATTCCTTTTTACAGGTAGTCCTCGCTTAATGGCCCTAATTGGGACGGGAATTCACAAAGCCTTGGGAAGGCCTGGCGTGGCTGGCAGCTGCCTCACAAAGGGCCAGGCCAGGCACACCTTGTCAGCAGCGGAAGGAAGAAGACGGCAAAGGTCAGCTGAGGGTGGCAGAGCACAGGGCAGCAGGGTGCAGGAAGGCAGGGGTGCAGGGCAGAATGCAGGGAGGCAGGGGAGGTAAGGGCAGACGTGGGGGGGAGGGGGAGAGATAGGCAGGTGGGTGGAATTGAAGCACTTGCTGCAGTTGTAAATGTGGGTGGGCTGCCAAGTGTCTTTTGATCACATGACTGTGGAGGCACTGCAACAGCCATAACATCAAGGACCGGGCAAAAGTACCATTCATTCAGCACTGTTGTAACTTCAAATGGTTACTGAACAAATGGTTGTTAAGTGAGGACTACCTGTATTTTGCCTTTGCTCGACATGCAATCCTCATGGACGATCAGTTTACAAATAAAGAAAACTTCACGCAAATTTAAAATACGTAACACAACAGAGAAAGGAAAACCATACCCTGTAAAGTTAATTAAGTCAGAATTCTCTTCTGGTTTGATATTGACTGGCTCATGTAGGGTCATCAACACCTCTACCACAATCTCTGATAAGCTGCCATGAAATAAACTATCTATCAGCTGTAAAAATAAAACACAGGTTGAGTAGCCTTAAAAGACAAAAGATGATTAATGTGGACACTGCCTGACTTATCAGTCTTCTGGTGCTATATTTAATAAAATATGCAAATAATTTGGTTTTCTCTTTGTTTGCCATATTGTGATACAAGCATAACATATGTTCACACCAAGCAGAAGAGGTTCTTTGAAAATCACTTTGACTGAGGTATAAACTATTCAGAAAAAAAAAATCCCTGAAACAAAATTGAAAAAGAGATGCTTGGTGTCAAGGTTAAGGAATTACTCCACTACAAATGTATTTAAAAGAAAAAAAAAAGCCCAACCCAATTCCAAGAGAAACAAGCTATCTTGTCTATTTGTCATTCTTTGTTACGCAAGTACTGGGAAATATCAAAATGGAGCCTGCACTAAATAGCAAAGTAATATGTGAAAACAGAATTCCAGGACTTTATGAAGTATTGCCTACCACCAGCTAAATGAAAAACAAATTGAAACATTAATAAAAGCTTAAGAAGCCAGGCAGCACAGTTCTTGACATTTTCTGAGACAGCAATTACCAAGGATA
This sequence comes from Python bivittatus, assembly GCF_059951505.1. Classification (NCBI taxonomy): domain Eukaryota; kingdom Metazoa; phylum Chordata; class Lepidosauria; order Squamata; family Pythonidae; genus Python; species Python bivittatus. Next base: position 18,057,466 of record NW_028277056.1, on the reverse strand, counting down.
ATGATGAGATAATTCCAAGTGGATGTCTGCTGGAAGCTATGTATATCTGTGGATAGGAGGCTTTCTTTAAATTTATTTGAATGTACAAAATAGACTGGAGAGCTACACCTCTGGCTGCTTAGACTGGGGAGAAATCAACAAGATGAACTCCAGTTTTACTCTAAACTGATACTAATTTTGGGAATGAAAAAAGTGAACTGAAGAACAAGCCTAGCCTCATGGAAATCAAAAGAATAAACATCAATAACCTGCTGATGACACTAATAGCAAAAAAATGCAAAGGATCTGCATGGTTTACTAATAAAAGTCAAGGAACATAATAAAAAATGGGACTAAAATTAAATATAAAGATAACCAAAGTAATGACAACAGGTACAACAACCGGCCTTAGAATAATGAAGATATTGAAGTGGTAGACAGCTTCTGCTTCTTAGTATCAACCATCAACAGTAAAAGAACAAGCAGTCAAGAAATACACTACGGACTAGCATTTGGTACAGTAGCCATGAAAACCTTGGAAAAGATATTCAGGTGCCATGATATGTCTGTACCTACAAAGATCAGCGCGACACTCTACGGAAACAAAAGTGTGAACTCTGAAGAAGCAGGATAGGAACAATATTGATGCTATTGAACTTTGGTGTTACAGAAGACTTCCGAGAATACTGTGGACAGCCCAGAAAACAAACAAATGGATCATGAAACAAATCAACCCAGATGACCATGCTCAAATTATCCTACTTCAGACACATTTTACGAAGACCTAGCTCTCTAGAGAAGGCTCTAATGCTGGGAAAGGTGGAAGGAAAGAGAAGAAGAGGGCAACCAGCAGCAAGATGGATGGACTCAGTTATAGTGGCAATGGGTGCACCATTGGAAGACCTGAAAGACCAGTTTAGGATCAGATCGTCATGGAGAAAATCTATTTATGTGATCCCTAAGAATTAATACCGACTTGATGGCACATAATCAATCAATCAATTGAGAAAGCAGCCTTTCTGCTTATTATCTTGATATATAAATAAAAATAAGTTTCTTTCAGAAGTTCAAATGTTCTTTGGTGAAGGACTGGATTGCAAAACACATTCAAAAGTGAGGCAAACTTGATTGCTCTGATAAAGAGGATAGATGCTCACCAGATGAACCACAAAATTAACATTTGCCTCTAGGAAATAAAGATCCTGTTTTTGGATCAGCAAGGACAGTAAATCTAAGTATGACGATACCTGTATTATTACGCTGTTTTTTAACCTAGAGTCTGGGTAGGAAATCATTTAGTCTTCCTACTTTTGACCCACAACTGAAAAGAAAACAGTAAATATTTTCCAATTTGAGGTGTATGAAAGTACCATAAAATAGTAAATCTGCCTTAAGTATGAAGCCTGAGAAGTCTATAGACCTATAGCCTATATCCAGAGAACCCTAGCATCTTGGCCAATATGAGACAACAAGATGTTAACCCATTCCTTCTAGATACAGCTTCATATTCAAGTGGCCTTACAGAAGAATTCTATACAGCCTGAGCCACTTGACCTTTACACTGGATACTCCAGCCATCAAGTCTGACATCTGTGGTCTCTGTAAGCACTGTAAAATTGCATAGCTATACTTCCAGACCAAATAAATTGCACTTTGACCATTGGGTAGGAGAATAGCCTGCAAACCAGCTATAATTAGCAATTTGTATTCTTAAAATCCAGTTGAAGAGGAAACAGTTACCACTTCTCTGAGTCATGACTCCTCTGAACCCATTCAAAAAGATGCTGAATTACACAAAACATTTATTTTAATATGACTGGAGTGAATTCCTGGCAGCACCTAGTTTGAAAGAGCTGTGTATATGCCGCTAATTCCACATTTCTCTCTGTTTCAGTCTAAGACCTGAAGAAAATTTCCAAAAATAGATTGATACGGAGCCCCTGTAGCTTAAGATCTTAAATCAGTGCTACCATGACTTAAGGAAAGGTAATTCTGAGGTAGCAGAAAGAACACAAACTCCAGAGGGCAGGGCATAGTACTGAACATACTTTGTATGCAAAATGGAAAAAATGTAGAATATTCTGATCAGAAGAATTACGGAAATAACCAAAACTATAGAAACAAAAAAACCTGACATTAACAAAATAATGTTCGGCTTTAAACACATATGGTATGAATTTCAGTGATATTTCTGATGTGGAAATTACTCACTTCTACCCAAAAATTGAAATAATATTTAGAAATTGATGTTTTTTAACCTAGGATCTCTTAGCATTCAAATTCTTCTCATTTAAGACTACAAGTTATAAAAACAAAACTTTAAAAAAAAAGATACCTGCTTTCCTAAGCAATTTTCATCTTTCAGCATGTCATAGACTTTAGAAGCCGTATTGCTCTTTTGGGTGAATTCATTATCTTCATGGTTTTGGTAGGCAAAATAAGGAAGAATGTTGACAAGGATTTTGGGGAAGCATTGTGCCAGAAGTTGACGTTCTTCTGTTTCAATGTGGCTGGCGATGGCTTTTACCTCTTCAAACTGATCTCTAATTATTAGTTGTGGAATCAAGACTTTGTAACAGGATCTGCAATTTAAAAAATCTCCTTGAATTATAATGAAATTACATTTGAAAAATAAAAGCCCTGTTGACATGCAACTATTTAATTCTCAAAATATTATTCCAGTAGCCAGTTCAAATTAGACACTGATCACTTCACTGCATCAAGAACTTATTTAAAACATTAGTAAAGAAGTAAATTATTAAAGAATTAGAGAGTAATTATATTAACTATACTTAATTTTAATTAGTGAAATAAGTTAATGAAATGAAATGAAGATAAACCTTGACTAGGTCCTGTCATCTACTTTCACAAGTGCTATTTGCAGTATGCCACTCAAAGACCAACTGTGGCCTTCAACCTGGAAAAGGATGCTCAACCTTGTTTAAAATGCATAAAATCAATTCCAAAATTAAATAATACATCTTTCATTATGTTAAAATATAGTAGAGTTTAGGCCTACTTCAGAATATAACACATCAGTTAATAAAAGCTGCAGCAATCAATCTACATAGAAAAAAGTATAATTTAGAAGCATACCTGTAAAAATCTTCCAAAGTAGGGCAATTCAGCAAAACATAAGGAAAAACTGACAGGCTGTAACCACAGTTCAACCACTCAAGAACAAGATAATCTAAATAGGTGTTCATTAAATCTTCCATATTTTCATATCCAAAAGAGTCAGAGATATTTTCTAATACCTGCATTTGAAAAATAAATAAGATTGTCAATAGTTGAAGATAATATCATTAATAGCATAGCATTATGATGTCTATAAGGTAAGGTTCAGATGCTTAAAGTTTCTCATTGATGTCTCTCAATGTATTTGTGTTCCCACTCAGTTCAATGAACAGAGAATTAACATTCTGGGTTAATTCAATAATTCCATCACCAGGGTGGGCTGGCTATCCCTCCCTCCCTCCCCAGGCTCATACCCACACCCAAACACACATGTATGCACACACACAGAGCACTCCTGTATAAAATCATTGTTGTTGTTGTTTAGTCGTTAAGTCGTGTCCGACTCTTCGTGACCCCATGAACCATATTGCGCCAGGCCTTCCGGTCCTTCACTGCCTCCCTGAGTTTGCTCAGTTTCATGCTCATTGCTTCAGTGATGCTATCTAACCATCTCATCCTCTGCCGTCCTCTTCTCCTTTTGCCTTCAATCTTTCCCAGCATCAGGGTCTTCTCCAAAGAGATCTCTCTTCGCATTAGGTGACCAAAGTATTCTGAGCTTGAGCTTCATTATCGATCCTTCCAATGAGCAATCAGGGTTGATTTCCTTTAAGATTGACTGGTTTGACCTCCTAGCAGTCCAGGGGACTCTCAAGAGTCTTCTCCAGCACCACAGTTCAAAGGCATCAATTCTTCGGCGCTCAGCCTTCTTTATGGTCCAGCTCTCACAGCCATACATTGCTACTGGAAAAACCATAGCTTTGACTATGCGGATCTTTGTTGGCAAGGTGACGTCTCTGCTTTTTAATATGCTATCTAGGCTTGCCATAGCTTTCCTCCCAAGGAGCAAGCGTCTTTTAATTTCATGGCTGCAGTCTCTGTCTGCAGTGATCTTGGAGCCCAAATAAATGAAGTCTGTTACTGCTTCCATTTCTACCCCTTCTATTTGCCAGGAATTGATGGGTCCAGATGCCATGATCTTAGTTTTTTTAATGTTGAGTTTCAAGCCAGCTTTTGCACTCTCCTCTTTCACCCTCATCAAGAGGCTCTTTAGTTCTTCTTCACTTTCTGCCATTAGGGTGGTATCGTCCGCATATCTGAGGTTGTTGATGATTCTCCCTGCAATCTTAATTCCGGCTTGTGATTCTTCCAGCCTGGCATTTCTCATGATGTACTCTGCATATAGGTTAAATAAGTAGGGTGATAGTATACAGCCTTGTCGTACACCTTTCCCTATTTTGAACCAATTGGTTGTTCCATGACTGGTTCTAACTGTTGCTTCTTGTCCCGCATACAGATTTCTCAGGAGACAGGTAAGGTGGTCTGGTACTCCCATCTCTTTAAGAATTTGCCACAGTTTGTTGTGATCGACACAATCAAAGGCTTTTGCATAGTCAATGAAGCAGAAGTAGATATTTTTCTGGAACTCTCGTCCTTTCTCCATGATCCAGCGAATGTTGGCGATTTGATCTCTAGTTCCTCTGCCTCTTCGAAACCCAGCTTGTACATCCGGTAGTTCTCGGTTCATGTATTGCTGAAGCCTAGCTTGTAGGATTTTGAGCATAACCTTGCTAGCATGCATAACCTCCAAAGCACACCCCCAAAGATGAGCAGGACCAAACTGATTGTCTTAATTTTTACATTTTGCCCCTTTAAGAGGCTTGCAGTTTTCCAGTTTAAAGGAAATAATTTAAGATAGATTCTAAACCAAGCTGAAGCTGAAGACATCCATATTGTCCCTTAAGCCCCCTCAAATCCTGCCCCAAACGCATAACAAGCCCAAAATATAGCACCCTCCATTGAGATCATGGCATCACAGTCGCTCTTAGGGGCATAAACTTTGGCTGCAAGAAAGATAACCCCTCCCCCCAGTGTTAATGATACACTGGACCCTTACTGTAAAGACAGAAGCATAACCTATCCACCTCCAAGCCACTCATCAATCAGTTTCAGCTAGTATAAAATGTTCTTATTTTTGTAAGGCCCTTGAACTGCTGCATTGCCTAATTCCCGAAGGCAGCAACTGCCAACATGTACAGATTCTGGAAGAGGCTCTGTTTAATCTGGTGCAGCATGGATCCATGTGCTGAAGAAAAAAGCAGTCAGAGCTCCAGTAATGGTGATGCCTTACTTCTGATTATGTGGCCATTGCGAGCAGCTATGTGTGTTTATATTCCCTACTGGAATCACGAGCAGAAAAAGAAAAACAATAGGGATGGGGGTGAGGATTAATAAAAGGGCAAAACAATATTAAAAGGATTTAGAACAGAATATTTGAACAAACCGAAGGTAACAGAGAGCTGAAACAATAACAGAAATGTTTTAAGGGGAAATACTGGAAATAAGAAACTGAAATTTTATACTTAACAAAAAATATGAAAACCCCAGGAAGGAATTTTGCTACACCAGGCCAATTAGGGCCATGTAATCCCTGACTATCCTCGGCAGGAGAAGAATATAACTTATGCTTATATCCCTCCTTATAAAAACCGATATTCCTACTTTCACTTATTTGGAATCTGTAGAACAATATTTACTGCAGGCACTTGAATTTATCTTCTTTAATTCAGTGATTCCCCAACACACATACCTTCCTTACAAGCTGAGGATCTAATCCATTCTTGTTCGTACATTGGAAAATAGCAAACAATGCTTGTTTCTCACACACAGGACTGCTGTGCAAAATCATAGTTATTAACATGAGTAGGACTGTTTTTCTGTTATGCTCTTCATCAGGATGGCTTTCTTGGTTCCTTGTATCATGTGCTTTCAACTGACAAAGCACAAAGTGAAAGAGAACTTTTTTTAGTTACACACATAGTAGCTTTAAATTATATTTTTATTAAAACAGCATTCTGACACAGGTATAAGAAATGATCAAAGGGATCTACTGGGACAGATAAAATTTTGCTAAACATAAAATAATCAGTCTAAATTTACTAACTGTTCAAAAGATTTTTAAATTGTTTAAGTGTTGTAGAATCTGACATGGCACAGGTGCCCTTTTATTCCCATACACCTCCTCCTCTCATCAGCAAGGCATCTAGCTCTCTGTCCTTTAAAACTGAATTCCCTACCAATGTTCTGAGAGAGTTGTTCTCTCAAGAGACTTTCTAAGAAAAGGAAAGAGAATGGCAAGCCAGGGGTTCTCTGGGAAAGTGTTGAGAGAAAACATGTATGTCTGTGTGGGAAGGTATGTGTGGCTGGAAAAAGTGGGATAGGAGACAGGTGGGTAGAAGAGAGAAGAAAGGTGGTAAGCTGGTAGGAAAAACACAGCAAGAAGTGGGAACAGAAGTGCAGCTGTGAAGTAAGGGAAAGGGAGCATGGGGTAGGGAGCAGTAGCACAAAACCAGAGAACAAGCAGAGAAAACCAACAAAGTATCAGATGGAAAACCAGATGGAAGAGCCATAGAGTTCTCACACAAACTCTTTTCAAACAGATACTCTTGGATCAACAAATGAGGGAAATGTTTACACTTGAAATCTTCATGCATGCTTGGTGATAATTCTTACCAATTTCTTTGCTCCTTCTTGAACTTTGATGTACAAGTTCTCAAAAGCTCTTTGCTGGAACTTCAAAGGAAGACCTTTCAATAAACCAGTAGCATCTCTCAGTTTCACATCTTGGAACAAACTTATCATTAAATAGAGAGAAAAGGAATTTAGAATTAATGTCTATATTCGTTTTCTAAAATAGGGTAGATTTGTGGTATTTCTATTTTGTTCTTATGGGGTTTTTTTTCTCTGAAACATTTTTTTAACTAAGCAGCACATACCTTTGTCTAAAAAGATAAACTCAGCATTATGAATACAGGTGAAAAATTTATCGGCTTGAATTTCTTGTAGAGTAAGAGTTTAACTAAAAAGGCATGGACACAAATCGAAAGAGAAATAGACATAACAAACTATTACAGCACTTTCAAAATCCAACTGTCATCTTCCTGAAGAAAGATCCACCATAAATTTCTCATACTGTTATTTACTAGAACAAAGTATTCTTTTTTCTGTCTCCTAAGCAACAGAAACAGGTGTTAACACAAAGTGCTGGGTATCTAGACCTACCCTAAATCTTCAAAACATGAAACGTTTGAAAGAAGAATTGCTTAAATGGGTGCCTTGGTTGTTTATTTTCATGTCATATTTTTCTGAAAGAAGATGAACTGCTAAATAATTTTAATAAGCTAGCGATATGAGTAATTTTAATAACCTAGATATATAAATCATATCTCTAAAACTGTGAACATGTATACCTGATTGCTGACTTAGCTGCAATCATACAAACTTGAAAGTTGTTATCTGCAAGGAATTGAGGAAAAGCATCTCTCACAGGTAGATTTTCACATTTAACTGTAAGCACAGCCCATTCTGAATGAGGGTCAGCCTGGAAAAAAAGGAAATGTCCTCATTATGTTTTTATGGATTTAGAAACCTCAAATAAGTAGTAGTAGTTCTTAAATGCTTCTGGATTTTTACTTACATGAAGGAAGGCTGTCATACAATTCAGTAAAGCTATTCTTACTGGAACTGAACATTTCCCTTCATTTGCTAAGTGCCTGAAACAGAAAGCATTTAATAATAAAATATAATCCAGTTTTTTAAAAAGTCTGACTATAATTTGTTCTTAGTATTTTTGAAATATATAAGCTTTTCATTAAATGCTCCACAGGAACTTTGTTAGTTTTTAAATTTCAGAAAAGTTAAAGTAAACTGTGTTAATAATTGGTATAGCCAAGCACCATTTGTTCAGTTACATTTTGTTAAGTTTTATTAAAAGGTTATTACCTCCACCATTTATAGCTTGAATTGCACTAAATAAATTACTTTCGTGTCTTCAGAACAATCAAGTCCTGTGAGTGCAACAGTATAAAAACTGATTAAATGAATAAACTTAAGCTGCAAACCCTACAAACATCTATTTCAGAACAATTGCCAGTAAAATTAGTGGGAATTTCTTACAGAAACTCAAGCTAAGACTCATACTGTTAAGACACACTTAACTGAATTGGTTTCACAGTCTTTAAATACTGAAGCCTGGATATACACATTTAGGGCTAAATTTGATTGAAATCAGTATGCTTATATTTAATTATATTTAAGCATATTTTATGCTTAATTTTAATTAAGCATATTGTATTTACATAATTATATTACTATTGTATAATATAAATAATGTTTCTGTCACAATTTTTTTTCTTTTTTTTTTGTGTATGGTAAATTGTTCATTTTTATTTTACGTTATTTTATGTTTATTTCAAAATGGATTAATAAAAACTATCTGGTAATTAAAAAGAAAAAAGAAAAAAAACAACTTTGACATTCATGCTATCAAGCTAATAAAAAAAGAAAGCCAATGAAAGAATACCTCAAGACAACAAAGTTAACACTTATTTCTTCCCTTATTTTACTGTTACTAAACATGCTTCAAAATGTAATAACAAAAGAGATACATGTAACCAAAGACAGGAGTGACAAGGATGATGCTTCTAAAGATTATCTACTAATAGATTAAATACCACTTTAAAAAGACTACATAAAGTTGGGAGAACCATGTTAATCAGGGATGGGGATTAAATGATGGGTCTTGTGCCACTTCGAAGATCCAGCCAGTTGCTGAATGGGGAGATGGGGTCAGATTTTTAGCTGGCAGATTTTCATTTCTACAGTACTGAGGAGAGGAAGTGGAACACCAGCAAAGGCTCCTCTGGCCACTAACTGTTTGCTAATCAATCAATAATAGAGCCATGATCTAGGAGAACTGCCAAGTCTCAGACCTGCTCTTTTAAGAGTGTGACTGTCCAGAGCTAATGCAAAAGCAACCAGGGAGACAAATGGCTTTTGAATGAACAGTGCTTCCATCTTCCTAGGATTCAATTTAAGCTTCTTTTGTCCTGCCCAGTCCCTCAAAGCCTCTAGACACTGAGTGGAGATTTCCATGGCATCTCTAACTCAGACCAGGGTAAAGATATAAAACTAGTTCATCATATTTATATTTATAATTCACACCAAATTGATTGATGACTTCTCCCAGCAGTCTCATATTGATGTTAAATAGGATTGGAAAAGGTCAGTTTACGTTCCAATTCCAAAGAAGGGCAATGCCAAAGAATGCTCAAACTACCGCACAATTGCACTCATTTCACATGCTAGTAAAATCCTAGCTGGTCAAAATCCTACAAGCTAGGCTTCAGCAGTACGTGAATCGAGAACTACCGGATGTACAAGCTGGGTTTCGAAGAGGCAGAGGAACTAGAGACCAAATTGCCAACATTCGCTAGATCACGGAGAAAGCACGAGAGTTCCAGAAAAACATCTACTTCTGCTTCATTGACTATGCAAAAGCCTTCAATTGTGTGGATCACAACAAACTGCGGCAAATTCTTAAAGGGATGGGGGTACCAGACCACCTTACCTCTCTCCTGAGAAATCTGTATGCGGGCCAAGAAGCAACAGTTAGAACCGGTCATGGAACAACCAATTGGTTTAAAATAGGGAAAGGAGTACGACAAGGCTATATACTGTCATCCTGCTTATTTAACTTATATGCAAAATACATCATGAGAAATGCAGGGCTGGAAGAATCACAAGCCGGAATTAAGATTGCGGAGAGAAATATCAACAACCTCAGATATGCAGACAATATCACCCTAATGGCAGAAAGTGAAGAAGAACTAAAGAGCCTCTTGATGAGGGTAAAAGAGGAGAATGCAAAAGCTGGCTTGAAACTCAACATTAAAAAAACTAAGATCATGGCATCTGGACCCATCAATTCCTGGCAAATAGAAGGGGTAGAAATGGAAGCAGTAACAGACTTCATTTCTTTGGGCTCCAAGATCACCACAGATGGAAACTGCAGCCCTGAAATTAAAAGATGCTTGCTCCTTGGGAGGAAAGCTATGGCAAACCTAGACAGCATATTAAAAAGCAGAGACATCACCTTGCCGACAAAGATCCACATAATCAAAGCTATGGTTTTTCCAGTAGCAATGTATGGCTGTGAGAGCTGGACCATAAGGAAGGCTGAGCACCGAAGAATTGATGCCTTTGAACTGTGGTGCTGGAGAAGACTCTTAGGAGTCCAAATCAGTCAATCCTAAAGGAAATCAACCCTGACTGCTCATTGCAAGGATTGATACTGAAGCTCAAGCTCAGATACTTTGGCCACCTAATGCGAACAGAGGACTCTTTGGAAAAGACCCTGATGCTGGGAAAGATGGAAGGCAAAAGGAGAAGGGAACAGCAGAGGATGAGATGGTTAGATAGCATCACTGAAGCAATGAGCATGAAACTGAGCAAACTCAGGGAGGCAGTGAAGGACAGGAAGGCCTGGCGCAATATGGTTCATGGGGTCACGAAGAGTCCGACACAGCTTAATGACTGAACAACAACAAAAAAACATGGGGAGAGAGCCAAGCCTTGTGGCACCCTACAGAGGAGTGGCCAAGGGAACAACTATTTATCACCCAATGCCAGAGACTGGAACTAACCATATAGGCAGGAGTGGAATCCTACAGAATAGTGCCTCCCAATCCTTATGGGTGATCAAGAATGTTACTATGGTTGATGGTATTAAACACTGCTGAGAAGTCCACCAGGATAAGAAAGGTCACACTCTGTCCAACCAGATCTCAAAACAGATTATCTACTAGAGTGACCAATGCCATTTCCACCCCACACCTAGATCTAAACTCAGTCTGAAAGGCTCTAGATTCATCTAGGATGCTCTGTAACTGTCACCTTACCACCTCTAACATCTTCCCCCAAAAAAGGGAGTTGGAGACCAAGTAGAACTTGCCTAACATGGTCGAATTGTGAATTGTTTAGGAAACATTTCATAGTGGGCCTTCGGGAAGATCTTCTAATAATTTGCAGTTGAAATTACACTTAACGTACCAAAATGCTCCAACAACAGTTAAGACTTGACACCGGGCTTCTCTTAAATCTTCAGAATTTATATTGAAGGTTCCCAAAATATTGATCATTGGAAGAAGATTACGTAGTATTGCTGAGCAAACTTCTTGATCCCGGCGATAAAAGGAACATATCTCCCTATAAGAAACAACTAAACATTTGTATCTCAAAATATAAATAGCAACTTAATTTTATTAAGCAAGATTATTTTCTTACGGTAGAAGCTTGAGTAATGAGACAACATAATCTTCTGGCAAGGGGTTTTCTCCTCTGGGAAGTTCCTTCAACAAGACTAAGTACTAGTACAAACCACAATTGAAGACATAATATCAGAATAGTCCAATGTTTTTGTTCAAATGTATGAATGTAACAAATTCAAACACATATATATTCAAGATGTAATTGTTTTATATATTACAGTAGTATATTAGTATTCAAGAAAGTATGATTAAGGGCTTTATGTACCAAAAAGAATTCTCCATTTGCCAACATTTATTTTTTAAAAAATAAACCTATGCTCAGCTTCGGTAGTATAAAGGTACATATATCAATATGCCGATGATACCCAGTTATACATCTCCATCCTGGGTGACCTGAGTGATGCCGTTGACCACCCTTTTGCGGTGCCTGGAGGCTGTGAGGGTCTGGATGGGGTGCAACAGGCTTCAGCTGAACCCCGATAAGATGGAGTGGCTGTGGATTCGAGGCCCCTCTGTATCTGAGGATCTACCATCTTTGGTTCTGGATGGGGTTGCACTGCCCCGGACAGACCCGGTGCATAATCTGGGAGTCCTCCTGGACTCACGACTTCTGCTCGAGGAGCAGGTGGCAGTCATGGGCAGGAGGGCCCTTGCCCAACTTTGTGTGGTGCACCAGTTACACCCTTTCCTGGATCAGGAGGCTCTCTGGTCAGTCACTTGCACCCTGGTCATCTCTCGATTAGACTACTGCAATGTGCTCTACATGGGGCTACTGTTGAAGAGTATCTGGAAGCTACAGCTGGTTCAAAATGCAGCTGCGCAGACAATCTTGGGTGCCCCAAGAATGGCACATGTAACACCTCTGCTGCGGGAGCTGCATCGGGTGCAAGTTTGCTTCCGGGTCCAATTCAAGGTGTTGGTTATCACCTTTAAAGCCCTACATGGCATGGGTCCAGTTTATCTAAGGGACTGTCTCACCCCCATCACATCCATCCATCCCACCCTGTCAGGCAGAGAGGGCATGTTGCGGATCCCATCAGCGAGGGAATGTCAGCTGGTGGGGCCCAGGAGGACAGCCTTCTCTGTCGTTGCTCCTGCCCTTTGGAATATTCTACCCCCAGAGGTGCAGTGGGCCCCTATTCTCCTCTCCTGGCTTTCTGGAATGGGTTAAAGATCTGGCTCTGCCAGCTTGTGTGGGGCAACAAGATTCTTAATCAACCCTGGGGGTGGCTGGCGCTCTGATGACACTCCCTGAGCTACTTGCCAATTAATATCAACTCTTGGATTACATTTATTTTTATTTATTCAGGACTCTTCTATATTGTATTTTTAACTGATTTTAGATAGATAGATAGATAGATAGATAGATAGATAGATAGATAGATAGATAGACAGACAGACAGACAGACAGACAGACAGACAGACAGACAGACAGACAGACAGACAGCTCTGCACAGTGATCCATATCCTAATATCTTCTTGACTGGGTAACTGCAATGCACTCTACATGGGTACTTCTAAACAAGCTGCATCCAGAGTGGAACATAGCTGCTTGATTTTCAAGAGAAACAGGACCACATAACACCAGATCTGAAACTGCTGCCCTTAATACCTGTGAGCTATCAGGCCCAATTTAAGCTGCTGAAATTAATCTATAAAATCCTAAACAGCTAACAATCCAGATATTTACAAGAGAGTCCCCTGATGATTTTATTGTGATGGCTTTAAGTCTCTGTTATTGTTTTCTTGTCACTCTGAATTTCTCTGAAAGAAAAGCTGGCATAGAAATAAAATAAATAATAAGTTATACTCCAACAGCATTTAAAAACAGAGAGCTAAGCAGAATAATATTTCATCACTGTACTTACCACATGTAAATGTAGAGGTTTAATAAAATCAAATGAATTTCCATCTATTAGCATTAAGAGTTTCCTCCAAATTTCGGAACATCTAAAGGGAACCATTTGCACTGTGGTTGCTCTGATAGCTATACACAAGAACTTCAAAATATCAAGAAGGAGCAAATCCTGTTTAGTCAGATGTTCTTCTGATAATGGACTTTTGGCACCTGTGTGATGTGATGAATGTATAGAAGCTATGAAAACACAGCTCTCAAAACTTACAATTAATTATCTGTCAGGAAGCCATAACCAACTTCATTTAACTAGAATGCACACCTCCTCCCTGCTCTCCTCCTACCAATCAGCATACTGGCTACCACATATAAAATAAAATGAATCTGAAGTAAAGTTATAACAGCTACTACAAAAAATGTACTAACATAACATTGGCATGGGGAGAAAGCACATGTTGAATGACCAGCATGTAGAAGTTTGAAAGAGCCAGAGACCAATAGAAGAGAATATGTGTAGCTCAGGGCTGAATTGTGGTTCTCTGAGCTTGGTTGTTTTCTTGCAAATGCTTCATTACCCAGCTAGGTAACATCTTCAGTGCTAAAATGGAATGGGTTTGCTCTCTCTTTATATACTGTGTCATGCCCTGCCAGTGTGGGTGGGGGTGTGGGTTTTGTTTTGTTCTATTTTTCCCTCTGGTAGTTCCTTGATTAGGGTATTGGGAAACGTCTCAGAAACTACCAACAGACTATCACAACCACATGGCATCGTCGTAGCACACAAACCAACTAAAGCCCTCCAAAACATCTTAAGCAAACCAAAAGACCCAGTAGCCCAAGAAGAAAAAACAGGACTCATCTAAAACATACAGTGTAAAGACTGTAACAAACACTATGTAGGACAGACAGGCAGAAGGGTTGCAGAGTGTATCCATGAACACCAACTAGCAGTCAGAAGACATGATGAAAACTCCTTAATCTCACAACACATGGACAGACTGAACCATAGTTTCAGCTGGGAAACTGTCAGCATCTTAGACCAAGCTAAATCCAAAAATGCGAGGGAATTCTTGGAAGCTTGGTATTCAGACAAGGCAGCCATCAACAGGCACATAAACAGCATCTACACACTATTCAAAAGAGACAATAGAAAGGAAAACAAAAGACCAGAACATCTCCTCACCAGCAATCATCACCCAGATAAGCAGAGACTAACACCAAGATTATCACCAGACATACAATCAAGCAGTAAATGATACCCTAATCAAGGAACTACCAGAGGAAAAAAATAAAACCCACACCCCCACCAACACTGGCAGGGCATGCCACTGTATATAAACAGAGAGCAAACCCCATTCCATTTTAGCACTAAAGATGTTACCTAGCTGGGTAACGAAACGTTTGCAAGAAAATAGCCAAGCTCAGAGAACCCCAAGGATTCCAAAGAGCCAGAGAATTAGTGTTTATCAGTGTTTGTTTATAAATACCATGTTTATTTAGATAGGCAGCATTGCCCTGCTTTGAAATAGTTAATTTTTTAACTTAGTTAAAATAGTTAAAAATAAAAAATAAATAACTGAACTAACTCCTCACCATCTCAGCCTTTTCAAAAACTGTCACACAGTAATTTTTTTAAGTTTCTCCAAAACAACACAACTAAACCATGAGATGATAGGTGCAAAGTCATTCAACAATCCTGTGTGTCTAGACACCCTAATTCCACCTCCTGCAGCTTGGTAGTTCTCAATGCCACTACAGGAAACCTTTATTGGTGCCCTATCCTATAATCCCAATGTATGAAAGTTATAGGAATTCCATATCCGGTGTGCCTTTCTGGCAAGGAGAAAAAAAGGAAAGGAGAGAATTTTTTTCATTTTAAATAGTTACACTTTTTTTTCCACTTTAAATAGTTACAGAAGAATCACTAATGGAGAAAATTAAAACACAGGCTTGCTCATATCACAGAAAACATCTTACAGAACCTCCAATAGAAAAAAATACAAGATAAGACTCTGAACAGATTTCAAAATTATGCTGATCTGCTACTGTTTAGAAGCAGCTGTGTAAAGAACTGCCAGTTTGCAAAAAATACAAAACTGAGTTTGGATAGAGACAATAATCACTAGTACACATAATCATCCCTTAGTGACCATAGTTAGGACCAGTAACTCGGTCACTAAGCAACATAGTCGCTAAGCAGAAAATCTCATGACTGCAACTGGGCTTACGACTTTACTTCCCCTTCAGTCGATAAGCGAAGCAATGGGGTCACTAGTGAAAAATCACAAGATGGTGACTTGCAATTTTACTTCCACCTTCCATATTGTACAGTATTAACTCTGCTTGTCACAAGTGAAAATGTGCACCGGTAGTAAAGTATGTGAATGGTGATTGCGTGACTGAGGGACACTGCGATGCTCGTAAATGTGTGCTGGTTGCAAAGCACGCGAATGGTGATCACGTGATTGCGGGACACTGCAATGGTCATAAATGCAAGGATTGGTTGCAAAGTTATTTTTTAGCACCGTCATAACTTCAAATGGTCACTGCACAAGGCAGTCGGTAAGCAAGGACTACCTGTACAATAAATGAGACTTAAGAGAATAGATGGCTCTTGGAAAAGAAGTTACTTCTGTGCCAATCTGTTATCAAGAAAATCCTTCTTCCTGCAAATTCCAAATTTAATCAGAAGTTGGACAACAGTTTGAATTCTTTCCCCTTACCCCCACCCCAGGATAGAGCTTCTTGCTTGTCTCCCTCCTGCTGGAGAACTACTTTTTCAAAGGCAATTGTTTCCTATCTGGAAAGGTAAGGGTTGTGAGGATCCTTCTTTTGTAATGTGCTAAAATAAGTCTCTCTTCTTAAAAAGACCCTACTTGAGACACAGGGATGTATATTCCCTGTCCAAGAAGAAACTGTCTTGTGAATGCTACATGGCATCACAAAAGTCTTTATTTTATAACTTCTCATACAAATCACAGTATTTTCTGATGTACTTTTTGAGGAAGTCTGCTTCAAGTACTTGAATTATACTTCTTTATCCCCCAAATACTATTTTTTTCTAAAAACATTCAATTGCCACAAAAATATACATCAAATAGACTGAATATACCTGTCAAGGTGTGCAAGTCTCCAACTTCATTCACTTCAGCAACTTCATTACACTCATCATCAAACAGATCAAAGATTGTTTGATTTCCTTCTTCCATTCTACTTTCTTCAGGAAAATCTTCCATTAAATCCACTTCTCCAGCTTCACTTGACTTTCCAGTAAAAAACATCTAACAGAAGGTATTTATTTACTATCTCTCTTATAATAAGAGCAATACACTATAATAAATATATGATAAATTTATATAACTGTGATTTTTATGAACTTAAGTTAACATCCATTTACCCCTCCCCTCCAAATAGCCCTAGATAAAAGCTTGACAACATCTATCTTTTTGCTAAAATCTTGTTTCGGTTTAGAAGCTTCACTTCCATGTGTTCATTAAAGTTCGAATCTTGGTTGACTCCTTTTTACAATAAGGTTTCCATAAAACAGGGATGTTTGCTAAGAAAGTCATCTTAGAATGCAGTAATTAATCTTGTAATTTAAGTAAAACAACACAGTTTTTCACACTGATTTTGCTTGGTTGGGAAATTTACATAGGACCAAATCTACTACTACTTTCTACTATATCTTAATACCTAAAGCCAACATGAAACTAATATGACTACAGCTCAATAATTGTATGAAAATTAGTGGAATTTTTCATTTTGTTTTCTATAAAACTAGAATAAGCTATTTATAAGGATTTAAATTATTCTTATACGCTGCATACTTTGTAACCAATTACTTGACGGTTGGTAGCAGAAGTATAGTTACTGTAATTGAGAAAATAGTCATAGGTGAGATTGTAACTGCAGTTTGTTAATCAACCACTTGCCAGAGATGTTAATTTTGTTTCTGAGAAGCAATGAAGTGGCAGTAGAGGAAATGCAGTTGTACAATTCCTAACAGAAATAGAGACACTGGATGTTGCCATTCAAGGTGTCCACAACATTTAACCTTCTGCCTTAAGTAGTGCTCTCTCTTGAGTAGAATGAACTTTAAAGTCTTTCCCTGCTCACATTATGTCCATGTAAGTGAAAGAGATGAATTGTAACAATGACGTACCTTTGCTCCCTACCATCTTTACAAGAGGTGTGCAGATAGAATGATGTAAGAGTAAAGAGAAAGATGTGGAAAAGGGCAGGGAAAGTAAAAGTATTTTCCATTTGTTTAAGGAAAACAAGGGAATCACAATGTGCATACACCACATTGATTAGAATCAATTCTTCACCCCCGATTAACTGTACAAAAGATAAGGAATAGCATGTTCAGGACAATAAAAGTTGCACTGCACATACATCTCTGGGAGGGGGAAAAAACCTCACATTGTATCTACTCACCAGATGTTTGCAGATACTTGCAAGATCATTCATCAGCTTTGATGTTAACAAATGCAAGAAGATGCTGGACAAACTCTTTTTGGGGCTATTCTGTTGGAACAGAGTAAGAATAAGAGATAAAGACAGCGCCCTCTCTCCTAAGGTTCCAGAAAACTTTGAAAACCTGGCTTTGGTCCCAGGCCTGGGGTTGATGTTTATGATTTGTTCAATGGCCTCTGCTTTGTTTTGTTAATTTTGGTGTCTATGATATTATTTTAGTTTGGACTGTCTATTTGATTTAATGTTTTTAGCAGTTTTTCATGTTTTCTCTAGTTTTGTACGCTGCCCAGAGTCCACTGGAGTTGGGCGGCCAATAGATTTAAATAAATAAATAAATAATAAACAGCAGAAGACATATTAATTATAAAATAATATCATGAAAAATTTGGCTTTTTGCACAGTAAAATAATCTGTAGGCACCTGCAACCAGTTCCCTGTTCATCCCCATTTATCTTGTAATTTAAATTCAGTGAGAAAAGAACATCATTTTCCTGTAAGATCAGTACCATGCTGACAATACTTAAAATTAGAGAACCTGATTAAATTTCCTTTAATGAACAGCAAATGTCCCAGGTAAAACGCAAATATCCCAAGTAAAATTACGCTGGATAAAGACTGTAAGTATTATTAAAAAGTAACTTTCAAACTGTATGATAAAACTTTAAATAAACTGCTACCTGAAAAGTAAGGACCATTTTCAAAATCAATCTCTTTTCTTTAAAGGCAGCACTGTCTACATTTCTAAAACATACCTACCCATTTTAAGTCTTGTAGAATCAGCAACTGAAGAAACAGTTCACAAAAGTCTCATTGTACACACTGAACTAATAAAATATTTTCAATATTATGTCAAACAATATTTCCTTATTTTTCTGCAAAATAACTGGGTATGTGTATGTATATATGAACATTCATAAATAATTAAAATGAACAAATTGGTCTTAATAATAAGAGATCCTCACATGGAAACAACAGGCATAAATACAGAGATTTTAACTCTGCTCATACTCAGATTGCTCTACAACCAACAAATGTCTCACCTGGGTACAGTTGCATAAACAATTAGTGCACTGTATTATTAAATTCCTCAATGAAACAATTTTTGAATCTTCATTTAGCTTGTTTTTAGACTGAGAGATGCTTTCACCCACATAATTAAAAAAGGACTGTAAAGGAAGAAAATAAAATGATTTAAGAGGTTTCATTTCAAATATATAGATATATAAATACAGAGATAATGGATATATATTGCCCTTACTCCACTATATCCATCACCAAGTTTGAACCTGCTAAACAGAAGCAGCTACAATTGTTAATTTCCTGGTGATCACCCCTTCCGTGCTAAGTATATCCAAACTTTCTTAGCTTTTTTCAGCTAGATATTACTCATGCATGAATTTTCTGCATGTGAAATCACATTGCACAGGAAGATTGAAGTACAATGTCTTTGTGAAGCCACTGAGCTTTCAATTTGTACTTACTGCTGAAAGTTAAAATTAGTTCTTAACTGATTTGTCAATTCTATGACCAGCACCAAGAGGTTTTTTGAGAATAGTAAGTTGAATTAATTTATAAATTGCCTCTTTTAAAATACTGGCTCTTAAATGTTATAATAGATTGAACACTTTCCAAAGACAATGCAAGAATCAGGTTAACTCTTTATTCACTGCAAATTTAATTGATTATGTGCCATCAAGGCGATGTCGACTGTTTAGTGACCACATAGATAGATTTTCTCCATGATGGTCTATCTTTAACCTGGTCTTTCAGGTCTTCCAACAGTGCACTCATCACTGCTGTAACTGAGTCTTTTTACCTTGCTGCTCGTCATCCTCTTCTTCTCTTTCCTTCTACTTTTCCCAGCATTAAAGTCTTCTCCAGAGAACTAGGTTTTTGTATAATTACTCAATGCATGTACATCTACATTACTGAGAGTACTGGATGTATCAACTGGCAGTATGATTTTGTTGAGGAGTTAAGATTTCAGGCCACTGAGGATGCATTTGAAACAGGCCTGGTTCACTTTTTCTTTAAGGTATCTAAAACCACATTTCCTCCCCTTCACACTACATTCTACTACAACATTCAGATAAGAGGTTGGAACTTTTATAAGAGGATGAAATTTCATTCATGGGCCATTGCAGACCATTCATGGACCACTGCAATGATTAAAGAGTAAATACTTATGTGCAAGATAAGCATGCATAAAATGTCCATATGAAGTACAGTCCCCTAAGTCCTGAGAGCTAAATTCTCTCAGGACTTAGGGGACTATACTTCATATGGACATTTTATGCATGCTTATCTTGCACATAAGTATTTACTCTTTAATCATTTTTGTACAGTATTCAAAATGTGCACCAATATGTATTCTTGAGTAATTTTTCTACAATATAAATTAAATTGTTTTTCATTTAGACTGTAGCTAATAAGGAATTAACCTGATTCTTGCTTGGTCTCCTTTACTAAACACTTTGCAAAACAATACAGGTAGTCCTTGGTTAACGACCACTTGTTCAGTGACCGTTCAAAGTTACAACGCTGAACGAATGGTACTTACAACTGATCCTCTAAGTTCCGGCTGTCCCAGCACCCCCCACATTCACATGATTGCTATCTGGGTGCTTGGCAACCAGCTCACACTTACAATGGTTGCAGCATCTCATGGTCACATGATTGCTATTTGCAACCTTCCCTGCTGGCTTCCCACAAGCAAACTCAACGGGGAAGCCTGCGGGGAAGGTTGCAAGTTGCTCTGGTAAGTCTCTCCTATGTGGTGCCTCCTGGCCACCCAAGCACCCTTCCCAACCTGGCAGCAGCCACCCCAAGCCCCGCCACCCTTTGCTGACCACCTCCACCTGGCCGCAGCCACTTTCCTGCCTGGTGGCCTGCTTTCAAGCTGCCTGGGATTTGCAACTTCCTGCCAGTTTCCCCATTGATTATGCTTTTGGAAGCTGCCCGGATGTTGTGAGGAGGTCCTTGCTTAACAACTTGCAATCCTCACTTTACAGTGGCAATGAGGACTGCCAGGATTGCCATCACTAAGCAATGTGGTCATGTGATGTTGTATTTTATGACCGCATTGCTTAGCGACAAGAATTCTGCTCCCAATTACCATTGTTAAGCAAGGACTACCTGTAATAAAAAAACATGCACCCTCTTAATACTTCTCCAAAGGTCACAACATTCCTTGATCTTATTTGCAAATTATTTATTCCTACAGAACAATCTTGTCTTCTTTTCCCACCATTACCCATCCTGGAGGTAAAAGAAAAGCATACAAATAGAATACTACAGAGAAGAAAAACTATCCAGGATGAAGGCAGAAAATGAATTATAAAGAGGATGAAACCTGAAGGATCTCATACATTAAAGGCATCTTCATATGTTTCTTGAGATTATATCATGGAGATATAATACCTTATTCATATCAACTAGGAACAATTCCCATATGAATACCTCTTCATATCAACTAGGAACAATTACTTTAGCTTAAATCAAAAAGCTCTACCTTAGCTTTCTGAAAAAGATCCAATTTACATGCTTCTTCTTCTGTAAGAATGCCAGCATAACAATAGCAGCCAAGAACACCAGTCAAGATGCTGGTACAACGCATCAGAATTTCCATAGATATAGTCTGAAAAATAAATGAATTGCATAAACCTATTTAAAACTTTGTATTAAATACATTCAATCAATAGTTATAATTTACATAATATTTTAATAAATTATAGATTACTTAAATACAATTGGTAGGCATGATGAATTTATTTTTGGAATGTGTTAATTCAGACTTTCACTAATGTAAAACATGTAAAAAAAACTGAGCCTACAGGCTTGGATGTTATAAAACAATGAAAGACACATTTACTGAAAAATAGAGCACAGTAAAATATCTATCAGTTTACCAAAATTATTGATTTCTCTTTATATACTGCATAACAACCAAGGGAGTTATAGGGAGATGATGGTGGAAAGAAGATTGATGCTAAACAACTTAGAAATATCAGTATTCACTGGCTGCACAGATTGCTAATTTTATACAATACCATAAATTTTCTGAAATGAAGACAAGGATTTCTCCCCCAAAGTTTATCTTAAAAATGGGGTATCAGATTTGTATCAGTTTGATTGCTATTCAGCTCATTGAAAAGCCTGTTACTTCCTCTTCTATCGCTGGTCTCAAATCAACCAGTGAACCTCTGTTGTCCTGAGCAAACATTATTGTCAGGATCCTGCCTGCTAACAGCAGATAAAGGAAGGGAAAAAAAGATACTCAATCCTATTGCTTGTGCCACTACCATAATACAATTTTCTCTCCTTGCATAATTTCATCACCTTTCTAGTGAGAAAGACTCTAGGCAGAAGACACACTCTAAGCCAGGCTTCTCCACTTCTTCACCCCCCCGCCCCAATGGTTGGACTTCAACTATATCCATCACACAGAGTTTGCAACATCAACTAAGGGTTCTCCATGAGCACTGTAGAGATTCAAATCATGGGATTCCCCCCAGTGCAAAATTATCAATCAAATGACCATTTGTACAATGGTGAATTTACATGAAGGTTTCAGTTCATGGTGTCAGCATTTGGTGAAAAGTAGAAACTCTTATTATTTCTCCACCATAGTGCTGCAACATCACTACCTCACCTCTAATAAACAAGTGAACTGGGCAAATCTTGAAAATGCAAACTAGATAAATGAAGAGCAACCCAACATAAACAATTCTCTGTTTATTTCAGGGGCAGGCAATGTGCTGCCCCTAGGCATCTTGCAGGATGATTTTTTAAAAAAATTAATACAATAAATAAATAGAGAGCTGGCAAGCTGCAAAGCAAAGCATTACCTCTGCCATTATATTTCCCTGCATGAATGTTCTGGGCCCCACAAAAGAACATGCTCAGCCCTCTTGGGGCTTAGTTTGCATTTCTGGTAAGCAAAAGTTTTCTGACTGGTTACCCACATCTGTAGACAGACCAGTCTCCCATGGTGATCCCTTGGCAAATCCACTTCCAAATGCTCTCAATTTGCTCTATGTGCCCCTGGCCTAAAAAAACTGCCTATCTATTTTATTAATTTTACTAATACTGAAGTCTACTCATAAATATACAGGAGACAAGTCAGACTTTAATAACCCCGTCACAATGAACAAAGAACACAGGCTTCAATTTGCTTTTCTGGCTTACCTCAAGAGAAACATTGCTAAGCAGCTGCTCTGACATCATCATAAGATCATGTTTTAAGGTTTCTTCAAGCTTTTGACTGACAACAAGGCTGGAACCAGAAGGTTTGTTTTCTGATACTTCATCTGCCATATTTGTAACAATATCAATTTCATTGAAGGTTGTCTGCAGGTAAAAAGCTTCAATTTCGGAAAGACTCGTTTCTTCCTTCTCTTGGGTATGTTGTGTACTTAATAAAATAAATTTTATCTTCATTTATTTATCATTTATTAATGAGCATCTGACAATGGTTAAAATCCCTGCCACCCAGAAAGGCCAGAGTCATGTGATCTCTAAGTTTGGTACATGAGATTTGTGCAGTGTTCAGAGCTCAGTATACTTAGTCAGGCCCAAACTGGTTAGGGACTCAGTCAAATTAAACTAGAAGCTCTTTTATTATCAGTGTCCAATCATTCCTTTTAAACTAGGTTTGTGGAGGTACTTTAGTAACAAAAGGAATACAAAGTTAGCATAACAAAGGAGGTGACCAAGGCTGAAGTATACGGCCAGAGAATAACAGCAGCTCAGGAAAAGACAAGGATACAAAGCTGAAAAATAATGTTCAGCCATAATATGGTTCGTTGGCTTTTAATTTTATGTAACATATAAAATTACTATTATGGTTCAAAATTTTGTACAAACAAGATCTCTATGACACGTTTGACAAACCATAGTTAAAAATCCTGGCTTAGAGCAAAGTATATAGAACCGAGAGGAGCTAAATAGCAGACAACCAGTCCGAGGTAGTGTCTAAAGTATCCGACTGTGAATATCCAGGTTTATATCCACCATCGGCCATGGAAACTCACTGGGTGACTCTGGGCCATCACTCTCTCTTTCAGCCCAACCTACCTCACTAGGGGTAAAATGGAGATTCCCAGATAAACTGTCTTAAGCTCCTGGAAAGAAGTAGAGTATAATTCTAACAAACATGCAAACAAACAGCTCTGTCCTCTGAAAGGGAGGGAAAAGAACAGGAGGAGTTTAATGGCAACAACTTAGAGATAAAATTTAGATCACATGATCCCTGTCTTTTTTGGGCAGGGGTTAACCTACTCCTGTATGAGAAAACAGTATTCATGCATGGATTATATGTAAGGAGGGGATTCCTGGTTCTTAAAAGAATGTCTTTAGAGTCATAAACAGAACCAAACAAACTGACACAAAGAAACAAAAACAGACATTATGTGTGACTAAATTTATGTAGTCCAAATATATTTGGACACAAATAAGAGTTTTCATCAAAGGATAAAACTGAAAAAATAATGTTCTGCCTTTTTCAAAGCAAACATTAACTATTTTTATTATCAGTAAATAACTCTTCTCAATCAATAGTCCTAAATATGCATTGAGTATATACATTTGTGCAAGTTTGTATCTATATGTATCCAATATAAACAATTACATGCAAATATTCTGATAGACAAAATATCAGATATATACAAAAGTGAAAGCATGGTAAAATAAAATGCAATCCCTTTTGTAAAATCTCTGAAGGAGCCAATCACTGTACAGATATTCCACTAATCCTTAGCTCAAATATTATATCTATTCAGAGACCTAGAGGAATAGTTTCAAGGAACAGTAACAGTCAATAATATTGCTCAGGTAAACTGCTTTTGCCAAGTTTTCTTGATTTCTAAAGCTACAACACCATGTGGCATCAGAAGCTGCTGATCAAGCAATACAATGCAAACTGTGTGTGAATACTTTTTGGATGTTAAAAGATATTCATGCATAGTGTTTAAGTAGTACATAATTTCCATAATACTATATAAGTAGAGCATGGTGCATATAAACCCATGCTATGAAATAACCTAGAGTGGTACTCGGTTTTTTGTAATTAACATTTAAAATTATATTCAAGTTATGAAAATTATTTCATTAATTTTTAAAAACATACCATTCTGATGTATTGTGGAAAAATGCCATTGCTGCTCTACAATTTTTCATAGTCAGACTTACAAGGATTTTCTGTAATTCTAGCTTAGGAAAGTCACTGAAAAAAACAAAAAAAACAAACAGCATACTTTCATGATGCAACATACCAGTGTTTTTATATGTTTGAGTACTGCAATTTTAATAGATTCAATAAAGGATGCATATGAAGGTCTAATTTTTCTGTGCATCAAGTATTTCAGTGGGAAGTACTTCCAACATCACCCTCAGCTAACTCTTTCTTAAAACAATCCATCTGCTATTGGACAGAACAGAATATAAACTGTTCACCAAAAGCACTAACTATGAAGATAAAATATTTTTGATACATAATATGAAAGCAAGAGTAATTCAAGAAGCCCATGACACTTGGAAAAATCCATCAAAGAGGCCAAAAGAAGACAAGGTGGCTAAATCACAGGTGACACAAGCAGGAGCTTACAAGAACTGAATGAAAAATTACTGTTACTGAAAAACAATCCTGGAGAAATGATGTTCATCAAGTTATGAAAAGTTGAAAATGACTGAATAAGAAGTGAGAGGGGAAAGACACGATTTATGAGATTTAGATCTCTTCATTAGGTCCTGGACTGAAATATTCTCCCCAATTCCAATCTGTGGCCAAATATATACCAAAATATTAGATTACAATAAGTTAAGTAATATCCTTTCTTTTTTGCTGGATAATCACTCAACATTTATGGGCTCCAGGTTTCTTAAAGAAAGCATACACGCATTGTTTGGTACTAGCAATAAAGGTCCCAGTGATCATTTCAACAGAGTCTCGGAGTTCAAATACATTATAACTTTTCTCTGTGCAGACTGTGACACCGTGTGCTTTTCAGTTAAACAGAAGAAAAAGAAAAAGGATACAAACTGTTAAAAGTACAGAAAACATTGAGCCAAAACAAAAAGGAGCAGAAAAAGGAAAAGTCAGAAAAGCAAAAACAGAGGGGGGAGCTGGAAGGAGCCAGCTCTTTCCTGATTAAGGCAGGGTGGGAACTAGAGCTAGAGAAGAAATCTAAATTACACAACCTGTTTTTTGTGCTTATAAAAGTTTTCACCTACAGTATGTTTGGATACTTCCTTAAAAGTGGAAAACATTAGATATTCTTCATAAAGCCCTATGTATTTAAATGCCATTCAATTGCAAAACAACATAGAAAGCAAATTGATCTGAGATAGGCTTGTTCTACTGAAAGCTCTCACTAAAATATAGATTCGAAGCCTTATTTTTATATTATCCTGTAAGCTTAACTTCAAACCAATTATTTTTTGAAACATTTTTAAAACTAAGAATATTTTAAGACAAACTGATTTAAATTCTAATCCACTATGAAATTTCAGCCAAGTAGCACTTTAAACTTACTTACTAAAGTTAAATTAAAAACAAACAGCGAAGTTTGATTTCCTCTGATGAACAACTAATTCTTTTTAGGCTGCTTGATTTCCTGGGCATACCTGCACAAAACTGGAGGGAGCTCCATGCTGTCTTCCATAACTTCCTCCACATAGCAGAAGAGAAGCCATTTCACAACTCGTTCTTTTAGTGTATAAGCTGCATTTCCTTCCCAATCATTTTGAAATGATCCAGTTTTCGAAGTTTCTGGTATTTCTACAGCTGTCATTGCTGATGCCAAACACTGCACAGCAAAACTAACAAATAATAACAACAGTAAGTACAAGCACTTGATTTACCGCTCTGGTATTCATATAACATCACCAGTGAGTGAATTCAGATTCCAATATTCTCCTTCCCATGGCCAAAACCACATCATGTTTAACTAGGATTCCACCAATCAGAATTGGAATGCTAACTGGAATTTGAAATAGGTTTGTAAAATGTAATTAAAAAGCCAAGTGATAAAGAATGGTTAGTTAATACAGATATAATTGTCAGCAGTAGTTAAACTTCTTACCAACCCTGTTAGTTTAGCCAGCGCTCATGCTATCTGGTGAAGGCATTAGGCTAGGAGAGATCAAATTAAAGCTAATCAGAAACAGTTAGGGGTAGTGAATGCAAGACCAGAAAGGGGAGAAAAAATGCATAATCTTAACTATACTGTAGTTAAAGTATCAGGAACACAGCAAGTTAAAGTTGGCTATGTAAAATATGTGAAATCAGCCATTTTGTTTAGTTAACAAACAATGCTTAAAAAAGCACAAAAAGCAGTTTGACACAGTGTGTAAAGCCAGCCTGTGTTCTTTACTATCCAATCAGTAATTCATTATTTGACATACAGCACTCTTGTAATTCTGTCACTCCTTCAAGGTAGATCTGACTAGGACACCAATGACATGAAGTCCAGTACTACTTTTACTGCAAAGCTTTAGTAACAGAATCTTGCAAGTCTGAATGCACTTCCCCCCTCCCTTCCTTTATTTTCATGTGAACTAAGAAGGGGCTTGTCTGAGACATTTACTCACATTACTTTCTTGGCTGGCGGTCAGGCCCCTTTTATCTGACCATTCCCTTGGTAGTGGTTCTTCTTCCTGCCCTTCAAGACCATTCCCTCTGTCCTCTAGATCTACATATTGTTTTTTAAATCTTACTTTGAAAAAAATGGAAGTAACTGTAACAAAAAGTTCTAATATACTTTCTTCTTACCTAATCAGTTTTAAATAGCTACAAAATTGGTTGTTTATGTTATAAAATGCCCCAACATAATTTCTAGCAAAAAATTTAGTAGAATTTTATCTAAAATATCACCATAATTATACAGATTGATCAGAGATCCTAGCCTATCCAGGATTGGCCAGAAGCTAACTTTCCAGATCTTATTTTATTCCAAGATGTGATACACGGATTAATAAAAATGGGCAAAGCTAAATTGCATAGGTAGCAATTCCTCCTCATAAAAAGCTCCTCTTTTCAATTTTTTTACAGACTTTCCCTTCCACATTTATGGAACAGTTTTTCCAGGACATTGATACTGCTTAAGGGACGAGTAGCAGGATAGGAAACTCACCTTTCAGCTGGCATTTCTCTAACATAGATATGTTTACTCAGAAAGTTTCTGTTAAGTCTCAATAGTTTTATACAATATTCTTCCAAGAGTTCACAGAGCACACAAAGTCAAATCCAATTAAACTTCATAATGTAGCATGAAATATGATTTAGGCTTATAAGATTGCATCTAAGTTAGGTAAATGATTAAAATTACTCAAAAGGGGTTTCCAACAGATCAGCATGTGCTTTTATTCTTAAGTGACTAGTAGAAGTCACAATTATGTCATAATGATATCACAATACATATTACACTATTTTCCTTCACTTTAGGACATCCATGCTAGTACTATTTAGAAAACAGAACTAAAGATGAAAATAATTTCTTAAATACAAAATTGATATGGCCTTAACTAAATTTCTAGCACTTGTAGTGCAGGGGCAGACAATCTAATAATGTTGCATGTTTTGAATTATATCTGTCATAACGTTTTATCACTGGCCAGATGAAAACTTGAAATTGAAAACCACGGGAGGGTATGAGTTGCTTATCCTGGTGTACTACTTTGAAATTAACATACAATTAATAGTTGAGTATCAAAATAGTTTCATTTTACCTTGATGGCTTGCATGCGGAACCTGTAAATATCCTCCAGATTTCTTTGTCCATTGTTATTAAATTTCTTTGAAATATGACTCCAAGCAATTCAAAGCTTTCCATTTCAGTTTGTCGAAGGTTTAGACTACGATCTACTAGAGACCAAATTCTGGACCACGTTCGCTGCAGTTCTAACTTCTGTGTGACATTTAGGTCTTTATTTTGGCTTTGACAAAGTGCAACCTCTTTAAGACATCTTAATACATAAGGGGTCCGTTCTCCTCGACGCTGCTGTAGTAATAATTGGTATAGTATATTAAGTAAATCAGTCAACTCATTGTCAGGAAGGCTCCTGGGGTACTTGGATACTAATCTGGTGGTAATCTGCAGCCTTGAAACCAAAACATCAAAGATCATTAAGAAAAAGTAAATAACTGACACTTTTCAGAAATAAACTAGAATATTTTTCTTTCATTCTTATTTACCAAGGTATGACATCAAAACTATTCTGTGACTTTTGCAAGTGTTCTTGAATCACTTCCCAACCTAATTCAATTCTCCTACGTTTGGATGGTCCTTCTCCATCTCCAGCCTCTGGCTGAGTAACTGTATATAACTGAGTTACTTCCAGGACTCTGGTGTCTTGAGTAAATACCTTATTTTAAAAAATAAGACATTTAAAGAATTAGAGAAATGTTGCTACATATTTTACATAAAAATGTGCAGTATAAAAAATTATTAAGACTAAAATATTGTGTTTCCAAGATCCAAATCCATCTAGTCCAGAGATGGGCTATCCATGGCCACTAGATGAACCCTAGCTCCAAAACAGTCCCCAGAACATCTTCAGATCACACCAACAAATTTAAATGATATGATTTTCTGCAGTTTTGCAGCAAACTAAAGAGAAATTGTATACATTAAGCTTTCATGAGGCTTAAAAAAAATCAGTTTTGTCCCTTAAAAACATCCCCAAAAGTAAAAAAAAAAAAAAAAAAAAAGCTGAAAATGTCAATCCCAATAACAATAGCATGTCATCAGCCACACCCCCTGGAACTGCTGAAGACTTTTCTTTTGAATCAGTTAAGGAAAAGGGGCTGCCCAACTGCATAAGATCAAGCAGACAGGTCTCCTTTGTACTGCCCCAGTGAATGCAGTGGGACTGTTAGATCTCAGAAACCCTATGTAGAATAGTCATATGGGAGTATTACCTGGTGACAAGAATCAGCCATTAACTCAACCAGGTTGTCCTTTAGAACAATACTGCGTGAGCCTGAAGAATATTTTCCTCTGCTGCTAATAAGAGTTATCTCATTGGCTAACAGATCATAGAGGTTGTATAAAGTATTTTGCCATTTTGCTGAGCTGTATGCTCCTGTTTGTACAAGAATTAGACAATTTAATTTTAATCCAACTTATTACATATTACCTATGCAAAAGAAAAGGAAGGTATGCAATGATTTTAAAAGTTCATTATCAATTAGCAATGCACACATGTCTAGTACAATTACACAAACATTTAAGCAAACAATACTGTGAAAAATTATGACTTATTACAACAGAAAAAGACACTCTCAGATCAAGCTGGATTTCTGGTGACTACATTGTACATCAGAGAGCCAGTTTGGTTTAGTGGTTAAGGCATCAGGCTAGAAACTGGGAGACAGTGAGTTCTAATTCCGCCTTAGGAATAAAGCCAACTGGGTAACCTTGGGCCAGTCACTCTATCTCAGCCCTAGAAATCAGGCAATGGCAAACCACTTCCAAAATCTTGCCAAGAAAACTGCAGGGACTTGGTCACTAGGAGTCAACACTGACTCAAAGGCAAAAAAGAAAAAAAAGGTACATCACTATGCTGTATTCTTGGCAAAAACATAGAAGTGATTTGCCATTACCTTCTTCCAGAATACTTCCCACTTTAACCTGATGATTTCCTGATGTTCTCCTTTACAAGTTATTAAGATTTCCTGTTTAACTTACAAGCTGAACAGGCTGACATTTCCCACAACATTTCCTCCCAAACATTTCCAACACCAACATACAAAAATTACATAAAGCCCTAAAGGATTCACCCCATATCATTTCACAGCTTTCCATGTACCTTCTTCCTGGGTTTTAGCTCCATGTGGATGATGAACACAAATCTGAAACTGAACAAATTGAATGATCTGCTCCTTCAA
This sequence comes from Python bivittatus, assembly GCF_059951505.1. Classification (NCBI taxonomy): domain Eukaryota; kingdom Metazoa; phylum Chordata; class Lepidosauria; order Squamata; family Pythonidae; genus Python; species Python bivittatus. The sequence continues at coordinate 18,026,931 of NW_028277056.1, read as the reverse complement.
AAAGTCTTTTGGTTTGTAATGAGCCCATATAAAAAGCACAGTTGATAGAATTTCCTCTCCTAATTTGCAAACTTGCATTCGGTAATTCATCGCATAAATGGGGAGAAACACGTTAATGGCTGCAAAAATGTGGTCGAGGCCTGCAGGGTTTCTTTCTTGCCTACAGTATAAATACGAAATATTTTTATTATGAAGAATCTAACCATAAGATCTATGACTACGTGTGAAGCTACAACATATTTTATTTCATTTATTTACTTCCTTTTCTCTATGGAAGCATACATGCTTTCATATTTCTCCTTGAAAATTATTACTGTAAAGGTAAAGCAGCATTATCACAATCCAGATGTGCCATGAGACACCATAAAACTTTAGAAAAGATTACAGTTATTGAACACTGCTACTGAAGATTAGCAGTTTCAAGTAATTCCATAGTTATCTACAGTTACTGTTTATTGTCATGAAAAGAAAGGAACCAGTAGACTGAGATTACAAAACTGACTAAATGTAATACATTCTACCTTTCAGGAAAGATCAAACAGAAATTATGGTGCATCCTGAATTCAGAAGAAGCTTTTTTTATAAACCATTAGACCAAGCAGGAATCAACACTGTAATTCTTAATAATTAGCTGAAGTAGACATGAAAGACATTTCATTTCATACAAAGTTCCATTTTTTTTAATTCTGGCACTATAGAAATATGAGAAATAAAATAATTACAAGTAATTCAAATATTTTGACATCAGAATGATACAGAAAATATTTAAATCAGTTAAAATGAGCTCAGCTGTTATCAGATTAGTGGAAAATTAAGCTCAGAAGATGTTTTGCAAGTTATCATTTTACATTCAAATTTGATTCAGCCAAAGAAAATGGTATTTACCTTGCACGGTGCATAACTTTTGAGAAGAAGTTCAAAATATCTGAATTGAACTTGTCAGTTTGGAAACAGAGGCCTCTAGTAAGTGTATAGATTATTCTAGCCACCAAAACTTTGTTAACATCTCTGGAAGGATTGAGAAATAGTTCAAAGTACAGGTTTTGGAGATCTAGAGGAACAACCAAATTCATATTTATTAACGAGGTTACAAATGATTGACAAGAGACAACATAACTAAACATTTTGCATATTTTCAGCCATTCATTCCTGCATGTCAGAGATGGGTATTTTTTAAAAACAGATTGGAGGTTGCACTTTTATTATGTTGTGGAACAAAACATAAAGTTATGGGGTTACGGGAAAAATCTAATGACACAGCGATGGTATTGTAATGCAGGGCCATACATATTTTGTCTGTTTTGAAAGGAATTTTAGGAAGTAGCACCCAGTGACCTTAATTTGAGCAAAGAACCATGTCTATGAGTTTTAGTAGAGTCAGCTTGATCAATAAAGCCACTCTGATCAAGAAGAAAAGATTATCAACAGTAAAATATTATTGTCTGGGATGTGCAACTCTTTGGATCCAAAACAGAAAAAGCTTGCATACAACTTTTTTAGGGAGCTCCTAAAGGCATAGACTCTGCCCATGATGGTACCAAAGCACCTTTCCTACTTTGAATACAAATAGCTGCACATTCCCAAGTATCATCATACTTAAAATGTTTAGGTGTAACTTACAGATTAATAAAGTCCAAGCAATATTTATTAATTTAAGAAATCAATTTAAGCAGAAATCTCAAGAGAGAGAAAAATCTGAGCTGAAAAAGGATGCTATTCAGTGACAGAGGTAATTAACAAAAGAAGATAGGCATTCCGTAGTTGGTTAATGGAACAATTCACCTCCCTCAAACAGTAAGTTATGCAGTCATAATGTTCAAACTTTGTCCACAATATACTAGTGATAGTTCAACACTACTTTATGGAAGCCAGAGTCAGTTTGCCTCAATTTGGGTAACAGCCCAGCAGCTGTTTTTATAATTTCTCAGCCTGAAAATGGACTCTTCTCTTCAGCCTTGGACTTTGAGGACCCAGCTTCTCCTACCCTTCTGTCTTCCAGGATCGCTAAAGTACACCAATAAATGTAAGATCTTTAAGAATTACAAAGCAGTGTTAGCATTGCCAACCATCTTATGGCCTTCGGGACAACTGCTTGTTTCCTGAAAAGGTTCCAGGCATTATCTCCTGCTGAATGCTATTCAAGGTCTTGATAGTTATTTGCACTGCTGTAACCCTGACTTGTTTTAATTGATGCAGTTCTGTTTTCTTTTGGCATGACACAGAACTATCATTTTCTCTGGGCTACCACAGAAGGTCAGCAGTTTTTATGAATTCAGGGACACTTGCTCCTGAGCATTTATACAAGTCCAGTCTTAATGAGACAGGAGTCATAACTACTAACCTGACCACTGTTGTGGAGATATTTCACACCAGTATTTCCTCACTTTAAGAATGTCCTTAAGTAATATGCTATTACAATCGGCCCCATAAATAGCGTATCTTGATGACTCATTTAGCGTGTCCATTACATAACTCAGAAGCTCTTGACATTTTATTCTGGGGGCTCCTGTGTAGAAGCAAAATATGAACGTGAGCTTTTAGCAAAGCGGAAATAGTATATTTGTAAGTTAAATTTGAAAAGATCAACTATATCTGCAAAGGTTAAAAGTATCATGTTCTTTAGGTATATACATGAGCATTTCATGGAATGGAAATGTGAAATAATTTCCAAAATCTTTTTGTACTGTCCAAACAACAACAATAACAATAATTTATGCCCTTTGCAAAGGTACAATACAAATCTTGGTTTCATAATTTAATTGTATTAGGATTTTTAAATGCTTAATAGTTTACCTTAAAAATAAATAAATGGCAATCTAGACGTTACGTTTTGCCAACATTAAGGGCTGCCTTTCTTTCTTGGTATTGCCCAGACTAGAGACTCTGGCTAGTTTCTTTTGCAACCAGGTCCATTAACCAATGTACAGAACTATTAGGATGTGGCAAGTTTTGTTTTAGAGCTCTTTCGTCTAATGGCAATGTGTTTCTCCCAAGGAGCCATCCACATACAACTTGATTCAATGAGAAGGGAAGAACCAGGAATACAGAATGCAAAATCCACGTGAATTTTATTTTAATAACAATCACAAATTACGTTCCTGCCTATTATTGCCACCGATCTTCCTGCAAAATTATCTTTTACCAAGGGAGAAAAAAGTGAAAGAGTTCCCAAACTGCCAAAAAGGCAAACATATTTTTTTCATTTAATTTATTAGTTCAGATAATACACCATCTTTCTACCCACAGGATATTCAAGGCAATTAACGGTATAAAATAAAATATAAACAGGTATAAATAATTAAAACAGATACAATCTGCATTATTATTTATTACATGATAGAATGATAGATAAGGTCTTTACCACAATTCTTTAAAGTCTTAAATATTTTTACAGAAAAGACACTCACTTTTATTGGCATGCGTGATGAAATACTTAACCAAACTACTGATCTGCTTCATCTTTTTCTGTCGTGTTGCTTGGGTTGATGCAGCGGCATTAGGTTTTGCTACCCTGACACTCTCAGCCTCTTTCTGAATATATTTCTGCAAAAACCTCCAAAAACAATAGACACTTTCAATAGATACATAAGCGAATTAAACAAAAATTCAATCACATATTTCAGTGTAAGTTATTCTCCGATATTGCCACTCCTTTACTAGCAAAATCCCATGTAATTCTCCACAGCCTGCACTTTGGCAAAATAACAAATCCACCTGGACAATTAATCATAAATTAAATAAGCTCCTACTCACATTGCACCACATTTTTCAGGGTGAACTATAGTTTTATACTTGGTATTGGTATTGGTAATAAAGTATTGGTAATAAAGTTTCTGGCAAGTTGGGAATGGAACTAAGAAGATTGAGAGATGATCCAGTAATCTGAATATCCATTTGCAAAGCTAACATAATGCAACATTACATTTTTTCTAGAATTCAAGTCATCACAGTTAGAGCAGTATAGTATAAAGATGAACAAACTTGTCAATCTTCTTGGCATAAATGAAATAGCAAAAAAACAACAACAAAAAATCACAAAAGAGCCCAGTGAGATCTTGTAAGAGTTTAAGGATTTTGCAAAATTTCACTGATTTTAAAAGTAATTTTATCAGTGAGCCCATGCAGCCATGACTGCCAACCCTTGCCAATAAAATATTGGGGAAAATATTGATAAAAGAACAAAAGTATCAACTTGGAACTTGCGGACATCCACAGCATGCTAAAGCAGTGTTCACAGCCACCTTTAATTCTTTTATTTACAGCCAAAATTTTGTCAAATCTTATTTTAGTGTTGAAAATCCTGAGGTAAGATAATTAAATCTCACAAGATTTGGGCCACTTTTAATACAATTATTTTTGGAAGAGTGCCAAGCTATCACACAAAGTTGCATAATGGTGGTTGGGACCTGAGAAATAGTTGTTGTTGTTTTTTTAATTACTGAATTTACACTGAACATTAGAGCAAGATTATTCTGAATACAAATTTAAATGTAAAATTCTACCAAAAAAGGTTACATTAAAAAAAAAAAAACAGCAGCAGCTCCAGAAGATCACAGATGAAATGGATTATACCTAGACCCTCTTCAGTCAGGATTCAGATCCAGTTACGGGACAGAAACTGCACTAGTTGCTGTGGTGGATGACCCTTTTCAGGATCTAGATGGGGGGAATATATCCCTTTGGTCATATTAGACCTCTCAAAATTGTCTGATACCATTGTGTATAATATACTTCTGAAGCACTAACAAGGACTGGAATTTGGAGGCACAGATTTATGGTGGTTCTACTCCTACTAGAGTGGGCAGGTAAAGTCATTTGTTATTAGGAAGGCATATAAACTCATGGGAACTCCAATGTGGAATTCCACAGGGCTTAGAGCTCTTATCTATGTTGTTAGCATCTACATAAAACCAGCAAGAGAGGTCATCCATCAATTTGATGTGAGGTATCACAAGAATGCTGATGACACTCAATTATACATCAATACCCTGAGCCAAGTAGTCTAGATTGGTTGTACTTCTCCCAAAGGATTAGTTTGTGACGTTGGCATCCCAGACTTTTGGTTCTTGCTCAGGCAGCATGTGGAAACCATGTGGTGGGGATTACCCAGCTCTGGCTGGTGTGCCAGTTAAGGCCCTACCTGGACCACCATATTCTGACATCTGTAACTCATGCTCTGATCACCTCCCATTTGGATAACAGCTACACTCTAACATCAGGCTGTCTTTGAGGATGGCTCAGAAGCTGCAGTCAGTACAAAATTCAGCGAGTAGATTGTTGGCAGAACAATTCCACTACCATAGAATTACACTGTAAAATTGCTGCATTGGTTGCCAGTAGTCTTCATGTCCCAATTCTAGGCGCTTTGTGACACAGAATTAAATCTATGCACCTAGTCCACTCATGTAGGGAGGAAATGCTGGAAATTTCCCTCAGTGAGGAGTGTGTGTGTATGCGTGCGTGCATGTTCAGACCCACCTAATGCAACTGAGGGCATCTATCTTAGTTATTTCTATTTTACTTACTTTGTTTAGAGGTTTTTATTCCTTTTTGTTTTGATATTTTATTTCTCTTTCTTATATTGTATGCTACCTACAGTCCTTCAGGATAAAGATAGGCAACAAAAACCATTGCTGACAGTAATCTTTGAATTCTGGCAGAAAAGGTCTAAATGTTTGCTTCCATTTCTATTATTTCATTATTTATTTATAAGGAGGGACTTTGGATCTTGGCTGTCTGTTTTTGATACACAATAAATATCCTACCTGAACACAGCATCCCAGTTCATCTGTTTTCCATGTTTGGAGTCAGAATTCCGATCCAGCTGCTGAACTGTTTCTGGATCACAGATAAGATGCTTGAACTTCTCGATTTCCTTCTGTACTTGTACAGAAACACAAAAAATAATATAATATTCCCACACTGCAATGTCGTATGTTGGAAAAGGAGTGAAACTTACCTTTCTTTCCATAGCTTTGTCACTTCCAAGCTGACGACAGCAAGTGAGCAGATCATGTATTGCAAAGTTCATGGTTCAACGAAGTTGTGAATGTACTCCCAATATGAACCTACGTTTGGAAAATGCCAGTAAGATTAACGACAAAAAGTAAGAACTGCACTGGATCAAAGCAAGTTCCATAGAAATTTCCCCTTTAACAATCCATTTAAAATATTTAATTGAGCCAGCATAAGGCATTGCTCCCAAAATATATATCCATATTTTCACCAAGTTGATTCTTCCTCAAAACGTAGGAGTATTTTCACCCATATTGTGATATTCCATTTCATCTGGTTAATAGAGTTTAAAATATTCTTATCTACTACACAGATTTTCTTAGGGATTATGATTTCCAGGTATTTGACAGATTCTGGACAACAGGAAAAGCCTATATTTTTACCTACATCCTTCAGAAACGTAATACCAACTTATTGTATCCCCAGAATTTTTATAATGGTACAATTTATATAAATGTGAGTAAACATTGTTTATAATCCTTGGGGTTGTAATTACAAGTCCAACTCAGTAGAGGACCCTGACAAGGCACTATGTGGTTGGTGGCAGACTGCCTGGGCTCAAATCCAATCTGTGAAGGAAGTCTGGTCTCAGATAAAGAGATTTCTCTCTGGGAGAAGCAAGAAAGTTGCAAGGCAGCAAGGGAGAGCTCAGGATTAACTGCCCCTCTTTGCAGGTCCTCTGATGATTTCAACTACTGATATAGAGGAAAAAAACCACTTTTTAAAGGAATTTCTATTCTGAGACAGAAGTGGTGCTGGTCCAAGACAAAATGGAGGACCAAAGAGATGGTTATGATAGTCAAGACCAAAGAGATGGACAAGAGTCAGAAAGAGCCAAATAAAGGAGAAAAGGTTGAGCCAAGTGGTCTGAACAAAAGGATTGCAAAAAGTTGATGGCACTGAAAAGTATATACGTATTGCTTTGATTAACAGAATGGTTCTCTGTGCATTATAAACCATTGTTTAGTAAGCAAAAATAGGTAAACCACGGCTATGCACAGTGTGTTATTATGAAACTATTTTTCATTCATATGGTCACTATTATATATTCCTAATTACATACTTGGCAGAATAAAAAAGACAACAGAGACATCACTGGTCTAAAGCTCAGATAATCTAAGATAGAGTTTGTAAATCACACTAAGTCATAATGTGGGTTATTTAATTTTGATTTAGTATACTATGTGAAGTCAATGAGTTTGATTTGTATATGATTATTCATATACAAATGAATATATGGACTGTGGAGAAGTTCTGAGTGTCATGCAAATCTATAAGCCAGTTTGTTGCATAAATCATGGCATGTTGTGTAATGCCATGGGAATATGTGAACTCAATCTACAATTCAATCACGGCAGAAGGTTATGGGTCAGAGGAAGGAGACAAAGGAAAATTGAGAAAAGCAAATGAAATCCAGTTATATTACACAGAATGGAGGGAGAAAAGTAAAACACGCTTACTATAGAAAATGTATGGAATGCTTCAAATACCTCTGAATGAACTACTTCAATGCAACCTGCTTTCTTCTCAAGATAATTTCATAAACACTTATTTTGAACTCCAGTTTTAGGTGTCACCTACCCACCCATTTTGCTTTTTTCACCCTTTCATGCTTCTTTTTCTAGCATTCTAAGCAAATATGTAAATAAATGTGTAACGTGCAGCCTTACAAATAATTTAACCTTAAATCCCTCGAATTCAACACTTGACACAGCAGTAGGGCTATCTGAAACCTCCATGATTCTCCTGCGTAACTGTTGAGGCACTTCCGTGTCAGCGGCTTTGCTTTGACGTAGTCTTCTCCAATAGAGTCCCAGATAGCCATAGTGAACTACAGTCCCAAATCATCCCTCTACTGCTGTGTCTGTCGGACGGGGATGATGGGATCTACACTCCCACAAGCTCTGGAGAGCGCTAGGTTGGGGGAGAGAGAAACCTGAGCCAATGTCTCCATCCATCTGAGGAGGGAGGGAGGGAAGGGAAGAGGGAGAGGGAGAGAGAAACACCGGCTCGGAAGCCGACGGAGCGGCACAGGCCCCTGTGAGGACAGGAACGCGAAGCTGCTGAAGGAGGCTCGCGCCGGGAAGGAAGAAGCGGACCTGAATGTCACCCGCGAGCGTTCGGTCTCGTGCGACTCCCGCTACCTTGCGCTCTCGGCCATCAGGCGCGCACGCCGGTCGTTTCCAACGCTTCCATCACCCACGTGGCCCCGCCGAGGTAAAAACAGAGGAGCGGGAAAACGCTTCATTCACTTCCGCCCCCGGAAGCGGAAAAGCGTTTGTTGTGGCTCCTGAGACCGGAAGTCTCGAGCAAGGGGGTGGGCTTAGGCTTCTGCGCTCGCTCTCCGAGGTTTGGGCGCCTTTCTGAGTTGAGGAATCGGGGAGGGGGAGGGAAGCGGTCGCCGTGCTGGAAGTGGTCGCGGTCGCCCCGCCGGCGGGTGAGGAGGCGGAGCCCTGTTCCCGTTTTCCTCGCCATGTTACTGCCGTCTGACGTGGCCCGCCTGGTGCTAGGTAAGCGCGGAGAGGGACGGGGTCCGAGGGAGGGCGGTCCCCTTCGCTTTCTTCTGCCCCGCGGTGCTCGCCCGGTAGGCTTGCCCGCGAGGAGCTGAACTGCGATTTATTCAGTTGACCCGGTTTTATGGGTTCGCACGACACCCCGGACGAAATACCGACCCCGCGGCCTGGGTTCGCCCAACGCGCTAGACTGAAATGCGAGGGCTGGTTCGGGGCTCGGCGTGTCGTAGGAAGACGGGCAGCGCCGGTGTAGGACTGGCAGATCTGGACGGGAGACTCTCTGCCGTCGTTTCTCCGAAGAAGTGACGGGTACTTCCCCAGGCGCCCTCCAGTAGCCCGTGTGGCTGTTGATATGCTTTCCTCGCCAAGCCTGACTCGTCCTTAAAATCCGTCATGGTTTTGCATCGTTTAGTACCTAACCATATTGACAGAAGCTGGTTCTTCTTTTATAAAAATACGTAATTTTAAAAATGGATGCCGTTCGAAATCACTTCCAGTGTGAGATATTTGGGCTGGGCAGTGCCTTGGGGCTTCACTTTCACATGAGTTCGTTTGTGTATGTGGAGAAGATTCCACTTGGACATCGATGCTATGCAGGCTGCACGAGTTCCTAATAGAGAGATGTAGGATTCTACTGTCGAGAGATTTAACTATTGGAGCTTTTGTGGAAAGTCTCTGAACCCAGAAGAACTGATAACTTGAAATTCAACTGGACAACTTTATATTTAAAAGCCAGTAATTGAGCATGAAACTGAGCAAACTCAGGGAGGCAGTGAAGGACAGGAAGGCCTGGCGCAATATGGTTCATGGGGTCACGAAGAGTCAGACATAACTTAGCGACTGAACAACAACAACAACATATAGAATACTCCTGGTAAATAGGGACAATGGAAACATATTAAAAATAATGACAGAAAGTAACCATCCATTGTCATTTGCCCTGTGTTATGGAGGATAAGCCTGTCAGTACCTGATACTGATAATGGCTAATGCTACACAGTATATCCAGTATTAGAAACTGTATGCCTTTAAATTCCCATTTTCCAGAGAGTGCAAACGAAGGGTTCATTGCGCTCATATCCTGCTTGCAAGCCTCTTAGACATTGGCTCCTGATGGAATAATTAAAGCTTTGGCATGATTGAGCACAGCTCTATAGTTGTTGTTGTTACTATTCTTATATTCCTATAGGAAAGAAAACAGGGCATAATTTTCTAATAATAAGGTGCCTTGCAGCCTCTTCTCCTGAAATCTTATTCTTTATCATTTACCTTTTGAAGAAAAATGGATGTAGAAGGTCAAAGTCTTTTCACCATACAGTGATAAATGTTTAGGCAACTAGACTGAAGAATTTTTATCACACATATACATTTGTAGATGCAAGCTTTCACATTGGACAGAGGCAACTAGATAGCTTAAATAACTTGAAAAGTTCTCTGTTTTTATATTTGTGGAAATTTGCATAGTACAAAATTGTTTATGTTTTCTTTTATATATCCAGGGCAGTCTATCTTCACCACAAGGATCTTGAATTTAATTCTAAATTATTCTTTTTCCATCTTAGTAGCAAATACAAAAGAATAATCCATTTGTTGTTTTGTTGGGCTATGCTTCCTTTTGTAGTATTTCTGGCATTGTTGGCAATCAACAGGGTTAAAAGGTTTACAGAAAGATGATAAAAAAGAAGGCTACAAGCCATTTGTTAGAATTTATTCTGTGAGGCACATCCTTCACAGAATAAAACTGTGTGTCTGTTTTCTTAAAATGTTCCTATAAGTTTCTTCACTGTCTTTGGAAAGTGCTTGTCAACTTCTGTTAAATGCATTCACTTAGAATCCACTCCCATCAAATGAGATATTCCATTTTAATTGCACAACCTTAAATGATACATAGTAGATTTGTTTACATTTAAAGAAAGAGTATTTATGAAAATGTACCATAAATTATTATTAAATATACTGAATGTCACTTCCTATACATTTGAAATTATTTACAAAATATAAAGTACACAGTGATAGCAGATTAAAAAATACCTAAACATATCCATTGTAGAAGGAAGGCAGAAGGGAAAACAAAGGTAAAACTCACAAAAATGATAACCATTCAGTCAACATTCACACACAGAAGATGTTGTTTGAACTAAATGGGGAATATTATACATACATCTTTATTTACAATCAAACACAGATTTGTAAAGTGCCTTTAAACTCTAACAAGAACTGTACCATGATATTAATGCTATTTATTAAACTTTTTTGTTTTCTTTTCATAATGGTGCACAGGGTAGGAAAAAATGCTTCTCTTTTGCAGGTTATTTACAACAAGAAAAGCTTTTAGCCACATGCAGAGCCTTTATATCAGAAAGTTCAGATTTAAAAGAATATGCAGAGCATTGTACAGGAGAAGGCTTTGTTCCAGCGTGTCTATTGGTAAGTAGCATGTATTTTTAAAGAAGGTGATTACTCCTCTTTATAATCTCTTAAATCTTGCTATATTTTTTTCAAGAGAGTTCAGGATAATTAGAATTTAACCTTATTTATTAATTTATTGAATTACTAGGCCGCCCAACTCCCGAGCAACTCAGGGTGGCTTCACAGAAATAAAAGACAACACTTGTCTGAGGGAACAAAATAACTTTATTCTACATCACCGCCAACTTAAAGGGGCACATCCAAACATTGTAAACCAAGGCATGGGGGAAAAGTCAAGTTTTTAAGGATCACTTGAAGGTGGGCAAGGTGGGAGCAGTACAAATTTCTTGGGGGATGCTGTTCCAAGAGGCAGGTATTGTGACAGAGAAGATCTGATGACATAGCATCAGGGGTGAATGTTGAGGACTGGCAAAAGGAGCAGTCTTGCCATTGATCCTGCCAACCCTGAAAGTGGCCCTTCCTCAAATTCCCACCATATCTCTTATAGAAAGTAAAGGAGATTGCCTTGATAGAAATATGCAAGAACTGTTACCTAGGCAAAGAGGGCTGAAACATTCTTTAAAGTTCTGGGAAGCAAGCTAATATTTGGAAGCAGCTCACAAAAATGCCTCTCTAATTCACTGGAGTATAAGAAGGAGGAGAGGGACAGCACAATCAGATTTGCAAGATTCTGTTATTATAGAGTATAGTTCTGGTTTTCATGTGGAGTTGATTTTCTGGTCTGCTTCATGTGGCTAATATCTTCTCCTGCCTGTCACTACACAATATGTACCTGCCTTACCTCACTCCCATCTCAACCTCCCTCAACAATCCACCTCCATCTTCCCAGGCCATGGGACCCATCGAACCCACTACTACTACACCCATGTTCAAGCCCCCGCCTCTACGAGGTGCATCTGCCTTTAGCATTCAACAGCCAAGAGGCCTAGCTAAGAGGGAGCTCAATAATATAAACATATACCTCACAATCATTCACACACACACACACCAAAATCTCCCAGTCCACAAGTCCAGTCCAGAACACATAACGGTTAAAGGTTAGTCCCACTTCTGCTGACCCCTCTTTGGCACACTGCATCCCAGAGAGGCCCAAGGTCCCTACTAAAGAGGCATCACTGTTGTTCTTAGATTGAAGTTTTCTCCATACTACAGTTTGCCATAAAGATAGGGTAGGTGCTCCTAAATTCTTTTGGGAAGTGACATTTTTGCAGTGCTTTATTATAATAGGTTAATGTTGTTTTTTTTCTTCTCAGTCTCTGTTTGGAAAAAACCTAATTACCATATTGAATGAGTACATAGCAATGAAATCAAAAGGTAGGTATGGGTAAAGGGAGTGGAAGATGTATGCCACTTTTTACTGCTAGCATTGGTTTGCTTTGACTACATTGAGGCAATACTGATCTTATACAATTGAATGGATGGATGTATTTAATCAAAAGAAGCATTTAAACCATGCCTTTTAAATACGTTTGATATGACTTAAAGATAGTTAGAAAGCAACATATCAATTAGAAAAATAAAATTAAACAAAATTGACCAACTGTGAGCAGCAGAGAGGAAAAGAGCCTTGATATCAATCACATTGAGTGAAAAATACTGAAATCAATAGTGATTTTTAATCCGATATTGGAACATGGAGTTTCTTGGTTGAGTAACTGTTGATTCACAGATTTTCCACTTGTAATATCTTTAAATTTTTTACAAAATTATGTCTAATTTTTTTTTAAAGAAGCAACAAATGATGTTCCAGCGATGATGTCATCTTTATGGAAGAAGTTAGATTATACACTTTCTCAAATCAGGTAATTTGAATGTAGTGTAAATAGTCTGTAAATCTGACTCTGCTTATATTCTTGTTATTGACGTTACAATTTTCACATGCTTTCTTGATGGCACAGTGTCTTTCATATTGCTATCCCATGGATGGCCCTAACTGATTGAGTGAAGCCTGCAAGCCCAGTGTGGCTTTCTCGTTAAGAGCATACTGGCAGGGGAACAGGAGAAATTACCTCTCCTCCAGCACCACTAACAAATGTGGCTCCATTGGCAGAAAAAACATAACTGGATTCTACTCTTTAGATTTTATAAAATCATTATCATCCTGTAAAATAATAATATCCAAATGCTAAAATAACAACACTATTGGAATTCAGGAAAGCTATTAAAACATGGCTATTTCAACAGGGCTTTGAGGGGGAAATGATCTGAGAGAGATTGCACTTGTGGAAAAATATGTTAATTCAGGATTATACTTGTTTAACATATGAATATTTTATTACTAATATTGTTTATTGTTGACTATTTTTGTTATTTCAACCTTATTTACATATGATAGAAATGTTAGCTACTCAGTTGATTGACAACTGGAATGGTATATGAACCTAGTAAATTAAATTAATAAACATCCTCACTTAAGTTATTGTGGTCTTAGTTATAACAATTTAACTGCTGTTATTTTTGAAAATCCATGAAGTAGATGTGTATGTAATGTGTCAAACTAAAACAGATCTTGACAACTGCAGAATACTCATCTTGGTGACTATTATAAGTCAACAGTGTGATGCCTACAGGGTCATAATTCCAATGCCAATTGAAAAATAAACATCCCATTTTAAATGACTATGCTGTAATCTTGCAAGATTGTCATGCTTTGTCAGATTCCATTGTTCTTCAATGAAATTACCCAAGATTTCAATTTTTTGCAATTTTCGTGAAGTCGCTGAAGTATTGTACAATTTTGGCATTCTTGCACAAGGCTATATTGGTGAAATTGCTGTAAACTTTGCAGAATTTCAGCATTTTTTCCCTGTCTCAATATTGTATAAGATTGCATGATAGTGCTTGCTGCCAGGAAAGATTACTGATTTCTGAATTACTGATTACTGAAATAGCATAAAACATATAAGAAAACTGTCAGTTGAAACTTATTTTTATGCATTTATCTCTACATGTGGTTGTCACATAAGTATTCTAAATTTAATATTTTGATGTACCTATGTGCTGCATTTTTATGTAAACTAACAATTCAATTTTTGCAGGAGCATGCAGAATTCTGGTGGATTTTCTGCTCATCAACGGAGTATGTATTTGAAACTATGTTACGTGACTTGACTTGTTTACCTTCAAAAGCCTTTCACACCTTATTTAAATCATAGTTACTTAGAAATCAGTCTCATTAATTTCAGTGAGACTTCATTCTAATAAAGCATGCTAATGGAGCTGCTTTATATTGGACTATACAATATAGATATAAAATCCAGATTTTAGAAGTTTATTTACAAGCACAGTCTCCCTACCCTTTCTTCAGTCATCCCTATGTAATGTTTTTCCATTTCCCTGGGAAAAGCTGCTTGTAGTTTTCCACGTCCATGAGGTGAGGGGTGCTGAGGCCTGGAGACGCTGTTTTTCAATGATGGCACCTACACCCTCCCTCTGGAAGTTAGATAAGGCCCCCTCTTATAGCCTTCCAAAAGTGGGTTAAAATAGCTTTTCCGGAGAGTATTTGGGGATAATTGGCATGATGCTATTATGATCTTTATTGCTCCATATTGTTACTATATTATTTTCTTATTGTGGATATTTCAATATTGTATATTTGTTTAGATATTTTATTGCTATTAACTACTGGCAGTCCTTGGAGATTCTGTTGACATAGAAATTTAATGAATACATAAGCAAGCCTACTTTTTCCACTTCTTGCCACAATAATAGTTCAGAAAGTGCAGGAGCAGGAGATACACTTATGACTCTGATCTAGAAATGATCTAGAAAAATACCATGTACTAATTCTGTAAATTTCCATTAGTTTTAGATTATATAATCCTGGAATGTGGCAACAAATTCCTGAATCTGTGTAACTATCAAGATAGCATAGCATTGATTGATGCCAGTTATATTTACCAACAGAAGAATAAATGCTTTCTGGCTCAAAATTAGTCATGAGTGAAGGAATGAAGAACAATAGCCTTTATTTCAAAATATTTCAATATAAAATATTTTTATTTAATTTATTTATTTTATGATTTATATATATTTTAAACTTTGTACACCACTCAGAGTAACATATGTGAGATGGGTGGTTATTTAAATTTACCAAATAAATAAATAATGAAAGGTTCCTTGTTCTTTTTTTTTTTAAAAGGCCGCACTAGAAGTGCAATTGCCGATATGAAAAAGCAGAAGTGCCTTCAACAGTCAACCTCTTCTAATTTAGGATCATCACCTGCAGTTTATCAACCAGGACAACTAACTTCCACTGCAATGACAGCCACGCAAGTTATTCTTAAACCAATTATAACTTCAAATCTGGCTCAGGCAAGATTGAATTCTTCATCTGCACATCAGGGCCAAATTCAGGAAAGCCAACTTAATAGTAAGTTTAAATGAACTTTTCCTTGAGTTGGATACGAACTATAAGGAAACTATTGAGAAAACCATACGACCACTATAACATTTCCTTTCTGGCATTGAATGTAGGGAGTATAGAAACCCTGTTTCCATTGAAAACAGAATATTATTTAAATCCTCACATACCAGGGCTCCCTGTGGGTTCATAGGATTTGATAGAAAAGTCAGTGAAGAATACTATTTCACTCTTTTTTCTTTTATTAAACATCTAGATTCACTTTCAGATGCATTCCTCTGTAAAGTTACTTACGGTCCTGCCAAGCCAACCCTGGACCCTCCCATCTTCTCTTAGCCACTTTTACTGATAAGATGCAGAAGAGAACCTCCGCCTGAGATTAAAAATGCATTGAAATTCAATTATTTTTCCTCCTATTGAATAGTGCAGCCTAAAGCTTCTCTAAGCATGCATATATTTGCAAGACATATTTTTAGCTTATTGTATGTGTTCCCCTCTGTGTTTCTAAATGCTCTAAATATTACTGTCTAAAATGAAGGAAGAGCCTAAAGATACTAGCCAGCATTTCCTTTAGTCAGTTAAGCAGACAGCTGGCTTTTTTCTGTCTGGGAAAACCTCTACTCTTCTGTCATCTTCAGTCCCTGAAGGATCATCTGCAAAGGGTATCCTTGGTCCCTTGCTGCATTCTCCTCTTCATCTCAAACACATTTCTCTGCCTTGTGCCCTCCTCTGCTTCAGATAATTTTCACCATCCCAGGTACAAAATGTGTAACACTGCCCAGTCCGTTTTAGGATTACTAGCCAATCTGTATGCTAGTAATCTTCAGCAGCTAGTTTTGTCTAGATTCATCTTAGTTGCTAGCCAGTACAATTCCATTCCAATTCTCTCTCCTTAACCTCCTTCCTAGAGCTTCCGTGGTACTTTAAGACTCCACCTCTATTGCCACCTACTAGCCCTACATCCTCCAATGGAAAATTAAACTCTGCTGTATTCTTAGTTTCTCTTATCAGCTGACTAGCACAAAGCACTTGCTGAGGTTTTTCACGACCCATGTTTTTTAATTAAATTCAAAAAGAGGGTGCCCGTGTTTTTTCCAATCAGTATCACTCTCTCATTTTCTTACTGTTGACGATGATTCATTACTGATACTCTAAACATCTTAAGCAAAGCAATATTTAATATAATTTGGTTCTTAAATCCTTTTTTAAAGCAGGTGATTCCCTCACTCTGGTTTCAGCATTCCAAGAGCGAAAGCTTATCTCAAGTGTATTGTCTCCAGGAAAAAGAAAAAGGTAACAGTTCTCAGCTAATGTATTTATAGTGCATGCATCTCTTGTATATTCAAAATTTAGATCTTGTGCATAATGAAAATGAGAAGCAGAGAAAAGGTACATGATCCTCAGTTCACATTAGTCCCACTTCATATTTCCACTGACTTGTTTATGAATTTGGATAAACTCATTACATTTCAGTTTTGCTTTCTGTCATTGTCCCCTTGGACTGTAAATTATGCATCTAATTCCATAACAATTCCACTGGATTCATTGGATTCCTCTGAAATATGTTAATATAATGTTGAACAGAACATGATGAAGTATGGATAAGGTAATGCAGAAGCCATGAAGTTCTAGCCATAATGACATGTTATTCCCATCCCATATTTAAAATGTTTCAGTGACTCCCAGAAGAAAAGGAATATGGCATCATCAGGACCACAGTTCTCTAACTGTAGCTTACGAGATTCTCCTGTAGTGGAAAAAGAATACTCGCCCATGGAAGAAGAAAGTGAGCAACTAGAACTTATTGATGGTGACCTTCCTGTAAGCTATTATTTTTTAAAACAAACTACACCTTTTTTACCCTCCCTTTTTCTTTTTTCTTTTTGTATGATCATCCCAGTTTTGTATATTTCTTGGTGTGCCAGGGTTTTTCTCTTTTCTTTAAAAAAAGAGCTTTCCATGTTTCCATGAAATACTATTCCTTTCTTTGGAGGTGGAGTTTCTAATAACATTTTGTGCAAATGTTTTTAATCCTTAAGAGTTTAAATACAAGGCTGTGGTCAATGTGGAACAAACATCTATTAGATATATGGCAAGAATATAACTGCAAAATATGGTTGAGAATTTTCCAAGGTTGCTTTCACCATCCAAATTGCAGCATAGCTATCATATCTGTTCTAGGAGTATAGTCTTAAGTCTTTTTATTTTTAAGCTATTTTGGATATATGAGGTCATTTGCAGAGTTTAGAGGGATGTAGAAAACCTACTCATTGGGAGTAGCAATTGCTAACTTTTTAAGAGTTAGCTGACCATTGCACAAATATTATCTTTGGTCTTTGATGTCCCAATTAAGAAATTATATATGAGAGTACATATCTGCTGGGGGGGGGGGGAATTATTAGAAGTGCTGAAAGGATTAATGTTTCTTTTGTAATCATGAAAACATAAATTTAGACTGCTTCAAATTTATTTCCTAGCAAATGATTATTGAAAATGCCAGAGAGAAAATTTTGAGCAGCAAATGTCTTCAGGAGAAGCTAGCTGAAAATATTAACAAGTTCTTGGGCAGGTAATGGATCTTACTTTAAAAAAAAGATTCAAAATGCTTAGATTATTTCTAAAATATACTAAATATTTGCACATTTTTCTCAGTGATGGCAATATGTCTCAGACAGCAAAACAGGCAGAAAGTGGTCCAACAATACAAGAGTCTTCGATTGATGAATTTCTTGGTCTTCAGGTAAGATTCTAATTTTAATACATATTTGGATCTTATAAGTAACTTATAAATTAGGCCTTTTCCCAAAAAGCTACATCAATTGCTAAGGTGCAGATTGTGCATCTGTCTGCCTACTTTTTCCCCTTTTCTCCTCTCAGTTCTGATTAAGATAGTTCCTCAATTAACAATATTTTTGTAGATCTGAAAGTTTGATCAAAAGCCTATTGTGCACTGGCTTTCAGAATGCTTTTATTACTCATGAAAATATGTTTTAACTGATATCCTGATTATTTTTACACATCAGCAGGGTGAAATTCACATGACAGAAGAAGCCATCCAGGAGATTCTGGAGCAAACAGAATCAGATCCAGCATTTCAAGGACTCTTTGATATATTTGATTTTGGTATGGATTATTCCTCACTTTAAATACCATGAGCTTAACGATGGTGAGTTACTTCCAGTTATCTGCACCGAACTCAGTGGGACTTCTGAGAAGAAAAGTATTAGAACACAGTATAAAAAGCTTACACTGACTAGATCATCCCTTCATGTCCATACATAAACAGATACTCTCAAGAACATTAGCTTACTAGCCTGACTGAATTCCTCCATTAAAAGGAAGATACTGTCGTTTTCCTATCATATGATTATGAATGACAGGTTTTCACAACTCCAGTGTAGATCTTATACTTTCTCAGTTTTTCCCATCCTGGCATTTTCCAAATGTGTTTTGAATGCAAATCTTGGAATTCCAGCTTATGTGGCTGGAAATTGCACAGCTGGGGGAGACCTGAAAGCTATAGTTGTTTGTCACTTAGACATTTCTGTCATACAAACAAGGAGTCTTTGCATTCTATCCTGTCAAAACAGAGTTGTATTAAGACTTCAGTTCATATTTGACTTAGAGTATTTAGGATACCAGGTAGACTAGATTGGACCATCTGTAAATAGAATATTGTTCACTTTGAGCCTGAAGTAATTTCCAAAGAATGGTTTAAAGTGTGATTTTGATGACAAAACCTGAACTCCTAATGCAGTTAAGGCATAGATTCTTCTTTGTGTCTTCCTTTAGTCCTCCACCTTATGTTAAAGTTCAATATTCCCTGAAGTTAGGACTTTTTTCTTATTTTAAATAGGTAAAACCAAGAGTTGTAGAAATGCTTCTCAGGGCATTCCTACACAGAATGGAGCAGAAAATGCCATTTTGGTGGATGAAGAAAACCTAGAAGCACTTGAAAGTTATATTGGAACTAAGGAAATTGGTAAGCACTTCTGAAATAACTTCTAGTATCTGGTTTCTCTGATAGGGAAGACTATTATTGATTTAAAGGTTTAATATCATGGAGGTTTGGAGTAATGGTATGCCTGTTATAAAATTGATTACCATCTGTGGGACCGGAAGATTTCATACTGGCATATGCTAAATTTGTCTCTATTGTCCAAAGGACGGTAATTCCTTTTGAAATATATGGTATTAGCTTTTTGCAAATCCATAAAAGGTCAGGCTGCAAGTTGATTAATTGAAATTTGAGTTGCAATTAAGTTTCTGTCTTCCTTTTAAAAACCCAAGCATTATTTTATACAGCCTGATAACTTCTGTTTGATACCTTTTTCTCATCTGTATAAATCAGTGTAGAATGCCGGCCATTGCTAAAATGTCGGCTTTTGTGATAATGTATCAGTAGCTCCCTAATTAGACATACAAATAAACACATCGGTTTCTGATTTGTCTTGAGGCAAAAGAATGGGGAATTCTTCTTTGTTTCGTATGTATAGTTTTGTGTGCAGTATGTGTAGTTATTATGCTGTATTTATTCATGCTATGTAATTGATTATTTGTTACAAACTCTTGGAATTTCTTACAAATTATGAAAGAACCTTCTTTAGTTCTACTATATCCTTTTGAGGTGCAGTGACCAGAATTGCACACAACATTCCAAAGACATTCAATCATGAATGAGCAATGCAGATTTATTCTGTGTTTTATCATATGTCCTTTGAAAAAGGTAGACAGGAATGTTTTTTATCCTTCATTTTCATATTACTCATCTTATCCTTTAGAGATGCTAGTTAAGGCTGTCATTAAAAATTAGAATAATGGAAGACTGAAAATGAGTGTCAAGAAACATTATCCTGAAAAAAAATATTCAGAAGACTAATAATGTGATTTCAAATCTGTTTTTTACTAAATTTATTTTTATATTGCAGGAGATAATTCGCACGTGAGTCTGTCATACACAGATGGTCATTCAAAAGAAGCATGTGTCCTAAAGACTAGTTGCAATGAAAATGATTTGTCTTTAGAACAACATCTAAAGATGCAAACTATAGTAGCTGGAGAATTTTCTTCTGGCTGTGAAGTGAGAAGTCAAAGTGAACCAGTTGAAATGGAGACACATGACCAAAGAATCAAGCACAAAGCTACCTTTGAATCTGGGCAAAATCAGGTCCCTACTACAGAGTTCACTGAGCACAATATAGATTCTTACAACAAACAAGGAACAGCAACAAGGGATTATAGAACTGATAAGGACATATTATGTCAAGGTGTTCAGAACTTAGCTAATCTGCAGTATAATCAGTTGGATACTTCACAAACAGCGTTGCCTGATAGAACTGAGTGTTGTTCTTTGCCAAATCATGTACTGTCTGAAAAGACAAGTACAAAAGTGCTTGCTCCCTTGAAATCTGATGAAAGTGAAACAGTGAACAAACTTGACATGAATTGTAGCCATTCAGAAGAAACTGCTAAAAATCTAGAGCAGGTAACAGACCAATCATCTGTGTTTCCTGTATCTGCCCAGCAAAACCGAAACAGTCCTACTTCCTCTGATTGTCAATGCTCAGATAAATTGGAATCAGAACCTGCCACAACACTTGTGGTTGAAGCATCCAGTCCAAATGTAGTAGAGCTCCAACTTGAAGTTGTTGGTACTTCCAATAGTCTTAATTTGGATGATCCAGCTACAGACCCAGACCCTTACTTAAAGTACGGAAACCAGAAATTGGAGGATTCTGAAATCACACAGGTAGAAATGCAAGAGCCATCATCTTCTACAAAAGCAGATGCTGAGGGCTTATTTTTAACTTCTGACAATGAGAAGCACACAGAAACAACTACTGAGACCAATCCCACTACATCCAGTGAATGTCATTCTCCACTTCCAGATCCAACAGGTGAATCAAGTCCAGGGAACAAAGTTGCTGGGAGTGTTTCATCTAGTAATCAAGGCACTGGTGTAGATTCTTCCAATATAGTTTCCCTAAAAATTATTATTAGTGACGATCCATTCATTTCATCAGATACTGAGCTAAACAATGCTGTTTCCAGCATCACTGGAGAAAATGTGCCAACTATAATATTATCTTCTCCAGCTAAATCACCAGCCAAGATGACAGGAACATCTAAATGTATAACAGCTGAAGAGTCTGAAAGGCCTGGAGATTCAGCTTTGATAGAACAGAATCTTTTGGTCCTCAGATCTCAAGATTCTGTTGTGAGTTCATTCAGCATACAGAATGAAGATTGTGCAGTATTTTCCATTGCTGGAACAAGTAATATTGCCAAGGATGGAGAATTTATTCAACTGTTGCCAGCCACAAGCACATCTTTTGGCAGCTCCAATAGTGTTTATATTGCCTCCTGTATAACTGAGCCAACAGCACTGAGTACTAATGTTACTCCATCAAATTTAGTTGTATTTCCTGGCAATTCAACTTCTCTTGCATCACAGGTTCCAGTGCCACCACAGTTACGGACGCCTCCTAGGACAAACAGTTTGTTTGCCATGAACCCACCAATGTCTCCAAACTTTTCACAGGGTAATTATTTGTTGACAACTAAATGTTTACTTGGGTTTTAAAACAGTTGAAATTTAATGTGCTGTTGGTTGGAATTAATTTATGATGGTTAAAAAAAGATTATAAAGACTGATAATTAAAAAAAATCACATGGGCAAAAATCACATGGTGATGATTGACATCTTGGATGAGCTGTAACCAACTGCTGTAACCAGTTTTGCTTTTATTGGCAATTGCTGAACCTTGATTCTGTATCATTTAGCATGATGGCACCATCAATCATCAGATTTTTAATAAGTGAAAAAAATCAAAGGTTGGTGAGTAAATTAACTTTTTGACTTGGTCAAAATCAAGGATCATGAAGACTCAATAACGTGTTCACGTAGAAAGACTCATATATAAGAGAAGTCTGTTCAAGCGCTAAAGCTTCCCCTTTTTGCTTTTGCAGCCACTAAACATAAGCTGAAAGTGATATCCTGATTTAATACATAAGTATGCAAATGATTGCTTAGTCCTTAAATAATCTATTATTTCTTGATAGCAAATGCTCAGTTGTTTTCAAATTGACAGTTTTATTCAGCATTCCTCCAATATTTTTTAAAATTCTAATAGTAGGATCTATATTTTTAAGGTGTGAGTTTTGCAGTGTTTGTTGGCCTAAGAAACACACCTGGTATACCTGGGCGTAGATACAGTGATGCTTAAAAGTTGGTGAACCCTTTTGAATTTTCAATATTTCTGCATGACCTAAAATGTGATCTCCACACAAGTCCTAAAACTAGATAAAGAAAACTCAAACAAATGAATCAAAGACATTATACTTGTACATTTATTTATTGAGAAAAATGATCCAAAAGTACCTATTTGTGTGTGGTAAAGTATGTGAACCTTTGCTTTCAGTAACTGATGTGCCCCCCTTGGGCAGCAATAACTGCAACTAAACATTTCTGTTAATTGTTGATCAGTCCTGCCTATCAGCTTGAAGGAATTTGAGTCCCTTCCTCCTTACAGAACAGCTTCAGCTCAGAGATGTTGGTGGGCTTCCTCACATGAACTACCTGCTTCAAGTCCTTCCACAATATTTCTATAGGATTAAGGTCAGGACTTTGACTGGGCCATTCCAAAACATTAACTTTTTTCTTCTTTAACCATTCTTTGGTTGTATGACTTGTGTGTTTTGGGTCATGGTCTTGCTGCATGACCCACTTCTTCATGAGTTCATGGACAGATACCCTGACATTTTCCTGTAGAATTTGCTGATACAATTCAGAATTCATAGTTCCATCAATGATGGCAACTGTCCTGGTCCAGGGGCAGCAAAGCAGTCCCAAACCATGATACTGCCACCACGTTTCGCAGATGGGATAATCTCATGCTGGAATGCAGTGTTTGCCTTTAGTCGAATATAACACTTTTTTTCAAGCCAAAAAGTTCTATTTTGGTCTCATCCATCAACAGAACATTCTTCCAAAAGCCGCCTGGTTTATTCATGTGGTCTTTTGCAAACTGTAGACAGGAACCAGTGTTCTTTTTGGAGAGTAGAAGCTTTCTTCTTCCAACCCTGCTGTGCACACCATAATTGCTCAATATTCTCCTGATGGTGGTCTCATGAACACGGACATTTGCCAATGCAAGAGAGGCCTTTAGTTCCTTAGACGTTACCCTGAGGTTCTTTGAGACCTCCCAGAGTATTACACGCCTTGCTCCTGGTGTGATTTTGGTTGGTCAGCTGCTCCTGGGGAGGGTAACAATGGTATTGAATTGCCTCCATTTCTACATGATCTGCCTGACACTGGACTGCAGGTGGAGTCATAACTCTTTGAAAATAGTTTTGTAACCTTTTCTGGCCTGATGGGCATCAATAGCTGTCTTTTGAAGGTCTTCAGAAATCTCATTTGTTCAATGAGTGTTGTAAAGTTCAGACTTTGATAGTGAATACCCAGAGTTCTGTTCTTTAAATGAGCAGGACTTCCCACACACCTGATTATCATCCCATTGATTGAAAAACCTGACTCTTAATTTCCCCTTCATATGAACTGATAATCCTAGAGGTTCACATACTTTTGCCACACACAAATATGTAGCTTTGGATCATTTTCCTCGATAAATAAGTATAGTGTTTTTGACTCATTTGTATAACTGGGTTCTCTTTATCTAGCTTTAGGACTTGTGTGGAGAACAGATCACGTTTTAGGTCATATTTTATGCAGAAATATTGAAAATTCAAAAGGGCTCACAAACTTTTAAGCACCACTGTAGGTAGGACAAAAGGTAAATTTGGATTAATAAAATGATAAATGAGGGATTTGCAAAAATTGAGCTGGAAACACTATTTTAGAGAATGTTCTCTTTCCCTTCAGATAATGTCATTCTGAGGATGGAAGTTCAGTAAATAGTTTGAACCAGAAGTGGTTTCAAGATGTTCCTAGGTGGTCTGGTCTCAAAACATGTCTGCTTCATCTGGAACATTATGTCTAGGACACCTTGAAGCAGTTTCAGTTTGGAAGAACATTCCCTTTGATCCCAGAGGAAGCTGATTGTTCTAGAATGCCCCAGAACAATCCATTCCTCGATTGCCAATTCTAAACATGCCTATTATAAATAATAAAATATAGTTAATAATACAGTTAATGTGGTTATGCCAGACCTTGGAGGGGCTTCGGGGAGGTGGATGTTGTGCGGCTCTGGTTTATATTTCAGAACCTAGTAAAGGCCCTTGATGAGGGAAGAGGAGGAAAAGGAAACGAAGCCTAGGACCTCACAAAGAATAAAAATGATTACATGCCTGTTTTTCACAGACAGGCAATACAAATGGACCTCGTTCATTTGTTCAGGGTCATTTTACTTAAGGTCAGGACACTCCCATTTATACCTCTGGTTCGTACTTAGAGCTTTGCCCATTTTTGTTCATCTTTTATATAAACTGCTAGTAAAACTTGTGACTGCATCAAGAGACAACATGAGTCACACTTTATTTCCTCTGTAAGGCTGCACAGCTGAGAAAGTTTAGGCTTAGTCCATGTGGAAAAAACTGTATCTGAGCCAGCCTTTAGAAAATGCTGTAATTTGCTTTTGATTTGTTCTTTAGAGCTATGTATTTCATTTTAGCACCAAACTGAAATCAGTTTATGCAGCTGGCTCTATATTTTTTGCTGCCTATAGTTTGTCCTTTCTCTGAATGGCTTAAAGCTACTTAGATGTGGCTTCCAAGCTTATCAGGTCAGACTTACTTAACTCCAATTAGCAGAATCTGTCTTCAGTACTTTCACTGACTTTTACTTAGGAGAGAAAGAGAGAGAGAGAGAGAGAGACTGAAGACTCTAAAATTTTATAGTTCACATATGTGCATTCGTTTTTAGGTTCTGCAATTATAATTGCTTCTCCAGTACAGCCTGTATTGCAAGGAATGGTGGGGATGATTCCTGTGTCTATAATGGGACAAAGTGGAAATACTGTCTCAGATCCTTCCCGGCAGGTAAATGCTGTGTTTGAAAAATAACTGTAGAGGTGGGTGTTTTTTTTTTTTTTTTGGAGCTAAAAAAACTTTCAGACACCTTTATTTCTGTTGCTTTCACTTTTTAAAGATTCTGCATATGCCAGTACAGACTTCACTGAGCAATGGAGGTGTTCCTAAGCTTCCTCTTCCTCCAAAATCTCACAGGATACCAAGAAACAAATCAAATGCAGGTAAGCAGGGGCATATGCACCACAAGATTATATTAGTTCAAGTATTTGCTGGAGATGTGATCTCACATAGCACTAGGGAGCTTGTGTTCCACCCTGTAGCCATTCAACCATTTATGAAGACTCACAAATGTCCATCTTGTCTCCCGTGTTCTTCAGCATCTCTGAAGGAAGTAGTCAAAAGATTTGGATCGAAGAGTCCTCAGCCTGCAGTTAATACTCAGTTCTCTCTCTTTTCTTGTTTACTGATCTAAGGGAGTCTACAGGACTCTTGAATCAATGCTTGAAGGCTGTTTGGGATAGATAAGAGTGAGCAACTCTCCAGACAAGAGAAAAATGCCATGTATAAGGAAATTAACCACTTTCAATGAGGATTTACAGCTAGTCTTAGCTGGAGTAGCTTTTGTTTTGCTGGGCCAAATGCTCAGCTTAAAAGTTCTTCTGGACTGAGCAGTGTATTGCTCAAGGGGGCTGGAGTGTTTTACAAGCCTAGCTCCATATGCAGCTGCAGTCTTCTCTAAAGAAATCCAACTTTGTTTCAGTTATCCAGTTGTCATCTTCAGTACCATCACCTGTCATTCGTTTAATTTATTTCCTGTTTTTGTACCAAGAAAGCATTCAAGGCAGCCAGTGATGACCAGCTGTGTTCATTCTGTTTGGGAGTGTCTTTCAAATTTCTCTGGGTGCTGAAATGTGACTGCCCAAGTGTTGAGAATTAGATGGTTGGTTCACAGGGTACCTATATTATGCCAAATGCATTATTTACCACTATATTTCCACTATATAAACTAAGTATTTAGTTTAGCTTGGGACAAATTTATTTGAAACCCATGCAGTTTCACCCACTTCTTCAAATCTGCAACAGAGGCCCTCCTCCTCAGAGCAGTCAGGTTTGAGAGTAGGAGGGAGTGATTTAGGAAGATTATTCATTCTTTCATGTGGTTTTTATGTGCACTTTAATTTTTTTTAAAGTTCTTGAGAAATAGATTTTTTTTATTATAGCTTTTATTTTTAATTGTTATTGTTTGCATTATTTTATCGCATAAAGTGCCTAAGGATAGATTTGTACTCTAAAAAGCATCCTAAAAATATTTTGTGACTTACCGTAAAACGAAATGCTTCTTGAATGCTATCGTTAAAAAATATTTTATTTTGCCTTAATCGTTTAGGAAAGCCAGTGCTCAGTGGATCAGAACCTGTAAATCATCCTGGTTCTCGAGTTCAGAGGTCAGTTATGCAGTGCGGTATTTCTTAGTTCCTGACATTGCTGGACAAATGCTCACATGAAGAAATGTATGAACTGGCTGATCATCAGTATAACTAGCAGCCATTGTTTCAGTTTACAAAATTGAAAAATGTGGGCAATTAGGGGCAATAATTAACAATTCTAATTAATAATTAGAACAAATTTTCTCCTTCCTTAGTGCTATTAGGAGACATGTTTCTCAAATAAATCCTTGGCTTGGGGATAGACCGTGGGGATGATAGTCCTCGGGTTATATCGGCAATTGGGACTGGGCGCTCAGGAGCCAGGCGTCTGAGCACCCATATCGCAAGGGTGCTGTGATGGCTGGAAGTTCAAGGATTGGTCATACTTCCATTTTTGCAGCACCACTGTAACTTTGAACAGTCGCTGAATGAATGGACATAAGCTGAGAACTACTTGTAGTTTCTCCAGGCTAGTATTCTTGTCTTCCTCATGCCAATCGTTTTCAATGAATGTTGCCACATAGTCTATGCAGGTAGTTCTAACTGGTTTTATGTATATCCTACAAATATTACATGCTTATTACATGCTTCCTCTGAAGGTAAATGTTAAAAATAGAAGGGATAATAAATAAAAATAATATTCCTAAACAGGATATGATGATATGGATGGTGCCCAGCTTCTCTCTTCATTTCAATAAGGTGAAATATTCAGTTTTAAAAGGTTTAACAATTTATATTCTCCGTAATTTTCCTCTATTTATTACAGGTGATTAAGGTCAGACAAATTTAAGCACTGAGCAGTAGTTTTGGATACAAAAAATAAAATAGAAATTTTGTGCAAAGTTTGCCAAATACTCTGTACTATTTTTTCTTTCAGAATTGGAAACTCAGAGAAGAATATTTGCATGGACTTGAAAAAGAAGCTAGAAACTGTGCCAGCTGATACTACAAGCCTGGGTTCCAAACAAAACGGAAGTCACAGAAGAGTGCTTTACTTTGACAGCACCCAAGCATCACAGAAAGAAAAGAATGAGAATTCTCTAATCTGTGAAAGCTCTCCTAGTACCGTGCTTTCATCAACAAAAACTCAACCTTGCAAGAGAGAACGTGAAAGAACTCTGCCAAGAATTTTATGTAAGCCAGATATTACTGGCAAAAATTTGGTTGTAAAGGAAAGCCAACTAGAGAAAAAAGGTTTGGGTCCAGGACTAGCATCGGATGTATTAAGAAAACAGACAGCAAATAAAGAGAATGAACTAGAAAGGAACGTTGATGAAGTCCCCCAAACTCAGGAGGTGGCAGCCTTATCCAACAGCCAACAAAGTCTTCATCATGAGAAGAACTGTTCTTCAGCTCAGGAAATAACTAAAAAACAGGGGCTTCAGCCCAATGCCAATAATAAAAATGCAGGCATTTTGCCCTCAAAGGAGCCTAAAAAAGAGCAAACTAAATCTCCCAATCAAGTCCATAGCTTGACCAGTCCTTTAACTAAGCAAGCTGTGGAAATGCTGTATGATATTCAAAGACATAGCCCCACTAGTAAACTACCTGAAAACGGGGAACTGCCAGTACCCCGTACACCTTCAGGTACTAGTGATAGACACTCAGATGATACCTTTGATATAATAAGGACCCCAACCTGTAGACGGTATAGTGAAGATAGTACAACACCAAGGATCATGGTTCCTCCAGCCACTCCTGATTTGCCAGCTTGTAGCCCAGCAAGTGAAACAGGTAGTGAAAACAGTGTTAGCATGGCTGCCCACACTTTGATGATACTTTCACGGGCTGCTATTGCAAGGACTAATACAACTACTCCTCTTAAGGACAATACTCAACAGTTTAAGTCTCTAAGAAGTGCAGCAAAAAAAAGAAAGCAGGAAGACTCGGTTGACTGTGAAAGGAATTCCCGGACTACCAGTAAAAAGGATGTTCAGAACTTTACAGTGCCCATAAAGAAGAAGAAGATAAAGGTAAGCAGGTTTCTTATTTAACAGCATGACATTATTTCTGTACCAGCAGAGGTCCACATACAGAAGAGCAATAGCAGTTAATCCCTGCTATTTGTGTGTATGCTATTCCCTTTGTGTGCGCGCGCAGGCCTTCGAGTCATTGCTGACTCCTGGCGATGGCCTGGACTAGTCCCTGCAGTTTTTTTGGCAAGATTTCAGAAATGATTTGCCCTTGCTTCCTTCCTACGGCTGAGAGGGAGGGACTGGCTCAAGATCACCCAGCTGGCTTCGTGCCTAAGGCAGGAGTAGAACTCATGGTCTTCTGGTTTTAAGCCTGATGCCTTAACCTCTGCACCAAACTGGCTGAGTTAATCCCTGAATAACCCATAATGGGAAACATCCCTTCCCAATGTATTCTACAATATGGACAAGAAACATCTTCCCTGTAATTCACTTGGGGAGGAAAATCCTCCTTTGTTTATGACCTACACCCTTTTTCTTTCCCGTCCAGTAAGATAGGCCCTCTCCAGGATAACTAAGACAGAACTAAAAGTACCTCCCTGCTAAAAGAAATAAAATGAGAAAATATCAATAATTGTTGATATAAAGTAAATGGTTCATTATAGTAACATTCTATATCATCTCTTGATATGGAATACCTGTTGACTAAAATGGCTCAGTGCTTATGAAACAGGACTGAATCTTAAAGAACTGTACAACTAGTTTAGGATACCTAAGGGATCCTGCTGTTTATCTCCTGTGAAGAATAGTTCCCTGTGCTACTTGGCATACATCTTATGGAGTTGCAGAAGTTAAAAAATAGGGCATGAGGCAGTCTGATGCTCTTGCACATAGCCAAGGTTGGAGCTGGGAGTCTAAATGATCTATTCCAGCTGATTAACCTATGGAAATTTTAGCCATAAATCAATATTGATTTATATATAAGAGTCATGTAGAACTAAAGAGTTTCTAAGTACCTAGCCTTCATTGGTCTTAAAAGAGTGTTTTCTTTTTCAGCAGAAGAAATTACCAATTGCCTTTCCTGCAGAAATGGATGTGGATAAATTTTTATTATCGTTGCATTATGATGAATAAATGCCAGCTGTATTTAAGCACAGGTGTTCTTCAGCAGGATTGAGAAGAAAAGAGAACAAATTTAGGATTATATTGCATAGTCCATTACAATTCCACTTCTGAAAAGAAAATCAGCCTGAATCTGAGGAAATCTGAGAAAAATCTGTTTTTGAGTGAACATTTAAAGGTTCTACGTTAAGTTTGCAGAGTTTATATTGTGATGTAATTATTGTACAGTTTTTCAAGTTGTAAAACAACAAAATGCTACTTTTATTAACACCAGGTGTTGGCTGTGTTCTTCTAGAATTGTTTTAGTTGGTTTTCATGGTGTCAAACACCTCTTATCTTAAACATGCCTAGAACTAAATGCACTGAATTGTGGTCTCTGCTTTCAGATTAATGTGCCTAGGATTATACCCCAGGGTTTAATCAAAACAAACGTCATATAGTTGGCTTTAATTGAGAATAATGACTTACTGTATATACTTGTGGATAATCCAAGAATTTTAGGTGCCAAAACACCCCTCCCCCAAAATTGGGTTTGATTTATCCACAGATGGGCTTATCCATGAGTATATATGGTAATGCTTTTTTAAAGTATCTGTATTTTCTATATATACTCACATATAAGCCCATCCACGGATAAGCCAACCCTCAAATTTTTAACCAAAATACCATGAAAAATGGGGGTTGGCTTATCCATGGATAGTGTATTTTTCATGGTATTTTGGTTAAAAATTCAAGGATCAGTTTATCCACAGATGGGCTGATATGCAAGTATACGCGATAATGCTTGGTCCGTAAGAGATAGCCTCAGCTGATTTCATATTGAGAATATTTTCTTGTTTCCTTTTGTCTGGTTTTTTTTTCCTTTAGATGTAGTCTATCATAATAAATATTTTTCAACTTTATTATACATAGGTATATTAAGAGGTTACTTATTTACCCATAAATAAAATTTACTTAGGGATGTGTTTTATGCCTTTAGGGATTCAGATTTAACTTTGATAAACCCTTGCTTAACTTGTTTAAGCAAGTGAATATTTAAATATATATCCTGAGGATGTTATATCATTTGCAGTAGTGGGCATCCCACACAATTAGAACGGCATGAATGAGAAAGCAGGCTGCTCTATCAGTATGATCTCTTCTTGGTGCTTGCTGCACAGCCCTCCACATGGTGTGTTGCAAGAGAAGCAGCTTTGTACTGGAAATCTTTCTACTCAGTAAGTTTCTCATATAATTTAGAATCCTCATTTCCCTGGTTCTAAATTCTCAGGTGTGTGCATACAGATAGAAAAGGGCTTTTTTTTTAAGCCTTCAGTGTATGAAGAGGGTAACAGCAGTAATGACTTTGCCTTCAAGTAAAACTGCACAAGAATATTGTAACTGTAAATCAAAGTTTCATTTTGCCTTATATTTCCGGTACTTAAAATTATCCATTCTTCTACCAGAACAGATGTTTAAACAAGACTCTACCAAGTATTCAACAACAGCATTCCAGCCATTTAAAAACTAAGTCTGTGTACTTCCACACATGAAAGTACTATAATTCTTAGGAGGTTTTAGAGAAGCAGTACAAAGACCCTGTTTCATGTACCACAGTGGACAGCATGCTGTCTTCAACCTAATTTTAAAAGATAACTTACAGCTTAAATATCACACTGCAGAGAGTTACCCATGCTTATGCTATACAGGGAAATGCAATCCTTTCACTGGAAAGAATATTGTTGTAGCTGCTTAAAATTGAATCCTTGCTTTTGTTATCTTCCTTAATATTTCCTAGATCAGTGTCACACATCTTAAAGTTCCCAAGATTGAGAAACAATGTCTTAGACTGAAACAACTACAGTACGAGGATGAATAACAGAATGACTGAAGTAGCTATGTAACAGCTCATTGCTGTGTTATTTTTTTTATGGGCAATCCTGTATAAATCAGATTGGAGCTGCG
This sequence comes from Python bivittatus, assembly GCF_059951505.1. Classification (NCBI taxonomy): domain Eukaryota; kingdom Metazoa; phylum Chordata; class Lepidosauria; order Squamata; family Pythonidae; genus Python; species Python bivittatus. Next base: position 17,995,217 of record NW_028277056.1, on the reverse strand, counting down.
CTGTGCAGAAACTCTCTATGGATATAAGCCCTTAACTCCTCTTTTAACTCTTGCTTACAGTTCAGTTGCCATCCAACTACCTGGAATTATTTTTTCTTGAACATGATTTTGCTATTACAAGTTAAAAGGCTTTCCTTTACACTTTTCTCAGTTACAAATATAAGCAAGTACATATGGGTAAGCTTTCAGAAGAGCTGCAATACTGAAAGAGTTGGAAAAGACTGTTTTTCAGATTTCCAGTTATACTATAACCTCAGAATGCTTATTTTTAAAAGCTTGACTCTTGAATAACACAAGTTGCAATTGGTCTTAGTCCTCCTTGTACCAGTATAAGAAGCAATTCATTATTGCTGTATGGTAAATATTTATTCAGTAGCCCTTCCTGTTTATTTTTACCAATTGTGGAAACATAATCCAGTGGTTACTTCTGTACTATCTCTACCCAAGTAGTTATTTTCTGGGCAAAAATACGCATGGCACAACCCATTGCCCTCATCTTGGAAGGGTAAGGGAGAAGGGGGAAAGAATGCCTACAACTCACTGCCTAGAGCAGGACAATATAAAGTATGACAAGAAGTATCTAGAGTAGTCAGTTATGGCATCTACAGCTTCAGAAGATATTTAACGTGTTTTCAGTCCAAGATATAAAAATCATTTTGCATTAAAACACGCTATAATAAAAAGACATAATTTTGTTTAAACAATGGTAGACTGAAGTTAATGGTCTGTGCTATAAATCATACATAGTTGTAACAGCTATTAATAATTTGGGCCTTAGAGCTTGAGGCTAGAACCTATAACTTCTGGATCAATATTGCAGATGCTCCACCACCACCATTGCAAATTCCAGCAAGGCCATGTTCTCCTTGCTTCAGTGCATGAGTCATGTGAACAACAATTCTTGCACCAGACATCCTGAAACAGGAAAAAAAAAGTTTCAAGTCAGATCATAGTCTTTGCTTAGCTTTTTCATAAACAAGTGGTATCCAGTTTAAATGTGTACTTTACACAGTGAGTTTAATTCAGTTACAGTTTCACTATCTTTCTTTCAAAAAAGCATTAACAGTGTACTGTTGAGCCCCAGGAGGAGGAGATGGGATATAGGTACAGTATATCAAAAGGAAAAGGGGGGGGGAATAGATTACCATGCTAAAATTGGTAAGTCAGAGTTGCAGAATGACAGGGCATAGATGCCCTAAAATAAAACTCTTTTGTACTGAGTGAGATCACTGGTTTACCTAATGCAGAACTGAACAGTCTGAGTAACAGTAATTCTCAGATGACTCATATATATACTGCCCATGTTCCAAACCTAATGTACTGGAGCAAGGATGAAGAACCTACAGCCACTGAATACTAGACTCCCATTATCATCCCAAGCAGCAAGTTCAATGACCTTAAGATCCTCAAAGGTATAGTCTAAAAATCTCTGGAAGATCACAGGTTCCCTGCTCCTACAAATACCATTCAACTGCTTGTCTAATGTTCACAATATTCTACTAACTTTCCCAACTAAATACTATTACAATGAATTGTAATTCCAATACAACTGGAAAGCACTAGGCTAACAAACTATCCTCCTATTTTCAGAATATTAGAACCTTAATCGTTCATACACTTGCTAATGCATTTCCTCCTGTAAATACCACAGAACCCTACTTCAACATGCTTTGAAACAGGATTCATAGCATAATACATTTTAGGCTTATGCAGCCTGGTGTTGTCCGGCCTTTCTGGATTACATCTCCCATAATTACTTGTTACTGGACACTGCTGATGGGGGCAGCTGCAAATTAAATTTAGAGACATTTGGAGGCACCAGGTTGCCTAATCTCTAAAATAAGTTTAAATCTGAATAATAGTTCGTGAATGTTTTCTATACAGCATTTTGCAATATGCCAAGTACAAGTGCTTAAAATAAGTTGTGTTTCAAATATTGCTCAGAGATAAATTCAGCATAAGAAATTGTGCCAATTGTCAGTTATATAAATACGTTACAAGGCTCCCGAGAGAAACAAATTCTATCAAATTGTCGCAGGAATAGGCAGCTTTTGAAAGGCAGGGGACCTCAGCTCAGCATGCTAACCTCCTAGAGGCCAGCAGAAAAGTAACCTGTGACATGGCAACATTCCCAGAAAGATTAGGCTGGACTTCCTCATTTTTTCTTTCTTTTTTTTCTGGGTTTCTAAGAATAGAAATGGGAGGGATGCTACTTTAGTTTCCACCATTTAATTTCCAAAATTAGTAAAATCATATTTCTCAGCCACTTGAGAGCTGAAAGTGGCAATGGAAATCGTTCTCACTACCTTTTCAACACATAAAACCTTCCATAAAAGAAAATGAGGGAACAGTTAGGAGTGGGGATTGGGGCGGGGGGGGGGGAGATTGGAGTAGGAGTCGCTCATTTTTTCAAAAACGAAAACTTCACCACAAATATTCACTAATTTTGGCATAATCTTGTGGGGTGGGGCCAGGTTACTCACATCTGCCTTCATGAATAAATTAGGTGTGCAGGTGTGAACTTCACCTTAGGCTGAAGCCACCATAACCTAAAAAATGGGACAGACATATATGCAGAGAGGACAAAAGCCAGTTTGGGAGGAAGATAAGAAGGAAACATGTAGTTAAGGATCAAAGGAGAAACGTCAAAGGAGACAGACAAAGGAAGCCAGGCCTTGCACACACAGAAATCCCCACCCCACCCCCTCAATCCTACTGACAGTTACCAGACTTGTGGATCAGCAAAATGAGGACTTTGGGGGATAAAGGGGTCCTGAAGCCCACTCAGTTTTTGACTTATCCCAGATCTGGACATGGCAATTTCTGTCCCGCTAGCTAATGCCTGGCAGCCTAGCTGAGAAGGAGGTTGGGATGACCGTGTGTGTGTGTGTGTGTGTGTGTGTGTGAGTGAGAGAGAGAGAGCGAGAGAGCGAGCGCAAATGTACATTTTAAACAGCGAAGTTCTGCTGCCAATTTGAAATCATGGGGTCTCCATGTATCCCATCAGAACCTGAGGTGCCTCAATGTTCAGTTGAAAGTGATTTGAATGTACACCTAATTATTTCCCAGCTATTGACCAGGGCTGTGTGTCTTGTAGCCACACCTACCTGGAAAATCCAAGTAAAGAACAAGGGCTGGAAGATCCGCATGCCAAGACATGCTGTTTATGTGTGAGTGAGTGACCATAAGCCAAACCTGAGAGCATGTGTAACATGGGCAACTTTCTTACAACCATGTATAACACTTCCTTGCACTTCTCCGCCTGCCCCCCATTTTAAAGGAGCATTCTATGACGTCCTAGGAATGGATCTTTTGCCACACATCCAAAATTCAGTCCAAGTATTGTTGGGGGGTAGGTTCTGAAGGTATGAAGTGGAAATGATCAACCTCTGCAAAGCTTAAAATACCAATTCCCTCTTAAAACTGCGAACAACAATTCCAATAGCCCAATATTTTGGCTCAAATCACACCATGTGGAGCTCTTGCGTAGCAGAAAAGTATAGGGATCAGTGATTGCCCACTACCAGGGTAATGTCTTCTTTTACTTACCCAATAGGGTGTCCCAAAGAAACTGCTCCTCCGTGAATATTTACCTTCTGTGGATCAATGTCTAGCATTTTAATGTTAGCTAGGACAACAACACTGAATGCTTCATTGATTTCCCACATTTTAATATCTTCCTTTTTGAGTCCTGTCTGAGTAAGTATCTGAAAAGAAAAACACTGCTATTCAAAAACTGGTATGTATGTATAGGTAACATTTATAGTATTTGCTATACTATAACAATTTTCTGAGCAGATCATGATATACACAGAATTCAAATAAAAAACAGAAAAGATGAAATCAAAATACGAAATAAAAACTCACAACCTCAAGCTAAAAACACAGATTTTAAAACTAAATTAACACGGGGAAAATAGGATCAAAATAAATAAAAATAAATAATACTGAAGAACTGCACAACCATTGCTCTTTGTGGCACGGACAGCGATACCACCTGTCTATGCTGAAATCCATTCGCTTTTAAAACCAGGCAGTTTGAATAGCTTCTCACCCTTGCAAATATTGTAAAGCTAATAACAGCCAAATCCATTGGAATAACATAGCACACGTTAATTAAAATAAATTTAAATACTGCATAGTATAATAATATTTATGAGACCAAGTAAGCTTTGGAGTTCTCCAAAATTCTTCTTCAGGCCAGGTGCTAAATGGAATTGTGGCACCTGTGGACACATATAGTCACAGACTTAAAACAGAATGTGGACAGAAAAAGAAGACAATTACATTAGGTTACATTAGATGCTATGCAGGTGTCACTTTGTTATTTTATCCCAGTAGTTCAAATACAATCTGGCATTCATTTCTCCAAAACTAACCAGGATTAAAATGCAATGGCTCAATCTCGATTCCAAACTACTGGCGCAAAGTAGCTAATTCTACTTTTTTTATACTTCTTTTCAGATTTGTTTTTAAATCTAAGGTAGATAGTCTACTTTAGAGATTAATTTTAAATCCCATTATGTTACGTTTCCGCTGAAGACTAAATGCAGAAATAAATGAGCGACTAAATGAAGGTAGAAGAATGGAAGATGTGGTCACCTTAGGAACAGCATGTGCTGGTGCAATGGGAAAATCAATGGGATCAACAGCAGCATCTGCAAAAGCTGCAAGAACAGAAACATGGATCAGAAAGGAAACATTTTGTCAGATGGGCTACGCTTATTGTACTCTTAACACTGAATTCTGTTCTGGCAATGATTCCTCAATCAAGGGCAGAATTTCAGAGTTCATTCCTTTAAAGATACTTTAAATACTCCACGCAAGAGAAGTGCACTGAAATGTTCCAAAACCTCCATTTTTAATTCTTTTGAACTTTTGCTTTTGGCAAAATTTCAATTTGTTGAAACCACTTGATCAAAAATCAGTCTTCCTGCTTAATCCACAGATAAAACATAATGAAAAGAAGTCAGCATGTCATCCACCACCCTTCTGGCTCAGGCAAATATATATGACAATTTCACCAAAGGGAAAGACGATCCTCACCCACTATTCTAGCCAACGGCTTCGCATTTAGTCTTTTAGCTGCTTCTGAAGTCATCAATACCAAAGCAGCTGCTCCATCGTTCAGGGTACTAGCATTGGCAGCTGTTACTGTTCCTGGAAAAAAATTAATTAGGGAAAAATGATTTACTAGGAAGAACAATTTAAGCACCATGTATTCCCCTACAATGTTATCAGTTCCAGCAACCACTACCTGGTGTCAAAGTATGGTGTAAAACATGCAGCAGTCTATATCCAACGTGGCTGACATAATCTTAAATTAGACAAGCAATCAAGAAATGCACCGCAAACTAGCACTTGGTAGAGCAGCCATGAAGACCTTGGAAAAGATATTCAAATGCCGTGATGTGTCTATACCTACAAAGATCAGAATCATACAAGCCATGGTATTCCCTGTGACACTCAATGGAAGTGAAACTTGGACTTTAAAGAACCAGGACAGGAAGAATATTGATGCCTTTGAAATTTGGTGTTGGAGAAGACTCCTGAGAATACCGTGGACAGCCAAGAAAACAAACTGATGGATCATTGAACAAATCAACCCAGAGTTCTCACTTAAGGCACAAATGACCAGGCTCAAATTATCCTACTCTGGACACATTATGCGAAGACCCAGCTATCTGGAGAAGGCTTGAATGCTGGGAAAGGAGGAAGGAAGCAGAGGAAGAGGATGACCAGTAGCAAGGTGGATGGACTCAGTTTCAGTTGTGATGAGTGCCTCATTTGGAGACTTGAAAGAACAGGTTAGGGATAGATTGTCATGGAGAAGATCTATCTATGTGGTCACTAGGAGTCAAAAATGATTTGATGGCACATAATCAATCAATCAATTGGAAATGTAGGTATATAAGATTAAAATGCAATTAATCAAATCTGAAATAAATTATAGCACATTAAAAATGGATATGCCATTTTCAAATCTTACCGTTTTCTTTTTGGAAAACTGCCTTCAATTTTGGAACTTTACTAAAGTCAACACGTTTGTATTCCTCATCTTCTTTAACCTCTGTGTCTGGCTTCCCTAAAGTGAGATTCTGTTTAGTAAAAAAAGATTTGAAACTTTGACCTCAAAACTCAATCCAGCACTGCAGAGATCAGTAGCTTGCTGGATGTTACATTTTTCTTACTTTCCAAAGGACAGCTGAACATATAAGAATCTTTTGCATCCTCTCATTTGTGCACTTTCCACCTCATGTTGCTTCAGCGCATGAGTGGATTGATTTAAGTCAAGGCAACTGAAATCATCAATAGAAATTTCTGATTTCAATCATGTTTTTACTTACAATTCTTCAAATATTTATTAAAGCTGGAAATCAGTCAAATATGTCAATTAACTACAATGAAGATAATTTTTTAAAAAATCAGTTAAGAAAAATAATTAAAATCCTATTATCCATTCTATTTCTACTACATTGGATTTCATATTCAGAAAATGAAGCATGCAATGTGTCATAAAAATTTAAGGTGGAGGAGGTATTATATATTAATTCATACTACCTTTCTGAGAAATAGTAACAGGTATAATTTCCTTTGCAAATATTCCAGAGTCCCAACCTTCCTTGCTTTTGGTATAGGACTTTATAGCATAAGCATCTTGATCTTCCCGTGATATAGAAAATTTCTTAGCAGTATTCTCAGCACAATTACCCTGGGGGCAATGAAAAAAGTAGAAAATATGAGGCTGTGTACCATGGGCTTTTAATAAATCAGCTGGACTATAGCACAAATCTCATATCCCAGGTGGCCATGAAGCAGAGATCATTTACATACCTTGTGTTTAATTTAATTCATTTATAGTGCAGTTCAATATCTAAATGCACTATATTAGAAATTAGTTCTTATTAGGTTAAATGGGAATTACTCCCATTGACATGTGGTTTGAATTAGTCTTCATTTCCTAATGGATAGCAATTTAGAAACTAAAACATTCCCATTTGAAGGCAGATTTTCAGCAATTGATAATTTAACTGAATAAATTAGTTTTTACATATATACCATCAACTCATACTCATAGGATGTTTAAAATAGTATTAGTTAGCCCAATAATAAAAGGAAAAAAACAAGGCCTGAATAGGTGGTTTTCAAATTACTGCAGTAAAAAGGCCTTGGCCTTTCGGGTAATTTTAGATCTATGTATGTTTGTGATATCAGAAATTTGTCTATGGCATCTCTTATTGATAACAGTTTCTAACTGACCAAAAGCAATTTACCTACTTGTCCATACAAATGAGCAAACTTGGGAAATATTTTTTTAAAAGCATTGAACAGCTTTTTTTAAAGTTTCTTTTATCATTTAGAGATAGTCTCTAATATCTAAATATTGGTTATCTAAACATCTTGCATAACCATGTCCTAGTAGCAAACAATAGTGTCCAAATAAGAAAGAGATAAAACTTCTATGTTACCTAATATGAAAATGGAGGACAAGGCACCTAATTCTATAAACTACAGGTAATCCTCAACTTACGACCATAACAGGGACTGGAAAATTCTTCATTAAGTGGTGCAGTCATTAAGTGAGGCATCATGTGACCACACCCAATTTTACGATCATTTAGTGAGACATCACGTGACGAGTTGAGACCTTCCCTGCTGGCTTCCCAATTGACTTTGCTTGTCAGAAGCCAGCTGGGAAGGTCGCAAATGGCAATCACGCGACCCTCGCAAATGCACAATGGTTACCAAATGCTCAAATCATGATCACGTGACCACAAGGATGCTGCAACGGTCATAAGTGCAAAGACCAGTCGTAAGCCACTCTTTTTAGAGCTGTTGTAAACTTCAAACGGTCGCTAAGCAAATGATCATAAGTCCAGAACTACCTGTATATGGAAACAATTTCAAGAGGGGCCAGCACTCAAAATTATTATTATTATTAAAATTTATATGCTGCCCAACTCCAAATAACTCTGGGCGGTTTACAAAACACTTTTTTGTTGAGTTCTCCCATGCCTATCAATAGTCATCTGCCTGAACACTTTGAGCAACTGCTTTCCTGCCTGGTTTCATATAAATGGCCAGCAGTTAGAAATGAATATCATAATGACATTTAGAGACACAATGTAAATAGGAAAAGAGAAACTAGTGAGAGAGTGTTGCTTTCTGGGCAAGCCACCATTCTTTAAAATGCAGTTCCCACAACCATGCTCTATGCCAGCAGGAACATGCAAATGAACTATAGTAACTTCGTTTTATTCAAAGATGATTCAAAATTATTTAAAAGCTTAAAGTGAAATATAGTCACAATACATTAGTCTTTACCATGTGAATTTTGTTGTAAACATCCGTCAAACCATCTTTCACAATCAAATCTTCAAGCTTTACTCCTCCATAAGGAGTTGCTCCTCTGCTCATTGTGTAAGGAACATTAGACATGCTTTCCATTCCACCAGCCACCATCACATCCTGTTCAGAAGATTTTACAGCTATTTAGATACATATATATATTTTGGTCTTGTAATGATACGAAAATAGATACTTGGAATTGAGTCCAGTGATATGTTTCCACCAGCAGAAATGTTTCCACTGACAGAGCAGAAAGAGGGAAGATTCCCCTCCAAAATTACTCCAGAGGTCCCTCAACCTTATGTACAGTAGAAGATTCTGAGAATGCTGAGACTGAAAAAAAGACTAAATAAAGAGTCCCACTGCATTAGCAGGAATCTAGTAGTGCAATGATGGATTTAAGCTTTGAATCCTCTTGCAGGCAAAGATTGAAAAACAGGTATTAAAATTATATGTGTGGGTGTGCATATTTGGGTGTATACACATAAAAAAACACTAAGACTTTTTTATTTTATTGCATTTTTTTAAAAAAGGAATACAGATAAAATAAATTAAAAGAAAAATAGTGATATACAAAGTAATTAATTATGAAACTGTAGAGCCAAAACAATTAAAATCAAATCAAATAAACAGAAAAAAAATCTAAAAATTAACATACTAAATTGATATATACACCTAACTATATCACATATTCATTTAATTATTTATTAACAAAGTATCAAATTGTACATAAAAATTTATCCTTATAAATTATAAAATGCCAAAATATTTTGTCATTATTTGATTAGTAGTAAAAATAATCTTTTCAGAAATGGATAAATTACACATTTTTTTAATTCAGTCACTAACATCTGGGGTAAAAGTACTTTTGTAATCTCTCAGTGAATATTTTTCATTTGATATTCAAAGTATCAGTTCAATAATCCATTCACAAAACTTTTAACTAACAACGGTCCATTTGTAGACCAAAAACAGTGCCCTTCTATAATTCAAAGATCATATATATCCACATATTTCAAATCCTGAAAATGCAGAATATCCTACCTGACCCCCACACATCAGACTCTGGGCTGCCATCATAATAGATTTCATTCCAGAAGCACAAACTTTGTTGACAGTTGTGCAAGGAGTAGAAACTGGTAAACCTGTGACAAATTAAGATAGACTACTAAGACAATAACAAGAGGAACTGCAAGCCAAATGTAAATATGGCATATTACAAGGAACTAATGTATAAGAGAAAGGAATTAATTAACTATTTCAGTTCCGACTAAAGTAGTTAGGAAAAAATATTTATTAAGATTAAAATTCAAACACCATTTAATTTCAAATCAAGCTGTTTATTATTGGGAATGGTATTCCACAATTCAGTATACAGTGGTACCTCGGGTTGCGAACTCCGCCTCGGGTTACGAACCGGATCCGCAGCCATTTGCCCTGCTGCCACGTGGTTGCGGCTTCCTGTGGGCGAGATCGCGGTAGCAAGGAGACGTTCGGTGAGGCTTGTGGTGTGTTTTGTGGCATTTTGGAAGGTTTTTGGTGTGCTTGTCAGCATGGCAATTTCATTTCCGGAGGGTTATGCAGCGCAGGAAAAAACAACTGACTTTAGACAGGTTTTTCCCCAGAACTGAGCCTGCAGCTAAGAGGCAAAGAAGAGAGGAAACCCCTGAAGGAGATCTCCCCGATGTCCTTTTGGAGGGGGACTCTCCCTCCAAACAATAACTGCCTCCCCACCCCATTCTCCCTCTTCATACCATGCTATACTGTACTTTTTTTCATGTTTTTGTGGTTTAAAAATAAAATGCATATGTTTCAGAACGGATTAACCGTATTTACATTGAACCTTATGGGGAAATTTGCCTCGGGTTGCGACCAACTCAGGTTGCGACCAGAGTCACGGAACGGATTAAGTTCGTAACCCAAGGTACCACTGTATTTCCTTTTTTAGCATATACAAATGAACGTTAAGAGACCACCTATCTGCATCCAAAAAATATTGTGTTTGTTTACTGAAATAAATATGATATATATCAAATAATAAAAAGAGTTTGGGTACCGGCACCAAGGGTCGCTTGTCTTGCAGGAGCTTGTCCTTGACCAGCTTGAATAACATTCCCCATGTATACTTCTTTCACTTCTTGTGAAGGGATACCTAATAGCAATCAGAGAAATATGTATGATAATTATGCAAGAGATAGCCTCATAACATGAATCCCATAAAGATTCAAAATTAATCCTCTATGCCTGTAATCTGTGTTTCCTCAGAAAATAGGGCGTGCAAAATTCAGCAATTCAGGGATGGAGTGTTCCAGAGACCTCCCTCCTAAAGATCTTAATCATGTATGCAACTGCATTCAGATGAATGCAGCTAGAGAACTCTGGGCTACCCAAAAGTCTGTTAAGAAAGCATGGTTCAAAAGTGTAAAATTCAGTGTCTTCCAGTGACATCCATCCTTAAGATCCTTCAGTTAAACACAAGAAGGTCAAGACAGATTGTCCCCTTTCAAGTAAACCTAACTTCTTTATATAATCCAGAAAAAAAGAAAGAGGCAGAAAGAAAGAAATCTGGGAGTACAGACTAAAGTATGGGATTGTAATTGGTACCTTTGTTATTGCTATCAGTAAAATCTGTAAGATTAAGCAGTGGGACTAATGAAGCATATTAAGACTAGAACTACTTCACGTACCTGCTTTTTCTATTGCACCTTTAATTGCAATGGAGCCAAGTGCAGTGGCTGGCAGTGGGAAAAGGGAACTTTGGAAAGACCCAATAGGTGTCCGGACAGCACTTACAATGACTACATCCTAACAAACAAAAACAATACATCAATTTAACTAAAACCTGAGAGTTTTCAGAATTGTGCTTTAAATTCTAAGAATATTCAATGCATAATGATGATTATAGAAGCAATACAAGTCTCTTTGTTCAAATGCAATATACTAACATCTCAGCAAAATTACAGTTATTAATTAAACAAAATACACCATACAATGGAAAGCTTTCCTTTTGGTCTTTTGGAAGGGGGTCAAAAAGCATGGTAATTTAAATGTATTAACAGCTTGAAAGAAAAAAATTAAGGTTTTATGACAAATTATGTGGGTCAAATTATAAGTATTCAACTTAAAGAACGTCAAAAAGATTCCCTGCAGTAGCAAAACCATCTGTGGCATTCTGGACACCATTTGGCTTATTTTGGCATCAAAGTTTCAAGAAAGCAACATAGTTTTACAAATGCACAAACAATTTAGTGTTGCTTACTATATTTGTACATAGAAAACAAATGCATGTAGTGCGCTCAGAGAAAACTAAACCCACCAATAAATATACTGTTCTTGCAACTTCTTTTCTAATTGCTTCTAGTAAATACAGAAAGGAAATTTTCATGAATTATACTCCCTAGAAAGGAACCCATTTCTGTGTATTATTTTATGAATGAAAAAAATCAACTTCTCTCAAAATTGCAGGGAGATGGTGACTTGTCAGACTTCTCAACACTGAACAGGATTTTTTAAAAACTTTATTATGGTCCTGAACAAATCCTTGGTATGTCAACTATCAATTGTTATTAGGTTCTCAGTCTATCTCATATAATAAAAGGATTCACTCAAGTGCTATAAAAACCAGAAAAATGCTTGAGGGCTGTTTTTTATTGAACACTATAATGAATCCACACTGAATATGGCTTTATAAAGTAAGTACAGTTTGGGGCCACTGTTCTATGATATTATCTTAGCAATACTCACATTTAAACCACGTTGTGATGAGTAGCTTCGGCTTGAAACTCTTAATGCCTGCAAAAGACATTACATTTATTGTAATACAGCATGTTCTTTTAACTTGCAAGATAGAATGATCAAGTCTACACTACTGTCTACCTTTTTGGACTACAGATCATCAAAGAGGGTACTGGGCTACTGAAACATCTCAGTGTGAACCAGTGATATATGACTGCTAACCTTTTAAGTATTTTTGTTAAAGATGTATTATGCTTATATTACAAACTGTATAGAGAACCATAAGTAGGCATCAGAGAGGCAGATGATATACAGTAGGAAATATGAACAAAGTTTGTTAGAATGAAAGTTATTCATTCATTCAAATTCCCACACTTGGGTAAATAGCTGAAAGTGCGTATAAGGCAAGAGATGTCCCACAGCTACTGATGCTGAGTTTTCCCTCCATCACCCTCTGTAAGGCTAGAGCTTTTATAGGCCTCTGCCTTGCCACCTCCTAGGGTTGTATCTAATTCTAGGTATGTCATACTAAGTCCATGCAGGCCCTCTTACTTCTGATTGGGGTTTTTTTTGCCTGCCTGTGAGGTAATCAGCTGACTGCCAGGACATTGGTGTTTGTTTTAGTAGACCTTGCACAGCATCTTGATTTCTTAACTTAACCTTATTGGAAGAATGTTGTTTTCATTATTTTCCTTACAATATCCTGATACACTATGTTTTCTTGTTGACATTTCAACCATTTCTTCCAGCTTGACTGATACCCTTTGTCTGGACTTAGTATTTATTTTGTACTTGTCCATTGATCAAACCTTGTTATTTAATGTATTTTTTGTGTGCACTTCTGTGGCTTTCCCAACCTTGCGACAGACATTCCAAAAGTTTCCATCCTTTTTTTCTATCCACATACTAAACAACTCCCTGTAGTTCGGGGCAGTATGACCACATAAATACAAATATTTTAACTGTTAGATTTGTATCAGTTAAGCAACTATTGCTGTAAAATGGCAAAAATGATTCCAGCTTATATATATCAATGCTGCTTATTTTGCCCTTTGATTCTACTGGCATTGTCTATTTTATTATTTAAATTAACAAATATTACCTCTACCACAGGCTTGTTCTCTTTTTTAGTCTATCTGGATTGTTTTGCCATAGCAAAGATCTGAGCACACCAGAGTTTACTGATTAATTCTCCTTTTTAGCTGCTTGCATACAAATGATAAACACAAGGGTACCATTTATAAATTATCCCAGAAGTAGAAGCAACAGTACCATATTCTAAGCAACAATTTTGAGAACTACTAAGACAGCAAATAGGGAAGCCATCTTACCAAATGGAGAGGCATGAAGTTCTTCAGTACAAGTTCTCATTAGCCTTGCACATGGGACCACCCTAGGAGATCACCGTCTCTCTTTTTCATTACCAGAAAGGGTGGGAGCAATGAGCACTACAGACTTGCCATTTTAACAAAGTACTGTACCTCAAATACTTATTTCACTTTAAACAGCTGAACCAGTAGCTAAGAATCAAGTTCAGTCTTCTCCTACCACAGAGAAATACTATACACAGCCTACACAATTTCCCAGAATGCATTAAACAAAATTAAAGTATGCCAAAACTCTGCTCTCTAACATCACAGCTAATCCAGACAGACTGTGGAGGAAGCAAAAAGAGTGACCTTTTGATCCCTTTGAACCCTTCCTCCTTATTCCCACCAGCCACTCTGTAGGACATTTATATGTTTCCAATAATGGGTCTTGGTTTTAGTCCTGGTTTGCAACTGCTTGTGGGAAGGCATTTTCTCCTGAAACCTGGGTTGTAGAAATCACTTCAACAAGAGTACTGAGGCCTTTCAACTTTGCTGTTGGAGAAGACTTCTGAGAATACCGTGGACAGCCAAGAAAACAAACCGATGGATAATCAAACAAATCAACCCAGAGTTCTCACTCCAGGTACAAATAACCAGGCTCAAATTATCCTACTTCGGACACATTATGTGAAGACCCAGCTCTCTGGAGAAGGCTCTAATGTTGGGAAAGGAGGAAGGAAGCAGAAGAAGAGGATGACCAACAGCAAGGTGGATGGACTCAGTTAGTGTCAATGAGTGCACTGTTGGAAAACCTGAAAGAACAGGTTAGGGATATATTGCCATGGAGAAAAATCTATCTTTGTGGTCACCAGGAGTGGAAAACGACATGATGGCACATAATCAATCAACCAACCAGGTCAGCACTCAGGCAGGAGTGGCCAAGTTGGGAGAAGCACCTCGTGCCAACCGCCTGTTCAAGGAATTTATTTCATTTTCGTTGTCAAAGCAAGACACGCCAGGGAGAGAGTCCCTGTTCCTTAAATGCAAGGGGCCCTCCGGCACAGGATCGGGTCCACAGGTTGCGCACCCCCTTCCAGCGCACGCGCACAGGGAGGCGTTCGCACGTCCAGTGACGACCCCCCCCCGCGCCCTCCTTTCCCTGACTCCAACCTCCCCTCCCCCGGCCACCTTTCATTCCCTCAGAGCGGACGAGGGTTTGGAGGAAGGGCAGCGTGGCGGTCAACGGCGAGGGAGGGGCCGCCCCAAGCCTGCCACGATCAAGCATGCTTCTCTGGGGAAAAAGACCCCGAGCCGCCGCCGTTGCCCCGCTCCGTCACGGGCCGCTCCTCACCCGAAGGGTCTTCGCCACCTGACGTCCGCACAGCATCCTGACACCGCCCGAGCCGCCTCAAACAACTGGAACGAGGGAGCACCGCCGCCGTCACCTTCACCAGGACGAGCGCCACGCCCCTTAGCCCAGCCAATAGGAAGGCAGAAACGACGGCTGTCTTCGTCCAATCGCCTCCCTCCGAATCCACGGGCCCGAGGGTAGAGGGCGGGGCCACCGGGGAGAGTCACTATTGGAAGCGCGAGGGAAGGGGGCGGGCAGTAGAAGAGAGCGATTCTGTTGGAAGGGTCGGGAAGCGGTGACGTCCCTCTTTATCAAAGCACTGTAGAAGTAGGAAACTGAAGAGTAGTCTTCCTTCTTCGGACACCCTTCAGAAAAAGTAGACTACAGCTGCTATGATTACAAGAGACAATTTGGCCATATAGTTGGACTACATGGATAGTGTATGTCTCACACAGTGTTTTTCAAACTTGGCAACTTGAAGATGTAGGGACTTCAACTCCCAGAATTCCCCAGTGCCAGCGGAGATGAAGTCCACACATTTTCAAGTTGCCAAGTTTGAGAAACACTGGTCTAACAGATACGGAAGGCTCCAGGTGGAGAATAGCTGGTGAAGATCAATGCAGGATAAGATAGGGATGATTCACCCCCCCCACACACACACACACACATATCACACTCCTTGGTTCTTTCCCTACTGCTGAGTAAAAGTGTTGCCTCTAGTCCTGCCTTAGACACAAAACCAGCTGGGTAACCTTGAGCCACTCCCTCTCTCTCAGCCGCAGGAAGCAGCCAATGCCAAACCACTTCCAAAAACCTTACCAAGAAAACTGCAGGGACTTGTCCAGGTAATTGCCAGAAGTCAACACTAACTCCAAGGCACACAGACACACACACGAAAGTGCTCTCCGTCCCTCCTTGGGTTAGTGCAAGCCTGTCAGCATAAAATGTGGAGTTCCCATTGCCAATACTTAGCCCGAGCCTGGTGCATCTGCTTCACTCCCCTGCTGTGTAGAGAGCCGCATGGATGACCTTCAAGAAACTATGCAGCAAGGGATGCAGAAACATGTTTCAAGCCTAGGAAACAAAGAAAACATTAGGAAGAAACTCAGACTGTTAACCTCCTGTGGTATAAGAAGGAAGGAAGGGAAAACTCAGTCAGACTTCTGAGATTCTGTTACCATAGCCTACATCAGTGTTTTTCAGACTTGGCAACTTTAAGATGTGTGGACTGGCTGGGGAATTCTGGGAGTTGAAGTCCATACATCTTAAAGTTGCCAAGTTTGAAAAACACTGGCCTACGTCCATAGAGTAGAGTTCCCATCGTTCTTGAGGAGTCTGTTACCTTACTGGCCTGCCTTGAAGGGCTGATAAGCTGAATGGTGTTGTGTCATTTATTGGAGGCAATAACTTTGCACCCACAGGAAAAGCATTTACCAATCAGGGCCAGTGATGGACTTCTACTTGTCTTCTCTAAGCTGGCTTGTCTGCTCTTCTCCACACCCCAATTTGGCATCTCCCAAGTCAAAAGGAAATGAAGAAACCTGGTGGATACCAGGGCAGAAATAGCACCACAGAGGTTTGCATCACATTCTGAGCAAACACAGACAAGGTGATGTAATCTGCAGCACTATTCTGGATCCTTAAGTAATTTCCCACACACACACACACACACACACACACACGCACATATATTATTGTATATTTCAAAACAAGTCACATAACCTGAAATCAGTAGAGGATCAGCAAATGTCTCTCCTGTTGTTTCACATAAACCAATGGGATCCAACTTTAATCTTATGCATCTTTTGCTGACTTATGGCCTCTTCACAAAGTAAGTTTACAGCAGCCTGGATACCATAGCAGATTTCAGAAACAAAAGAATAATGAAACAACAGGGAAACTTCCCTGGATTCATTCTTTTTCTACATGTTTTCTACACATATTTTTATAACAGATACATTAAACTCTAGTATATAATCCACCAGAGTTTCAAACTTGATTGCCTAGACTCATAGTATACTGATAGCATAGAAGCATATTACAGGTTGTAAAAAAAGGATTGGGTAATAAAAGCACAATTCTTGGTATAAGAATTGCTTACAAAGGGCTTGAACTTGCATAAATATTATTTTAGCCAAATCAGAAAAAGACAATAAAGAAAAACTACAAAGATGAAGACTGTTTAAGGCATGATTAAACATAAATCACTTCCTCGTGTACATCATAGTACAATTCACCTCACTTAAGTCCAAGAGTTTGAGAAAATAGTTCAGTCAGTTTCTTTAGCCTCTGGTAGGAAACCTTACTGGGATGGTGGCTTTATCTGGCACTTAGATAACATAGTATGGATATGCTCAGTAAATGGTGTGTGTGTGTGTCTGTCAGTCTGTCTGTCAGTCTGTCTGTCTCCCTGCCTTTCCAGTATGGTGAACAAAGTAGCTATCAAACTGTAAAAAGAGGGGCTTTCACATACATAAAGAGACTACAGTGCTGCTACACATGGCCAGTCACGTATCATTCCCCCATCATTCCTATTAGCTTGACAGCTGCCTGCTTGCCTTCCTTCCTTTCTTCCTTCCTCTTTTTTTTTAGGCAAGTAGGCAGGCAGGTACATTTCTAAATACAGGCATGGGCTACAGTTGCTCACCATGTTTATTTTTTAAGGCTTGTGCTTGGACCTTGGGAAGCTAACAAGAACTGCCTGGCACTTTGTTTTGCACCATGCCAGGGTCCAATTACTTGAGTGATTAAAAAAAGAAATCCATGGCATAGGGAACAGGGAACCTGGCTGATTTCACAGTGAGTGCCTTGCATCTCTTTTTCAGACACAGGCATCCACACTATAATACAAAATAACTACCAAGTCTCCTTCAGGTTCAGCTCAGCTTCTAACAACTCAAATGGACACATCCATGCTGTTTTGTTTGTTTTTGCTGGTATAAAAGTGATTTGCCATTACTTGCTTTCAATATTTTGATTTCCCAGATGGTATCCCACCCAAGTAATTAGGGTGCGACACCATCTGACCCTGTTGAGCTCTCTAGTTGGGCACCATATTACAAAGTATGCTGAAAATTCCCTTCCGTTTGATAAGGGGTTTGCTGTTAGTTTGGGAAGAAGCTGATGCTTGGATTCTCCCAAAGAGCAGTTGTACCACATCTGAAGGACCTCTGAGAAAAGGCACATTTTAAGAAAGTCTGGTGAGGGTATGGTCACCTTTCTGAGTTTCAAAATCTACATTTTGTCTTCCATGTATTTCTAGTCAACCCAATTCTTCTATATGTTGGTTGGTTTTGCAAGAACCACTAAAACAAAAACTAGGTAACCATACTGTAATATAATTTTTTGCAAATCCAGTACACCTGTTTAATTTGTGGTTCAGTGTGAACCTAGAAAATTAGGTTGAGTCAGTCATTGTTTACTTAACCATGGTTTAGCATGTCATGCGAACATAATTATCATATTACTGCAGCATTAGCCAAGTAGGTCCCAGTCCTACAAGACATGGAAAGAGCTGAAGATGCCATATCCAGACCTTGGCTAATATATCCTTTTTAGCCAACGTTCACTGATGTGTGGTAGAATTATAAATCAAAGAAATCCTTGGAGCAAAAAAGTCATGATATTGTTTTTAGAATATTTTATATTACATTTTATTTGCATGAAAATAAATTATACAACTTAAAAAATAAAATCCAAAAATTAAGCAGTACATCAAAATAGTTCAGCCAGACTGCCATACAAGAAGAAACTGCTACCAGTCAAAATTGTACAGCATTATCTCATATGTAGTGGCATACATTCAAACTGTAAATTACCATATGTAGATAGATATTACAACCTCGGAAACTCAAGTTTGCGCTGCACTCCAGGCTACATATAGTCTATTAACAGAAATGCTCTTGAGTACTGTTTTATTTCACACATAGAACCTTGAATTTACAAACACAGCATTCCAGCTAGTTCCATGAAAATAATTTTGCACTCAAGATACCAAAATTTGTCCAGGAACCTATCAAAATTTCTCCCCTCTGTATTTTAAAATTTGTACCTTTCACAACAGATACTATAATGGAAATAAAATCCAAAGTGTTTGTTTACTCAGGTCATGTTACTTTTTTAAAAAATGGGGAGGGGGGAGAGAACCACAACTAAAACTTAAATTTAACTACACTATGTTCCAAGAAAAACAATAAATGAATAGGTAGTACACAAAGACATCAGGGGGATTAAGAAAAAAATGGAAGACTTCAAAATAGAGCATGAACCTCATTAGTTGTGACAAAGCATTTTATAAGTATGGTTAAAATCAATGCAACCCACATTATTTTTCATAGAATATTTTTCACATTTAGAATATTACTTAATGCAAACCACAGTGGCAATACTCGTGGCAACATTTTTTTCCAAGCAGCAGCACCTCTTTATTCTAGGTCTTTGGAGGGGGAAAAAAAAATCCAAAGCTAAAAAATCACCTTGAAAAGTGCCATATTGCAATGACTGATTATTCCATTTACTTTTATATGTGAACTTTTTCATATTTCTGCATATATTTTTAAGCCAGTAGAGTCTACCTTCTCGAATACATTAGCCTTAAGGGCATCTTGGTAGAAATGCCCAAACAAAAATGCTAAATGTGATGCCGCAGCTGTAAGAAAATTGCTGGTGTGAGTTTTGAATGTTTTACATGGCATGTATTCCAATGTGCATAAGTACTGAACTATGTTTATAGCGTACTGTTCATTCTATTTTCTGGGCCCTAAACCCACTTAAATTATGAATGAAATAGGTATAAAAGGTGAGACACAATTAGTACTCAATATTTTTAATGTAAATAAGGACAGACTTCCACTAGCAATGTCCAACGAGTCACATGAGTGCTCCTAAAATGCTTCCATATATGCCTGGGTGTCTAGCAATTTTCCGTTCAAAAAATAATCCCTTACACCACGCCAGTTCTCTCTGCTCCCAAGGGGCAGAAGGAAGTGCAGAGAGAGGTAATGCTGAAGAGCCATCTTAGTAAGCCAAAAGGAAGTCGTTTAGAGGTCAGACACAAAATTTAACTTTTAAAAGACTTGCCTTGCTAAGAAATGAAAAAGGAATCATTCTGAAAGTCAGACTGCTAGCATTTGGACATTACTAAATATGAGGTTAGGGCTGGTTTGATATTCAATGCCTCATGGCTACTCCCTTCACAGAAGTAACAGGAAGCATGTAAGTCAAAAAGACTCTATCAAAGAATTTTAGAAATATGTACATACTTTCTAAAAAAAAAATCTTTTGTCTTTTTCTACCCATTTCTAACTTTACTTCCGAATCAAATGCAAAGTTCTAGAAATCCTGTAGCATGTACAAAAGACTTCTGGTAAATCAATTTTAGTTTTCTTTCCTTTAACATATACTGAATGTTGGATAATATGTACAACTTTTTCTGACTCTTATTCACATTTTGAGATTGAAATTTAACAATCCTATGTTGAGTTTGCAGTGAACACTTTAAAAAATATTAATCTCTGTTCTACAAGTAATAAAAAATGCACATAAATACAGAAGATGAGACTTCAGGTCAGCACCCTGTTTTCATTCACTTGTTTTCTTATCCATGAATGTTGGCAGTTCTCCACTGCGTCAGAGCAGGGTTGTCTCAACCTAGCCCTAGAACATTCTTTGCAGTTGGTAGTTATACTCTGCGTGTGTGCATCAGTACAAGGTTTTGAGGCAGAATTCAAAGGTTAGTTTCTGCTGAAAATGAATTTTGGGGAGGGGATGAATTTTCCTTCCCCTGTGGTCATATCATGCACTCTTAAAATTTACTCAGGAAGATTGTACACAATGGGAGTACAGAGGACAAATCAGAAGATGATAATCTTACACCGTGAGCTGACTTCTATTTCCACTGGATTATACTCCTGGCACTGTCTGATATGTAAAATGTAGCCCCCTCCTAAATTCATTTGGCCCACAATTACAGTGTGTCTTGATCTTGCTTTTCTACCAGTCAGCAGCCATAGTCCAATGCTATTGCAGGTAACAACTGAAGGACAAGGGAACTCATATGCATTGCTAAACTTTCCATGGTAGTTTTGCAGAGGTGCTAGCAATATGGCACAATAGGAAATCACTTTAGAGAAGTTGAAAGGTTGGAGTCCTTTATTAGCATTTTAATCTGAAATTCTGTAATTTATTTGCCCTCCCCTCAATATAGCAAACTTTATTTCACAGCCTTAGTATGTGTTTCTTCACTTCAAATCTGAGGCAGATTTTTTTTAAAGGAAAAGAGAAAGGGGCCTTCAAGTAGGGGTGAGTTCTATACATTCCACTAAACTTATGGGGCTATGGTGCAACTGTTTTCAGTAGACTAAGTTGACAGCCTACGCTATTAATCAATCTCATCTGGTCTAATTGGACAAAAATTGCCTTCTTCCACGCTGTCTTGTTTTTTTCCAGAGTATAATTACATTTAAAAACATAACATTAGATATTTTCAAATAAATAATGAAAGGTATATATAAGGATTGTCAAAATGTTAATTTCTATTTTGAGGGAATTGTGTACTGGTTATGTTTAATGCATTTACATTTCTGCAAGCATACTAAAATAGTGAATGCTGGTATTAAATGTATAAACAAATACATTTAATATTTAATTTTGTTTCGCTACAAACAGATCCTTCCATGAAAACCACTGCTTAAAAGTGAACCTGTTTTTTAAAAAAGGGGGAGATTGAAGCAAACTATGTGACATATTTAATATATCTGTTAGAATCACTAGTGTCCCAGTATTTGAATCCAATTTTCATACTGAAGCACCTGTTTAAGCTAACAGATAAATATGTATCTACAGATGTGATGCATTTGTGTTTTGTTCAAATATTACACATGGGAAAGAGATCAAAAAGAGGACAGTATATTTAGGCAGTTGTTCCAAAACAGAAAGGGTGAAGTGCTATATCTAATCTATTTGCTTCTCTCTTTTTTTATCTGAAAATGAAAACTAGCAAGTTTTTCAGTGCATGAATATCTGAAAAAAAAAAATTGTGCAAGTTCTCTTAATATAAAAATCCCAGATCTGTTCTCTTCCAGGTGCAAATCAAATCCTAAAATTCTCACAATGGGCTCTCCATGAATGCAGTTTCCCCACAAAAACAGCATGCTGTTAAAAATGTGCACAAGATGAAGGGAACACCATCATGCTAACTGAAAAAAAAAAAAAGAGATTGACAAAACAAAGTCCTCTGGTAAGGTAAGGCAGGAATCTGAGTAAGTAATGCAGGTCAAACAAGTCCTTTTACAGCACAGTCTTCTTGTAGTTTTTCTGCCCAAACCACTTCCAATGCACATTTCTCGGCATTTTCCAGTAAATCCTTAGGCTATGCCATGTATATAAATGTATTGATATCAGATTCATCTCTTCTGATATATTTGTGTTCTATAAGCCATTCAATTTGCTCTTTTATCATTTTCTTCTGTGGCAAGAACATATTTTTTAATATCTCTACTAATTCAGTCTGAAGCTGAGCATTAGTAATTTTCTTCCGCATTTTCATTATTTGGATGATAGCCTCCTAAAGCAAGGGGGGAAAAAAGGAAGGAAAATGCACTTTGGATATAGTTGTCCAAGACAAGCAAAGTGGATCTAGCGAGCAAGTTAAAAAAGATACCATATACGCAATTGCACAAGCATCTACTTAGTTTAAACTAGAAGAGTTTGTTTTTGTAACTGGGAAGGTCCAACCAGCTTAGATAAAGGGACCCCCTATATATACACTTACCAGCATGGTTACATATGGGTTGTTTTTAGCAATACGGTTATCAGTCTGGGGGGAAAAAGCTGTAATCATACAGCTAAATGGACGTAGCGTAAACCTAACATGCATCCTTATGTCATACAAGACTACTTCTCTTATAACACTGGACTCTCATGAGGGAATGTAAAGGACATTTTTCGTTTGGTCTTACTAGCTAATCCAGTGCAGAAAGTAAGGAAGGTGACCTAGTTAAAGATATAGGCAGACTCTTTGGCCTAGGCAATGCAGCCTGCATATCTCCGTTAAGGCCATCTTCCCTGTCCTCTACACCTACATCCTTCTCCAATCTGGCACTCACTAAGCTAGGCTGTCTGGGAATTCTGGGAGCTGCAATCTCAACACACCTAGAAGGTGCCAACCTGAGGAAGGCTTAGCTAACCCCTGTAAGTATGGACAGCATTACATATGATCCAGCGTATGGACAAAACAGGATAGAAGGATTACAGAAAGGAAGCAAAGCACTCAGAGTTGTCAGTTGGACAGCCAAAGGCAAATGTTTCCTAAGTTACAGTTTGCAACATACAAAGTGATCTAGAATATCAATATGGCACCACAGAGCTAAATGCTACCAGTTACACACTGGTGACTGTCCGCTTGATGGCCAATATCACTCCTCTCCTAGACACGCATACACAGCCAGGGAACTTATATTTCAAGTCTTCTTTTATATTTACACATTTACATTTCTTTATATTTTAGACTCCCCCCCCCCATACCTGCCAATATTCTGAATCATGATTAATGCTCTGTATTTTGGCTTAGTGATTGGGAAGATAGGTAGGCTGTCCTCAGAACACTGAAAAGCCTTCCCCATCTGCTCCAGGGATTGGATACTTGCTTTCCAACATATTCCATGGGCTAAAAGAGTAAGATGCTTGCTTTCTATTATTATTAAAATGAAAGCAGAGGTTCTGCACTCGACACTGTGGCGTATTCTTCCATGAAGCTGATTCCCAGACACAGCTCTAGTCACCGTGTGCCAAGTTTTGCCCCCTCTTTCTTTCCTGCATTGTATGTACCGAAATCTGCTCACTCTCTCTTCTTGAGGTTGCCTCTTCTCAACCTGTGTTTTGTAACTTAGCAGAAAAACTAAGTTTCACCTGCCTGCTTTGTGGAGCCCTTCTGATCACAAAGTCAGATAGTTATATATGAATCTCCACATCCTATAGTGTCAGTTCTACTCTTCTTCTACTTAGATACACTGTGAAGGAAGGGGGGGGGGGAGTTGTCAAGCATCGAGATATCAATTTTTCAACAGCATATTCGTGTATCACATCTCTTAAGTTCCAGCATTACACTAGGCAGCAGCTTACAATCAGTTAACATACCTGGGTTCGTAATATTCTTAACTGGACTATCCCTTCATTCTCTTCTTCTCGCATTCTCTCTGTGGTTAACTGCAGTCTACCAATAAGGTTTATCTTACCTCTTTTTTGAACTTTAGCATTTTTTCTGAAAGGACAGACAGGAAATGAAAAAAAAAAAACCAAGACTAAACGTATGCTGGTTGGTCTTAATGGGCAGAAGCTCTCTAAGATTTCAGAGGCATAGCTATTTGAACTACAGACATTGGGAACCAAATACAAACACCGAGAATTACATCTATACCCAGTTTCCAATGGTTTTAGGATAATGATCCTGATATTTTTTATTTCCCTGAACATTTAATGGCTTTTGGATGATTTGTTAATATTTTGCTTATGATGTTTTATATTTAGATGTGCTGTTATGGCTGAAAGCACTTTGAAGGCCAAAAGAAAAATTTTATGTACTAACAAAACAATGTGCTCTAACCTTATAACCAATATTACAAATGCTTACTATTCAAAGTGCTTTACTTATATTATTCTGTGATCTTCATAAGTGACAGTATAATTCAATTGCAAATATTACATATTGCCTAGAAAACTTTTGTTATCACACTTTCTCAATAAAATAAATGAAAGAAGAGAACTGAAGCTGAAAAACAATTCATTAAAAAAAAACTTTAAGCAGAGAACTTCTGGATTTACTATTTAGTACTTTAATTATATTATCCCATGTCATATGGCCTGTCTTCAGTGAGAACTCTTAGCAGGCACAAGGCCATTGCTATGAGACAATATAAGTAACGATTTATGAGCATGCTTCAAACAAAATGGCTTTGGTTGCACAAGTGACTGTATTGTCCTTAGTGTTAGCAGAGAATGTGACAAGTGCACGGAACAACTGAGCCTGTTTACCTGATCTACCTCTTCTCTGCACAGTCTGTATTATGAAAAAGCATTTTATGAAATCCTCAATTGATTACAGCTAAGATGGTTAGCAGAGGTTATTATTTATGGTGATGACAACCATGGCATATAGAACATTGTAATTTGGAATGTAAGAGGATTCAGATGATAAAGAGCATAAATCAAGGAATGAAATGAAAGAAAGAAAGAAAAAAAATAGGCAAGTTATGTGTCAGTTAAAGTAAGACAAAAGGGAAGAGTGAGTTGATGAATAAAAGCAGAGAAGTGAAGGTATAGATTTAATTGTGAATGTAAGAACTAAAATGTTAAATCAGAAAGTATGAATTGGTATTGTGTAGGTTTTTGTAGGTGCATATGACAGTAAGAATCCATAGGTTATATATTACTCTATAGTGAATGGTGATAGTAATAGAATTAGAAATGAGTTTTGAGAAAAATTGTGCAACATATTGAAACCACATAACGTAGAGGAAGAATCCCATTCTGTGACAGGAATGGAGGGATGCATGAAAATGAGACAAAAGTATCCAGAAAAAAATTACTGGGCCATCCAAAACCCAAGAATGTATGAAAATAATGACTTCCCTAAATGTAGGAAGGAGCATTTGTTGGTGGAGACAAGAGCAGGTCTTGGAAAAATAGACATGGAAGAAAAGGAAAGTAGTGAAAGAAAGCAGAGTGAAAGTGTTACAACTGAGTGCAGATCATGAAAAAGCATGACAAGACAGAGTAATCCCCCCAACAGAATGAATGGAAAATAGATTAAGAAAATAGGAACAATTATACTACAGAGTGCTACAGGATTGTGTGGAGTTCCACTAATGGAAAGTATGAAAGGGGATACTTGGTGGAATGATGAAATGAAAGAGGCTGTGGATGAAAAAAAATACTGAAAGTAAATGATTGCTGCAAAGAATGTGGATGAAAGAAAGATACTGTATAACATGTATAAAGAAAAAAAGATAATAGCAAAGAATGCAGTCAAAGAGAGCAAGGAACAATTAAGTTTAAAAGAGGCAGAGAAAATGCAAAGCAATGTCAATGGAAATAAAAATTCATCTTGGAAGTGCATGTAGAGGGCTAAGGAGCTAACCCCCAGCAGAGTGAATAGAACTGAAAATAAATGATTTGAGATGAAACTGAAATGAAGAAATGTTGTGCAACTTCCTTCACCAGTGCACTGCAGCTTTTGCCTGAAAATTGAAAGAATGCCACTATTGTTCCTCTCTATAAAAGGAAATATACCAAAACTGAATGTAAAAACTCCAGGATTAGTTTGTTATGCACAGAAAGCATCTGACACAACACTGATTGAAAGGTATGAAAAGTGACAATGAACAAAAATTCAGAAGTACAGTGTGGTTTTATGCAAGGGAGAGGTGTACAGACCAGATGTTTACTTTTCAGCAGGTCACTGAGAAATGTATGATTGGCAGAAAGAAAGCTTACTGTATGTTAACTGGATTAAGCACATGAGAAACTGAACAGGCTTGAATTATCAAATGTCTTACCTGAATATGAGTTGCATCATCAAGCAGATAATGCTGTGTTATTGACTGAGAACCTGAATGATTTGCCACAAACATTAGATATACTGTGTAATGCAACAAGCCATGAACATGCAAATTAATGTATCAAAACCCAAAGCAGTTGTGATAGGGAAAATGGAGCAAAACATTTCAAGTTGTACACACATGGCAAAAATCTAGATCAAATAAATGATTGTGTGTAATTTGATAGAATGTTTATTGAAGATGGGAAATCGGTGGAGATATTCAAGACATGCAAATGCTGGTAGAAAGGCAATAGATGACATACAGTCTCTTATAAGGAAAGAATGTTGAAAAAAACTAAAATGGCTCTGAATAAGTGTGTCGTTCTGCCATTGAGGGTTGGATATGTGAAGAGAACATACAAGTAAGCTGAATGCAGTGGGAACAGGGTGCTTAAGGTGCATGGGGTGAAACAAGAAGATAATTGATTGAATACAAAATGAGTGACCAATATGAAAAAAGTATGTTGAGCTGGTTTTGTCAGAGAGAATGAATGAGGATCAAACTGCAAGACAAACTTACAAGGGTGAATAAATCAAGAAGAAGGGGAAGACCAATAAACAGATAGTTGGATGGAATTAATGAGATCTTGAGAAAGAGAAAGGCAAGAAATTTAAAGAACAGAAGAAAATGTGTGAAAAGGTCTATGGACAAGGTAGAAGCAAGAAAGGTTTATAAAGACAGAAAGGTCTGGAGAAATACAGTGAAGGGTATTAGAATAAACTAGATCCAGCTGTATTTCCTTCCCCCCCCCCTTTTCTTAATTTCTTTGGCTTCATAATTTTCACTCTCTTTCTGCATTTTGCACAACACTGCTTATCCCAAAAGGAAAAAGAGTAACAGGTATGCATGTATGTAATTTATATTCCTCTCCTTAGCTCTTCAACAGGTCACAGCCCCTGGTGGACCTTATGGACACTTGGTAGCTAAGAGAGCCAAGCCAAGTTAGATAGAATACTGTCAGAAAATACCAGAACTGTAAGATAGACTGAAAAGTAGAAAAATATCAAGAAGAAGAAATTGTTCTGCCTTGTTACCAAGAATTCTGCATGGTTGTGCCCATGTAATTTCAGGATTCAGGTTGAAATCAAGAGTACCCTTATCCTCCTATTCTACCTTAGGAACATCAAAAAAACACTGCTACTTGTCAACTAGTCATGGATGCCCATCTAGGACCAACAGAAACTATGCACAGTATTTCATCACTTTGGGCATTCGTATAAAACTATAGTAATACAGGCAGTCCTTGAGTTACGACCATTCATTCAGCAACTGTTCAAAGTTACGACAGCACTGAACAAATGGACTTAACGGGCCCCTGAAATTCTGACCGTTGCAGCAACCCTGCAGTCACATGAACAAAATTCAGGCACTTGGCAACCAGTCGCACTTATGACTGGTTGTAGTCACGTGATTGCCATTTGCGACCTTCCCTGCAGGTTTCCCACAAGCAAAGTCTATGGGGAAGTGGGCACAGATGGTTGCAAGTCGCTTCAGTAAGACCCCGCCCTTCTTCACTCGCATGCATCATGCCCTCCTTACCCTTTTACTCACATGCATCCCACATGCTCCTTCCCTGGCCTCCCTGCGCTCAGACACATCCCATACCCTCTTTCCCCGGCCTCCCTGTGCTCATGCACATGCCCCACACTCTTAACAGGTTACTGCCCAAACATTTAACTCTTACAATTTCAAACTGTGTAAGTATAAAGATGTTAGGTGTTTCAAGTTTCATTCTAATATATTATCTCAAAATTCAATGTTAAGAGCAGCTGAACCACTCAATATTATAAGTTATCTTTGGGTATCTATAAAACATTTGGGAGTAAGCCAGTATCACTTCTTACATTAAGCTGAACTCCTGGTTCACTGAGAAGAGAGTTCCCTCTGTAAAGTCTTTGGGCGAATTGACTTGAGGTTCATACAGCAAAACCTGACGTTTCAACTTTGGAAATGCTACAAGAGACTGTAGAGAAGGAGAGAGAGAAAGAGGCCATGAAAATCAGATCTCAGACCAAATTTAGAGAAACTCATGCTACTTTCTCATGCCTTCATTAACAAAATTCTTTTAATTTAACAACTGGAGAGCTAGTAATTTTAATTACCTTAATTAGATATTAAAGAAAAGCCTTACGTATTACATTTGAACATTCTCAAAAGTTAACTTTGAAAAGATAACCTGTTATTGTCACGCCATTTTAGACTACTTATCAAAGTATAAACATAAAAAATGTATATATTAACAAAACATATAAACAGAACTGCTTGTAATATATTTCAAAAAGTTGTAACTGATATAAAAACAGGATAAAATAAGGATTGAAAAACGTAGAGAAACTGAAATTGAAAAGATTGGTAAATCTGTATGAATGGTAAGTATGTTATAATTTGATCTCTAATTTAATTCTTGCAGTGAATTGGAGAAATATTATTTATTCATATATAAATTAAGGACACTTATGGACACTATTTTGTGACAGATGCATTTATCTAGGCTTTGAGAAAATCATTCTGAAAGGCTTCTCTGAACTGAACGCAGAATCAATGCAGTACAGGCAAACAAAACGGCTTCTTAAAGAAAGAATGCAAAGAAATGATAAATAAGACAGAACACATATGTTTTGTGTATTCAGAAGATACCATTTCAATTCCTGGTACTTCTAGTGAAAAAAAATAGTGAGGAAATATATGGAAAACTACTGGCCATTATGCTGATATTGATGAAGACGCAAATACTTTAAAAGCATCTTTTGTAGGAAGTTCCAAATAGTTATCAGCATGTTAATATACTTTAAGAAGAAGACTGGAATGTAAGCTACTCACGCAGTCTTTTAATGACATGACACTAGATTAAGTTTTGCATTATTTTGCACTTCATATTATCTAGTGCAATAAATCCATGGGATACAGCACCCGTAGTATTCAGGGTGGTTGTTTTTTTTTAAAGGAAGTTTCTACATAAGCAACCAGAAAGTAACAACACAGAAATGATAATAAATTAGTAAAGTATGGCCTGAGAGCCAGTTTGGTGTAGTGGTTAAGGCACCAGGCTAGAATCCGGGAGATCACGAGTTCTAGTCCTGCCTTAGGCATGAAGACAGCTGGGCGACCTTGGGCCAGTCCCTCCCTCTCAGCCCCGGGAAGGAGGCAAGGGCAAACCGCTTCTGAAAATGTTGCTAAGAAAAGCTGACTTTTCCAAGCAGTAGCCAGGAGTCAACACTGACTTGAAGGCACAAACAAACTAGATGACACTACTGTTAGATGGACTCATGACTGACTGAATAATTGCATGCCAGGAGTGCTTGTTAAGGGCTTGACTTCAGCTTGGAGGGGAGTACTGAGCAGAACACTAAGAGCTCTGTTCTGGGCCCTGCGCTACCCAACAGTTTTGTAGATAATACAAAGCTGGGGGGCAGGGCTAAGTTTCAAAAAGATCTAGCTAAGGTTGCGCAATGGACTTAAATGAATAGGACGGAATTTAACAGGCAGAAATGTAAAGTTCTGCATTTAGGTAGAAAAATGAAAGGCACGTGTATAAGATGAGGGAGATCTGGTTTGGTAGCACCACTTGTGAAAAGGACCTAAGTGTTCTTAAAGTTTGCAAGTTAAACATGAGTGCATTAATTGGATCATAGAGTCCAGATCATAGGAAGTAATATTTATTCTCTGGTCAGATCCCATTTAGAGTAAGGTGGCCAGTTCCGAGCACTGGAGTTTGAATCACACAGTGACAAACTGAAGCAAGAAAAATGGTAGCTTCTTTAAAAAAAAATGTAAATTATAAACTGAGTGAAGAATGCAATAATTTCTGTAAACAGATAATGAGCTTCCCATCTTTCCTTCCTACGAGTCATATTTCAAAGATAACTAGATTTTATTTAAAAAGCAGAAAAGGTTAAAAACAATGCTTTGTTACAAAAGTTGCTGCCCACATTTCATATGCATGTTCCGATAATGCTAGTATAAAAAGTTTAAAGAGCTGAAGACATACCCACAAAGTTCTCCTAAGCTCAGCGTCTGGAAGTTCTGTTGCTAGCTTAAGGTTTTCAAAGCTAATTTTTTCTCGGGGTCTTTGATTCCATGCAAAAAGCACAGCCAACTGAAACGTCGTTACCTCCAAGTCATACTGACCAACCTCATTCTTGAAAGTTATCTGTTAATAAGACGAAAAATTACCGACTAAGCTTAAGCGCAATCTTACTTTCAGTGTACCAAAACCAAATAGAAATACAAAACGGAAGCGAGTGACGCAGGTATGCTTACAATGCCATTGGACATTAAATGATGCCAGTGAAGCTTCCTGCCACTGTGGTTCTTTTTGTAGAACTCTTCGACCTCGGGGATGAGGTCTTCTAATTCCGTAGGCAGTGACACAAAAACTTTTTCAGAACTTCTGGACCAGGCCCCAGCGTTTAAAATTTTAATATTCACAGAATCAGCTGTACACAAAACAAAACAGAAAGCCCATCCAAGTTACACTGAAGCTATCAACCAGTATATGAATCATAAGTAGAGAACAGTCTGCGATGGAGTCAAAGAAACTGACTGCATAATTTTGTATTATAATTATCCAATTTGGATTTGTTAATGATGACAAAGCAGGATAAACAAGTATAAATAATCCTGGCTCTCTATAACACTGAGAAGTTTTAAAAAGTAACAAGAATAAAAGTACCTGGAAGGGCCAGTTTATTATTTTTGTGCATTTCCTTGAAGGCCTGGTTAAGATCTTCAGATACCTTAATATCTTGAAACATCCTTGCCAATTTATTTACATAATCTGCTGGCATACCTACTTCCTGCACAGAGAGAGCATTGAAGTAATAACTATATAATTTAAATACAATAAAAACTAACTAGTGATCTTCCTTAGTAACTATAAGGGCTATGCAAAATCATTTCAAGGACAGTTTGCAAAGCAAGTAAAGTACCCCTTCAAACTTGCCTCTTGAAGCATCAAAGTGCCCCTCTGAGTGGTTCTGTACAGCTCTAAGTAGCTATTACAACTAGCAATATCAACATACTAACATATCATGGACTGGACAGCACAATACTGCAGGAAGGGAGAGAAAAACAATTCACTTCCCACATCAAATGTACCCATCTGGAAAAGAAACTATTTAGTACTTCACTTACATTTTTGTGTGGGGAGAAGCAACAGGGGCTAGATTCAAACTACAGACCATCAACTAGCTATCTTGTGTATATAAATCTTTGTTAAACCATCATTAGGACTTTAACATAAAAAATTATAAATTCAATTCTTATTTAGAAAATTTTAAATAAACTATTTGCTAATTAACGTAAAGAGTAGGCCATAGATAATTTAAGATTCAATAATTCACATTATGTGTGATTTTTAATTAAAAACTATCTTTTCTAAATAAGAGAGTAGAAAACAGGAGTGATAAACTTACTCGCAGCCATTCAACCATGTTCTCTTCTATTTCGCTGTCTGCTGATATATCCAATATAAGACGCCTTGTTAAATGAGCTTTGTGGTATCTCATAAAAACATCTTTGTTCTGTACATACTTGAGTACCAATAGCTGTTTTTAAAAAGCATTAGACATGTTTTGGTGATTGCTATTAATATTTACTCCTATTGCAGAACAGCACCTCCAGAGTACATTTTGTCAGGAATAGTTCTATTTTCTTAACCCCTACCCTTCAAAAAATCCTACATATATCAACATATTCCATGGCCATGGAACAAAAAATATTATCACATCATTTACACTGAAACATCCATATTACTGCCTTTTGATCACATATTTTATATAGCAAAATATACATATATTTATGTACAATATCCACTGCTTAAATGCTCTAATATGAACAGTTTCAAAATGAAACAGTTGCCCATCCTTTCCCCTAATAAGGACTGTGATTACTAATCAGTGATAGGAAATGTTCTGACGTGCAAATCAGTTTAACATACTGACACTCCACTAGTTTTACAGTACCAATCTGCTATTAGGATCAGTCAGTCACCTTTAATTAGAAATTATTTGATTTCAAAATGATTCAAATATAACAAACATTATCACAGTTTAGAAAAAGCAGAGTTTAAAATAAAATCTGTTGAGCTGGTTTCTCTCAAAAAGCAATTCTGAAGGAAGTAAGATGTTTGACATGTCTTCCCTGGCCACTTCAGCACCTACTACTAAAGCTTCTCCCCAGTCTGGAGAGCACAATATCCTAAGATAAAATTTAATCTTAGATATAACAGGCTTCCTCTCTCTCCTTTTTTGGTGCACCCAGGAAGGAACAGAATGTTAAAGAAATCAAGAACAGGAAAATATTACTTCTTTAGAATTTTTTTTTAAACTAAATCTTGGCAACAACTGTCCAGGAAAGGTTTCATTTAAATTCAGTGAAGAATATAAAAATAAAGCTACAATCTTAAACTTACTTCTTAGGAGAATATCACCACACTCAGTAGAACATTTGAGTGCTCGTGTACAGGACTGCACTATTAATGATGTGTAGCCATTAACTATATTATTGGTGGCACCTTGCCCCCATCAGCAACTATCTTAAAGACTAAATCAGTATGTCACTGCATTCTAACCGTGACTCCCACTGCTATTAATTCAAATTTAGATGAACACAGCGATGTTCTGATGGTTTTGAGATAAGGGCAGAAAGACACTGAAGAGAAATTATCCAATCCTCACATTTATTTCTCTCAAAAGGCACTGGGCTACAAAACCAGGAGACTGTGACTTCTAGTCCCGCCTTAGGCATGAAAGCCGGCTGGGTGACTTTGGACCAGTCACTCTCTCTCAGCCCAACTCACCTCAGAGGGTTGCTGTTGTGGGGAAAATAGAGGAGTATTAGGTATGTTCACCACCTCATTTATAAAAATAATAAAGGCGGGATAAAAAAAACTAGAAACAGCAAAAGAACATACCACTTCTTTAAGTTTTGCTTCAATTTCTTCAGAGGTTAATTTTTTGCTTAGTGGTGTTTTTCTTAATAACATATCACAATAATTTGCAAGTAGCTCTGGGCACTTGGACTCTGGTTGTGTTTTCAACCCAACACTAGATAAAAAAGAAAAATAGTAGCCAAAAAGTTATGCAGAACCACCACCTTAGGTTTCATGCCATTATATAAACTCATACTTTTAGGAATAAATAAGGGGGAAATCCCTTAAGTAAAAACAACCAACATTTTACACATTTCTTCTATTTACTTCTTTTATTTCAAAGGAACTATATGGCTTTATAGATGTAACTAAAAAAATATAAAAGAAAATATACATGGAAAACTACAGAAAAGCAGTGCAGCATGCACGAGAAATGAAAACTTAAATACTGTAAGACTCTAAAAGAATTGTCAAGACATCTTCTAAACTATCGCCAATTTAATCTGCTTTAAAATCACAACCATGGTTTTATGCGATTAAGCAAAAACATCTAGAAACATTTCTTTTTGAAAATATAAGCATAAATAAATGAGTATTCTACAATTTAACAGTCATGTACCTTAGACAGGATCGCACCTGTGCGTCCTCTCTTGGTCCATTGCCCCTGGCACTCCCCGTGGTTTACAGAGGAGTTAAGGGTGCTGAAAAGGGCCAAGAGAGATGTCCAGAGCGCTGCTGGTGGAAAACAAAGGACGAGTCTGACCAAACACAGGTTAGAGCCGCTATTAAGGTCTACCTCATGGCAGTAAGGGTGATGAAACGCTATTATTTCTCTGCTCTTATTGCATCCGCAGAGTGTCGCCCAGCGGCCCTGTTCAGTCACCCGGTCCCTTCAGGGTAAGGAGGTTTCGGAGGACCATCTACAGGGTCGCACAGAGGAATTTGGTGAAGACTTGACAGATCAAATTGGATCCATTCCCAGTTGGCGGCTAAGCATGACGCAGGTCCGGTGGAGATGCCCAGGGAGCGTACTTACTTGGTTACCTGGGGATGATTTGATCCTGCTGGACCTAAGGAAGTGGACAGGGTCCTCGGGGCTACTACTGCAGCTACCTGTGCATTAGACCCTTGTCCCTCCTGGCAGGTTAAAGCCACCAGGGAGATGACATTGGGGTGGGTACTAGCAGTGGTTAATTCATCCTTGCAGGAGGGGGTGTTCCTGATGCCTTTTAAAGAGGCTCTGGTCCACCCCCTCCCCAAGAAGCCATTGCTAGATCCCATTCCTTTGGACAACTTTTGTCCAGTTTCCCACCTTCCCTTTTTAGGAAAGTTGTGGAAAAGGTGGTCACACAACAGCTTCAGAGGATCCTGGAGGAAAGGGATTATCTGGACCCCTTTCAGTCAGGTTTCAGGCCTGGTTATGGGACAGAAACAACACTGGTTGCACTTTTAGATGATCTCTGGTGAGAGCAAGATGGGGGTAGTATGTCCATCCTTGCTCTTCTTGACTATGTCATCCTTTTGGGTCAGTTGTGGGAGTTGGGACTGGGAGGGAGAGTTTTGTGGTAGTTCAGCTCTTTCCTCCAAGGCCGATGTCAATCAGTGGTGAAAGGGAACGAGAGGTCCAACCCGCGGCTCCTACTTTGTGGAGTGCCTCAGGGTTTGGTGCTCTCACTGTTCCTATTTAACATCTACATGAAACTGTTGGGTGAGATCATCCAGCACCATGGAATGAGGTATCATTAGTATGCTGACGATACTCAACTATATATCTCCATCCCAAGTGACCTAAGTGATGCTGTGGTTACCCTTTCACGGTGCCTGGAGGCTGTAGGGGCCTGGATGGGGGACAACAGGTTTCAACTAAACCCTGTTAAGATAGAGTGGCTATGGGTACAGGGAGCCTCAAGATCTAGGAGCTTATCATCCTTGGTTCTGGATGGGGTTGCACTACCCCAGACAGACCCAGTGCATAATCTGGGGGTCCTCCTAGACTCATAACTCCTGTTCAAAGAGCAGGTAGCAGTCGTTGCTAGGAGAGCCTTTGCACAACTTCGTGTTATGCGTCAGTTACACCCTTTCCTGGATCAGGAGGCCCTCCACGCAGTCATTCATGCCCTGGTCATCTCCTGTTTGGATTACTGCAATGCATTCTACATGGGGCTACCCTTGAAGAGTATTCGGAAGCTCAGCTGGCACAAAATACAGTGGCGCAAACAGTTTTGAACACCCCTAGGGTGACACATATAACACTTCTGTTATGCGAGCTGCATTAGTTGCTGGTTTGCTTCTGGGTCCAATTCAAGGTGTTGGTTAATACCTTTAAAGCCCTTCACGGCACAGGACCAGGTTATCTGAGGAGCCATCTTGCCCCCGTTATATCAGCCAACCCCACTTGGTTCAGCAGAAGGGGCATGTTGCAGACCCCACCAGTCAAGGTACTTCAGCTGGCGGGGTCTAGGAAAAGGGCCTTTTCTGCCATGGTCCCCGCCCTTTGGAACAGCTTACCACCTGAGGTGTGGTCTGCCCCCACTCTCCTGGCCTTCCAGAAAAGTGTGAAAACTTGCCTATGTCAGATGGTCTGGGGGCCTGATGGAGACTCACGTTGGAATTGGCTTGTGGGATAATCGATACTGCTCCCCCCATCATCTTGAATTGAATACAGTCTTTTTATACAGAATTGTCATTAATTAATTTTAATATGGATATTTATATTTTCATTGTTTTTTACTGTTTTGGATTTTCATTGTGAGCCACCTAGAGTCACCCTCTGGGGGAGATGGGAGGCATATAAATTTAATAAATTGATTGAATGATTGATTGATTGAATGAATGAATGAATGAATGAATGAATGAATGAATGAATGAATGAATGAATGAATGTTGTCATGGATAACCTGCCCGAACCTAAGTTCTGATAGCAGATTATAATCTTAAATGAATGGCTATCACCAACATTATCAGCAATGGAGTTTGGAGACTGCATTAAACCAGAACAGAAATGGATTTTGACTGTTTTGGGAGTAGACACATATGCCTATTCAATAGTGATATCTGAGATTAAGTACTGTGTAGATGCTTCAGTGCACTTTATTTTAAGCTTTGGGGATTGTCCAGGTTAAAAATAAATATACCTAAGCATTGGGCGGAGATAAATCAAATAAATAAATAAATACATTATAGAAAGTAAGGACTAATTACATTATACTATATAATTCAAATTATATAATAAGCTTGTCTGATCAATCACAAATTAAATGCTGTTATTTTCAAGTGCTCATTCAAATTACTTACCCCTTCTGTTTCAATGGTAATTCAAGTTTAAATATTGTAGCATCATTAACAACTGCTTTATATGCCTAAAATAAAAATAAGTCATTCAATTTATTCCATTCATACCAAAATACATTCTTAAAAACAAAATCGTGTAATTTTAAAACAATCACCCGTCTTTCTCAAGAACAGAGTTCTCATATCATTTGAGAAAATAGTCAAAGCACCGAAAACATCCGTAAGACTCACAATATTTTTAGGGAGGTTTGAAGGTTATTGTTGCTTCAAACTTTTGCTCATGAGAAAGGGAGAAAGGATACAGAAGGAAGGGGACAGGGTTGCAATCCTGCAGAATGCTCCTAGTAACCAAATTAGCCCATGGTGACCTTTGACCCTGCTAAACTTTAGAAACATGCTGTTTTTTCATGAAAAATATTTTATTTATGTTAATATCTAATGGATTTAGTATCATTATTTTTAAATGATTCAATAATACTCTACAAATGTGTCAATTTTAATTTTTAATATGATAAATATTGATAAATACAACCAATACAATATTGGGGTCCTTCATAATTTTTAAAAGTGGGAAGGGGTCCTGAGAGCAAACAGTTTAAGAAACACTGCTCTATGCTATACCACCAGGAGGTTACCTTACTGAAATTTATTTATTCATTCCATTTTTATCCCACTGCAAATTTGTGATTCTCATTAGTTGCAATCTCACAATAAAAGCAACAGAATTAAAACATACAATCCAACTCACAAAAACAAAACCAAAGTAGAGAGAAAAACAGTAAGAACAAGAGGTGTGCATAATGTTACTCAGAGGCTCTTCAAAACAGCTGTAATTTAATGGCTTTCTAAGAGCTACCAGGAAATTGTTCCCATTTTGTGTGTTTTGTCCTTTTAACTGTCAGTAAAGCTATGAAATCCCTCTCTCTCACACCCACCGGGCTTTGGGAATGGATGTTATCTGGAAGACAGGAACTGGCAGCGGGAACTACCAAAACACTACTGCAAAGCAGAAGGTGGGGCCAGGATGCAGAGGTTTGAAGCCTCTAGCCTTATAGCCTACAGGTTCAGAAGTTTTTCTGTACCTTGTTACCCTGCTCTGAATCTGTTTATACTTCCAGATCTTCAAGGTGAAATAGAAGAGAGAATAAAGTGAAAGTATTATTTCTGTGATCCCTGGCAAAAATGTCTCACTGGGATTCCTTGATGGTCTCTCATCCAAGTACTAACAAGGCCTGAATCTACTTAACTCCCTAGCCTGGACAAGGTTGGCTGTGTGTTGTCACCAGGAAAGCATCTTTACTTTTATTCAGTTTGTAATCTACTACTATTTCAAAATGTTTTTCGTAAGTATCGTTACCAAGTCAGGAACATTAAATTTCATTGTTATTTTCAGACCCTTTCTCTAACCCAGTGTTTCTCAACCTTGGCCACTTTCAGAAGTGTGGACTTCAATTCCCAGAATTCCCCAGCCTGGCTGGGGATCCATACTTCTGAAAGTGGCCAAGGTTGAAAAACGCTGCTCTAACCTATCAAGATGTTTAAAACGTTATTTCTGGGTTCTAAGGTGTTATGTCATAGTAGAGGTATTCCTCATTTTTCATGAAATTTGAAGTGTTACGATTTTCAAGTCTTATCTGTGATTATCTGAGAAATCTCCAGTTAGTAATGGTTTTCATGCAGATACTGATGAATCTTGTTGAAGCAAGATTACAAGTATGGCAGTAAGCAATGCAAATATACCACTAAAATCTTGCAATTATAGGTAGTCCCTGGGTTAAGATCACCTGGTTTACAGACAACCCACAGTTAGGAACAGAGCCTACTGTAGCAAAATTTGAGCTAAATACACAATGATTTGAGTTAAATACACAGTGGTTCAAGTTCATCAATACTGCTTATACAGTATTATACAATAATACTGTTCTGGCTTACATACAATTTTGACTTAAGGACAGACCTTGGGAACAGAACTTGTTCTTAAACTGGGGACTCCCTGTATCTTAATACTTAAATGTCTACAGAAAGCTAAATATCTAGTAATTTATAATATTTTATTGGTATGATGCAAATTCCATAAACATCTACAATAGCTAGACTAGTGTTTGTTTATTTAAAATTTTATGCCACTTCCCCTTTTTAAAAAAACTAACCCATTTTAAAACAAAAAATGAAACAAAAACTAGTTGGTAACTTACTTTATCTCTGGCAGTAAGAAATCTTGGGTCATCTTGAAAAGCTTCTTTAACTAACTTGCTAAATCTATTAAACAGTGTAAGCAATTGTTCTACATACTTTTCAGAATCCTAAAAAGTGAAAAGCAAAACAAAACAAAACAAAAAAACAAATCTGTGAGGAGAAAATAGCACGTAATCATAATCAACTGTTTGAACTCTCTCTCTCTCTCTCCCTCCCTCCCTCCCTCTCCCTCTCCCTCTTTTGCTAAAACTGCATTTCTGGTATAGCAGTCATGAGCCCAGAAATATTACAATAAGGTACAAATGCACTTCTTGTGGCCTAGTTTGTATCCCAGGAAATCAGTTTGTGCAAGTCAGGAAAAGGTACTGGCTGCCAACCCAATAGGGAGACTCTCCACCAGTTTTCAACCTTCTTGTTCCCTTTGACTATGATTCTGCATTGCATCTGCATGAACTGTGATCACTCTGTCAGATTCCCAGTTCAAATTGCTACCTATCCAGATTTATAACGGAACCCCCAAATGGTATCCAAAAGTCACAGGATGTTATAAGATACCACATGATAGTATTAAGAGTTTTCCTGCACTCTCTGACAGCCTGAATGTTAAGCAAAATCTGGTGGGGATAGGGAGAAGTGCAGAAGGTTTTTACTTTAACTCAATTAAATTAGCTGGGCTAGCTGTGAACATTTCTAGTTGAACTGCTCTGTCAGAATAAAGCATGATGGCAATACCTCATTTTTAAATAATTAAAAATAAGAATGCTTAGTCTTAGATATATAGAATAAATGGTCTTCGATTACTTCACCAGCTTTTTGATCTGTCTCTTTTAATCAATAGAAAAAATTCAGTAGCTGTTGCCACAAAAAATATGTTTCTTGGAGAAAAGTCCTGATTCATTATGTTCCACCTTCAACTTTCTATTTCAGCTATCTGATGTTCTTACTATTTCAACAGCTAATTCATATATACCAAATGACCAGTTTTATAAGAACAAACAGTAAAAAAGCATGAGGTTGCTCCTCCTGTTATAGATGACAACACTCTGATGTTGGTTTGAACCACTGGATGAAGCTGCCAACTAACTGGCTTCACCCTAGGAACATCAAAGCAAAGGAAAGGAGAGCAATGTAAGCCAGAACTTCTGACTGTTCATTTACATTACATCCAATCTTCACCTCAATGACTATGCTCCAATTGTTATCTTAGCTCCTCCTGCAAGCAAGGGTGCTTTCAAGCAATAGATGGTTAAAAAATCACAAAATCTTTCAAAGCAGGGAGTCTTGCTTGTTACTCTCAGAACAAGCCACAGAAATAAAATAGCCCTGCTTTCCAACATGAGGAGAAAGCCAGATTGCCTAGTTCAGTCTGGCTTCCAAGCCATGGATGACATCCTTTCTGATTTTTTTTAGCAATATTTGCTCTTAGATTGCTTGCAGGGAGAGCCAGGGAGAGTATCTGAATCAATATATACTGCTCATTTGCAAGTAAGCCAGAATTCAAAAAAAGTCTGGTTTCTTGCTTTTTCTGCTCATCCGTTGCTAGTGTTAAATGCAAAATGGAAAGCAGAGTCAGGATTTAATTTATCTATCTTTATATTTGGTGGAGGAAATCTGGCTGGTTTAGTGATAGATACTTCAAATTTCCTAAGGCCCTTTATCTATGGTAAAAGATTTAGGTAATTAATAATACCAATTAATTAAAGTTTGCAGATGACATATCACAAGATTTTACATTCTAATTTTTTAAGGAAGTTGTAGTACTTTCCTACTTAATTTAGTGGATTTTAAGGTCCATTTTCACATATTAATTTCAGCAATTTAAAATTTTATTTTGCAAAATATTCTTGGTATTTCTAGCAAATGTTCTAAGAGGAGATAAGGGATAAAAATAGAAAATGCTCACTTACAGTAGTAATAGTTTCAGCAGCTGCCACCATATCTGCTAATCCAGCATTAACAATATGCTCTTCTAAATCTTTTAACATAGGCTCTATTCCATTAGGAACTTTATCCATCAAAGAAAACATTAAATGTAATTCTGAAGACAAAACATATTGAAAAGTCACAAGTCAAATCCATAACAATAATACATCTGTCCATCTTTCTTTTCTTTACTTTATATACTACACTTATATATTGCCAAATCTAAGCAATTCAGGAGGTTTGTAAAGGTGTTCACTGTTGCCAAAAACACTATATAGAAAGTCACTAGCAATGAATTTGACTTGAAGGATAGTTTATCTTTTAAACATATTGATTTCAGACTGTCCTAACTCCCTAATGAACTTTACAAACTACTGAAGGAAATTCTAGGAAGCCTGATTTGAAATAAACAGTGGGCTTGTTCAACAATTCTGGTTCCTGTAACTCTCGGCTACTAAATTAGAGCAAGCTCTTCTCGAAACAATTTCCTCTTTTTTTTCCAGCATTGTTTCATCATTGCAATGCATATAAAGCAATACAAACCAGAATACTTGGAAACCAGCCATTATGTATATATAATAAGAAACTCCAGTTTCCAAAGGACTATTTTTATTGTCTTTTGCAATACAGGAACAAAAGAGTCTTCCAGCACTTTAATGACTCATGTATTTCTTACTCTATAAGGATTTGTAAATTACAGTCCACCTCATCTGATGCATGGAATACTGGCCTGAGAAAAGAATACAAATACACTCACACACACACAAATGGTAAATGGAAGGTGAGAAATTATAAAAGGAGTCAAAATGGTAAAAGGGGTGGTAAGAAATAGTGAGGATTACCTATAGTGATCTTTAATAGTGGTTATGAGTGATACAGACATTCTTGTATTACATGCTAAGAAACTTTAATATTTAACTAATCTCTGAGAAATGGACTGCTTAGCAGACATAACACAGTTTTTCAGGACCTAAAGAGACCAAGGTTTCTTATCACACACTATGTCTGTAAATCATCAATTCAATATAACTGAATGTGTATTCCTTTCTCAGGACTATATTCCAGGCATCTAGTGAAGCAGACTTTGATCCATAAAACCTTATGCAATAATAAAATGTTACAGAGTAAGAAGACATTTGCTGAAGATACTCTACCTAATTTCTGTAAAGAGAAATTACAGAGAGGAAGGGAATTAAAGGAAAAGAGGGAAGATTCCAAAATAGCATTCCAAAGATTGACTTCTGATTTGAAGCATGGTTAACAGGGAGTTGCCCCTGATTGGTAGTACCAATCCCACCTTGATTGATCCTGAGAAGCTAAGTAGAATTGGTTCTGGTTGATATTGGAGAGGAGGCAATATGCCAAGAAGAACACAGCAGCAAAGTACTTTTGTATTGTACCAAGAAAACTACATATGTCCTTGAAGTCACCAGGGGTTTAGTTCAGATGGTTTTAACTGGGAGTCAGCACTGTTTCTCAGGGATAGATCAGCTTAATTCTAATTCATGCCATTTTTGCAGTGTTCACAGTTAGGTCTATTTTCATCCAGTTGTTTTAAAATTCCACAACAGATTTTGTTCTCCCAAAGAAAACAACTTATATTTATGAGATCGTACATAAAATTATTATTATTAACAATATCAACAATAATTAGTATGGGAGCTGGGACAGCAACCAGAAACACAGCTGCTGGCCCATCCTAAAAAGTCCTTCACAGGGAGATGTCAAAGAGCTGGCTTTCTCAACAAATTCCTTGCTGATTGTTATTATAGTCTTTGCTGTATTTTTGCTAGGTAAGTATAAGACAAATAATTGTTCAATCATTCAGGTTAGGAAACAGAAACAGCATGCATAATTTGGGGCTGTGCAAAGAATTTTAAAGAGTGTGTCACACCTTCCCCCAACTGCTTCAAAGGCTGTCCTGGCAGTTTGTGCATTCCTGTGCATGCGCAGATCTTTGCTGGTGGAGCCAACACATGCAGACAACCAGAAACAGCCTTCAAAGCAGCTACATGAACCTTCCAAAGAATGCAGTTGCTTTAATGCTTCAAGGAGTGCTCCGTAAAGCATTAGTGCAACTGCTTTGCACAGCCCTGTTTATTATATCCAATTACCCTCACAGGAATGTTTGATGGCTTACTTTTCAAGCCAAGCTTCAGAGAGAGAGCCAACTGTGTGGGAAAAGCTGCTTTATGCACCAACTTCACTGCATAGCCCTTTATAGGACTCTGCAATGAAGCTCATCTGGTTCACCAATCTTTATTGTTGCCACTTTCCATAAAACTTCATTCCCCTTGAGAGCTGAAAGCAATATATTTGTACAAGGTATGATATCTTACTATATTCAGCCCTGGACCAATGCCAAACAACTGCTGTCAGAATAAGGAGCCAGACATATTTTTAAGGTCAGATGCCAAGCCTAGCTTACACTCTGGAAGCTAGAAGTGCACTTAGAACTAATAACAACTGTTTCAAAACAGGAACAACTTTCAATTTTCTTATTATAAATTATAAATTATATAGTATACATTATGTAATCATAGTATATATTTAAGGATTGCATCATAAACATTTGGTTTCTCTAATTCACTTCTCCCAAATTCCATAACTGGGTCACTTTCCTTTAAAAAAAGGAAAACAATATAGAGAAAACAGCTTCAAGACAAGCCCTGAACAAAAAGATGCATAGCTTAATAGGATTCCTAGGGCTTTGTAATTTGTTAAAAATTCGCTGTATATTAAAACAATACATTCTTTGTAATCCTAAAAGGCTGATTAAAATTATAGAATTGGAAGAAGCTATTTAGGCCACTGGATCTACCCTGGTGCTCAAGATAGGAAACCAATATATTAACAAAAAAGGAAAGTATATAGCAGAATAGTACAAAAGGTATAGAAGAGAATTGTATTCTGAAAAGTTACTAGATTAATTCTTGTTCAAGAACAAAACTACTCAGACAGCTGCACTACCACCGATATTGTGATATAATAGAAGATTTGGACTAGGAGCAAGTCAATTCAATCCCTATTTAATCAGTAACACCAACGAGTGACCAGAGCCAATCAATATGCCTATCTATTTTACCTACCAATTTTAAAGATCAACTGCTCTAACTCTTTAGAGGAAGGGTAGGTTATGAATGATGACAAAAATTAAAATAGCACTGTATTATAAATTAGCATATGGAACCAAGATGATGCAGGGCAGAGAGTAACTTTTAACTGGTCACACATAAAGTAATATTTTTCTTATGTCTCTTATAACAAAGGAATAGTAATCCATTCCTTTTTACTCCTACTATCTAAGGGGAGCAGGGGGGAAAACACATTAGGCTCCACTTACTTTCTGTTTCATTGCGTTTGATCATCCCTTGGCATTCAGCTAAAATTGTCTCCTTAAAAGATGTCACCAAAGCATTCACACAGCACTCCATTAGCTGGGGGGGAAAAGTTAACAGTCTAATACCTACAGAATACTGCTGTTTCAATACATTTGCATGGAATAGGGAATGTGCATGCTGCATCACAAAACAAAAGTGAATCTAACCTCCTCTCCCACCTCCCCAAGATGTATGCAATATCTAAAAAGGAGAATGGCAAGGACCGAGAAGTATTAAAACATTATTAATAACATATCTGCATAAGTAAGCAAAATAAATTGTGATTATTAAGCTTAAGTTCTTGAGAAGGTGATAACAACACAGTTTAGAAGGCAAATATTACTTCCAAAACATTTATGAACTTTGATTTTAAATAACATTCATTTATAAAACATGAACTGAACTGAGAAGTTCTTTTTTTCCATAATTCTATTACTATCCTACAAAAGGCTTATTCCAAGATGTCTAACTCAGAAAATTAGGCATCAGTGAGACTGAGTTTCAGGAGCAAACAAGGAAGGGCCACACCAAAGTCTGGGGTGCCAAATGCAGGCTGAGAGTTGCCCACCATTTGTCTACCATGTCATACAAACTACAGATTCTGATATATTCCTCTGCAAACAAGCCAAAGTCTGAAACTGTAATTTGTTCCTAGAAGAGCCAGCGAGAGTCCCTGATTAAATACACAAAGATTTGTATGCATAATTCATACAATAATATCTATTGCATAAACAGCATAAACAACATTTCTATCTGC
Organism: Python bivittatus; assembly: GCF_059951505.1. Classification (NCBI taxonomy): domain Eukaryota; kingdom Metazoa; phylum Chordata; class Lepidosauria; order Squamata; family Pythonidae; genus Python; species Python bivittatus. Next base: position 17,950,457 of record NW_028277056.1, on the reverse strand, counting down.
AGCCTGTAATGTACAATTACTTTTCAAATCAGATGAAAGTAACCTTAAACACGTCACAGTTAGGATCACAATAGGACAGCAGATCAAGCAAGCTCAATAATAAATTCCTGATTTTCCGAGACTGGTAATTTCCTAATATATTTAATATTCCATCCCCTGGAGTGCACCATGCTGGGAAAGAATACTATATTCCAAAATGTACTGTCATACCAAAGTATAAAAGTCTTTAGTATACCGTGAAGTTCTTAGTGCTCTCTGAGCTTGGTTGCTTGCTTGCAGATATTTCACTGCCCAACTAGGTAACATTATCAGTGCAAGCTGATTATTATACTATTATTATACTATAATATACTAGTAGTATATTGATCTTTATTATGATGGTCACACTTTTTAATATTTCCAAATCAATTCATAGCATTGTTTTCTTAAAAGAACAAGGTTTATCTTTCAACAAAGAACCACAGATACAAATTAGCTTATGGTTATGAGACAACAGCTGTATGTTTATATTTTCAGGAACAGATGTGTCTGCTTGGAAACAGCAATAAACTCAAACTTTCCTCAAACTTCTGCAACAGAGAACAATCTTTGACCTTGCAGAATTTCTGCTTTTAATTGCTTACAACGTACTTCTACATTAATGCAATCAGATGTTCCATAACTAGACTTAAAAAAAAAAAAAGCAAGGTTGAGTATCTTCAGACTTGTATGAATAATGATTTAATTTACTAAACCTTTTAGCATATTTATTCTTAGTATTATTAAAAGAGTACTTACTGCTTCTACTGAGTTACATTCACGCCTTGTTTCTAAATACCGTAGTGCTCTTTTCTCTTCTTCCTTTAATTTAGCATCTGCCTGTGCAGAAGCAGAACACCGTCACTTAAAATATTAATATTTAACTAAGAGACTTCGTCAAAAGAACACCTTCTCACTTACATATTTCATATAATTCTGTACACCATTTTGCTGCAAATACGAAGGGGCTTGAGTTCTATAAAATCTCTCTGTTGAATCTAGGTATGCTTTTTCAAAATTATCCCGATAAATCTGGAGTTTATCATCAGGATTGGAACACAGATTAACTGTAACAAGAAATATCAAATTAAAGTATTTGCTTCTTATCACTGTAAAAAATATACTTAATCCTCTTAAGACAATGACAACAGGAGTTGTATAAACTACAATAATTTGAATATAAAATTATTAATGTCTCTCAAGCAATTTGGGGAGTAATAAAACATATTCTGGAGAGGCTGTTTTCGATTTTTTAAAGTCAGAAGGTAAGTTAAATGTTTTTGGATTGACTACATTACATTCATAGCTACCATCTTAATTTCATTCACATTCCCAGACCACGTGAGTTGGGGTTTTGATTTTTTTACATCCATTTTGTGGCTTTTGCCTATGCAAAAAACAATGTGATAATTTTTTTAAAAATTCCACTGAAGTGTTTGATGCAATCCCTTATTTACCAGATGAGAAAAGGCAAACTTGAAGCATGAGAAAAAGCCTGCGGTTTATTGATCACTTAAACTTCACATGGAGATTTAAAGTCTTAAGTTTGCATGGCAGTATAAGAAAAAAAACTTTACTGAACTTTTTACTGCAATGGCTAAAATCATGGTTTTTTTGAAGAAATGTATTACTGTTAAACACTTTTAAAAAACTGCATCACCTGCTAAATTAAAGATGTTATTTGCCTGTTAAGTATATTTGCCAGTAATTTTTTTACTAGTATAAGCCTACTTAGAAGAATGCTAGAATGATTTTTATATAAAAGGTAGGCTTTAATGATGTCTTACATAACAAGACATACCGTAAGATTCTCTAACACCAATGACAAGTTGAGAGTCAAATGCTTCTCCTAAACGTTCAGCATGGACCAACTTCATTGCACTGTCTTGAAGGCGAGTTTTTATGTTTGAAAATATGGACTCATTCCAAGTATCTAGCATGAGCTAAAAATACAATAATAATTAAACAGTAAACACGATGGACCAATTTCTAAAATACAAAACATAATTTTATTTTATTTTTAGATTTAAGGGGTCTGGCAATTGCCAGATTTAAAATAAACTTGATTTTCTCTCAACCAGTAACAAATATCGACATCAGCACATTACAATAATGATTATCTTGATGATTAAAATAGTGTGGCGGTAAAGATGATGTATTTTAAGGAAATCAGCATAAAACTTACATAAAGACCTTTCTCCCAAAGGTTTTTCCTTATCCTTTATGATTCATTAGAATATATTTTTATCAGTCACCAACTTGAATTATGAAATGCACATGCAAATAAGCACACAAAATAAACAATCAATGCTACCTGTATGTTGAACTAATAACTATGTTTGACAATGGAAAGGAAAGTAGAATGGTAATCACCTGTGACCACACTTTAAAATAAGATGGCAGTATCACTAGAGGGAGAAAAAGAAATCATAGCCATCTTGATTCTTCAGAAATCAAACACTACAGCTGAATAATACTATTACTGGAATCAATCAAAATGGCAGAAAACAATATGCATTCAAGTTCTGTATAAGTCTTCCTCAGAAGATGTTAGAAAAAGCAGGGAAGGGAAAGAGAGAAAATGATTTTTTTTTAAAAAAAGCCATGGGTATGAGGTCGACAATTGAATGACAATCAAAGATTGATCCTTCATTTATAAGCAGAGCGCACAATTGGTATTTAGTTACCCTTGGGATGCAGACTCTACTTGAAATTACTCAGCTCTGGGGGGGGGGGAAGGCTGTGAGTCTGCAATTTGCCTTTGCCATAGACAAAACTTAAAAGCAGTAAAAAAAAAAGTCACCGTTTTTATGTCAGCTAACTGCAGCAACCTCAGGGCTGTTACATCTGGCTTAACTTTTTGGACTTCCTTACTTTCTCCATCTCCTACTTTTTATTTTTACTTCTTTTTTAAACTTTTTTCTGCATGAGGAAGAATTCTGGATGAATCAAAGCCTGCATATTCTTTAATCCAATCTGATTGGTTCCCCAAAAGATATTGTCCTACTGTCTAGGGGTACAGCATTTCATTCACCTGCTTCACCATGAAATAGGGCTACAATGAAGCACGGCACTTACCTTCCGTACAATACTGTCTTCTACATTCGATTTTTTATTGCTGCCTTGTTTACCCATAAGAGTAATCTCTAACTGACAAAATGGCTTGGGTAAGATATCACATTGTGTGAAGAATTTACGCCATTCTACAATATAGGCTTTCAGTAATGCAGTATCATCTTGGTGGCTCAGCACTCTCTGAAAGCAAGATGAGGGCAAATAGGAATACATTTACAAAGAATTTCCACTTCATGAACAAACAGACATTATGCTCTTACTCATTCATTTTGGATACCCTGGTTTAGCTTCTTTGTGTGTATGTGTGTGTGTGTAAATCAACATAATGACATATTTTTAGAAAATGTGCCTAAAATTAAAGTCACATCTGCTAAAGAAAAATACTAAGAGGAGGAAAGAGAGGTACAAGATGCCAGCTTCCTAATGCTGATCACAGAATCATGATTAAGATTCTGATACTCAGTCTATAAACTCACAAAAATTATGCCTGAGTCTTAGAAGTTATCAAGCCACTGAAGCAATAATCTGAAATTATTCAAAACAGTGAGTCATGTATTCTGTGGCACAATGCTGGGCATGCTTACTTGGAAGTATGTTCTCAGAATTTTTTGATGTTTACTTGTACTTATCCCCATGTGTATCTGCATAGGAAATTATAGTTTTAACCATTCAAAATGTATGTATTTTATAATATGATGTTCTGATAGACTGTTTTCTAAACAGGAAACATAAATGAACTGAGAATCATGAGAGATTAAGCCACAGACCTGAATATATGTATCAAAATTTGATAGTGAGCTGCTGAATATAAATGCAACAGAAACAATATAAAAAGTGGCCTTCTGGGACATTTGAGTTTTAAAATGAGATTTCATTGACACAGAGGCATTATCAAGAGTTGTACACTTGAGCAGAAAAATACAGGCACACAACTTCCTATGCAAAACACACACATAATCCAATCTGAATGTTTAGCTCAGAGGTTAGTCTTAATTGTGTTTTGAGGGTTAGACTCAAGCAAACAAGTACAGGATGGTAGCAATATAATATGCTTGATACTGCTCTATATGAAATATATAGGGAAACTGATTTAAATATACATGTATAGACCAAACTATCCATATTTAACTTCTGTTATTTTCATGGAGCCCAAATTAATCAAGACAAACATTTAGACTGATTTTACAGTGACTAACTTGGTTTGGGTCCAAGCTACAGTTTAGATGTTACAATACTGAGTATTTTTCATGCATAATACAAAGTGTCCTATCAACGGGTATCTGAGTGAGGTGATTCATCACTTTTGTTTCAGTTCTTAAACCAAAGATGCATGTAGTTTCTGAAATCTAACAAAAATTATTTACACTTTAAAATATTGTTAAAAAAATACTATTTTAAACTTACCGCTTGTGCTTGCTTAATAAAATCAAGAATATCTTCTTTCAAAGCCTGGTGTATTTTTGCTGGGCCTTTATCATCCCACAAACAAACTCCATGGACATCTCTAGAAAATATGCACATTCAAATCAAGTTAAAATAACTTCTGAACTTATTTTATTTATGGGTTGTTTAATAAATTGCTTACTTGTGTGCTTCAAAAATGTACAGAATCCAAAAAAACTAAATGAAATATCAACAATACTATGCTGATCATAATTGGGGGGGTGGGGGGAAGAGGAAAACAATATTATCCTCTCCAAATTTTATACACATATTAGCACAAATAAATATGTAAATTCACTATTAATGCTTGAAATGGTCAATTAATTAAATAAATAATCAGATTCTAATATTTTTCATTTGTGGATAAAAATATGAGCAGCCTAAACCAAAGTTCTTATGACAATTGATGGTATAAGCTGAGATACAAAAGTTAATATCCTATACCTTAATTGGCTGTCTTTTTTCCTAGATCATCCCTTCTAGCATATGTTGCTCATCTTAAGTGCTTTGATGGTAAATATAAAACAGACCAGGTCCTCAAGAGCCCCTAACAGTCAGCACAGAAGTATTTAAAACAAATTCCTGTGAGAAATCCAATGCAGTGTCTTTCTTTGAACAACTGCTCTGATAAGACACTTCATTACAAAAAACAAATGTCTTTCCATTCCAAGAAATAGAAATTTCAGAAATTACTTACGAAAATAGATCAAACCATTGTTGTTTAGTAACAGATTCCTGGCGTAAAAGCTTCAAAACAATTGGGCGCATGAAATCCCATTTGTCTTCAAACTGAAGTGATCCTTTATTCTTTCAAAAAAAAACAGAGAGACTTCAGTTGAATGGAAGTGAATATTATACCTCAGCCATAGACATTTATTCAGAAGCTTTCCCGGTGGGACTTATTTCCAAACAAGCATGTATAGGTTTGAAGCTCGAACAAAACTGACGTTAGACAGCCTGGTTTTAAATAATTTATAGCAGATTATCATGTGAAATCCCATGATTACACAATGCTATTTCCATTCCTTACAGAAACATGTATGAAACACACATGAATAATACACAGCTTCAGATTTCAAATATGATAAATGTGCTACTGTTTAAAGATACCATATGAGAAAATTAGTTCCCATTTCTTCTGAGTGAATAGCTCATGATTCACTACTTAAATAATGATCCAAAATTGGATTATACAGGGGACATACAATTAAATCACAATAAAAAACTGATAGAAGAAACAAAATTGCACCATCTAATAGACTTAAAATACCATTGTAATCTTCATGACTAGATAATAATCTACACTACAAAGTACAGCACTAGGAATCTACCATTCTTTATGTGTATCCAACATACATATCAGCAATGCTTTGCAATCAATGATTCTGGATCGATATAAGCACAGAGAGACCCAATGCTGCATTGCTCTCAGTTTGGTCTATTCTTCTGGAAAACTGCTGTCTGAATATTAAATATATGGTGGAAAGGAAAATATATTTTTATACAGGTGATAGTTATGGCATGTTTGTACCGATACCAGTCCAAATATTCCAATGCTCTTGCTTTGAAAGACAATATGAAAACTGAAGCAGAGAAACAATAAACCACCTTTATTTTAATACAGTTAATGGCAAAAAGAAAGCCAACATTAATCCAAAAAGCCTGATATAGTAAAAACTAAGGTAGTCTGAAGGATTTGGTAAACACAGACTTCAGATGAAGGCTAGAAAGAAAACTACCGATGAGAGAACAAAACAAAAGTAGCTATTTGCACCAATCCAGACACTCGAAGACTAGACAGAAAAGACTAATAATTGCCACAAGATGCTGCCATTCTATTGAAATTTTGGATTCAAAAACAATGGATAATCATACAAAAAATTAGACAGCAATATGAAATATTACTATCATTTCACTACGGACCTGCCTCTGAAAAATATGGAACATTTCTAACCATTTGCTCCTATCATGCTTTTCTTTACAGCTTCGTGGTTTAATTTTGTTAAAAAAAACTTCAGTTTAAGAAGAGAGTCAAGAAAAATTCATACTTCAAGAACACAGAAATTAAGCTGTTCAGAGATAATAATGATAACAGTTATACTTACTATGTTTATTTATAACTTTGCTTCTATATAACGATTCTTCCCCTTGGCCTTTTACCTCCGATTCTCTCCCACAAATACTACTTCAAAAGCAGCATGTGATCATACCAAGAACGCTCCCTCTCTATAACCTATTAGCATCATGATATAACTCCTCAGTGTGGCAGGCAGGCTCCACCAGGAACATTCAAATTAAGCACTGCACACATATTGTATGAATTGCTCTTAACTATCTAAGACCCTCAAATTAGAGTATCTTCATGAAATCAATTAATTTTACAAAACTAGAAGAACATTTCTTCAATATTTTTGACTGGGGTTATAATGAGAGAATGTTTTATTGCCTAACCCCTTTACCTATGCAGAGATTTACACAAAGCCATTATAAACTATTCAGTAAACTACAGTTAAGCAAGCCATGACTTAATTCTTTGTGTAAATGCAGGCATTTGTTTCATTGTACACTAACAAAAAGAAAGCCAATAGCCAGTTTTCTAACTTAGTAGGCAAGATTTCCACTATTTTCTTTCTGAAGTATTTTTATAGACTGGTGCGACATGATTCAGAATGCCTTTCTTTCCTCCCCTGATCTCAGTATTTTTCTGATACCTGGCTCAGAATAAAAGCTCATTGCTGAACTTGAAATATTTTGTAAGAAAAGAGACACTAGCAAGTAAGGCACGTGACTGGTAATTAAATATCAATTTCTGAAATGAACATAATCAGTCATACACTGTCACAAAGTTAAGAAGAAATACTACCATATTTTGAGTACTGCCTGGAGACAATATACTGAGACTACTATATAGCTAAATTAATGTCATGGAGGATTTTATAAATGTTATGCTGTTTCCCTTATATATCCATGTTGTGCTGTCATTATCCCCGAGAACCATGTATTCTAAACATTGGTTCAACATTTCACACTAATTATATGCTTTAATACAGTTTTACTGAGTAATCACAATTGTATGAGCTTGTATAACATACTTAAATTATAAACCAAAGTCTACTAACTAAAATAACTGAGTTCACATAAGACATTAAACAGGTTTCATAATGCCTTAGCACACTGGGCAAACTTGGCAATTGAAAGTTGTTTGACTACTGTATTTCTATTGCAAGAAGATAAGAAGAGGTGCTATAGTCAAGGAATTCGTATCAACCCAATTTAGAAATGTATTTCTGCTTGCTTTCTTCTCACCTTCAAACCTTGGCAGTTAGGAAATTTGGATGGTAGGAGGAGTGGAACACCCATTTAATTTGCAGGAGCACCTGGACCCATGAAATAAAGCAAAGAAACAAAGGGCTCCAGGTAACACAATGTGGCAGCTACAAAGAAACTGGGACAAGTAATATTCCAGTAGCATCACCAGTATGAAGCTGCATAAAAGAAAAAGAAGTCTCACAGCATCTCCCTGTTGATCTCACTAAGGACAATCTTATTCTCAAATAAGTATTTATAAAAATTCAGCCAATGCATGTTAGCCATAAGAGTATCAAGTATAATTTTTTAATTTACACTTTGGAACTTCAACCAAACCCAGTGATAACCCTATGATGATTTCATATATATTCCTCTGCTTCCCTCACCAGAAAGAAGGGTATGAAAGATAATTGGTGGAGAAAAGAAGTTAAAGTGTAGGGGGAGGAGACTAAAGGAGGAAGAGAAGGATAGAACTGGGGACACATCGTTCAGCAGGGATTAGAGTTCCATCTTCAACAAGCCTGAGGAGGAAGGGATTGCCGATTTGCAGCTGTGTGGTGAACTCAACATTCCTTGCAGAAAGAAGACACAATTAGTACCAGCAGCCAACTTTTTAATTAATCACAGTAGAGAAACTAATTGTTTTGATCCAACAGATCAGGCTGTTCATTACAGAAACAAAATAAAAGCCTTGCAAAAAGGCAGTATTAAAAAAAATGTAAAAATGAATAAATATTGACTCAGGGAGGTGGGATTAATAAATGTCTTATAGCAAAACACTGATCAAAATTTATCTTTGATCTACTTCTTAGTGGACAGAATGGGAAACCATTCCAATATCTGGGCACTATATAACAGCAGCAAATATTTATCTAGACTTTGTTATATACAGCTAACAAAATTTATAAACTCAGATAATTCAACATGATTATCTCTAAAAGCTACTTTTAAAAACTATACAGGCCATTTTGAAACACAAGGCATGAAGTTTAATCTATAAAATTAATATGTTAGAGAGATCTGCGCACCTAAAACTGTCCTGAGCACCTAAAACAGGTCTCCTGCAAATTGCATCACATTAAGCCATAGCATGATTTCTTTAACTTTGTCAAATGTCATGTCATGGTTTGTTCCAGAAACCATGGTTAAGTAAGCCATGGCCCAGCATGATGTGTGAATCTTTGTTCATGTTGCTTTCATTCTTATGCTTCTGTCTTTATAGGCAGTCTAGGACTCTCCTACCACATGGTTGTATGCAGAGAATGGTATTAATTTTATTTTATTTACATTTCAGTAGTTTTATTAAGATAGCCAGGACCAAGACACTCAGAAACCTAGAAGAAGCAACTATGGACTGTGTTCTATTTACCAGATAATCTGGAATATTATCAAGATAAATTCTCAAGATCCATTTGGTTCTCCACCCACCAGAATAAAAACCAGAATCGTGCAATATTTTCACAGATGGCCAAGCTGTATAAGACTGGCATCTCCAAGTACATGCATTTGATTCATAAACCCTAGGAATTCTGAGAAACTAGTACATTTCATGAAGATCCTTCATGCATCAGATTAGCTTTACCAAAATATGAACAGGACAGTAATATAACAGCTATATGAATGTATGCTGTTTCTTTACAAATAAAATTGTGAACAAGGCTCAGCACACCTTGAATGAAAAATATCAATAGAATGTTCAGGTGGCTAAAGTTCTTCAGTAGACAGATTAGTCTCATATACAATTAGATATCCATATGGTCTAAAAATAAAAAGAAATTTTTGTACGGATACTTTTTAACATTTTAGTTTAGTATTATCATATACTATTTATTACTACTTTTTACCTACTTCTGAGATAATGCTCATTTTCGAAATAAATCTCATAATTCACTTAACAATTAAAAATAACAATTTCCACCCACCCAGCATTTATATAAGTTTCATTTTAAGGTTGGAAATGCTGCTAGTTCATAATTTTAAAACAGAGAGTACTTCCCTGCAGCCACCATTTCATACAACATATCAGTTATACATAGTTAAAATATTAACATTGTAAAAATAGCATATAAATCTTATTTTATTTAGAAAAGGTATACCCCACCATAATCTGAAGACTCTTGGTGGCTTACAGAGGATACAAGATAACAAAACATCAACATCATAAAGCCCCCAACAAAGACAGACTAGCAAACAAAAACAGAAAATATAAAATAGAGAATAAAAGGTAGAGAGATGCTTGTTAAGAGAAGTAATTGTTTTCAGCCTTTTCCTGAAAACCAGCAGGGAAGGGAAGAGTCTGATCTCCATAGAAGGCCATTCCAGAGCAGCAATACTGCCACAGAAAGGCACCACCTTCTAACTTTGGGAACCCTCATCTCCCAGAAGTGTGGGTTACAAGCAGCTTCTTCCTCGAAGACCTAGTGGATCACATCAATTCTTACTGAAGCAGGAGATCCTCCAAGTAGCCAGGTACCAACCCATGAAGGGTGTTATAGTAACACAGCACCTTAAACTGTACCTGGAAACCAACTGGCAGCCAGTGTATGATTAGTGTTATGTGCTCCCAATGCCTGGAGCCAAGTACACAGGCCGCTGCATTCTGGACCAGTTGCAGTTTGAGTCATCTTTAAGGGGAGCCCCACATAAAACACACTTCAATAGTCCAACTGGATGGTAATGAGGGCATGAGTTACCGTAGGATGGTCCTCCTGCACTAGGTAGGGGTGCAAATGGTTCCCTAGCCAAAGCTGGGCAAAGGCCCCTCTAGCCACAGCTTCCACCTGCTGTTCAGAGAGGAAACTGAGTCCTGAAGGACCCACTAATCACCAAGCTCCTTCACAAGTAAAGGTAACATTGGCACTGACAAGAGAATCCTGATGTAGAAACAGCAACTTCATCTTACTTGAGTTCAACTTCAGCCTGTTTTCTCCCATCCAGATCTATAGCCTCCAGGCACCAGGACAGGACATCAACAGCATCTCCCTTACAGCTCAGAGTGGCGATGTAAAGTTGGGTATCAACAGCATAATGATGATATCATACTCCAAACCATCAGATGACCTCCCCCAGCAGCTTCATATACAATATAAATTAATGGAGATAGTGAAAACCTAAATTGTCAGCTGCATGAGAAAAGAGTACAGTGATTATCTGCGACATTCCTGAGCATCTAAAATTGTCACATGATTTACATTAAAATCCTAGGTACAGTAATTGTCTTCCTTTAGTGAAATCTTAGGAATATCTTTGTGTTATTAATTCAAATATATCCAAAAAAAAGTTGACCCTGCACCTGTGGGAAAAATGTTAGGAAGAAAAAATTAATTCAACTATATATCAGTGAACTTTCACAAGCCCTTGCTCTAGCTCTAAAATTTAATATTATATTACACTCATCAATTTATAGCAAGGCTGGGCAATCTTTTCTGCAGGCTGGGCCATAAACTAGCCCACCAAATTTTAACCTAGGTATTGTGTGAATTGCTAAGAGAATTCAAGTGCAGATAAACCTGAGCTAGATAAAGCAATTGTTTGACATAGCATAACATAGTTTTCTCTGTTAACAGTTATTTTAAAACATTTAGTTCGTATCCATTTTTATTCTGCACATATATAAATGATTACATGTGCCTACTTTTATAAAATATATTGTTCAATGTTTTATGAGCAAGAAAGGCCTGATTAATGAAAGTAGATTAGTGACAAATCATTGAACACAACATACAAATACAGTAAATTAAATGAAGATTTTTACAATCGTATCAGAGACAGGAAACATTTCAACTGTGCTTCCAATTTTGAAGATCAACATTAAATTTAAGACACCAGCCACACTCAAGATAAGGAAAAAAAAAAACTGCACGGCAAATCTCTGTAGCTTTACCCTCAATGAACATATTTCTAAGTTCTGAAACATGTATTCACATACAAATATACCCTCTTTTCTTACCACCTATGATATTAGTTTCACTATACTTTTATTCTATGGTTACCTAATAGGAAGCATGTAAATATTTAATATTTGAAACATAAGAGCACATCATAGTTGATTGTTTCATCACCCTTTTCAGGGCAGGAAAATATGGAAGCAAATGGCTTTGGTTTTTTTGTAAAGTGATAAGACAAAGTTTATTTTCAAGCAGCCTGCAGTTAAATATAACCAAGCAGAAGAAAATCTGATCCATGAGATACCAGCAGAAGCCCCTCAGAACATATTATCCAAGCCATTATCATTCATGTTTGCATTCACACAACACAAACCACCACGGTTAACATAACCATACTTTTTTTTCCTTAACACTTTGGGCCAGTCTCTCTCTCTCAGCTCAACCCACCACACAGGGTTGTTGTGGTGGTGAAAATAGGAGGAGGAAGGAGTATTAGGTATGTTCTCAGCCTTGAGTTGAGCCATTTTTTTAAAAAAAAAGTAGGATAAAAATCTAATAATAATAACAACACTCTCATCCATAAACTATGACTACGTGAGCTGAGTGTACACAACACACTAAGTGAAATCCTGGCCGGCTAACTTGTGTCTCAAGCTGTTGTGCAAACCCAGCCAGCCTAGCTGGCTTATAATGGTGTCAACTCAGCCGAGTCCATTCAGGAAACCTCGGGTTAGCGCGTTCCGTGAACCCAGCCCCTCACTCCCTTTCTCACCTACACGGGTTAGATCTCTGCGGCAGTCCCTCTTGTTCGGCCGTGGTCGGCCAAAAAGAGGTGGGTGTTTTGCCGCCCAAGGCTGAGGGTGTTGTGTGGAATCAGCCAGAGCGTGAATTCAGGACCGCGGAAGCCAACGCGCAGGGCGAACACGGACACCAACCCCACGTCCTTCCAGCCCCACTTATTACCACTCTAACTCCGTTCCTCCTCCATTTCCTGCCGGCCCTCCCTTCCCTCCGAACTCCCCCAGCCCCGCAGCTGGAGCTGGTAGCCGGACAGGCCAAGCTCGGCGAGGGGGTGCCCGCCTGCCTCCCTCTCACCTTTAGGAGATTAGACGCCGCCATGTTCTCCCCCGAACCCACGCGCACTCCGGAGCACGGCGGGGCCTTCCCGAGCCAGCGACTCCGGCGCCCTCCCCGTTCTTCGGGGCCGGCCTTCGGGCTGAAGCCGGTCTCCGTTTACATGGTCACCGGCGGGCCGCGAGCGAGCGGCGAGGTGAGGCGAGACACTCTCGGCTTGGCTGCTTGCTCGGCGGCGGCGGCGGCGGATCGGCGTCTTGGGCTTTCCTGCGGGCCGCCGCTCTCAGCGCCTCATGGCGACAGCAGCCCCGCGGGACTCCGGGGTCTGGCGGTGGCGGCGGCGGCGGCGGCGGCGGCGTTCCGGCTCCGCGCGAGGGGCCGGCCAAGCCCGCATGATGCGGTGCCGAGGAGGCGAAAGTCCACACCGCCGGAGAAGAGAACGCGGCGGCTCGGGCCCACAGCGCCATCTACCGAGTGGAGGCCGCTCTTCCCTTTCTTTGGGAGGAACCCCGGAAGAAATTCCAGATCCGCTCGCTCGCTCTCTCTCTCTCCTTTTGATTGATTGATTGATTGGCCGACCAACTCCAGTGGGTGAATGCCAAAAACTGTTATCGGTGGGCCAGTGCGAAACCGGTTCCAGTTTCTGCTTATGCACGCCTGACAAATTTTAGTGTCGTATGCGGACATGCGCTATAGTATTCTGGCATGCCGGCCCAAAATCAGGTTTTCTTTTGCTCTCTGAAAATTTGGATTAATCACTATATGGGCACTCTTCCTGGGATAGATCCAACACATAGTCAAACTTTGGATGTTTAATACTGCTGTCATTTGGGTCATTCGTTATGATAAGCCATTTGTCTAGTTTGGGTTAGGGCTACCACATCTGGACTGCAAAAATCCGAATGATGACTACATGGCTGCCATTTAGTCATCATCTGGATTTTTGCAACCCAGAACTAGTAGCCCTGGTTTTGCTAATGGTGGTCTGTGAACCTTACCAGCTGTGGCTTTTTCAACAAGGTTATGGCTTAGCATTATGTATCTGTACAATAGGGCCTTAATTTTGCTATCCAAAATATTAAAATGCAGAGATATCACACTGACAACAAAGGTGCATATTCATATTGTCAAGCTCCTGTTTTTCCCAGAATGGCTGAACAAAAAAGAAAAAAAAATGATGCCTTTGGGCCAGAAAAGTTTGAGAATATCTTGGGGCATAAGAAGAACAGTACTAGCTGATGGAGTAAAGTCATACTGCTTACTGGAATCATTAAATAATGAACCTAAAACTTAAATATCTTGGATGCATAATGAAAGGCAAGAGTTATTGGGGAAGACCCTGAAGCTTAGAAAAATCAAAGAGAGGCCAACAGTAGACAAGCTGGTTAGATACGATCACTGATGACACAAGCATGATCTTATAAGAACTCAAAGAAGCAATTGGGGACAGACCTGGTGAACTGTTGTCTATTGGTCATGAAGAGCTAAAAGTAACTGAATAACCCTCTCCCCTCCGCCCCATGTTTATGTTGATGCAGGGATATCTTGTAATAAAATATTGCATGGAAAATCCATTATTTCACACACACATGACTACTGAGCTCAGAGGGAACAAGGAAGCATCAGTGTAGTGGCAGTATATTATTAGGGAAGGTAGGGCTAGATGATGTACCTCCAAGCCACTGTGACAGGTTCATGAGATAAAATAAGTTGAGTAATTGGGATAATGCCCTGTTGAGTCATCTAGGATGTGGATAGGGTTCTTGGCAATATGAGCTCTAGCACCTGCATGTTGGATTCATGCCCTGCCCTGCTTCTTTGTGCATCCAGGTGAGCTTATGTGGCAGGATTAAAGAGATGGCAAATGTTTCTTTGAAGGAAAAGATTGTGCCTCCTGCCTTGAAGGAGGTAGAAGTACACCCCCTCCTGAAGAGGTCATCGCTCAATTTTGCCATGTAAGATAACTTCAGGTCAGTCTCTAACCTTCCCCTTTTGGGGAAGATTTTGGAGAAGGTAGTGGAGCTGTTGCTGCAAAGAAACCTGAATGAAGCAGATTATCTAGGTCCCTTATAGAAACGGAGAAGTGCAACCTTCTTGGTCCTATTGGACCTCTTAGCAGTGCTCAGTACCAGCAACCATGAAATCCTTCTGGACTACCTGCAAGACTTGGAAAAGGGGGCCACTGTTGTGTGGTGGTTCTACTCGGGCAGGTTTGGTGGTGGCCTCTATGCTGACTCTTGACAAGGTTATATTCCCCCCTGAAAGAACAAGCCATTTCCACACTGGAAGAATAAGCAATTGGGAGGTGTTCCATATTCACAATTTCTGCTTGTGGAGGTCATAATCATGGGAGCCTTTACTCAGCTTTGATGCAAAATTGCAGCCTTTTCTGAGGGGGAGGCCCTGGTGACAGACACTCATGCTCCCATTACCTTAGGAGATGGAGTAATGCCACGTGCTGCCTTTGAAGATTACTTGGAAACTGCAGCTGTTGTAGAATGTGACAGCCCACCTGCTGATAGGTAAGAGCCATTTCAACGGTCCACCTCTATATTGCTGGCTCTGCATTGGTTACTCATGGGTTTTCAAGAGCAATTCAAAATGCTGGTTTGATCTAGAAAGCCTTATATAGCTTGGGACCATTTTCTCCAAATACAGTCTTTCCCTGTATGATCAGGTGCTTCAGGTCCCCAACCCTCGGGGTCTCCCTTCCCTTCCCAGTGACAGTCTGCAATCCATGGTCTGGTTAGCCAAACTTTGTATGATGTGCAAAGGAGGGATTCTGGTTTCATCTACCAGAGTGAAGCTGTTGTTTATTTTAACTTTTCTGGGGTAGCTGAAAATAGAGGCCTGCCTTTTTATATTAAGTTTGGATAAATAAGTTGTGGATAGCCAGTTAGCCCTAAAGAAGACAATATATCTCTGTGCGTATGCTAATGTAAATGTATCAGTATAAACTGAAATTCAGATATAATTATGAGAGTAGAAAAGTGATTTATCTCATTTGCAGGGGGAAATGTAAGACAGTGACCAGGAGCCCTATTAATCTGATAAATGCTATATGTTGATACTGTATGCATTTCCTCTTCCTCTTTGGACAAACTTCCATTAGAGGGCAATCCTCTGACAGCAGTTAAAATAGAGAAAAATGTAAAATGGAACATGCTGGCAACCTCTAGGGTGAACCAGGGATTTGAAATTAGAGAAATTAGAAGAATGCTCTGGCAGAGAATGTTATATGCTTTAAAGACAATACTGGCTGAGCTCACTAATCACTAAAACATGAGATGGCTTGTATGGTTTTGTATTAGTGTGGTGCTTGAACCCAACCACTTTTTAAATAATAATAATAATGATGATGATGATGATGATGATGATGATGATGATGATGATGATGGTTGGTCGCACAGTCAGCCAGATGTTTAGACTGGATTTGGCATTTTTATCCACCTATCGAGTCCTTCCCAAGAACCTGGGATAGGCAGATGTTGTTGTTCGATGGTATTAAATGTATTGTCCCAGGATATAAGCTGCTATTATTATTATTATTATTATTATTATTATTATTACTACTACTACTACTACTACTACTACTATTACTACTATTACTACTACTATTTTGGTGCCTCCTGGATAATCCCTGCAAGTTTTCTTGGCAAGATTTCAGAAGTGGTTTACCATTGCTTGCTTCCCAGGGCTGAGAGAGAGTGACTGGCCCAAGGTCACCCAGCTGGCTTGTTTAAGGCCGGACTAGATTCACAGTCTCCCAGTTTCTAGCCTGGTGCCTTAACCACTACACCAAACTGGCTCTCTAACCATCCTCTACCTATGTTCAAATATTTCAATTATGTATAATCATGTAAGAAATTAATCAAAGAATCATGTTTGTATATTAATGCCAGTACAGTAATACCTCGGTTCACGAACGCTTCTGTTCACGAACAATTCGGTTCACGAACAGCAGCATTCGCAAAATTTTGCTTCCGTTCGCGAACTCCGCATCGGGTGACAAACACGACCCGCAGCCATCTTCCCTGCTCTGACACATGGTCGTGGCTTCCTGTAGGCGAGATCGCAGTCACAGACAGACGCTGGCTGTGAAGCATTTTGGTGTGCTTTTAGCATGGCTCCAAAGAAAGTGCAGAGCAAGAATGGTAAGAATAAGGTTTTGAAGAAAATAACCATTGAATTGAAGAAGGAAATTGTAGAAAAGCACGAGCGTGGTATTCGTGTGACTGATCTGGCCTCGGAGTACAAGATGGCGAAGTCGACAATCTCGACTATTTTGAAGAATAAAGATGCCATCAAAGGAGCTGATGTGGCAAAAGGAGTAACGATGTTAACCAAGCAGAGGACACAAGTGCTGGAAGAGGTGGAAAAACTTTTGTTAGTGTGGTTGAATGAGAAACAGCTGGCAGGTGATAGTGTTAGTGAAGCTATGATCTGTGAAAAAGCCAGAAAATTGCACACTGATTTACTGCAAAAAAAACCCTCTACAAGCGCAACAAGTGAAGAATTGAAAGCCAGTAGAGGCTGGTTTGATAAATTCCGCAAGAGAAATGGCATCCACAGTGTGACAAGACATGGTGAGGCTTCTAGTTCTGACAAGGCCGCTGCAGAAGCCTACAAGAAAGGCGACTTCTGGCATGGTCTCTCATTTCCGGAGGGTTATGCAGCGCAGCTCAAGAAAAAACAAGTGACATTAGACAGATTTTTCGCCAAAACTGAGCCTGCAGCTAAGAGACAAGGAAGAGAGGAAACCCCTGAAGGAGATCTCTCCGATGTCCTTATGGAGGGGGACTCTCCCTCCAAACAATAACCGCCTCCCCACCCGCCTTCCTGTCCTCCACGCCAGAAGTTGCCTCAAGCAAGGTTAGTGTTCTCTCTCTTCATACTGTACTTTGTTTCATATTTTTGTGGTTTAAAAAAATATATACATATGGTTCAGAACGGATTAACCTTATTTACATTGAACCTTATGGGAAAATTTGATTTGGTTGGCGACCAAAATCGGTTGGCGACCACATTCGTAGGGGTCAGAACAGATTAACCTTATTTACCTTGAACCTTATGGGGAAATTTGATTCGGTTCGCGACCAATTCGGTTCGCGACCAGAATCGTGGAACGAATTAAGTTCGTGAACCGAGGTACCACTGTATATGGTCAGAAACATGTAATGCCAATCATTAAATAATGCTAATTATATCCCAATACATTTTATGCCATGCATTTGTGTGAATCAGCACGTATGGAAGGTGCAGTATGAAAGTTCCATCTGAAGCTGGCCATAAAAGCAGAAAAGCTTGTTCAGAAATATTTCAGTGTATGTGGAGAATAATGGCTTTGAAAATGATGCAGTATGCACTTCTCACAATAAAATATCATTTTCAGAACAACAGATGGTCCCCATGTGAACCGAATGAGGCAGAGGCACTCTGGTGGAAAAGTACCAGGACAAATGAGAAAAGTGCCAGGATAGGGCTGGCTTAGCTTTGATAGAATGGTAAGGGCTGGCATGGGAACTGTAGTCCTTTGGAACAATCAGGTAGAATGAGGAAAGGTACACAGTGGGTGGTCTACCTCAGTTCTTCTGAAATGTAAATCTGGTTTGGGCAGCTAGACTTTGAGTTGGATAGGCAATTTTCTGCGTGTATCAGGCTGAGTGGCGTTTGAGTTTGGAAAGTAAACAATACAAGTTGTAAACCTACCAGGGTCATCTGCAGAGCAGGATCAAAATGTAAAGACTGCATGATCAAAGCCCCACCCCAAAATGTCAATGTACAAAAGCAGTGGGACTTGGATCATGTGGTTGTAGCTGCCATGTTGACTTTTTTTTATCTCCACTGTGGATACTCTTGAAACCTACATTTGTTTAGTGACAAATGTGGATAAAAAGAACAAATCGCAGTGGATGCATTTTATGGACCTTGATGAGATTGGCCCTTTGAAATAGAATTTAGTTGCTCAAGCTCAACCTTTTTTTTCCTGCTAGCTTCACCTCTTGCCATATTCATTGTGTTTTCCTGGGGCAGACAGAAGAGAAGGGAAATATCAACATCTAAACTGAGTCCTCATGGGACTTCCACTGGCGACTTGGTGAGCTAAACACATCTTCATGGAGAGCAGAGGTGACGACCACACAAGATGGAAGAGCTGGTGAGTAGACTGGTTCTTTGGAACCTCTCTGGACAAGGAAAGGACAGGAGATCACTGATACATGCTCCAGATGGCTGCTCCTCACAAGGAGACTGCAGGATAGCAGTCTCCTATGGGTTTGAGTGCCAGGAGATGAAGGGATTAATCATCAAGTTCACAACCGTGGCGGAGCCTTTTAAAGGACACTAAGTTTGCTAACCTCGCTTCCAATCACTTTTGGAAATTGCTTAGTTAACCATCTTAAAGCTATTAGAGATCTTCTGAACGACAAGTTTGAAAATCCACCTGCTAAATCTATCTTCATTTCTGAACAAAAAAAAATTAACTATAAGAACTTAAAAGAATTTGAAATAAATGGCAAAAAGCTAAATAAGATTTTGAACCAAGAAAGTTATAAATGAATTAAGGGTCCAGACAAATATGGAATATTGAAACTTTTACCATAAGATTTTGGAACTAACTATATAAAATAAACAGCTTTTCATGGGAACCAGAATTATTTTGTCTACTGTAAGTCATAACAGATATTAGAGATCTTATGATTTAAATTGGTCACAAGAGCAGACTAAAGATTCCAGGCAAAATGAAAAAAAAATTGTGCCTTTTGTTTTGATTAGGATTGGGATTTACAAAATGATAGAAAACACTATAACATTTGAAATATTAAAGGAGATCTTCGAAGAATGGAGCCAGAAATTAGTAGCCACAATATCAACAATATCAGCAACAATATCTGCTTCTATGGATAGATTATGTTTAAAAGTTGAAGGAATGACGGATGTGAAACAATCTTGCTTGATGCAGAAATAGTGGAATCAGAAATATTGGATTAAAAAAAAAGTGTGGATTACAAGAGAGAGAAGGTATTTAAAGTGGAAATACAAGTGACAGGCGAAGAGAATGACCCAGATAAGGACTCTTTTCTGGATATACAAAAGAAGCTGGCTGAAGTTTTAAAAATTAAAGGGGAAATGCAAATGATACACTAAGAGAATGACCTGGATAATGTCTTTTTATTGGATTTACAAAAGAAGCTTGTAAGAACTTTGAAGAAGCCTATGTGATGAGACAAAGAAGAATTCAAGAGAGATCAAATCCTACAACAATATTTTAATGAACTAAAGATTAAAATTTTCAGAGGTAAAAGGAAGGAATATAAAGTTGGTTTATTTGATCAAGATTAAAATAAGACATGTTTTTTGAAATTCTGGCAACCTTTATGGATTTTTGCTGACACCAGGATCGAAAAGTTACGGATTTGCTTATAGATAACAGATGGGTTATGGGAAGAAGAGATATCTGTAACCTTATAGGGGTGAAGTGCTACCAAATGTGTTTATATTTGTTGTGATGAATATTAGAAATCACTTCTTTATATATTTCCTTTCTTCTTTTACTTTTTCTTTCTTTGCACTTTTTACTCTTTTTACTTTCCTTTCTCTCTCTGAATTTAGTTTGTATTAGTTTTATTACTGTAATTAACATCTTCAATAAAAATAATAAATAAATAAATAAATAAATAAATAAAAAATCCCCTCTCCTATGGGTGGTCTGTGTCTTCCTCAGTCTTGGGTCCTCTACCAGAGGTCTGGGACTTTGAGGGTTCTGCGTAGTGTCTTAGCTATACCTAGCACTGCACTCTTCTGGACAGAGAGCTCTGATGTTGTTCCTGGGATCTGCTGGAGCCACTCTCCCAGCTTAGGAGTCACGGCCCCGAGTGCTCCTACCACCACTGGGACCACTTTGGCCTTTACTTTCCACATCCTCTCTATTTCCTCCTTCAGGCCCTGGTACTTCTCCAGCTTCTGATGCTCCTTCTTCCTGATGTTTCTGTCACTTGGCACTGCTACATCTATCACTACCGCTGTCTTCTGGTCTTTGTCTGCTACCACGATATCTGGTTGATTGGCCAGTACCTGCCTGTCTGTCTGGACCTGGAAGTCCCACAGGATCTTAGCCCTGTTATTCTCCACGACCTTCTGTGGAATCTCCCATCTGGACTTGGGGGGGGTCTAGCCCATATGCTGTGGAAATGTTCCTGTACACAGTGCCAGCTACTTGGTTGTGCCGTTCAGTGTATGCTGTTCTTGCCTTATATAAATGCCTATATATATAAATAACAGAGTCCTTGTGGTTCCTATGGCTATCTTCTACTGCCAGTCTGCAAACTGTTTGGTTAGTTACTTGCAGTTGTACTAAAAATCAGTCTTCAGGAAATATTTGTAACCAGGATAATAGGCTGGCCAATGGAGAAAGACATCTAGAAAATAGATATTGACATTAAGTTGAAAGATCTTCCATTATGAAGATTTGGTCATCTGATCAGTAAAAGATTCTTTGTATCCTGTTGGTTTATGCAACAAAAATATATGACTGTCTGGCTAGTTTATCAGTCCTTATGCCTTTAGGGACTTTTTTGCACAATTGTCTGAAAGCAAGTTTATATATTTCATTATGTTTTTACCCATTATGGAAATGTACTGCTATATTTGCACCGCTGTTAACTGAAAAATCAATTTTCTACTTAAGTTGTATGGAGTATAATTATTAATAGTACAGACAATTGAGAAAATGTTTTGTTCTAAACAGTGCTTCTTTCATGCACTTTTAAAGATTCAGAAAGGAATTGTTTATTACATTTTATTGTTAATAAGAGTCGCAGAAGAAATATCAAAAATATTTACTAATGTGACAACAGTTTTCGGTTTCTTTGCTACATATAATTTCAACAATGGCAAAGCATTGCAATCGAAAAGTCCACTGATACAGAGCCGCGTTACATTCTAAGCATTGCAAGATGCCGTATGCTGATTTATGCTTGATCCACCTAACCAACCAACAGCAGCTCTCCAAGGTTTGGGGCAAGGTTTCCATGTCTAATATCATCTGGACTGAGCCTGGTTAGTACTTGGATGGAAGGTCACTGGGAAATCCCAGGGGTAGAACCTAGCCAAGATCATAGAAAAACTCTCCCAGAAGTAGCAAACCGCTGCTCTCAAATTGCCACAGAAGCAACATGGATGCGCTTGTGAAGTCACCAGGAGTTGAGCTCAATTCAGTTTTCTGGAGATGCTTGAGACTGAATCTGATGCCTTCTCTATGAAAAGCATGTGTTCTACCAATGAGCTCTGGCCCTTCATGCTGTGTTTGCATATGTGGCTGTGTGTCTCTGTGTGTGTGTGTGTGTGTGTGAGAGAGAGAGAGAGAGAGAGAACTTTTCCACTTCAACCTATGGAAAGGATGTTATGGCAGAAGAATTTGGTAGGTACCACCAAGTACTTAAATAGAAGGAGCAGGTATCACATTTTAGTATGCTGCTTCTCAGAAATAAGGGTAAGTAAACCAAAGCAGGAATATGGAATGCCATATTTCATAATTCATTTTAATTTTGTGTAAACTCTAAAAAGCAGTCATTTATAAGCAAGAGTGTTGTAGAAAATAGTTCACTGCTTATCAGGTTTTGATTTATTTAAGATGTTTGCTTGTTGGGTGTTTGGCTAATAATATCCTCCAATAACAATATCATGTTCTGGAGGCGAAGCAGAGCCACTGGAAAATAAGGGACCGGCTTCTACAATCTTTGTACGCAGCAACTGATAAGAAGCCTACTTTAGCAGGATACCGTTAACATACAGAACGTTTGGCATTTGAGCTTACAGGCTTTGGGAGTTGGGGAGAGTGTCCAATATGTCCATCCTGGCTGGGAATTCTGGAAGCTGTAGTCCCAATACATCTGGAGCGTAAGGTCTTGCAGCAGCCTGCCTTATAATCAGCATTCTCAGGGAAGAAAGGATTTGGACCGGCATGAAACGTCTTCAGGTGTACACATTTCATGCTGCTTCAAAAACACCCCTCCAAAAACGTGGGATTAGGTAGCCCTTTAGTACTATGGAGTGCAACAAGAGAGCAGCTTTGGTAGAGGGGATTCCTCCTTTATTCCACGTCCAATCAGATTTATTTATTTATTTATTTATTTATTTATTTATTTATTTATAAAATTATACAGCTGCCCATCTTGTAAAACACAACTCTGGGCAGCTCACAACATATACATTCAATAAATAAATAAATAAAACCACAGACAAGGAAACAAACACAGCCAAGAAAAACCAGATGTCTAATTCATCATCTCCATCCATTCATCTATGCAATCCCTGGGCTCCAGCTTTACTATTCCAATGTCTGGGGGGAAAGCTAGCTCTTTCTGGCTTTCCAAAAGGTTAAGTGGGCAGGGCCCACAGGATCTCAAGGGGAAAGGTATGCCACAGGGCAGGGGCTGCTACAGAAAAGGCCCGCTTCCTAGCTCCCACTAGATGGCAACATTTAAGGGACTTAATCATAACATTACGTCCCCTCCATATCTTGGTTGGCACTCCAAAGCTTTTATTTTAGACTGTCTAGAGCAGTGTTTCTCAACCTTGGCAAGTTTAGGGTGTCTGGACTTCAACTCCCAGAATTCCCTAGCCAGTATGCAGCTGAGGAATTCTGGGAGTTGAAGTCCAGACATCTTAAAAGTTGCTAAGGTTGAGAAACCCTGGTCTAGAGGACATCTAGTAAAACTTAGATGAGTTTAATTCTATGTTATCTCATATGTTCCTCCATGGGTACTCATATTGTGACTACCAATGTTACATTGTCCATCCTGCTCCTCCTCCAGTTCTGATACAATTATGCTGATAAAATGGGTATGTAGTGAGAAACACCATTATTTCTCTCCCAGAATAATCTTCAGAGGGATCTTTGGCTTGGGAGTGAGGTTTTACTTTCTTCCAACTCAGTGACCCCAATCAGGATTGTTAAAAGCTCCTCTACCCCTTGGAAAGACAATTGGTGTAAGATCATTTTCACAGGAGGAAGCAGTGAGTGTAAGAGCACAAGTGAATGTGAATGAATTAGTGTATCTTGCCCCACCACCAGCCTCATCAACTTGTTCAGTTCCTTCCATTCCCAAACGATTGCCCACTCCTGGCTGGAACTTCTTTTAAGGGAAAGTTAAACACTGACAAATGAATGGTCACCCCTGAGGTCCACAATGAAAAAAATATGGAGAAATTCATATGACTAATACATCCTATTTCATGCACATGGTAGTTGTGAAGGACATGTGATGACCATGCTCCACTTCTCTTGACAATATTCATAGTTACAACATTCTGAAAAAAATTGTTAGCAACAAATGATAAATAAACCTGAGTCGGCCTTGTAGAAAATAGTGATATACGTCCTTCAAAAAGTTGCAAAAGAGGAAAAACAAAGAATTCAGACTTCCTTTTCTTTAAAAAACTGCACTTTTGTTTCCACTGACTTGGCTGACTCCCACAATTAATTATTAGAAGCTTGCTTTGCCTTTTAAGCAAATGCTGTTGATTCTCATGATCCTTATAGAATCCTGCAAGCCACACCTATTTTAGGAGCTATAAGTATCTCAGAAGCCATAGATCATTTATCTCTGATCTAATGCATCTTTTAAAGTAATCTGTTGCATACGCTGGCCTTATTCTTCAACCCCTGTTCAGTTGTATGGCTCTTTAGCATGCAAGAGATTTAGCAAGGGCATTGCTCTCCCAGTGAGGTAGCTTCCTCTGAGGAATGTACGACGTTTGGAACAAAGCCACTTTTTACCCCTTCCCATCCATCCTGTATTGAAATCTCTCCTTTTTTCACAAGTTCATATATGTCCTTAGTGAGAATAGTGAATGATTCTTCAACATTTGTGGCATCCTTGGCAGACGTTTCTATGTATTTCATGCCACAGGCCGAGGCTAATTCTTCAGCTTCCTCTCTGGTAACCTGGCGCTCTGTTTCCAAGTCGCATTTGTGTCCCACCAAGATGAAGACAATCCAGAAAGGTTGAACGTGCATTTTTGCTTCATCCAACCAATCACATACATGTTCAAAAGAAGACCTGTTTGTGATATCAAACACCAGCAAACCTCCTACTGAATTTCGGTAATAGGAGCGGGTAATTGACCTGTAAAATTAAAAGGAGAGACAAGCTCAGCAGGAATGCAAAACCTTTTTAGTGGGTACTTTTCAAAAGCAATAGGAGGGGGACAGCAGGATCTGCAGGATCTTGTTGCTTTTATCTAAATCAGTGTTTCTCAACCTTGGCAGCGTGAAGACGCGTGGACTTCAACTCCCAGAATTCCCCAGCCAGCCATGCTGGCTGGGGAATTCTGGGAGTTGAAGTCCACGCGTCTTCACGCTGCCAAGGTTGAGAAGCACTGGTCTAAATGATAAAAGCAGCATCATGACCTGACCCTGCAAGCTCGGCTCCTTTCCTACATGTGCAAAGTTGGGTCTTGCGTTGCACCATGCTGAAATGGTGTGCAGTGCCGCCACGTGCACATCCTATGGATGCCAATAGAGGGGGATGGAATTCAAGTGAAAACAATAGACAATTCTCCAGCTTGCCCTCTTGTGCAAAGGTAATTCAGGATATTGGGGCCAGCTAGTCTGGGGAACTGGGTTCTCCAGATCATATGTGATGCTGGAATTCATAAACCAGCCTCTACAGAAAACTAGTCTTTTGAATAGATAGTTTGAGTGCCATCTTCTGCCTGACGTGCTAACCTCTACATGCAAAGATCAAATAAAAATTTATTTCTTAGATCTCAGACTATCCATTGGCATCTCAGGCTCCTTCTTCCCACTCCCACCCCAAACTTTTTTTTTTTAATATAGTTTTAATTTTTAAAAAATAAGGAAGCTAACAAGCTGCAAAACAAAGCACCAGCCTAAAACATGATCTTCATTTCCAGTGATACGTCTCAGCTCTGCATATATCCTGGAGGCATTATTGGAAAATACTAATGATAAGGAATGGCAATTCAGTGCTTTGTTTGGAAACATGTCTGTGTGATCAAAAAAAGAAAGTTGAGATGGTAGAGAGTATCCTGGGGAGTCTATAGGGTAGAGGAGGGGTCAGAAAAATCAAGATGGTGGCCACAAGTGTGTGACTCAAGTGTGCATTGGAACATGTAAAGGCTTTGGTCACACAGTTGTGGCCCCCATCTTGACTTTTTTGACCTCCCATTTGGATAGTCCCAAGAGTATCTTACAAAGATAGATGAGGTGGTAGGAAACAACTCCATCAGTTTGCCTTCTTGTAAATATTTATATTTGATTTTTTTTTATGCCGCCTTTATTATTTGTATATATAACGCAAGGCGGCGAACATACCTAATCCTCCTTCCTCCTCCTATTTTCTCCACCACAGCAACCCTGTGAGGTGAGTTGGGCTGAGAGTGAGTGACTGACCCAAAGTCGCCCAACCGGCTTTCATGCCTATGGCAGGCCTAGAACTCACAGCCTCCTGGTTTCTAGCCTGGTGCCTTCACCACTAGGCCAAAATGGGTGTTTACTGGCCACACCTACTATGGCAATTGTTTTGCGAGAGCGTCCATAATTCTCACAATTCCAAATATGGCTACCATCTTGAAAAGGCTTGGGCCCTGCTTGAATCTACTGTTTGACCAAGAAGTCATCATAACATAAAGTACAAAGTGGATAAACAGAGGAGGAGAGAGAAAGAGTAAAAAAACCTTATTCAGTGCAAGAAGGGTTTATTTATGTGGGGTTGAAAGAGGAGCTTCAAATAGCACACTCCTACTGTACCACATGATATTCCTGCATGTATACATCACCTGGAAACTGTTTATCTAGTATGGGTGATCTATCAAGGTACTACTAATTAATTTATCAAATGTGCACATAATTTGTCTGAACATATGTAGAATGTACACACAATAGTTTTTGCTTTATTAACTATATAGAAGCATGCTGGCTCGGGGATTCTGGGAGTTAGAGTCCACACATCTTAAAGTTGCCAAGTTTGAAAAACACTAGTCTAGAGTTCATTTCCTCACTTGTGTAAAGTATAATTCTCAGGTGTCAGACATGGGTAGAAAAGGAAAAAATGGAACCCTATGTCTATGAGATATCTGGATAATGCTTACAAGAAGCAAAGTTATCGTTCATTAGCAGGAATCACGGAGGTGACCAGCCTTCCAACTTTGCTCTGTTCATCAGCATCACTTGTGGGACAGGAAACCATTCCACTCAGGCTTTAATCAACAGAGTTCAAACTCAGTTATTCTCACTTAAATTCTGTTTTAGGGGGAAGTGTTGACTACGACTGGCCAAACAATAGTAGAAACTAGGGAATATCACGCGTTCTGTAGAAGCTATTCTACAACATGCAAAATGAGGAGATGGAAGTAGCAGTCCTTTTCTAAAAAAGAGACATGATTTGCTTAACAATATGGTTGGTAGATTATTCAGTTTATTGAACAAATGAGCCAACTAGCTGGTTCACCAGCTGCTAGAAGTGTTGGGATAAGGAGCATTGGCGGGGGAAGGGGGGATCAAAAATTGCAACTGCAACCAGCAGTTAAAACTCTACAACAAGTGTGTTGTAACACACACAAAAAATAGACAAGTCTTTGAGCAAGTGGCCACAACATCTTAACTTTTTTAGCCCACCCCCTATAGACAATCCTGGCCCGGACTATAAACCTTAGCTAGTATAAAACAAGGAATTGTATCTGAAGGATACAAGGTTGGGGAAGATGGACTTTCCCAAAATTCCCCCTGTGGATGAGCTGGTCACAGTTGCTTAATTATGAGCAAAAAATTCTTTATATGTATTCAGATATGTTGTTTCTTCATTGGTGCTTCACACATCCAAGAGCTAGGATTTGTTCATAGGTCTAATCTCATAAAGTCTCTTTTTTTAAAAAAAGAAGTCAGACCTTTTCCAGCTTTGCTTCAATCTGTTACTGTTTTACTGCTATATTTTTATTACTGCATTGTTGTTCTGTTCTGTTGCCTAGTACTATTTATCTGATATATATATATCAGATATATATTTCTCATATATATATATTCAAATGCTTTTAATCTTTGTTAGCCACCCAAAGAACAACAAAGGTGTAATCTCCCAGACAAACACAAGCACCTGAAAAGAACCTGATCTTTCCCAGGAAAAGCTAACCCATAAACCTAATCCAGTTTATCATCTGTCCCTCAAGACTACATTCTCACTTTGGCAGCAGGAATTAGGGGTGTGCATATTATCAAAATGTAAGAACTGACTTCACCGGGAGGGCTGGTTGAGGGGCAATTTCTCTCTCATTGTGCTCACACAATACACAAGGTCACAAACCAGCCACTACGTTTTAGCTTAGGATGTTGCACAGGCTCATTCCATGTGGTTGGTTTACAGTACATGTGTAAACTTAATAAATAAATAAGGTTAGGACATGGGATTAATTTCATAAACAGCGATTCAGATAACTGGGAATTAATATATTGTTTGAACTAAGGAAGAATCAGGCAGGCATAACTAGTTGATCTGCTGCTTCTAGAGAATCCAGTTCTGTAGGTCAGTGTTGTCCAAACTTGGCCACTTTAAGATGAGTGGACTTCAGCTCCCAGAATTCCCCAGCCAGCCTGGCTGGGGAATTCTGGGAGTTGAAGTCCACTCATCTTAAAGTGGCCAAGTTTGGACAACACTGCTGTAAGCACTCAGTATAAGCTGTGATGATGTCATCATGACACAATGAGCGCAAATTACATAACTGATGTCATGACATGTGTGACATCATTCCTCCGCTGCAGATGCCCAGTCCCACTCGTGTTTTGCAGCCCACTAGTGTCCAGAGTCAGATTACTTCGGAGCATTATACAGCTAACACACAACTAATAGCCACCGCCTCATCCTTCCTGAATTGATCAATTCTGCTTTCAAAGCTGTTTCAGCAAGTCCCCACCAACATTTCCGGGCGCATGGGATTTCTCCAGGATGGATTGCCTGAATGCCTCCCATTGTCC
Organism: Python bivittatus; assembly: GCF_059951505.1. Lineage (NCBI taxonomy): Eukaryota > Metazoa > Chordata > Lepidosauria > Squamata > Pythonidae > Python > Python bivittatus. Next base: position 17,921,660 of record NW_028277056.1, on the reverse strand, counting down.
AATCTCAGTTTCTTGACTTCTGAATGATCAGAGATGGACCAGAACAAACAAGGCTTGCTTGTTTAAATATAACTCCTGGGGGCAGCTGAGACTTTGGGGTGGCAGGGAAGTCATTTGACCACGGATACAGGCTGACCACAAGCATGGCACATTTCAGAAGGAGAAGCAGCCATCCTAACCTACTAAGGAAAGAAAGAAGTGTTTTGTTTCCTTTAAACAGAAACAGATTTCTTGCTGCAAAGCTTTTGTACTTTAGAAACGCCCTTAGTTGTACACACTCGTACACCCCTAAAAGCACAGAATTCGGGTATCAAACGAAACGAAAACCACAACTTATTCCTTTAACGGTATTAATTTACCCGATTCTAGAGGCTCAGATTTGAATCCGCGTATTCAGAGAGAGAGTAAAAAGTTAGCCACAAGCGTGCTTGTAAATTAACGCGCGCGCGCGCGCCCACACACACACACACACAGACATATACACGCAAGCGGCAAAAGTGGGCGTGGCCAGGGAGTGGCACTCTGCACATCCTCAGACACTCCGGAGTCCGTTTTATTTTTCATCTGGACTCAGCGTTGGGGGAAAGCAGGGAGAGGCTTTGGAGGGCGAAGCCAGCAAAAGCGGGACGGGAAGCTGGGGCGCCGGGCCCGCGCCGGCTGTACCTGAACCTCTCCTGGCCCGCCGTGTCCCAGAGCTGCAGCTTGATCCTCTTGCCCGGCTCGATCTCCACCAGGCGGGAGAAGAAATCCACCCCGACGGTGGGATCGCAGTGCATCGGGCCCGGGAAGCGGCCTTCGGTGAAGCGGTGCAAGAGGCAGGACTTGCCCACTGTGGAATCGCCCAGCACGATCAGGCGGAACTGGTAGATCCAGATGGCCGCGTCCATGGCGGTCTCCCCGGTGCCGTCCGCCTGGTGGCCGCTCCCCTTGGCCTGGTTGGGGCGCCTTCTCGGGCGGTGCCTGCACCGAGCTCCGACGGCCCCTATCCCAGGCATTGGCGCAGCAGGAAGGAAGGCAGGAAGGAAGGGAGGTGCCTTTGATCTGGCGCGAGGACTCGACCGGAGAAGCCCGAGATCCCCGGGCGGAGGCGGCTGGGCTTCCCCGCACCGGAGCCCGGGGGCCAGCCGAAGGCAGTGGGGCGATCAGTAGGGCTGGCGTCCCTCCCCACCTCTGGGCCGCCGGCCCGCCGCCCGCCCGTCCTGCCACGCTACTTCTCGCCCGGCGCTTCTTTGTTCCCGTGCATTGCGAGGTGGAGGACTGGGGGCAGCGGTGGGAGGGGGCTGGGTTCGGCTTCCAATTTTCCGTCCCTGGTGGGGTTGGAGGAGGAGGAGGGCGGAGCCTGTCCAGAGCTTTTATGCTTGGGACGAGAGAGCGAGCGCGAGAGAAAGAGAGAGAGAGAGAGAGAAAGAAAGAAAGAAAGAGAGAAAGAAAGAAAGAAAGAAAGAAAGAAAGAAAGAAAGAAAGAAAGAAAGAAAGAAAGAGAGAGAGAGAGAGAGAAAGAAAGAAAGAAAGAGAGAAAGAAAGAAAGAAAGAAAGACTGTTCTTTCTTAACTGATGAATGGGTCTGTGGGGCCAGGCTTTGTGAGATGGGAGGTGGCTGGGCTTAGTGTCCCCCTTCCCCAGAACTCCTTGTTCTGATCTCTCTCTGCTTGTGCCCAGAGATAGGTTCAGGTATCTGTCCAGAGATGCTGGGAATAGGCCCTGGATCTAGTGTTGGATAGGTCAAGAAAGATGTCCCAGTCCATCCCCAGCAAGCTCTAAGGAGCTGACCGACTTGTCCAAGACCGTTTCTGACTCTGCCTGATGGAAAACAAGGGCTTGGACTCGCACGGGGAGCCTGACATGCGCTACGGAACTGCGCTGCTGTAGACCAATCGTCTAGTACGGGTGGAGAACAAGGAAGAAGGGAGGGAAAAGGCGACCAGAACAAAGAGGGCGCTGGGGGTTGGTTCCTAATCTCCCTCTTTGCACGTGTGTGTGATGCTATAGTAGCTCCCGAAAAAGATTTGAACTGCGCAAATACAAGCAAATTCAGTGGGAGACGTTAACACAACCAACCTCCCCCCTCCCCGTGTCTGTTCGAGATCTTAGAGCTTTTCCTAGAACCATGGCTATAGGTAGAGAACCTGAGGCAATCTTGAATGGTAGTCTCCAGCTTGTAGAGTTGGGAATGATGGGCAGTGTAGTCCAGTCCATCTGGACAATATCAGGTTCGCAAGGGTGTCTGGGAGGGCTAGAGATCAGATCAGTGGCTTTCCATGTCACTCCATGCTTTTTCATATTTCATTATGTTAAAAGAAAGCCCAGCTTCTCATTAAGCATATCCAGCATTATTAATTCATGTGGTCTATGTTACAATAATTAATATAATGAGTCTATTTTTTTCTGTCCCGATTCATCTCCTTCCCATTGCATCACAAGTAGAACAGCTCTTTTTGTTGCTGTGTGATTGATGTGTGTAGGCTGGTCGTCAAGCTTTTGCCAGCGTATCCCGGCACCCAGGCTGCTGTTTTTAAGTGGGGAAGAAAGCAGGAGATGGCAGACGGAGCAGGAGTTGAAGGCAAGGGAGCTATCCATTCAGCACCCTCTTGGCGCACAGCACTTAAAAACTGGATGCATCAGCAGTAACAAAGCACAACAGACTGTTTTCTGAGAACAAAAACAGTCGCTTGCATGCCTAAATACAAGTGTGTGTGTGTGTATGTGTGGGGGGGGGGGGATAGAGAAACTGCAACCTTCTGAGAAAACTGGAAGTAAAATCTAACAGGACGTTGGCTTCGTACTTTGCAAGCTGGTATCCTCATCTGCACTTTTGCATTAGCATGCAATAGGAGAAGGAGCATTTCTACACTGAAAGAAGAACCATCAGTTTGCCGCTGAAAGGAAACACAAGCATCATCAGCCCTTAGCTGTGCTTTTATTCTTGCCTCGGACTGCGGGTCTCAAGCTGCTGTAGGCTTTTCAAGAGGTGGGATTTTGAAAAAGGTTATGGAATGTTTTGTTTTAAATCAGCTACACTTTGGGGTTGTTTCCTCAGTGAAAAGTGCATAATACACGTTTGAAAATAAACAACAATAAATAGGGATGTGTTTCGTGGTTTAAAATCTTTGGGTGGAGGTCATGCTGGAAACAGGTTTCTTGACAGCCTGTACTTGATTTTGGAAGTGAAATATGGCAGAGCACAAACCAGATGAAATGTTAACTTTTCTGGCATGGAAGTCTTTTGCATCTTGCTCCCTGCTGCGTGCATTTTATGTGTTATTTTATTAGGCTTATATCCACCATTCTTCTAGAAGTTGTAGATGGCACATATAATATTCTGTCCTCTACATTTTCTCTACAACAACCCCATGATGTAGCTTGAGTAAGAGAGAAAATCACCCAGCAAGAACCAAATGTGATTATATTGAGTGAGCCAAAAGCCACCTCCACATATTCCAAGAGAACCTGTATCATATATCTGAGTTTTGACATCAAACATTTAAGGCCTGATGGGGTATTTAAAGAGTCTGTATTGTACAGATTCGGTGGAATAGCATGTGTTAGATTAGAACATAAAGGGAACTGATGTTCCCAATTGGAAAATTGGACATGATTGGTGCACTTGCAAGTAAAATGTGGCCTAGGAGGAATCCTGTAGCAGTATTACCTTTCTCTTGATTCTTATCCTTATCTGCTCTAAAAGATGTGCAAAAGGCCACAGAACACATGCCTTTTGGATCACATGAGCTGAATAAATATATCTGGAGAATATCAAATTTATATGCCAAATATTTGATATATCAAATTGATTATTTGCTGAGTCATCTACCTTTTAATTGATTATTTGATTAGTTGTGTGGCATATAACAGACACATTTCATTATAGGTGACTATAAATAATCTGAAATTGTTTACATTCTCATCAACAAAGCTAGCATTGATCCTTAGATCAGTTGGCCAAGTTTTGTATTTTATTTTTGCCTTCTGTTACAGGAGTATATCAAAACCAAAGAAGCATTAAACAACCAAGTATTCTTTTCAATCTGAATTGCACTGAAATTGTGTATCCTTCTAGTTAAAATGAACTCCACTGATGAATCAGCTAAAACTTAACATTTTTGTAAGAAAAGGTCTGAAGTGATAGAGGAGAATATATGCATTCTTTCTGGCAAGTGGTTGTGTCTCTGTAGGGAGGTCTTTTTTTGCATGGCCAAGAGGGCTAAGAGCTAAATTAGAATTGTAAATAGATGCTGGTGGATTCCAAAATGTTCTAGCAGGCAACATGATTGCACTTTGCACAGTATGAAGCTGCAAACATTCCCTGGTTCCCCGTAATATTTACTTTTTGGTAAATGTTTTTCCCCATCTGGTATATACTTACATGAAAACAGCGTGTGAAAGTATTTTTACTCTTTCAAGCATGCTATCAACATTATCATAATTACCAAACATTATTATATTATTTTCACAATAACAATGCTGACTGTTAATAGCTAGTCAGTTCCATTCCTGATTCATTTCACATTGTGTTAAACCAAAATGTAGTTTATCTGAGGCTTATTGGTTTATGGTTTAATTTGTAGTATGAACCCAGTCACTGTTAAACAAACTATGGTTAAAGAAACTATAGCTTGGCACAATGTGGGAGTCAGATTCATATCTATAATTCAGTGGTCTAATGTTAATTTTCATTAATCTAATAGGCTAGACCACATACTCATCCCAACATTCAGAATAGATGGATATAGCTGTGTTTGTAAAGTGTCTAAAAGGAAATCAACTTACCATGCAGAACTGAAGATTTTATCATGTAATTATGACTAATAATGACAAAACACAATTGTCATCTGCTTGTATAAAAAAAGCAAACAGTAAAACATGGGCAGGAAAGCAGGCTCTAAATTGATGGGTAGGCAGGCAGGCAGGCAGGCAGGCAGGCAGTTGGATAGACCTGTCTTACCCAGTACAATATCTGCCAACAAAATTCATTCCTGATGACTTAGAGTGGTGTGGAGGATCAAATCCAGTGCAGCAACAGGTCCTGCTCATTAGCCATGAACATGTGATGAAGGTGCAGTAGATCCATCCCTCCAACTTCATGCTGTTGGAGGGATGGATCTACTAGGCAGAGGCCTGTTGAAGAGCCAGAGCTTGATAAATTCTGGCAGGTGCCTCCCCAATTGCAATGCACAAAGATCAGAAAGGAGGTCGATTTGGAAGCACCAGCCCTCCAAATCGAAGGTAAATGCATCCCTCAGGCCCAGTTCACAGGCCAGTCTTTCTATTAAGGAGAGTAATGTGATGGAATGGACTTATGAAGGCCAGGCTCAGGGAGATAAGCGTATCCTTAGCCCCCAACAGGAGTGTGGGAAGTTCAAGATGATGAGGCTGGCACCTCCCTAAGGAATTCACGGTGTTATGGCTGGCTGGCTTGGGAACTTGGGTTCAGTCTGGTGAGATTCTGTCTTGAGGTGGAAGCTAATAAACACAACAGAACTGTATTTGCATTGTCTCTTGGAGTTCTTTGGGCTGAACCTGACAGTAAGGTGTCAGCTTCAGGCAAATGATTTGGGCATTATGAAAAGACCATTAACTACTATGGTTCATGGGAGGAGAGTCAAAAAGTCAAGGTGGTGGCCATGACCGTGCGGCCATGCAGCCTTTACACAATGCTTATAAAAAAGGGGTAGGACTTCAGTTGCAGAGTCATGGCCGCCATCTTAACTTCCCCGAGACAACCCTAACAAGAGTTCCGAGCTAATAAGACGGCTGTGGCAGCCAAAATTATGATAGACAAAATTTGTTTCTAGATTGGTTAATGACATCAGAGGGAGACAATTTTCCATTATGTGAGGAATTTGTATATTTTCAATCTTATCAGAGAAACCAGTACGCATGTGAGGCAAATTAAGATAATTGAAAATGGCTGGACATACTGATTTTTAGTCCACCTAATTTTCCTTCTGCCTCCAAGCAAAAAATGTGCCTCCTTGGTTTTCATACTCATTTCATTCCATGGCACCTTTTGTAGGAGAAGTTCAAATCTTCCTACTGGGATCTGAGCTTGTACCTTAGTTCATCTAAATTATCTTCTAACTTCTAATCTATAGATCCCACTAGACAGATTGAAAATGGGGCCAGACTACAATTCAGTAATGCTGTACTAATCATTAAGATATTTGATGCTGAAATCATGTATGAAGTGACCTCTTTTTTGCATGGAAGAGAATACAGTTTTTGTGCATGTAGACGTATCTTAAATGCAATGTACTCTATTCAGATCTGCCTTTGAAGATAATTTGGAATCTGCAATTGGTTCAAAATACACAAGTTCATGGGTTGATAAATCAAGGTTGCCATCCTCATATAACCACCTATATTGTGGTTGCTGCATTGGTTAGTAGTAAGTTTCTGGGTACAATTCAATGTGCTGGTTTTAACCCATCAAGCCCTACATGGCTTGGTTTCTAGATACCTGCAGCGCTGCCTTCTCCATGTAGAAATGACCCATCTGGTCCACTCAGTGTGTGCACCCCAACAAAATCTGTTGGCAGTTCCTTCAGTTTTGTGAGAGGCAATGTTTTTCAGTCACAGCATCTATATTTTGGAATAATCTCCCTCTCAAGGTTAGGTTAGCATCCTTTCCAGAAACTGTAAAAGAAGAGTAGTTCCAGAGGGCATCTGAAAAGTGGTTGCTGTCTGCAATTATCATCATCATCATCATCATCATCATCATCATCATCGAATAGTATAGTACAAGTTTTATATAGTTTACAGATACAATAAACATGATCAATCAATCAATCAATAGCAACAGCTGTTAAGAGCATCTAGCTAGTTTTGGCTGAGCCTGGGAACACTTGGATGGGAGACCATCAAGAGAACTTAGCACTATAAACTAGAATGGGAAGTTAAAAGAACATTTCAGAAAAAGAGTGGGAAATCGCTTCTTTAACATTGCCAGGTAAACTTCAAAGATACTGTATGTCCATATAACTCCCTACGAGTTGAGCTTGACTTGAAAGAATTCCTTCCTTTTATATGAAGTGTGTCTTTGTGTCTACATACATGTATGTATATTTAAGAGAAAGTGAGTGTGCATGTGGGGCTGGGTTTTCACACATCACAAATTATGATTTATTTAACTATGTTTTACTAAATAGACTAAAGTTGACTGGGTTTCCACCTCATACTAAGCTATAAAATGTGATTTATAAACCACAATGACCAGATTAATGCAACACATTAAGCAAGCACATTATGGTTTAGCATGGTATCTTGATTTAGCCTGGGGGGGGAGAGGAGTGGGTAGACAAATCTATAAATGTTTGTATTATGTTCCATATAAATGAATGTTTGGCCTTAGTGTCCACTTCCAACTTCTGTATAATGTGAGTTAGAGATGAGAATTTTTTTCAGTGCATTATTTTAGTTGATTTTTTAATATGAATCTTACCTGGCTTATCAAATAGAGGCCAGAAATTAACATGTAAATGAAAACATACCAGCTCTTTTTGACTGGTTGCTGTTCACAAGTGGCCTCTAGTGGTAATGATTAATACTTAGAAGATGTAAGATTTCCCAGTTTTGTTCTTTTTTGTGATGAGGATGAAGATTATAAGCCTGCCCCTTTCTCTGTGGTTGTCTAAATGTTCACATTTTCTTGCAGATGTTCACAGGTCTCACACTGAAGATATTACCTAGACAGGTAATGAAATGTCTGCAATCAAACAAACAAGCTCAGAGAGCACCAAAGATTCCATAGTTCAACCCTGAGCTACAGATATTCTCTTCTATTGTTCACATTTTATATTTCATCAGGGTCACATTTTTCTGCTGAGGCAAAACTAGGAACAGTGTCTTCAAATCAGCAAGCAATGTACCCAGGTTTGGTCAAAATCTTTTAGCCTACTGCAGAAAATCCTACAAGTATCTCCCCTTCTCACTGATAATAAAATTACTACTACTACTACTATTATTATTAATATTAATATTGAAGACCATCGGCATTAACAAAATCACCATCAGTCAATTGCAAAAGGCAGCTTTACTTGGAACAGCTTACAACCTGCAATGATAACATTTAACACCATCAAACAACAACATCTACCTATCCCAGGTCCTTGGGAAGGACTTGATAGGTGGATAAAAATGCCAAATCCAGTCTAAACATCTGGCTGACTGTGAGAGGAGGAGGAGAAAGAAAAACCATCAAGTTCTTGCCCTTCATGATACCCAGAGTCAGCTGCTGAAGCAGTTACTTTGTCTTGCCTAAGAATAAGTTGTTTTGGCTTTTAAATCCTTAGTTCCAAGTATTCTTTTCTGTCCTTTTTTTTAAAATTACCTTTATTTTGCTTAGAAAACAAATCAAACCACAGATACAGGGTGAGGGATATATGACTTTGCAATAGATAATAAAATATACAGTAAAAACATAACAGAGTGGAATTAACAAACACATTAAAAATATCTAAGAACAAATCAAGATTCCAACAACAATTTTTGTATATACTGGGGTAAACAAAAGAAGAATTTGGCCTATTATGTTTTGCAAAAAGGATAACTCTTTCCCAAATTGAATCAAAGATAACTTTTCAAGTATATCTCAACATCTCCCATCTTTATATGTCAATTTTTCCATAACAACAATCTGCCATAATTTTTCATACCAGAGATCTAATGATGGGGGCTCTGTATTTTTCCAGTATTGTGCTATAGCCAACCTTGCAGCAACTATCATGAATCAGACAATTACGTTTTCAGTTCTCTTGAGTTGTCTCACTAAATAATGACGGCCCTAATTCATTATTGGACATGGATACCACTGCATCATCATCATCATCATCGCTGTTTAATAACACGTTTTTTTGTGCAAGCCTCATTGAAATGAATGCTACTAGTGACATTGCCACTAAAGCCCAATCAAAGTTGGGCCACCAGACAGCTGACAAATGATCTGAAGCGAAAACTGAATATAAAGAAGCAGCAGAAGCCAGAACTTGGTCTTTGGAGAATCAGATGAATCTTAAAAAGAAAGAAGAAACAGAAACCGAAGTGCAGTTTCATGGGGAAAAAGCTGAACCCATTGTTGACTTGCCAAGTCCAATAGAAAGCAATGTGGTTTCAAGATAGGGGATGTCACAGCACAATGAGTTGGGCCAGAGGCCAAAGGTGACAGTACTGAGGAAGGAAAGGCAATCATGCGTGCCTGCATAGAGATCTGCTGTAGAAGTGTTCTTGCTGATCAGAAGCCTGCCATACCTTCATCAGTTTGTTTAGCTAGAGTTAGAAAGGAACAAATTGACTGCGATGGGGTTTTTCAGTAACATTCTATAGAATTTGGCCTATGCTTCGAAAAGTAATGGGTATGCTTCCAAATAACTCAACTCTCAACATTACATCCGATCTATTTTTTAAAGTCACTGTGGTAATAGATCTTATTTTCCTAGAATTTTGTTTTGTTTCAGATAAAGTTCTTATTGAACCTTTTGAATTTTGTCTCTGGCTATGAAATTCATACTCCTGTGTCAGTTATCTAGGTTTCTCTCCTTTTAACACTTGAAACAACCCTGGTCCATTTTCTTAGAAATTGCTTGTGCTGCAGACAAGAACTGCTCAGTATTTTCATGCTCTTTTAATTGCAGGCCTGTCACTTCAGCAATGGTAATATCTTCAAAGCAAAGGAAAGCCTCAGCATGGTGATCTGATTTTCCAAAATATTACGTGTTTTTACAGATGCTGTCATTTCTTTCAGCATACATTCTGATAGTTTTGACCTTTTGAACTGAGTATGCACATGAACAGAGGGAGAGCTAACAGCAGTTTGGCAGAGGAATTGGGCAGACAAGCTCCTAATTTTTCCTCTAAGTTGACCTATATACTTACTTAACCTGAGAAGTGAACAAGAAGAAAGAAAACACTTCTGCCAAAAGAGACTTGTGAGATGGACAGGGTGTAGGAAGTAACCCAAGAGCAGAGAAGAAGGCATCTCAATATCATTAGTAAGTACTTGGAGGCAAGTGATAAAAGAAGTGGGTACATCTGAAGGCTGTTCATGCCATGGAGGTGGCCATTGAATTTGAGGTCCTGGACACAGAATGCAAACTCCACTTAGCTGTGATAAAACTATTACCCCAACCTCCCCAGAACAATGGAAAGGATTCTCAATTTTACAGAGATCTCTAAGAGATCAGTAAAACCAAAGCTCTCCATTGAGAAAGAAAAGAAGAACGGTGATGGTAGGAGACTCATTAGGATGAGAGACAAAAGCAGCCACATGTGGACCGGATACGCTATTGTGAGAAGTATATTGTAATTTCTAATGCTACGGATGAGTGCACCATTGAGAACCTGAAAGACCAGGTTAGGGACAGATCATCATGGGAAAAAATCAATCTATGGTCGCTAAGAGCTAACAATGACCCAATGCCACATAATCATCATCAATGCTACAATAGCACAGTGGGTATCACACTTGTTGGTTTGAATGCAGTAGAAATGTCTTTTAATTACTATTTTTCTTTCCCTGAGCTACCAACTTTGCCCTTGGCCTTTTTGAAAATAATTCTAACAATGCACTGTTTCATCATTTCTTCAGTCACTTAAGGGAAAAGAGTTGCATTCCCTCTGGATTTCTCCTTGACTGCAGCAATGATAAAATAATGTACTACTGGTTTAAAAATAGGTAGCACAGAAAAAGAAAAATAGTAATAAAAATTATGCCCAAACCATCAACTTTCTGTTCACAAGGCACATGTTCCTCCTACTGTAGCATTACTGATAAAGGTAGCTTAGAAAGCACTAGAGACCAACAGGGCACTAAGAAAGGAATTTTTATTTTAAAGCTGGTTGCTTTGCCTGCAGGTATGTGCATTTTGATGCTTTAACTTTGTATACGCAGCTTAACTCTGTATAAATATATCTTATGCAAAAGTTAAGACTTGCCCACATGAAAGAAAGTGACCATTGCTTTCCGAATGGCGGGAAGACATAGCAGCAGGGAAATTGTCCAGTGGGAACAATTGTTAGCCTGCTTTCCAGACTAAATAATTTGCAATCTGGTGCCATCATCTTTCAGCCTGAACGCAGTTTTCTTAAACTGGCTTAGAGCATGAGTAGAAGACATGAGCACCTTAAGAGTGCGGTGCAGATATGCTCTAAGATGCATCAAACTGTCTATTGCTGCTTAAGAAACAACACTTCTAGAAAGAACAAACACTTAAAAGGATTATAAGCAACAATAAAGCCAAAACAGCAAAGACAGAAGTATTGAGTGGGGTTCACCAGGGTTCCATTCTTGGCACTGTGCTATTCAACGTTCAGATCCATGAAAATGATGTTAAAACATAACAGATGTTACATTCTCCAGCTGTTTAGGAAAAATCAAAGGTGCAAGATGGGAATATCTGGCTTGGTACCAGTACATGTGAGAAATCTAGAAGTCTTTGTGGACCATCAGCTGAAATGAGCAAGCAGTGTTGTACAGCAGCTATAAAGGTCAATGAGATGTTGGGTCACATTAACAGTTGCATTACATCCAGACCATGGGAGGTAATAGTTCCACTGTACTCTACACCTGGATTACAGTATTAGGATTATTTCTAGGCACCCCACTTTAAAAGGGTCATGAAGATGATTTTCAGGAAAGCTACCAGAATTATGAGGGATTTGGAAATGAAGCCCTATGAGGAATGGTTTAAGGAGCTGGACATGTTTAAGCATGGTGTGGTTTTCCCCTCATTGAATTTGTCCAAAATGGGGACTGAGTGGCCACCTGTGAGGGAAATTAAGGGGATTCTTGAGCAGGGGTTTGAACTATATGAAAATCCTTCTGATTCATGCTTTCTATAATTCTATGGAAGGAAAAGCAAAAGAGCAGTATTAGAGATTTGTAGACTGGATAGATATTTTGTCTTAACAAATCATTGCTGTTTGCTGTTTGACATTTATTTTCTTGTTCAGCTGGTTTGAATTTCTTTAAATTGAGACAGCCATCTGGAAATCTTTCAAATCAGCTAATAGTGTTATTTCTTCTTTATGTAAAATAGCCGAGGAGGCGAGCAACAAGTTGCGTTTAAATACCTCTAATAAAAATATAAGGGGTCGTGGTGGCGCAGCGGCTTAATGACGCTGAAAGTTGCCGACCAGAAATGGTCGACGCTTCAGCGGTTCGAGTCCAGCCTTCGCGTTAACAGGGTGAGCTCCTGTTTCATCCCCAGTTCCTGTCAACCCAAGAGTTTGAAAACTCACATGAGTAGATAAATGGGCACTCTCACTCCGGTGGGAGGAAAAATGCTGGCGGCGCCTTGCAAAAGGAGTCAGGAGCAGTTGCCGGTAAGCGCAAAACCGCGCTCGCCCGAAAAGGGTGCAAAGCAATGGAAACTCCGCCTCCTGCGCTCGCCAGCTGGGATCTGCTCTAGGAAGGAGGCTCTGGCAAACCACTTCCGAAACACTTGCCTTGAAAACTGCAAGGACTCGTCCAAGCAGTCACTGCAGAGTCGGTAACAACTGAGCACAGATTAAAAAAAAAAAAAATCCAGTTGAAATGATGGGGTAAAACCCACTGTGATGTTTTGTTAAAACACAGTCCGTAGAAACACGTTGGAGTTGTTTCTAATTCCAGTAAGAGTTTATGGGGATCTGAAGCAAGGATTGAAAAATGGAAATACATTTTGGCTTTGGGCCCAGCCTAAATGTAACCTCTTCCAAACTATTTTCCTACCAGCTATATTTAAGGAGAAGTGGCTAATACTGATGAAAGAAAAGCACTATATTTCAGTACCAATCATCAAACATTCAATTGGATAAACATTCAGGGCCATGTCCCTTAGAACCAGACAAAGCAAGGGAGAGAAAGAACACAGTGTGCTCTGCATTTTAATGCTCAACAAACACAGGGTGAGAAGGGGAGAGGTTTCATCAATTTATTCCATGTAGTGGGATATCCTCCTTGAGAAATAAAAACGGTATCCTGATCTTTCTGTGAAATGCATGGCACTTGTTTTTTTGGGGGGGGAGGGATGCTAAAATCCTGTTTCCTTAAAAGGGAATTAGAAGTGGAGGAATACTCTTTCATCTGGTGCATGACACAGTCTGGTAGGCTAGTGTTGTCTAGTCATGTGGCCTTCCCCATGATACTCGGTTCCATAGCTTTCTCCCATTGCATGTTCTCTTCCCCTTGCTGCTGAATAAGCATAGTGGTCCTGAGAACCACCTAAAGATTTGTTGCACCGATGCAAATTTTGGACTGCCCTGAATATGCTGTGGGGGGACGCGGTGGCGCAGCGGCTTAATGACGCTGAAAGTTGCCGGCCAGAAATGGTCGACACTTCAGCGGTTCGAGTCCAGCCTTCGCGTTAGCAGGGTGAGCTCCTGTTTCCTCCCCAGTTCCTGTAAACCCAACAGTTCGAAAACCCACGTGAGTAGATAAATGGGTACTCTCACTCCGGTGGGAGGAAAAATGCTGGCAGCGCCTTGCAAAAAAGGAGTTGGGAGCAGTTGCCGGTAAGCGCGAAAAACCGCACGCGCCTGAAAAGGGCGTGAAGCAACGGAAACCCTGCCTCCTGTGCTTGCCAGCTGGGCTCTGCTCTAGGAAGGAGACTCTGGCAAACCACTTCCGAAACAATTGCCTTGAAAACTGCAAGGACTCGTCCAAGCAGTCACTGCAGAGTCGGTAACGACTGAGCGCAGATTAAAAAAAAAAAAGAATATGCTGTGGTCTGTTTTGAAGATAGATAGCTCCTTGTCCGTCTTGGGCTATTTTGCCTAAAAAGACAACTATACTATATCAGAAAGGGAAGAAAGAGAAGCCACAGCTGGAGCTGTGCACAGCGACATCCACAGGATCTTCAGAATGATGGAAGCAGCATCATAACATCCAGATGCAAACTCTGGCCCTTTGAGGTATGCATGTTACATATTTACATTACTGCTGCTTCCTAAATATGTTACATATTTACATTACTGCTGCTTCCATGAGTCTGCCCATCGTTGCCCCTGCTATAGATCCTTCTGCCCCTGCAACAAAATTTGCAGGATATTTCTGGTGGGTATCCATGCATTTGTATTACCTAAACCAGGGGCTAAGAAACTTTTTAAAAAGGTTAAATTTGTAGGCTGGTTCTAACCTGAGTCTTGCTTCATAATGCCATTTTTATGATTAGATGTTGAAAATTTAGGAAGCTGAGCAGTTTTGCATGTATATTGATAGAGGGTAAGGTTTTTGTGTGCAACTGAATGCCTAGGAGTGTTGGCAATTTGACAGCCCCTCTCTACTTGGCTTGCAGTGTTAACAGTGGACTACACTTCAAGGCTGCTGTAAAATATTTAGGACCAACACTTGTCAAGGATACCGTTCATCAAATAAACATCATGCACTTTTGGAAGGAGCAAACAAGCAAACCACATTTCTTAATGCTGAATATTGACCCTTGTTATAGGTGAGAAACCTGTGTATGAAAAACCAGCAAGACCAATGGCAGGTCATGCATTCAAAAACTCTTGCATGAGAACGAGAATTGCTGCATTGTTGAAGTCTCTGTAGGGCTGATGGGAAGCAAATTTATGCTGGACATAATATTTGCCTGAATGCCCTATTTATATTTGCCCAGATCCTCATCCTCATCCTCCTGCAATTCATTCAAGGGAAAAAAAACATATCTGGAAATAAATTCTGCTTCCTCTTCAGAATTGCCAAGTCTCATGCCTGCTTAGGGGTATAGATAATTTTAATGTGTGTGTGTGCATGTGCGTGCGCCTTTGTGAAATTTATTCAGCTTGGGGGGCAAAGTTCTTTTGTATACATCGTGTGCATTTGTATGATGCTGCCTATTTTTGATAATACAGAAACATTCAATTGTGAAATACTGTAATGGATTTAGCATACAGGTAGTCCTCAACTTAGGACCACAATTGGGACTGGAATTTCCATCGCTAAGCAACGTAGTTGTAAAGCGAGATGTCACATGATGGCAACTGGAAGTGCAGGAATTGCCATCACCAAGTAGCACAGTCATGTGACATCGCACTTTACGACACATCACTTAGCAATGTAAGTCGCCCTCTGGGGGAGATGGGCAACATATAAATTTAATAAATAAATAAATAAAATAATAAATTCCAGTCCCTGTTACCATTGTTAACCTAGGACTATCTGTACTGGGAACCGAACTCACAGGCTGTTGCACTTTAGATGACTATTCTTTTTTATATCACCTAGAGCAGTGTTGTTCAAACTTGGCCACTTTAAGATAAGTGGACTTCAACTCCCAGAATTCCCCAGCATGGCTGGCTGGGGAATTCTGGAAGTTGAAGTCCACTCATCTTAAAGTGGCCAAGTTTGGATAACACTGACCTAGAGTCACACTGTCTGAGCAGAGTGCCAGATATATGCTAGCTAGCTATAAATAAATAAATAAATAAACAAACAAACAAACAAACACACACACACACACTCTGCATTAGCTTTAGGAACTATCCACATCCTGGCACTCAGTGGTTGCAGGAAGGAATATATAGAATCTATCAGAATGATATATACAGTCCACCCTCCCTTAAGCTCTCAGAGAGCGCAGAGAGATACAGATGTTACATTATGTCATGCCCCTGTGTACAAGGTTTTACAGAATTCATCTAAAGTGCAAAGGTTCATGAGTTCCTTCCTGGTAGAGGGTTTGAACTCCATAGAATAACATCTGGCTACCCACCTCTGATGAGTCTCAATAGGATGAAACCAGTCACATAGTGCCTCCTGAAGATCAATGTAACAGTAAAGCTCAGACAGGATACTCTGTGTAAAAACAGAAATTTCCCTCCTCCAAGTGGGGTGGAAGTCATGTAAAACCCTGTTTTAGATGATCAACCACTGTATTTTCCATGGGGAAGAAATGGAGGGTAACCATGAATTTCCTGCCTGCTGAATGTCTTCTCACTGCTCTAGGTCACATGTGAATCATCAGAATCTATGGAGGAGGAAATCTTGCAGAGCTAGTCCTACAACTTTAAAATGAATCTCTTGGTATGAGTTATAATGCTGTGCAATCAGTACATCTGAATCAATACTGTTCAGAAAAGGCAGCACATTTTTAGAGAAAGTTCATAAAAGTGGTCCGAAAAACCCCAGAGTAAAAATAGCCTGGAGACAAAAGAACACACAGTGCTTCATACAATGTGCAGCTGAGATCAGGTGCTGCAGTGAGTGTGAAATCCCCACTCCATTGTGAAACTTACTGTGTGACCTTGACAGGTAATGCTATTTCAGCCCTGCCTTACCATGCTGTAGGGAGATAAAATGAAAAAAGAAGCAGCATGCATGCAGCCCTAAGCTCCTAGAGCAGTGTTTCTCAACCTTGGCAACTTGAAGATGTGTGGACTCCAACTCCCAGAATTCCCCAGCCAGCGTGACTGGCTAGGGAATTCTGGGAGTTGAAGTCTACATATCTTCAAGTTGCCAAGGTTGAGAAACACTGTCCTAGAGAATGGGTGGCATATATATGTAATAAACTTAGATCTATAGTCCATGTTTTCTCATTTAAGAGGTCATTTCACAGCAGCAACTGGTGTGCACTTATACCAGATTACCCTTACCCTGCTCCTTCCGTTATGGTCAGCTCTCTGACATTGTCTGCTCTGTGCCACACTGATTCTGCAATAAATGGTCCTTCATAGATTGCAAGGAAAATAATATTCTTGGGTTAAACCTACGCTGGAGAAATATAACTGTCTACAGTAAGTTTTCCAAAATATCAGCAGTTGCCACATGGCAGTCTTTATTTATACATCTCAAAACACATACATACAAATATGTATACACTGCCCTACTTCAAAAGACACAGGCTGTTTACAGACAATATAAGAGAAAAACAAGTAAAATGAAAATAATCAGCATAAATAAAAAATCACAGAAAGATGCAGTCTAAGTCCACCATTCCCACCAAAAGCCTGTCAGAATAGAATGGTCTTAACCCCCTTGTCAACCACAAAGATGAAGACTACCCACCATCCAGGGCAAGAGATTCTCTAGCATGGGGGCTACCACTGAGAAGGTATCTCTGGCCTTGCACAATTCATCACATGTGAGGTGGGGACCCTCAGCAGTCCCTCTCAGGGTGAATACTCAATTTAGGCTAAGTCTGGGCAAGAGATCCAGTAAATATACAGGTCCTTTGTCATATAGAGCTTTATGGGTTAAAACAGCACCTCAAAATAGATCCAGAAGCCTATGGGCAATCAATGCAGCAACCCAACAACGGGTGTAATGCTATTAAATCTACTTGTACCTATTAGTAGCTGAGCTGCTGCATTTGGCACTAATTGCACTTCCACATCATCTTTAAGGGCTGCCCCATGTAAAGCATGTTGCAGCAGTCTAAACCCAAATTGATGAAGACATGAGTCACAATTGTAAATATTCTCACTACAAATATTTAGCATAAGCCAGTCCTACTTTCACTGATATAACAGGATAAACAGATTGATGACAGCCGGTTTGGTGTCATGGCTAAGTTGCTGGCCTAGAAACTGGGAGACTGTGAGTTCTAGGCCTGCCTTAGGTATGAAAGCCAGCTGGGTGACTTTGGGCCGGTCACTATTTCTCAGCCCACCTCAGAGGGTTGTTGTTATGGGGAAATAGGAGAAAGGAATGTTATGTATGTTGCCTTGTATCCTACCTCAGGTTTCAATTACATACACTCCAACATGGTCGCTATGGAGATTAGCAATTTTACTTCAAGACTGAAGAGACGACAAAAGAATGCAAAACAGAACAGAGTCTCTGACAGTTGCTTGCCTGAATGATGTGCTGTTAACAGAAGCATGCAGAAGTACAGTCCAAAATCAGTCCAAGGTTCAGAGAGCTGGGTCACGGCTGTCAGCCAGTCCAAAAGTCAAAATTTCAAAGGCAGAATCCACATACAAGTGTCATGCAAGAGCTGGAGATCAGACACTGTTTCCAGCAAAAGGAGCCCAGCTCAGAGTTGCTTCTTAAATCAGGCTGCAGCCAGCTGTCACTAATTAGGAGATTTACTCCCTTGCTTGGCAAGGAGCCTAATAGAACAACGTTGCTCTACTCACCAGGTATGGGGGCTGGGTGGCTTGATGCCATCAAAATCATCTGACTTCTCCAGCTGCTCCAATGGTGCCTATGTTTGATCAGCCTCAGGTGATTCTTGGCTTTGGTCTCCGGAGGCTGATATTCCACAGGTTCTGCTGGAGCCTCTTCCTCAACATCTGAGTCGTCTGAGTCCTAGGCCATGACACCTTGAGCTTCAGACAAAAACAAAATAATAAAGGTGGGATATCCATAAAATGAAATAAACTTTATGGACTTCTGGGGAAGAAATGGACAACTGAAGATGGCTCTGTGAAAAGCAGAGCCAACAACTGTGGCAGAATGAAGAGCCGGCAAGTAGACTGGCTCTTTGTAATTCTTCTCCGGACAAGGAGAGGACTTGAGAATGCCCACAAGTGTTCTAGACAGTTGTTCCTCATGAGGAGATTGCAAGTCAGCAGTCTCTGGTGGGTTTAGAGCTCTGGGAAATGAAGGAATAGCCATCTTGCTCAAACCACAGTTGGTGCCTTCAAAAGGACACTGGATTTGCATATTTCCTTTTCTAATCACTTTAGGAAATTGCTTATTAATTGCTTTTCAGCTATTAGGAACCTTTGGATTGACAAGTCTGAAAACACTGGGTGAGTTTCCTTGAATCCTTAGCTAAAGAAGTTTTAAATACAAGTTTAAGGACTTACATTTTGGGGGGGGGAAATAAACAGCAAAGGGGTGATTAAAGCTTTGATTTTAGAAAGTTACAAATGGACTAAGAGTCCAGATAAATTTGAAATAAGATTTTGGAATTAGTTATAAGAATCCTTCCCATGAGAAAATGCTTTTGCTTTGAATTCATTTTTAAAAAACATAATAAGATAAGACTTTAAAAAGACACTAGAGGGAACTAGAAGGAACTAAAGTTTACAATGAAAGGAGAAGAACACTTAAATTCAACATGCAAATACAGAATGAAGCAAAATATTTCAGCATTGGATGTACTGAGGGATATTTCTGAACAATGAACCCAGAAGTTAATTTTAAGAGCATCTGCCCCTATCAATAGACTGTGTTTAAAAAATGTTATGGATGAGGAACAACTTTTACCTGACAGGACTGAGACTGATCTGAAAGTGGACTTAAAAATGACCGGCTACAAGAATAACATGGAAAAAAGATGTTACATTGGACACACAAAAGAAACCAGCTGATGTCTTAATCATTGAAAGGGATATACCAATAACTAACCAAGAGAGTGACATAGATAATTTTCCTACACTGGATTTACAAAAGAGGCTTGTTAAAGCTTTGAAGAATTTTGAGAGAAGGGACAAAGAAAAAATGAAAAGAAGTCAAATTCTAGGACATTATTTGAAGAGACTAAGGATCAAGATTGTTAAAAGTAAAAGGAAGGAATATAAAATTGGTTTATCTGGTCAAGGTTAAAATAGATACGTTGTTATCTCTGGTAACCCTTAATGGACTTTTGCTGATATCAGGACTGAAATGATGAGGCTTTAAGGATTTCTTTATAGATAAGAGATGAGATACGGGAAGAAGCGATAATTTTATTTTAAGAAAAGGTGATAAGTTACTAAAATTGTCTATACTTGTGATGAAGGGGGAAGTCCTTTCTTTATATATATATATTTATTTATTCTTTACTATATTCTTATTTTTTCTTTCTTTTCTATTTTTCTTTCTATTTTTTCTGTTCTGCACTTCTATTTTTATTTTTATTCTTTTATTTTTAGTTTGTATTAGTTTTAATTGTATTTGTAATTTTTAATAAAATTACTATAAAAAATAAATTTTATGGTTAAATTTTTTTATGGAAGGAACAAATACTAAGATCTTCCTGTTAAAGTTATGTTTCTCTTATGATAATGATAGTTTTAATTTTCCTGATTTTAAATAATACCATTGGGCTTATTTGTTAACTGGGGGCTCAGCCTGAGAGGAAAGTATTTTTGCAATCCTGGCAAGTTCCAGGCTCTAATTACAGGAAAAAAATGGTTATTTTCCCAGCACTGAAGGTGACTGAACATGTCTGGGCCTTGTTGGGCAGAAAAGCCAAATCTGATTTTCCTGTCATGAAAAACTGATATTTTAGGGCAAATCTCATCTAAAAATAGCTGGTAACACATTTTTTTTTTGGAAGCATGGGCTCATACTTGAATCATTATTAACGAACTATTAAATAAAGATAATAAAGATACCTTTAATTTTTTTTGAGATTTTACAAAAGGAATGCAATTTATCTAGAAAGGCTGATTAACAATATATACAGTTAAAACACTTGTCACATGCCAACGTGACCTCTGCCATCATGGAAGCATTGAATGAATTGGAGAACTTTACTGAAACTAAACTGATAATTTATTATTATCATTTTTTAAAAAATACAAAAATAAATATACAAGAAATATTGAATAGAGATTTTTTATTACCCTGATGCCTATAGGGTTTAAGGAATGTTAAATATGTTTCTTTTGACTTAACAACTCAGTTCTGCAAAACATTATCTTCAGGGTCTGTTGGACTCCTCAAAAAATGTTTTAAAAAGATTGGATGTCACCCTTATGCTGGTGATGTAATAAATTTTGAAGGGACTTTGGTACATATTATGGGCATGCCCACTTGTAATTCCTTATTGGGTATAATATAACCATGGTGAACCAGGTTCTGGGAAGGCAGACAAGAGTTACAGATGTTAAGATTTTGTTAAACTATATTCCAACAATCTGGAAACCTTTCACCAAAGGAAGAACTTAGGATATATCAAGCTTGGACAGTTGTGAAAATGGTGATTCTGCACTCTTGGGTGTCCAACATTTTGCTTAACGAACATTTTGCATAAGCCAACATTTGGCTTAACGAAATTTGTAAACTCTCAGACTTTGAATTTGGCTTGTACTGGAGAAGAGGCAATGGAAGAATGGAGAATAAGTCCTTGGAAAAAAGGCAAGAAATAAAAGCAGAATCACAGCAGATGGCACCAGCTAGCCAACTTTGGCTGATGTCAGAAGAACCAAGCAAAGTTCAGACCTGGATAGTGCTTGTATAGAAATCCACCCAGCACTAAACTAGCCTGCAAAGTCAAAATAATATTCTATCCTGCTTGATTCCCAAGAAAACAACATGTGGCGTCACCAGGAGTCAACCTTGTAATTTTACCTCCAAAATTACAAGGTACAGAATAATAAATAAGGCTGTCCATAAATTAAGCCAAGGGGCTGTTATCCCTCATCGCTGAAAACTTTTGCCCAATTTGGGGACTTCCTTGCTGCATCTCCGTCCCTGTCCTGTCAGAGGCAGAAGTCTGGACAGCTGGAAAAGTTGCATCTTCTTGGGGCGATTTTACTCGGCTCTAATAAAAGTATCTCCCAAATAGGGATTAATTAGTTTTTTTTTTTTCCACGAGCCAGCGAAGGTGTGATTGCTGTCCAACAGAGACGACGGGAATTCGCAGCAGCAGCTCCCTCTTGAGGGCAGAAGCGCAAGGACGTCAGGGACGGACGCCAGCAGCCAGGCCCTCTGCCCAGGCCAGTGGCGGGGGAAAATCGGAGGATTTGTTTTGGCCCGTTTTTATTCTGACGTTGTGAATTGGCCTGCAAAACAATGCAAATCGAGCAAACGTGCCTACTAGGCTGATTAGAATACGGGTCAGAGGACGGCTAGGCTGCCGGTCGGGCGCGGGGATGCTCCCGCCAGCTTGCCATCGGCCTGCCTGATCCGCAGGAGCCGAGCGAGCGAGCGAGCGGGCGGCGCCACAGAAGGGAGGCTGAACGCGGGCGCCGGCTTGGAGAACCGGAGCCGCGACAGCGGCAGAGGCCCCGCCCTTGCCCCTCCCCTCCTCGGTGCGGCCCTTTCTGTGCGCATCCCGGAGCGCGGCTGGACTGGGCTCCTCGCACGCTGGCCATGGAGGGCGTCCGCTCGGCGGCGGTGCTGGAAAACGGCCACCCGGCCGCTCCGCCGGTGGCGGCGGGGACAGCGACAGCAGCAGCGGTTTCCCCGCCGCGCTCCTGCTGCGCCTCGAACCTCTGGATCCGCCTGAAGGAAAAACTCTGCACGTGGTGAGTAGCCCAAGGGGCAAGGCGCTTTGCAGCAACCCCGGCCGGGGAGGAACCGCTGCAGCTGCGCGCGGACGGAGGGGAGAGGTCCGCGCTTTTCAGCCCCCCGGGGCGATCGACCCACCGCGCTCGGGTTAGCCCGGTTATTCAAGCGGACGAGGAGGCTCACGGCTGGCGTTTCCCGTCTGCCGCACGTCTGCACCGGCTTCCTTCCTTTGTGAACTTTAGATCGGCAGCCGCCTCGCGCTGCGGGCGAGGAATCGGGCTGTTCAGACGCTTTAACGCTAGGCTGGAAACGGAAACCGGAGAGGGAGGAGGTTCGTGGACTGGTGGTGCTTAAGTCCCGGGAAGGGACAGGGGACCTGCCATGCTCTGCCCCGGCTTTACTTTCGTTCCGTTACTTGATGCGTGCCCTGGGCTGAGTTCTGGTCCAGAACACTCTGGTTTTTGTGCGGCTGTTCCTGCTGGAGAACTTACAAAAGATCCCTGTCAAGAGCATTACAGGTTTTTGTTTTTTTTAATTTGGGGAAGGAGGACATGGCCAGCCGCAGAATACCTGCGTTGGGTGCAGAAGGTGAGCCCGGTTGATCCATTGCTTCTTGAGGTAAAAGGTTCCAGGACCAGGTGGGGAGCCCCTGATGTTCCTAACTGCAGAACTGCAGATAGTCAGGGTAAAATAAGTCTCCTTCATGTGCAATTCAACTGGTGATCTCAGGGACACAACCATGTAATTTTCTTGGCAACAGTATGGAAGTGGCTCACAGTTGCTTCCTACTGTGTTGTTTTTATCAACTTCCCAATCGCTGCAGCCCTGGTCTTTGCTGGTAGGATAAACCTGGTCTGAACCCTTCCTAAGACCACTCAATACCAGCCAGATGCTGCTACCTGCTGATTCTAGGAGCTATGGGGCCTCTGGAGGGAAGGGCAGAGTAAATAGTTGCAGACCAGTAGCTTGGTTGTGCATAAGAGTATCTGAAGGTGCCCAAATGATCTGTGGGATGTCAGACACCTTGTACTATAGAAGAAAGGTGAGCAATCTGGGGCTGCACTTCCAGATGTCCACAGCTACAACTCCCAGCAGCCCCAGTTAAGCAGCCAACTAGAGGAATATTTCGGGAATAAATTGGTTTGATAAATAAATAAATATTTAGAGTTGTTGTTCAGTGTTATCTGGAGGGTCATAACTTCCCAATTCCTGTTTTAAAGGATGCCCTAAGAATGACAGTTCAGAGGTGCCAGAAGGCCAGTGTGACAGGCAGAGAAAGGAGCTCCCAGTCTTTGATTTCCAGCTTATGGCTACCTAATTGCTCCAAGTTCTCAACCTTACGTAGATTGAACCAGAGGATTTCTACATGAAAAACTGACGTTCCATTAATGTAACCCCCCTCCTTTTAAAATTACATATCTAGGCACAAAACAAAATTACTTTTCCAGGAAGCAATGGACTAGTATTTTGTCCCTGGCAGAGAATATAAATGCATACACAACCTCCACTTATCCTCTCTTCTTTTCTGACCCTGTAGTCGTAGTCGCAGAGCACATTCTGTCTGGTTACTGACTTAATCCATTTGAGGGAGTTGTACAGTATGTGGAATAATACACTAATGAAATAGGTTATTATTGGGTTTGTGTATCAGCATGCACACACACAAAATCTACTTAATGTTAGAATAACTAAGATTATCATGTTAGTTTGTAACTGATCAGGTTAAGCAAGTTAATGTAGCTGCTGTGTGTGGGCCCAGGATATAAGCAGCTATGAGCTCTGCCTGAAACCTGTATTAACATTACAGAAAGGGCATAGGCTGACTCACCACAGACACACCCACAGGCAGGGCTGGGTTTTTTTATATACATAGAGACACATTGGAGAAAGATACACACAACTGACTTGCAAGAAGGTGTACTTTTTTTGTGGCCTGGGACACTTTTTGTTAAAGACTCAAGGACCGCAAGGGTGTGGTGGTAACATACTGGTGTCACAGGAAGGTACATATTTTTAACCCTTTTTAAAGTGTGCTTTGAATCTAATTGCAGTATAGGTGTGTGTCCATTTGCTTTTGCCCAACTATGTGAAAAGCAAGCAGCTTTAACCTTAAGAAAAATCCCCCAGTCCAGATTTGGGCAATACTTTCATCAGGCCAAAATAAGGCTACAGTATGCTACGTGAGAGAAGTTTTTGCATCCTGGAGGTCTCTTCATTAGAGATGATTGTTTAAAAAAAAAGGAAAATGGATAGGGAAGAATGTCAGAAGTTCAGGCCATGATTCCCTGCACAATTTCTAATTAAGCTCTTTCAGGTGATGAGCTGGTGTGCTCTAGAATGGGAAGGTTGCATGCTCTGTGCACCCCTTCCAGCATCCAGAGACTCTGCTGCTCACAGTATGGTTGGGAATGGAAGTGGAAGGACTCTGGGAGGCAATCCTTGGTGTCCCCTCCCTCAACTGCCCAAAGCTGAATTCTTTTGCCAATGCCTACCAGCAGTAGAGATATACAACTGTAATCTTTCTGTTCACCCAGTGCAGAAGTAAAACTTTGGGCACTCTTGTTTTGCAAAAAGCCAGATTAAATTCCTTATCTTCTCTTGGGACCAACTTAATGGCATCTCAGACCTGTTTTGTCTTTCTCCTCCATTTGGGAAAACCAGAAAGTAAGAAGTTCAAAATCAAGTTCAACTTGATTAAGCAGGTGGATTAATCTTAAGTTAGATAAGGTGTTAAGGCATCTCCTTTCAGGCATAAATGACTTCTGTAAGAAGTCGTCTTCTTATTGGGGAGCCAGTTGGGTGTTGTGGTTAAGGCATCTTAACTGTGAGTTCTAGTCCTGCCTTAGGCATGAAGCCAGCTGGATGACCTTGGGCCAGTCACTCACTCTCAGCCCTCGGAAGAAGGAGGTGATGGCAAACCACTTCCGAAATCTTGCCAAGAAAACTGCAGGACTTGTCCAGGTAGTCACCAGGAGTCAACACTGCCTTCAAAGCACCAAAAAAAAAAAAAAAGGTTTTATTGACCCTTATAAGGAATGTTAGATTTGTTTCTTATGACTAAGAAACTCAAGTAGTTCAGCAAAAAAAATCTCTTCAGGGTCTATTAGACTCCTCAAATAATGTTTTAAAAATATTGGCAGTCACCCTTTTTATGCTGGAGATATAAGTTTGAAGGGACTTTGGTACCTATGTTATGGGTGCATTCACTTGTAAATCTTTATTAGGTGGATATTATTACAATGGTTAACCAGGTTCTTGAAGGCAGCCATGGGTTACAGAGTATTATATCCCAACAATCTGGACTTTTTCCATCTCTGAAGAGCTTTGGATGTATCGAGTTTGGACAATTGTGAAAATAGTGCTTATGTACTCCTATATGCCTGGCGCTAAAAGTTGGCTTAATGAAAATTGTTAACTCTCAAACTTTGAACTTGGTTTGTATTAAAGATGAGGCAAGACCAGACAATGTGATTCCACATGATCTAAGTTTAATTACTTGTTCAAAACAACAATGAAATTGAAGAAAGTTATATAATTTGGGCCTCTTTCTCTCATATTTAATATGAGATGTGTATGTTTTTTAATTTTGTTTAGTTGAGGGTTCCCCAAAGTGGTCAGTATCCACTCAGAAGGGTCAGTGGGACTATCCATGGGGCTGCTGCTGCTGCTGATTCATAGCATGTTAGTTAAAGTAGTGTTTATTAAATTATTTTCATATAATAAAGTTTGGGGGCCAATGAACAATCTGAAACTTCATGAAGGGGTCGATGAGCTGAAGAGTTTGGAGACCTCTGGTTTAATTGCTCCATTTTTTTAATGGACTTTTACTTTTCTGTTAGTCTTCTATGGCTTGTCTTTTTTTTTCTTTCCCTTAGTATACTATAAGATTTCTCCCCGTTTTTTTACTCTCATGGTGTAGATTTTTATATGATGGGTTAGGTTTCTTCTTTAAAGTGTATAGTCTTTTATGTCATAGTTATATGTCATGTAGATTTCACATAATATTTAACATTAATAACTAATATTTTTAAACAAATGCTATTTGTAATGCTTTTAAAGTGGAATTAAATTAAAAGGGGATTAAAAACAGAAAAGAGAAGATGTTCTTAGAGAAAAGGCAAAGAATAAAAGCAGAATCACAGCAGATGGCACCACCAGACTGGCTGATGCCAAAACAGCCCAGCAAGCTTCAGATCAGGATAGCACTGATCAGGATAGCAGGGTTTCTCAACCTTAGCAACATTAAGATGAGTGAACTTCAACTCCCAGAATTCCCCAGCCAGCATGGCTGGCTGGGGAATTCTGGAAGTTGAAGTCCACTCATCTTAAAGTGGCTAAGGTTGAGAATACTGTTTTATAGGAATCCACCAGGAAATTGCAGCACTCAGGTATCTCTCCTCACTGAAAAATTCTAGCCCAGTTTGGGGACCTTCTTGCTTGTTCCCCATCCCATCCCTGCCTTGCTAGATGCAAAATCCTGGAGAGCTCAAAAACTTCCATCCCCTTTGGTGCTATTGTTTAGTTCTAATAAAGGTATCCCCCAAATATAGATTATTTTCCTACGGGCCAGCAAAGCTGTGACTGAGTTTTACAGAGTTGGCAGGAATTCATAGAAAAAGCTCCCTCTTGAGGGCTGAAGCACAAATACAGCAAAGCCTTGATGAACCAAAGTCCAACTTCTTGCTAGGCCAGTGGACTGTAGCAACTGGAGAATTCTTTGGCCTGAGAGGGCTCTGCCTGTTTATATTGTAATTTTATTATTGTTCTGTGACTGCCCTGAATGGTCTTTAAATTAAAAGTAAATAAAATGCAAATCTTGTTTGGAAGATAATTACTGGGAATTATCGTTTTTTGCATTCGTGGTTTAAGTGGCAAAATGGATTGTGAAGGCAAATCTTTTTCCCATCTGCAGCCAAGATCTTTCCTGCTCCTGTTCTGCTTAAGGAACTTGCTTTGAAACTTGAAAGACCAGATGGCATTACTGTGATTGATATAAGGGCAGAGAAAATGGTTTTAAAGGTCAGGCCTGTTACTATGATTAAAGCGATGCTTGAAGATGCAGAAGAGTTTGCCACAATCCAGTGGCTGTTGCCCAGATTCTAGCCTTCCCACAGAGAGTTTCAAATCATGAGGGTTCGGTCACAACATTATCCTTTTAGTTCCGTGATATAAAATCTATCTATGTAGCCACTAGGAGTCGAAAACAACTTGACAGCACATAATCAATCAAAAATATTGGTATTATATTTTACCTGATTTATGTCAGTAATATCTAAAGGTGTTTAACTTTGGCAGGCTCATGCGTGTTTTCTCCTAAAGCCTACATAGCAAGAAAAAAGAAGAAGCTTGTTTATATTCCTTATGTGTGAATCTCCCCGCACTGAACTAGCCTACTTTGGCTTCTTCTGTGATGATGCTGGGTTCACACACCACGCGAAGCTATGTTTTGCTCAATAATGGTTTTGTGAAGATATCACAGTACTGGGTTTACATATAATACTAATGCATAAACCACCCGAGATGCGGTGTGCCCCCACTCTCATGGCCTTCAGGAAGAGCGTGAAATCCTGGCTATGCCAGATGGCCTGGGGGCTGATGGGGGCTCGCACCAGTGGAAGTGGCCCGTGGGGTAATTGATTTTACTCCCCCGTCATCTTGAATGTTTTTAGTTTTTAAGTATAGGGTTTGTTTTTATAGCTTGACTTTTTAATTAATTAATTTCAATTAATGTGGGTGTTTATTTTTTAATTGTTTTTGGGTTTTATTTTAATTGTGAGCCGCCTAGAGTCACCCATTGGGGGAGATGGGCGGCATACAAATTTAATAAATAAACAAACAAACAAACATGATTTATAAATCAGAATGAGTGAATTTACGCAACAGGTGAACTCAAAATGAAATTTTCTTAGGATGCACACACCCAACTTAAAGTAGATTCTTGGCCTGAATATCCTCTTTTGCCAGCTTGCTTGATGAAGCGTTATTACAAAGGCAGTAAAGGTATTACAGTAATATCGATTTTGGATTCTTTTTCTTTCTAGACAAAATGGCTAGTTTTTAAAAAAATCTGAAAAGGTGAAGAACAAATTAAATTTCAACCTTAGACAAAACTGATAGAGTTTGGACTCTAGTGGAAGCATAAACAAATTCATTGGAAGTTCACTTTGCCTGATATTCCATCCAAAATGTAATTCTATGAGAACTTTCTTGATTGTGACAATATTATTTTTATATAATATACTTCCGGACAGAAATCAGTTTTGAGTTAATTTAGTCTTCTGGTCCAACACCTGAAGTTCACTTTTAATTTATAAGGCACTCTTTGAATTGCTAGTAATCCAACTGTTAAACATTTACCTCCAAAAACACCTTTGTGCTTCTCTGCCAGTTAAAAACACATTTATGAACTCTGTCTGTTATAAATGGAAATGGAATGCAGTTTGGGGATGTTTTCAAAACGTTGAAGGTTATCCATTGCCACTTATTTCTACTTAAAAATGTGCAGACTTGGTCAGAAATCAAGGCTCTTTAAAACAGAAGATGACCTCAGTCTTACATTTAAAAATCAAAGCTCTTCAGATAGAAGATGTCTAAAATCTTGTCCTTGTAAAATTGAAGCCCAACCGGGGTCAGTTTGCTCTCAATGCTTTTTTTGTGTCTGATGCCCTTGGGAGAGCACAACCTTGTGATTGTGTCAGGTAATCTCCCTCTTTTTATTGAAAATAAAATTAGAATAGCATGTCAGGCACTTGTTACAATTTAAATAAACCAGACTATCCGCCCAAACAGAAAAGAGTGGTGCAACCTTTGAAGGATAAAAGAATAGGATGTCTCTTTGTCCATATTGTGCTGCACCTTCTTATAAGTGCAATGCCCAGAACTGGATATAGTGCAGCAAATGCTGGATGACCCTGGGGGACTGACAGTTGATGTGGGATGTGCAGGAAGGCAGTAGTTTTCAAAGAAATGGAAGATGGGGGCCAATAGAAAATGACCCGGAATCATTAAAGCAGCTTTAGAAGCGTGGTGGCCAACCCACAAACTATTGTGCCCCTCAGCCCCTATTTTCCTGTATTGCAGAACTCCCTGAGATCATGTGACTGAAATTTGTCAGCAAAATAATCTTCCTTCCTTCCTTCCTTCCTTCCTTCCTTCCTTCCTTCCTTCCTTCCTTCCTTCCTTCCTTCCTTCCTTCCTTCCTTCCTTCCTTCCTTCCTTCCTTCCTTCCTGTTATCAGCCTTACATGTTGCTTTAGTCAATAGATTCTAAGCATTTAACAACATCCCGCACAGTAAATAAGGTCAAAAGCACACATAATTCCTCTACAGTTGACATTCATTCTGGGGTTGTCAGGTTCACCCAAAGAACTCCACGAGACAGTACAGATACAGTTCTGTTGCATTTATTAGCTTCAGCCTCTCAGACAGAATCTCTCCAGACTAAATCTACACTTCCCAAGCCAGCCAACCAAAACACCGTGAATTCCTTAGGGTGGTGCCAGTCTCATCTTCTTAACCTTCCCACGCTCCTGCTGGGGGCTAAGGAAATGCTTATCTCCCCGTGCGCAGCCTTCATCAAACCATTCCATCACAGGGGTCTTCCTATCATAAACAAGGATGAACTTCCACCTACTTCCTGTGTTCCATCCCTGAGGGCCTTCATTCTGAAATGACAACAGGAATAATGCCATCCTTGTCTCCAAAAATAAGTTGTTCCAAATGAGAAGGGCCCTGATGGGGAAGTCTTGTCCTTCAGGCCTGTTATATCAACACTCACATAGGAAAGGAACCCATAATATACCTTTACGTTGGCTGTTACTGGACAGGCAGATTCCAATTGTAGTTAACCAGATCCCAAGCAATGTGGGACTTTATAAATAGGATTATGAATTGCACCTGGAAGCCAACTGGGAACCAATACAGCTTTCACAGTACTGGTATAGGACTCACTGTATGGAGCTTGACCCATCATCACAAGGCAACTGCTTTTTGAACCAGCTATAGTTTCTGCATGGTCCTCAAGGGCAGTCCTACATAGAATGAATTACACTACTCTGGTTGTGAAACGACAATAGCAGGAATAGCCTTTGTTAAAATCCTGACAGCCTCTGGGTGCTGGCTAAAGACTTTGATTGGGTCTCCTGTTCTGTTAGGAGTGGAGATATGCAACTAGTTATCTTTAATATACTGATGGTAATTGATCTCCCCAGCAACTATCAGGTGGTCTAGTAGGATACCACAATCAATGGTATTGATAGTTGCTGAGAAGTCCAACAGGACCAAGAGAATCTCCTGTGTCTTTGATCATTTTGATCTCTGGTAGCAACATCCCCAAACAGTCATCCCTGGGTACCATCTTCCACCACACTGTTCCACCAAAATTTTCATTTTTTCCCCCTTCTCTTCCTCCTTCTCACTGTACCTTCTCACATTCACTATCCTATTCACTTTCCTCTCATATCTCACTAATAAAAGACTCAGATGCGCTAGGAAAAAACCCATCGACTCATTCTCTCTTCCTGGCATGAAACACTTTAGCTCTTTGTGTCATCTTGCAAAACAAAAACAAAATATAAAACCATTCATTTTTCTTTTCTCGTTTTTCCCACCCTGAATTGCTTGGTGGCCAGGTCATAGTTAATAATAGATCTGCTTTATTCTGTACTGGCCAGGCCACCTTTTGAATTACGTTTTAGTCCATGGAATGAATTGGAATATATCCAAAAATGGATGACCTGGATGTTGAGGACTGGATATGTTTAGTCCTATGAGTAATTGTTGAAAATGCTGGGTATGCTTAGTCTGAAGAAAAGAAGATTAAGTTATGGAAGCAATTGCTAAACAACTGGAAGACTCCTGTGCAGAAGTGGGCCTGGAGTTTTTTCTCTTGCTCCATACAACAAACTAGAATCAGGTGGGTGGAAACCTCAGGAAAGCAGATTTTGGCTAAACACAAGGGGCAAGAGCTCTTCAGCATTGGAAAAGCTTGCTTTGTGGGCAGGGTGAAGATTAGATTCTCCTTCTTTGGGGGTATGTTTAAACAGAGACTGGATGGCCTCTAATTTAGGATGCTATCTGTCCATCCTTCACTGCAATCTGCACTGACCAGGAAATCAGGTTAGATGATCTCCAAGCTCCTATAGGCTCTTTGAATCTCTGCAGTCATTGACCATTTAAAGTATCTCACAAATCAGCTCTTACTTACCTCCAGAGTAAGAATAAGGTAAAAGCTATGAATAAGGAAAAGAGGACCAATCTCAGTACAGATTCTTATTTCTATCCATTGTGTGCATTACCCGTTAATCCTTGTTCTTTTTATGTTACTGATTGAAATGCTACATTTACTCAGGACCGTTTAGTGAGGAAGATCATTAACAAGGTAATGTTTTAAATTTGTTAACAAACAAAAGTACTAAGCATTCTGTGTCTACTGCAGTCTTCTCAGATCTGTTGGACTACAACTCCTATTATCCCTACCTAGGGAGCTGGTTACTCTGCCACTGTCATTGAGAGGTATAAAAGGTATAATCTGGAGACCCAAAGATTTGGGGAAAGCAATTTTTTGTAACGATATGTGGGAATGACCTTGGGAGACAGGAGGAAGAACTGCAGATTGGAGAACCGCCAAGTAAAAGATGTCTCAGCCCACAGAAGGGGAGAGAGCATGGGAAACGTTTCAGAAGGGACCCTCCTTAGTTTGCCAGAGAGTAAAAGGAAAACAGGAGAAATACTTTCAGTCTTACAAGATTCTGATAATGTAACCTTACAATAGAGATAGAGCTGGTACTCCTGAGTGTGCTTCTTGTCTGGACTATCCCTCAGGGCTCATACCCTTGCAGTGAATGTGCAAATGTCCAAGGGTACTGTATATTCACAGGTGAACAGCCCTATTGTGGTTTTGGGTCAGTGGCATAAATCAGGACCATACTCTGCATAACTAAAAGTCTGTCTGAGATCATTCCCATTACCTCATCCAAGAAGAAGCAAAAGCTATTAATCTTTACTGTCATTGTAAAGTGGGGCAGAGAAAGGCAGCCAAAAGATTCTTCTTTTATTTATGGGATGATAAATAATTGATAAGAAGTGGTAATCAATAGCTATCCCAGTAGCACAATTAGGGAAATAAGAGAAGAACATGCTTATTATGCAAGTATGTTTGCGATCCTTTCTTTAGGGGAAACAAATTTCCAGAGCTGATATACAAGCATTTTCAACCATCATTCCAATATCATAATTCTGTAATCCCTGCCCTCCCCCGGTATTCCCCCACTAGTAAAATGTTAACACCAACTAGAATTGCCCCCAGTTTTTATTTACAAACATACTGCCTCTTTAATTTCCATCATTTTGGCAGCACTTCTATTTGGCACGTCAGTTTATATTCTATTAATCTCGATATTGATTGTTTTCTGTGGGGCAAAAGTTAGGTGTTATGACGCATTGAGCTGTTTATATAACAAAATGCTTCCATGTAATTTAATGTTAGAACTTGGATATAATGTTTGCACTGGAGAGAAACATGGAAGAAAATTATTGCAAATAAATAGTACATTAAATTAATAGGTTTGCATTCTAAGAACAAGCCTCCAGGACTGCTGCTGATGAGGGGAAATAAGATGTGGTAGGATTCTTAAAGTCAATAAGCAAAAGAAAGTAATGAGCAATGCTTGGGGTCGGTGGGCGCAGATGAAATTATGAGAGCACATGTGGGCATTCTCACAGGCATGGAGTGTTTACCCATTCACAAAAAAGTTGACATGGATGCATAGCACTATTCACCAGAAAGCAAACTGGCGATCAACACTTTCTCTAGTCCTCCAGGAATCTCTGTCAACCTAGTTTGTTGTTATGGTTCATCAGGTCAACTGTGACTCCTGGTGATTGCAAGAATAAGTCTATGCAGGTTTCTTGGTAATATTTCTGTTGCCATTGTCTTCTTTCTAGGGATGAGAGAGAGGGACTGGCCCAAAGTCACCCGGTTGGCTTTTATGCCTAGGCAGAATTAAAACTCACAGTCTCCAGGTTCTGGTCCAGTGCCTTTAGCCACTACACCAAAATTACTAGTTTCATTTTTCTCTTTTTCTGGGCAGAGCAGGACTTTTCCAAACAAGGATTGGCAACCATCATTCAGTTCTAAGAACATCTATGGAACCTATATAGAGCCTAGAGGTGTTCATGGGAATAAAAGTTATGCTTTACATTCTTATATGCCAGTTTTCCACTTAATTTTTAAAATGGAAAAATAGACGTGCGTATCTCAGTGTAGAACATTTTCTCCTCAGTCCTTAAAATTTTGCTGTTGTTGTTCTAACTCCTGCAGTTTAAATATTCTACTGTGAGAATGGTAGGAGTTCTTCCCCACTTGAAATGGTACTGCCTAACAGTAAGAGCTAGATAGCATTGGACGTTGGTTCTGTAGGATCAGGCCTTCTCCTCACCTCAGTAACTGCATGCTCCTTTATCGCTGCTTTTTCCAAGTATCTGGATCAACTGATGAAGGGAATACTTTACTGATTAAATTCTTCTTGCTAACAGAGATACAAGTACATTTCCAAGGGCTTTGTCATGTATTATGGATTGCCCTATTCTGAAAATAGATAAATAAAATAAGCCTTTCTAAACCACTCTCCTTTTGCATTTGCAGGCACATTGTGAAAACACTTCTCCTGGGCCAGATACTCTCCTTGCTTATTTGCGGGACTGCGGTCACAAGCCAGTTTCTTGCCGACAACTACAGCATCAACACTCCAATGCTGCAGAGTTTCATAAACTATTGTTTGCTTTTCCTAGCATACACAACGACTCTTGCATTTCGGAAAGGTAAAATGGGATATGTTGAGTGCAGCGAGTTCTTGTGTTATTCTCCAACCATGCCCTCCTTCAGAATAGTCCATTCCATCCCCTAACTTCATTTGTTTCCTGTTAAATTTTATCCATCCATCCTTCCCTCCCTCCCTCCCTGCATTCAATTTATATGGCTCACCAACTCACCAAGGCAAATCTGGGTGGCTAATGTAAAATTAAAACAATAAGGAACAATAATAATAACAAAGATATAGCAAAGCATATATTCAGAACCATCAAATCCAACATGTACCACCTAAGGTGGGGACATCTAACTAGCCCCTAGCCTCAGCCTCAGAAAGTGCCTTTTCCCACATCCCATTTAAATTCAGGTGTTGGTAGAACAGAAGAAGTGAGCATCTGCGGAAAAGTACATGAACTTACACGTTTGCTTTTTCTTCAGATGGTGATGGACTCTTGCAGATTGTAAAGAGGAAATGGTGGAAGTACATTTTGCTTGGATTGGCTGATGTTGAAGCTAACTACACCATTGTAAAAGCCTATCAATATACGACCATAACAAGTGTCCAGGTAAAAATAATAGTGGATTTTTTGGCATGTTAAACATTAATATTTTCATTGTGGCAGGAGTTTTTCTAGGCAATTGCTCTTTAGAATCAGTTTAATATAGTAGAGTGATCCAAATTAAATCTTAAATCATGAAGTTCATGGGGTGATCTTGGGTGGATCTCTGTCTTTGCTTAACCAATTTTACAGGGTTGTTGCAAGAATGCAGTTGTGGAATGAAACACTTATGCCACCTTGGGTTTCTTGAAATAAAAGTTGGATATAAATACAATAAATTGGTAGGAGAATGCTGAATCCATCTGTTTAACTCCTGCATTCAAATAGAAAAGTTATCTCACAACTTACTCAACTTACTCAACTTACAATGACCTCATTTTATGTACCTACTAAAATGTGTTGTTATGACCAAATTCATCCCTGATTTTTATGATTTTAGTAGCTTTCAGGCAAGGCAGAGCCATTAATGAAAGATCACAGCATGCAATCTGAGAATTCTTTCATGTAGCCTTGAATTGTATCAGTTTTCCTTGCAAAGTAAAAATTACACTGTTGTGCCCTTTGTCAACCCTGTGGCCTGAGCATCCTTTGGCACTGGTGCTGGGTGATGTGGATTTCACAGTTGAAATCATAGTTTCACAGTGGATAGATTCTCAACTTTGTAAATGCAAACATATTTTTATTGTCTGCAGTCTACTAGACATAACCATTTCCTTGCTGATAGCATACTCTTGATGTTTCATCACTGGCTTGTGTCCCTCTGCAGGTTGTGATAATATGTATAAATATGTTTCTGCTATTGAAGCAGTGAAGTTTCTATTGGCCTAAAATTAGGGTTGAATTGAAAGGAAGCATTCTTTTATTCAGTTCTGAATTGTCACAAAAGTAGGAAGTTTTGGTGGAAGGAACTCTCTTCCCATCCTGACTATCCAACATTTTGCTCTGTAACGTATTGAGAGCCAGTTTGGTGTAGTGGTTAAAGGCGGTGGACTAGAAGCTTAGAGATTGTTGTTTGAATCCTCCCTTAGGTGTGGAAGCTGGCTAGGTGATTTTTGATCAGTCTCTCTCAGCCCTAGACTTGGAGGTCAAAGATATCCCTCTACCAGCCTGCATTAGATCAGATAGGAAGATTATAGTCCATAACCTTCAATGAAGAGATCTTCATCCTGCAGTGGATTGATTCAGGATGTTGTTGTTGTTAAGTAATAAACATTCAACACATGCCTATTTCAAATTTAGACTACTAATTAACTGATTAAAAGGAGTATAACTACTCCTTCTTTAAGTACCTGGGGACATATTGATGTTATAATTCAGTTGGTGTTTGGGGAGCAATATTTCTCCACTATCCTCATCCATAAATCAAGAGAAACTCTCAAGGTGTCTTCAAGCTAGTGGCCCACAGATTCTTCTTTTAAAATCACATAAATGTGCATTGATAGATTGAAAAGCTGTCTTTGGTAAATTAGCATTTTTAAAAAAGATATATTTTTAGTAGAATTACTGACAGAACATTCTCCTCAACTGGAAACTTCCTCTCTATGGGAGTGATCCAGCTGTTTGTTTTGGATAAGAAAGATCAACACTGTCTGATTTGTTTTCAGATTGATTCAGTTTGAGGAAATGTTTTGGAGATTTTTTTCTTTGAGGCTGATAGCAGTAGGAACACTGTTGATGTTTCCTAGCTGCTAAGATCACAGTAAGACTATGGACAGTCTCTTGGCAGTGAGCTTCATTTAATTCAGTGGTGCCTCCTTCTGAGGAAATGTGCATAAAGCTAGACATGCAGAGAAACATGTAAAGATCAGCCATGCATGAACATTATATTACTTAATGCAGTTGTAGTAACCCCTTCAGGTTCTGGGTGCTATCATATAATTTTGTGCAGTGGCCCAAGTGCCATCCCCCCCTCCCCGAGTACTCAGTCAGACAAGACTTTTAAATCTCAAGAGAAGTAGGGTGAAATACATTAAACTCTTATGAGATCCTGAACAAAATCAAATACAGTGGTACCTCTAGTTACGAACTTAATCCGTTCCGTGACTCTGGTTGCAACTCGAGTTGGTCGCAGCTCGAGGTAAATTTTCCCATAAGGTTCAATGTAAATACGGTTAATCCATTCCGCCCTCCGAATTTGGTCGCACCACGAGGCAAATTTCCCCATAAGGTTCAATGTAAATATGGCTAATCC
This sequence comes from Python bivittatus, assembly GCF_059951505.1. Lineage (NCBI taxonomy): Eukaryota > Metazoa > Chordata > Lepidosauria > Squamata > Pythonidae > Python > Python bivittatus. Next base: position 17,885,020 of record NW_028277056.1, on the reverse strand, counting down.
GTCCTCCGAATTTGGTCGCACCACGAGGCAAATTTCGCCCATAAGGTTCAGTGTAAATACATACGGTTAAACAGTTCTGAAACATATGCATTTTATTTTTAAACCACAAAAACATGAAAATAGTCGAGATGGTCAACTTCGCCATCTTGTACTCCAAGGCCAGATCAGTCACACGAATACCACGATTGTGCTTTTCTATAATGTCCTTCTTAAGTTCGATCATCACTTTTTTCTTCAAAGCCTTATTCTTGCCAAGCCTGCTCTGCATTTTTTTTGGAGCCATGCTGACAAGCACACCAAACACCTTCCAAACTCCACAAAACACACCACAAGCCTCACTGAACGTCTCCTTGCTACCGCGATCTCGCCCACAGGAAGCCGCGACCACGTGGCAGCAGGGAAAATGGCTGCGGATCCGGTTCGTAACTCGAGGGGGAGTTCGCAAGTCGAGGTAAATTTTTGGGGCCGGAGCTGGTCGTATCTCGAAAAATTCATAAGGAGGGGCGTTCGTAACTCAAGGTACCACTGTACTATAATCAGAGAGGATTTGTGGGTGACATTTTGGGGACCCTGGTCCCCATGAAGGTAATGTTCTTAATCTTTGTGTATTCATTCCACTACTCAGGAGAAAAATAGTGAATGGCATTCAATCACTGACTTGCTAAATTTATAATCAGTTGTGTACCTTTATTTTTACATACATACATACATACATACAATTTATAGGCTGCCCAATGCCCAACAACTGGGTGGTTTACAATTAAAAGTTTTTTAAAAATGTACAAAACACAAAGAATCATGAACAATCCTGGAATTCCAGTACAAAGTTCTTCTCCAGGCCTTATTTATAATTCAGTATCTTGGTTTTTTTACTTTCATGGTCTCACTGTAACATCAGAGCAAAGAGCCAGTGTTAACCAGAGGATCTATAGTATTTATTTATTAAATTTATATCTTGCCTTTTTTCCCCAGAGCTGACAATTTTTTAACTCCACAACAGCAATCTTGTGAGGAAGGTTGAACTGAGAGAGAGTGACTCAGTGAGTTTCCAAGGCTGAGGATGGTCTTGAACCTGGGTCTTACTAGTCCTAGTCTAACACCTTAACCACTACATCACACTACTTCTCATGGTGAGGACATTTGGGGATAAATCTGGAGGGAACAGATGCTAAATTACAAGGATCAGAGGAAGAATCTCTTTAATTCCAGCTTCGTTTGAGGCCAATTTTTTTAAAAATGTACTCAGGATAATCTCATTTGAAGTGGCATACTTTTTGTTGCTGTTGTTAATATGGCTTCATTTGAAAAGAACATTCCAGTCTGGAAGACTCTTGTTCGGGGTTCCAGCAAGGTATCGGCATCCTATTTAAGTTGCTCCATTCTATGAAGAAACAAAAGGGAGACAAAGATGCAAATATAGTATCTAGTTGCAAAAAGGGATAAATAAAAAAACAACAGGAAGGTTTATATGAAAAAGATTACATAGCTTATCATATTATCAGACTCTTCATTTGTTGATAATGCATGACTTGGTATGTGTGATTAATTTCTCCCAGTACAGATCACCTTATGAAAACCCTTGAGCAAAAATATTGGCAGAAATGGAAGCATTAGCTAAAGGAAAATAAGATTTATAAAATGTGGTTAGCTCTTTATGTTTTCTTTCTTTGGGTTTTGGAAATATTTTATTTTGGCTACTGCAACTATAAAGGAATTTATAGTTTTGTTTTACATGGGAAAGAGTGGTAGCACAAATAGAGACTTTCAGAATGCAATTCAGCAAAAATTAATGATCCAGTCCCAGTAAAAAACCTGGAACATATCCTCAACTATCTTTAAGTTTGATTATGGCCTTAGACAGTGGGAGCAGAATATTTTTCAGGTCAAGAATCAGGTTTGACTTCGGCACTCAGAAAAGTTTGACCAAGACACTAGACTTTGGTCAGGACAAAGATGTCGTTGATATGAGGGCAAAAAAATGAACTTTGGTTTAATTTAAATTTAGATTAGATTATTAATTTAAATATATATTTAATTTAGAGCTAATAAGAAGACTCCCCATATATTAAACAATTTTCTATCACCTTGAACTTTATAATTCAGTGACAGCTTTGGAAGGGTCTTAGAACTAGTTTATGTACCCCTGTGTTCCATTGAAGACCATCTGAAAAGATCTCATTGAGTTCAGTTCAACCATTACATTTTCTTGGTAACAGTTTGGAAATACTGCCTTCTAGGATTTTTTTTCCCCAGCCTAGACTATAGTCCTTGGACTTCCTTGTGGTCTCTCATTGAGATATTAACCACGTACCATCCTGCTTGGCTTTGGTTGATACAGCCAAGATCAACCAGGTGCTGCTATTAACTGGGTAAAGACCATTTAGGCTGCTTAACTGGATTTACATTGGTCAGATACCATGTCCTGAGCATCTCCTATCTGGATGAGAAAAGAGCACTTCCCATTCTTTTTTTATGATGGAGAACTCTTTCTTTCTGCATATGGCAGCTCCTGGACTGTTTTGGGATTCCTGTGCTGATGGCTTTATCATGGTTCATCCTCCGTGCAAGATATAAACTAATCCATTTCATTGCTGTTGCTGTTTGTCTGTTGGGCGTAGGGACCATGGTCGGTGCAGATATATTAGCTGGAAGGCAAGATGGTGAAGGTAAGATTTGGGCAAAATAACTCGGTGAAATATGCCAAAACTCTAACCAAGGTAGAGTGGCAAGCAATTTATTCAATTTTTTTAATTGGTTGATGTGAATCAGATTTGTGCCTAGTAATGGAGAATGTTCTCCAGAAAGATCTGTATAGACAAAATAATAGCTGTCTTCTTGTTTGGATATAAAAAATATTTTTTTTATTCTGTGCTAAGTTCAGAAAGTCAGTATGCTTTATTAGTAACCTAGATATTTCCAGCCTAAAAAAGTGAGCTAGCTAGCTAGATGAAAAGATAGATGTGTGTGTGTGTGTGTGTGTGTACACACAACACATTTATCTAGACACTGATAGCAAAATCAGTTTATAAGAAAATCTTTGGCAGGAAAATGATCAGTCCTCTCTTTTTTCTCCAAAAACAAATTGGGAAAAAAGAAAGAAATCCACCCCAAAATATTTAAAATTACTACTAGCAAGTGCTGACTGTATGGTATTGAGAAAAATTAGCCCAATTTTTGGTGTGGGTGGATTTCTTTTAAAGGAAAAAAAATGTGACGCCACCACAAGACTTAAGTCATCCATTTTCTCCTTAAAAAACCCTCTAATGCTACATAGGGGCCAAAAAGATTAGCTACACTTATTTGAGGATATTCAGGGAGCTGGGTGTGCGGGTGGCATAAGTAAGATGTAGGTTGCAGGTTGCCCACCCATGCATTAGGTGCTCGATAGATCAATGACTTGGCTGAGTGTAGAAAAGCTTCAGAGTTTCACTTATTGTAATACTCTGTTTTTAATGCTTACTTATCCTGGCACAACGATGAGTTTCTGCTTGGATGGAAATGTCATGAACTGCTCTTCTGAGGAAATGTGATAGTAGATGTACATTACTGCTTTCTTTAGATAGTGGAAGGGGGATAGCTTAGAGAAAAGTCCTAGATCCATATTTTGCCGTTCAAGATACCTGCAGTACCTTTGCGGTATTGTCTACCAGCGCAGCTGTGTTGCTGCAAATATGTGGTGCTGCAAGATTCATGTTTTCCAGCTCAGCTGCTAAAGAAGCTCTTTTTGATGCAACACAATAGTCTGAGAATAGGTTGTATACTTGCTGTTCAGTCGACTGGCAACCCACAAAGACTTTTCTTCCATAGAGCATGGGGAGGTGTTGTATGCAAGAGAAGATGGGGATTATTGTTTTCTGCCTCTCCTGTATAATGTCCCGTGCTCTTCTCCAAAGAGTCAGGTGCAATTCTCTTCCTGCAAGGTCTCACCTAACATTTGTACTGAGGAAAGCATGTGAAAAAACCCCGCCACCACGTTCCACTCCTGATGTCATCCAGTTCTTGGGGAATGAGAAGAAGAATCCAGTGCCTGCATGATTTCATTGCCAATCCCTTTCTCTTGACATGGTTCTTGAAGTTAGGTGTGGTGCAAATTCAGCCATGGAATATCTGCTGGGCTTACAGGCGACTCCATGTTTAGTCTTGGCATCTCCTTTTAGAAGGTCAGGTAAAGGAGACATACTCTGTCTGGAACCTTGAAGAGATTTTGCCAAGACACAGGCTTAAAGGAAAACAGGCTGTGACTCCGGATGTAGAGCTGTGTCTCCAGTTCAATACATGGCCGCATAGCTTTCTGATTATGCCTCTGATTTATAATCACGGTATCTAATCCAACAAGTCAAACCTGCATCATCTTTTGTGGATCAGGGTGAGGGCCAGAGTGCCTGCATCTATGTTCAATTCTGCCTGGTCTTGTTTTGCACCTACGTTTCAAGTTTCTTGTTTCTTTTTAATAGTAATTTTGTTAAAAATTACAATAGCAAAGATAAAAACTAATGCAAACTAAAAAAACCCTAAAGAATAAAAAGAAAAAAATAGAAGGTGCAGGAAAAAAAAAGAAAATAGAAGAGTAATAAAAAATAAGAATATAGTGACGAAAAAGAAAAGAAATATTTAAAGAAATGACTTCCTCCTTCATCACAAGGCTAAACAATTTTAGTAACTTATCACATTTTCTTAAAATACAACAAATGATTTCTTCTTCCCATATCCCATCTTTTATCTGTAAACAAATCCTTAAAGCCTCATCTTTTCAGTCCTGATCAGCAAAAGTCCATTAAGGGTTACCAGAAATAACAACATATATATTTTAACCTTGATCAAATAAACCAACTTTATATTTGTTCCTTTTACTTTTAACAATCTTGATCTTTAATCCTTTCAAATAATGTCCTAGATTGATTTTATTTTTCATTTTTTCTTTGTCCCTTCTCTCAAAATTCTTCAAAGCTTTAACAAGCCTCTTTGTAAATCCAATATAGGAAAATTATCCAGGTCACTCTCTTGGTTTGTTATTTGTATATCCCTTTGAGTTATTAAGACATCAGTTGGTTTCTTTTGTATGTACAGTGCAACATCTTTTTCTATATCATTCTTGTAGCCTGTCATTTTTAAATCCACTTTCAGAACAATTTCTTTTTTCCCCAATAATTTTATTAAAGATTATATAAAACAGATAAAACTAATACAAGAGCCTAATACAAAAATATATTAAAAGAAAAAAAATAGTAACATTAAGAAAGTGCAGAGAACCCCCCAAAATAAGAAGAAAGTTCCCCCTTCATCCCCAGCAAGTATATTCAACATCACTTATCACTGTCTCTTAAAATACAACCAAATACATCTTCATTCCATACTTCACCCCATTTTCTATAGACCCATCTCTAAATCCTCAACTCTCCTTATTAATCAACAAAAGGTCTAAAAATTAAAAGACATAACTTTAAAGTAGCCATCTTGTGCTCTCTAGTGGTTAACCTTCAAAGCTTTGCTATCAGGTCGAAATATAAACATGAATTTTTTTCTTATACAAGAGGATCTTTTTAATTAACTTCAAAGTCTTTCTTGAAATCAGTTTCATCCAAATCTTCAGCATTTAAAAACTTTCCAAAAAACAACACTATACTTCCCCTTTTGTTATATATTGCAAAAAATCAAGATCTTACAAAGCTGGAAATATGTAGTTTCTTTCTTTTTAAACAGATTAAAGAGAGACTCATACAGCAAATACCCAACTTGCAGTTCCAAAGGTTTTTCAATCTTAAAGAAACAGTAAGAAAAAAAATAAGCTCCAAGGTGATTAAAAAGATGAGGTTTGGTCAAACTTTAGTCCATGAAAAGGCTACATTAATGGCACAGAGCATGATGAAACCTGCAACTCCCAGCTGATCGCAAGCGACTGCAAAAATGTCAGTTTCTGCTGTGAACTCACAAAACAACTAGAGTGCATGGGGGTAACCTCAAGATCTCTCTTTCATCCAGAGAGAATTATCAGCAGTCTGGATCCCACATCCAGCTGTCTTTCGGCTGCAATGTCTCCTGCGGAGTGCAGGGCATCAGTTCGCCATTCCTCACCAGAAGTGACTCCCCACTTAGAGATCAGTCTCAGTCTTGTCAAGTAAAACTTGTTCCTCTTCCATAACATCTTTTAAACACGGTCTATCTATAGACTCAGACGCTCTTAAAATTAATGTTTAAACCTTTAAAGTTAACCTTCAAAAATATCCTTCATTATGTCCAATGTTAAAATATTTTGCTTCATTCATTGAATGAAGTTGATCACATTTAAGTGTTCTTCTCTTTTAATTGTAATCTTTAGTTCCTTCTGGTTCCCTCTAGTGTCCAACTTTCAAAGTCTCATCCTATCATACTTTTTTTTTTAAAGAGAATTCAAAACAACAGCATTTTCTGATAGGAAGGATTCTTATAATTAATTCCAAAATTTTATTTCAGTTCCATCTGGAACCTTAGCCCATTTGTAACTTTCCAAAATCAAAAAGTGCTAGTCACCCTTTTGTTGTTGTTGGTTTTTTTTAATTCTTAAACTTGGATTTAAAACTTCTTTTGCTAAGGATTGAAGGAAACTCACCCAGTGTTTTCAGACTAGTTGAGCCAAAAGTTCCTAATAGCTGAAAAGCAATTAACAAGCAATTTCCAAAAGTGATTAGAAAAGGAAGTGTGTGAACCCAATGTTCTTAAAGGTGCTGACTGTGGTTTGAGCAAGATGGATATTGACTTGTCTCCCAGAGCTCTAAGCCCACCAGAGACCACTGCCTTGAGGTCTCCTCATGAGGAGTGACTGTCTGGAGCACTTGGGGGCAATCTCGAGTCCTCTCCTTGTCCAGAGGAATTACAAAGAGCTGGTCTACTCACTGACTCTTCATTCCGCTGTGATCATTGGCTTTGCTTTCTTTTCCAACTTCATTTCACCATTTCTTCCCCAGAAGTTGCACCTACCTTTCAAATTTCAAAATTTCATAGGTGTTTTTCAAGTTGGAGATTCATATCATATAGTAAGTTCAATAAAGGCCAAAGTGCCGAAGTCTCTGGCCGCCCTAAAGATAGGCAGAAGTCCAACACATTCCTCTTGCCCTCTTACAATAGCCACATAGTCCTCAGAATTTTTTCATTTGTTTAATATCCACTTGTTTAAAAGACTTTAACTCTGCCAGGAAAAACACCCCCACCCCATAAAAACTTGCATTTCTGTTAAAAACAACAGTTTGGATGTTGAACAAGTTTCTCAATAGGATCATGTTGCAGTAAGGCTTAGTAAAATAAGGGCTAAAATCTTGGCCTCAAAATAAAATAAAATAAAATAAAATAACATCCATTTGGAAACTTTCTGAAATGCAGAACTTGGTCCAGTTCTTATGGAAATTGATCTATTGATTTTCATGGAGAGCTAAATTAGGCCATTAATGCAAAAAATATAGAGATGCGGGGAGGAAATCTAAGATTCTGGAAAGGTAATAATTGGCATTAACTGTACATGCGGCTTCTGCTGGGTTTCTTAAAACGTCCAAGAGCAGGTAATATGTTTGTTTTCTACAAAATCACTTAAAATTGTCTTTGGCTATCCAAATAGAACCTGCTATTCACATTAGGACTAGAATTAGGACTAGATACCACGTTTTAGAGCAGGACAAGCTTTCTTATCTTATGAGAGTAGGAATGACCTGATTTTAGGAGGAACCCAAACATGGGTGTCTGCAGGAGCTTTTATCAAACTGATGGAAGCAGTTTTGCAGCACAAGCTCTGGTTCTTCATATGTGTGTGTAAAGTTGTGACACATGCACCAAGGGGACAGGGCTTATGTTGTAATGCCACCATGCTTTCATCATTCTGCCCCCCTCCTTCCCTCATCCTGCAGATGCCAGTGAAGCCAAGCTGTTCGAGAATGTTTCTTGACTTCAAGGTCAAAAATGACTTGTAGGGAGTCCAAAACCGACCTGTAGGGAGGAAGAGTAGGCAAAGACCTTTGGGGTGCATACTGTCTGCACTCTCTGGAGCCTTTCTTGAAATAAATAATTATTGAAATAATTATTTAAACATGTGCTTTCAATGGACAGTTTGAGAGTTACCACTGTTGATTTTAGGCTTTGTAAAGAAATAGCTCAGTTTGGAGATACGAAAGGTAGGAACATTTAGGAATTCAGCATCCATAGGGAGAGTCACTCTCTCTTTCTTCCATCTCTCCCTCTCCCTTTCCCTCTCTCCTGCTCAAATACATACAGAAGCATCACATGCCTTTGTCATATTTGAAAATTACTTTGTGTTTTCAGCTAAGTATTCTCAGCATCTGGTCAGGGCTTAGCCATCTTCTCAGTTATATCTACCTAACTCTACCTTTCCGACTTAGCCTCAGTGCTTTTCAATGCATTATAGCATCCAGGCTTTAAAAAAACTGGATAAAGACATAAAAGAATCCCCCACCCCCCAGTGTAGGGGAAAGCCTAAATTTATAATCTTCAAGTCAGTTTTGATTCCTGGCGACTACTGGACAAGTCCTTGCAGTTTTCTTGGCAGCATTTTCGGAAGTGGGTTGCCATTCCCTTCTTCTTCCAAGGGCTGAGAGAGAGGGACTGGTCCAAAGTCAACCAGCTGGCTTTGTGCCCAAGACAGAACTAGAACTCATGATCTCCCAGTTTCTAGCCCATTGTCTGTAACCGCCAAACCAAACTGGCTATAAAATTTAGAACAGTCAGGATGAAATAAAAAGATAGCCAAAAAAACTCTCCCCCAAAACAGAAAATGAAGGGGTAGTAGCTAGCATCACCTAACAAAGCAGCAATAAAAATTCTACGTGAGAGGCTTTACCTTGATGAGGTAAATAGACTTCCTGAGAGAGAATGTGTCCTAACGCTGGCACTGTAACCAGAATTAGAAAACTCCTCTGTATTCTTCTGCTACACCTCATTTGGAGGACAAGGGAGGATGCACTGAGGATCTTGGAAAAATATTTATCAGTAAGAGTATTTTATCATCAGAATGCTGGGGAACAGAGAGACAATATAAGGTTTCAGTGAAGGTTTTATTTTGATGGTTACGTTAGCTAAGCAATCAGTAATTTCAACAGCATCTCCAAAGGGAACCATCAGAGTTTGATGGTAAAGCCGAGATACAAAATTAATTGCTCATAGAAGTTTGTTGCAATCTTTTATAGTCTTTGTGCTCTTATGGTCTTTAGATGCTCACCTAAAGTGTAAGTACAAACCTTCTGTAGGATTTAATGGGGGACATTTCGGGGCGGCGGGGAGGGGGGGATAAATAAAGTCAAGATGGTGTCTGCAACTTCATGATTGAAGCCCCACCCCTTTTATATGTGCCTCACATGCACAACATACATAAAAAGGGGCAGGGCTTCAAACACGTGGTTGTCGCTGCTGTTGTGATCTTTTGGACAATCCTGGATTTAATGCTGATTTTCAGTTTTGTTCCCCTGTTATTTCATGCTGAGAAGAGAAACGTGAACAATACCTTGGTCATTATTGCTCCAGCCAGATAAAGATAGATAGTAAAGACATTACAGGCTAGTTGTTGGTCTTAATTTTACAACACATAGTTTTGTACAATTAAGGCCGAAAGTTTGAATTGAATCGAGTTCTTCAATAAATATAGGTAAGTTCCTCTTTCATTAAATCCTTTCCAACAATTATGGGAAACAGTACAATTCATATGGATTCAAATTGGGTATTTTTATACTATTTTTAATATTTTTTTCTGATTTTTACAGAACAGGTTTTGAGAGGCTCATTTTACTATATTTTGTTCAGGATCTGTATAGCCATTCAAGTTATACTTTTCCAAACTACTCTTAAGATTCTTAGAAGAGCCTGTATTTTCTTCTGCTATTATTTTATATATCTTGGATGTTATTCTTTGTGGATTTTTATGGTCATTAAATGTTACTTGTTCACAAATTTTGACTTAAGAATATAGTGTGAGAGCTGAAGTGTGCAATCTCATTGATATCTAACTAATTGATTTTTATATCCTTCTGAGGCCTTATTTGCTTCCATGATACAGGGAACCTATCTGTGCATAAATCTTGGAATCTGAACACCTTCAGCATTTGTAGTTGGAAGAATTTGCCTGTATTAAAAAAGTGACACAGGAAAGAAATCAGAAGGGAAACTAAAAGCTTTCACTTGCACCTCCAGCCTCCTTAATATACTCAGGATTACATATAAAAAGAGATTCTTAAGCCTTTAACTGATATACCTTGAAAGTAAAGTCTTTTCAAGTTGAGATTCTTGCTGGGTGATTTCTCAACAATAATATGGGAAAGGGGTAATCATTATTTCATTCTGGGATGTTTTCTGAAGATTTCCTGGTGCTCTCCCACCCAACTGCTATCCAGGACAGATTTTGCTTAGTTTTTTGAGGACAGTCATGGTCAGTTAGTTGAGTGATGTACCTTAAAAGGAAGGTAAATATAAGAAAATGTTCCAAATCCTATCTATCATTTGTTTGAAACTAGTCAACTCAAATCAGAGTTGGGTTTTGAAGAGAAACAGCCAATGCCTATTGAATAAAAAGGAGAAAAGAGACTCCTTCCCCTAAAGGTTTTCAGTATTGGAAATATTACCAATAATCCTTTTAATTTTACTATTAAAATTCCCTTTTTGTTGTTATTGTCCCTGTTTTCTGCGCAGGAAGTGACGTGGTGGTTGGAGATGTCTTAGTCCTCCTTGGCGCTTCATTATATGCCATTTCGAATGTGAGTGAAGAATACATTGTGAAAAATCTGAGCAGAATGGAGTTTCTAGGAATGGTGGGCTTGTTTGGGACTGTTATCAGCGGTCTGCAGCTGTAAGGATCTACTATATGTATTTTAATTGTAATTAAGAAAACCATCCACAGCACAGAATGATTTCTCTTCTGTTAATTGGTGGGTGTTTTATTAATCCATTGTTAACATCACAACTAACCTTTTTGGGAGTTTGAACGTCTGTAGGTTTGCAGGGCTGTAACATGGAGAGATCTTCACATTTCTTGACTTGGACCACCAAGCTTTCTTACACTTATTGCTTGTCCCCAACTCTTGTCTCTTACCTTCTATAGCAAGCAGGACATAAGATTACAGGGGAAACCTTCAGGTTTCATCTGACAACTAATGATACTAAAGTTTCATTTGCCTGCCTGATCTAATGTGTACACCTTGTACATAGCCTGAATTTAGTATTTATTTGACTGCTTGTGGCTTATGAGCTGATTGTGCAGTCAGGTGAAATTTCAAGTCCTGCACATGGTTATTCATGCAAATAATCTCTTTGACTTTCATAGAACTAGTCATGGGATTAAAGATTCTGTAAGATTAACCATTAGTGGGTTCAGATCCTGACTTTCTGCAATCATTGCTACAGACCCTTTATTTTTTACAGTTAGAGCAAGCAGAAATTCAACTGTTCTCATTGGTTCATTTCTATATTTATTTATTTACTTTAGAATTTTGGGGGCGCTAATGTTGGGGCCCATTAAATTTCCAACTCTCATTTATAGTTAAATAATTAAAACAGAGTCTCGCTGAATGATTTGAAACAATTCTTCTCATGTTTCTTGCCACCTGGGCTGAGTTGCTGTTTATAAAAGGAACTACTAAAGAACTCACCTTGTATTTCTTCATTGTTTATGTACACTCTCTCTTCCATTACTTTCCCTGTCTCCCCACCATCTTTCCCAGTACTGTATACAAAAATGTGGATGATCACAGAAGCATAGTTATGGTTTTCACAATCTTTTTGCTGCCAATAGTGGTTGTCTATATTTTGCACTCCATACTGGCTTAATTGATTGGGTGAACTAGACCAATGAAACCTGAAGCTGTGGGTTAGTTGCTGGCACAAGGTTCCTCATATTGTTTCTTAAAATAATACTTTATATTAACAGCAAGATCATTTTCTGGGTGTGATTCCCTATATAACTGAAATAGTACAAGGGAGGTATCAGCATTTAGGGAACATTTTTCAAATCCTAGTTTTTCTTTAGAACAACAGATTTCTGCTAAAAAGTACAGGTGAGGAAATAATTGTTAAAGAATTAATATGCTCAGTGAGAATAAATGCTGATTAATTTTGAGAAAAGGATGTGGAAATAATATTTCATAAACATGTTTTTGATTTCCATATTAATCCCTCTGATCCTATCGTGACTGAATTCTGTGGGCCTTGTCTGACTGAGCAAGTAAATGTGTTTCAATTAGTAAGCTTCTTTTCCATTACGATGTACAACAAATACCTATTTCTTGATATGCCAGATGTTGAGATGTGGACTTATGTGTTTGAATGCAGCAAAACCATTTTACGGGTTTTTATGTGAATCTTAGAAAGTCCAGGGTTCTTTTTTTAGAAAAATTCTTAACTTTCTGGTGACAGTTTTCAATTCATCAAAAAACTCTCTTTTCTGTGCTTTCTAATATAATACATACTGTATCATCATCATTATCATCAAAATTTGTATTCTACCTGACTCTTAACACAATTTAACTATTTTAAGAGAATATAATTGACAAAGTGGGCTCTATTTTATGAAAGCTTATGCTGTTTTAAATCTGTTCTTCTTTAAGGAGCAAGAAAATGTTTTTATGTGTATGGATCTCCAAAGCTGTAATTCTATACATTCTGAGTTGAGAGTGAGCTCCATTGAACCCAGTGGGACTGACTTTTAAGTAAACATGAATTCTTAAGCTAATTTGCTGTAAGCTAATTCTGGAAACAATAGCCTCACATTTTAATTTGTATTTCTTTTCTGTTTTTATTCTTTCTCCTCCTCTTTCCCTGCCATTTCTTTAGAGCTATTGTGGAACATAGAGACATAGCTATCATTCAGTGGAACTGGAAAATTGGTATGTATGTGTGCTGTGAAACACCGGGACAAATAAGCATTGAATTGCTTTGCATATCAGGCCTACTTTCATTATATTTATGTTACCTGCTGAACTGAAATGAATAACAAAGTGGGGATAGAGGGGTTTTTGCAATACTAGGTACCAGTTTAGAGAAAAATGCATTACATCCAGACATTCTCCTCACATTGTTGAATACAAATGATCAGTACAATTAAACTTAATCTTTCCTGTTTGTTTTCTTCATTAGATTGAAGATATTGTGATTTAGACATTCTCAGTGTTTTCTGGAATGTACCCCATTAGTTTAATTATTTTCATTTATGGTGCAGAGCAAGAAACAAGAAGGGAAGCACCGTAATGACAAAGCAGATTCTTTGCCCATGGAGGAGCCAAGATTAATTTTATTTAAAAGGATTAGGGAGCAACTAATAGAAAAGCCCCCCATGGGGCATCTGCCGGGAAAGGCAAGAGGTGCAAATCATGCATGTGTGATGATCTCATAGTGCTGTTTACATGATGGCATCATTGTGTGCATGTCCTCATTCTGACATCATCGAACACTACAGGTTAGCTGGTCAAATCAGTCTGATCTTTTATAAAGAAATTTTCTGAAAATAGCCATAGAACCTTGGTTAAAGGCCTGGGGGGAAATCCTAACTCTCTCCTAGCTGAATCACAGCAGTGAAAAACAAGATTAGAGGAAGAGGTCTTGCTGGTGCTTCTGAAATGGTAGAAATGACTCTAATAATAAAAGGAACTTTTTGGTTTCCAGAAGCGATGTGGGTGAGTTGTAAAAAAAAAGGCTGTGGCTATGGGCATTCCTGTTTATATATGTGTCTGTGTGTGTAAGAGGATGGAGGTAAGAAAACATGTCATGACATAAAACCTACAACTTTTATACTTGCATCAGGTATCAGGAAGCAAGTATGTAAGGCTAGGGTTTGCATCATGATGTCACTGTGCGTGTCTTCATTTTGATGTCATCTCCACTTGCTGTAGGGGCCTGCGGATTTGACATTAACTGTTAATAAGTGTTTAGTTTAGCAGTCTTGAATTCCCATCTGTTGCCTGGCTACAGTTCTCATTGCCAGCCAGGATGGCCAGCGATTAGGGATTGTGGATATTGTTGTCTCACCTGTATTGGGACAATCTGCATATAGATCATGACAGTTTTACAAAAGTGTTGATGGTGGGAAAAAGCAATTTCTGAATATTGGTGTTTGCCCTACTCCCTCTGTTGTATTCTTGACATTTAGTTTCTGAATTGATAAGCCATTGCTTTCTTTTTCAGCCCTGCTCTTCTTAGCTTTTGCCCTGTGTATGTTTGGGTTGTACAGTTTCATGCCGATTGTGATTAGGGTGACCAGTGCCACCTCCGTCAACTTGGGCATCCTGACCGCTGATCTCTATAGCCTTTTCTTTGGACTTTTCCTGTTTGGCTACAAGGTGAGAGAGACTCGGATCCCGGTAATTGAGTTCGTTCAAGTATGATTGCAATAAGGAGTAAAAGCATCAGCAGTTTTGCAACCCTTTAATAACTAACAGGTTTATTGTAGCATAAATGTTCATTGGTTAGAATTCACATTTATTACAGTGTACGTTTTTGTAGATTAGAGTCTACATCAGATGCATGGAGAATAAAAGCATATCTGCAGATAGGTTATTTTTGTAGGGAATGGAAGGATGTCAGCCACCTTTCCTTGTCATGCAGTTTTGACTGCCAAGCATCTGATCCTACTGGAGACAACAAATGAGGTGGGCAGTTGTTCAGCAAAGTTGCCTAAGCCCGAAGGGGGCAACTAGTGGCTACATGCACCCCCCAGCCCATTTTTCATGGCCCATAAGTCACATCACCCAAATTCAGTAGCAAAATATAGAAATGTGATAGAGCAATTTTGCTGGATTTATTAAGGCTCTCTTTAATACCCCAGCTTTCTTAAAACCTGTTCCCCAATAAGGAAAATTAGCTTAAAATTCATCTCTGTCCCCTTGTATGGTGGCTATCCCTCCTGAAGTTCTTGGAAGCAAAAAGATTCCCCATCATTGCTTGTTTTAACTCTGGTTTGTTGAGCTATTGTGATCCTGATTCTTACTTTGCCCTAAGCCAAAACCACCGTTTCCACACTACACTTGTTGGGGTCACATGTCATGCTCCCCAAAAGCAAGCTAAACATATTTATGAGTTAGTGCAGTGTATGAATACAAGCAATGCTTGAGTTTCCCTAAATGAGATAAAACCTGGGAATCTGAAAAAGCCATGAATTCTGAGATCTGTAGTGCTACCACATCTGGAGAATACCAGTTTGGAAAAGCCAGGGCACATATTACCATGAAAAGCAGGCCAGTCCTCTTCTAGGGCCCCTCCCTTAATGAGCCACTGCACATAAACCATGCAGTCTGAATAAGATCTTGCAAGTTTATTCTGGTTGATCTGATGAAACTCTCAGCTTGCTGCAGGTCTCCATCACAGTATGTTTTTACAGTGATCAACCAGCATTGTCTACTGCATTTGGATAACTGATTTGCTGAAATAGCTATGAGGAGATGAGCTGAAAATCTGCCCTTTTAAGAAGCTTAGATTTATGACTCCAAAAGATCATTTTTTCCTAGCAATACTGCTGTCTCAGATTTTTGGCCTGGAGCTGGTTTCAGATCTAAAAGAGTAGTTTTCTTTTGGTTTTAAAGCTCTTTGTTCTGCACATACAACATCTTTGTGCTTCTGATTGGATTTTCAGATGGTGTGTATTAACAAGTAAATCTTTATACCAAATTAAATAATGTTGACTTGCTATATGTTTTATAATACTGCATATATTCAGAGATAGAGCTGAGTTAGGCAAAGAGAGGGTGTGACTCACATACTACAGCTTTTGTTTTCATTCATAAGGTCCATAGTTCAGTTACAAGTATTTCTGCTTTAACAGAATAATAAGAAATAAGCATGGCTGGCAGATTTGGAGAAGCAGCTTTGAGTCAGAATATATAATACAGAGCTGGAATGATATAAAACTACCTGCATAAGAGAACCTTTAATGTGCCAACCTTTGTTGATTAAAGAATATTAAAGCTTTTCAGCTTACTCAGAATTCTTAACAGGTTCTTTTCTCAGAAGAAAAATTACATTTAACTGAATAATTACATTTTCTTAAATCGGCAGAGCTTGCAGGCCTCAGAGTAATTCGTTCAAAGATGTGCAGTTCAACGTTTAGTTGGCTAAAACTTTATTTATGATTGGATTTAGGGTCTTCTAAATGTTTATAGCAGGTGTGCATGACAATTTGGACATCAAGGACTGCACTTGGATTTTGAGTGACATGACGGGGGCCAAGGCAGAAAAGTAAATTTGGTTTAATTTCATTTACACTTAAACAGAATTAGAACTAATGATAGGTAATATAATTACTGTCCAATCACAGCAAGTGGTAGTATTAGGCCAACCTTTGCTGATCTTGAAAAAACAGAGCAGATTGGACCCAGTTAATATTTGCATAGGAAACACTGGGAGTCCCAGCTGTAGGCTTGGCTTGGAGGTTGGAAAAACATCTCAGGCGAAGGGAGTGGCAAACTTCTTTCATATAGTTGCCAAGAAAACAACATAGATATATTCATGTAGGAGGTGTCTAGGGCACTCATGTGATCTTGGGAGGTTTTTGGGGGACCCATGTGGTCAATAGCTATGATGAACTGAGGAACTGCAGACCGAACTCAGCTGCTACTGTGTTTTCTGCCCCACCATACTTACCTATGTGTGCATATGTGTTTTAATTTAATTCTACTATTCTTCTGATATGCTGACTGATTCTTCTTTGTGATTCTTGTGAAGTTGAAGATTTCTAAGAGAAAAAATATACATGTGTTAGCAAGCTCTTGCTTCTATCACTTTCCAAGTGTAAATAATATAGCTGGCATTGCTCTAGACTTCCCCAATTTTGGCAGCAAGTTTAATACCGCTGTTTTATTCCCTGACACTAGCAGACAGTAGTAGTGCTAGGCGGAAGAGCACTCTCCTTGACAAATTGCACTTTTGTGCCTTTTCACAAGAGGCTCTCCTCCCTTTGGGGTTTGAACAAGCCAAGACAATTTTGACACAACATGTTCTCGAAAGACAAGACCATCTCTCCTGCCCGGGAAAATTTTCCTGAGCAGTCCATCTTACCTTTTCAGACCTGCAAGATACTTAAAATTATATTACAGTATCTAAGCTGAGAAGGGCCTTAACACTGGCTCGATTTAATAATCTCCCTTCAGCTATTTTGGAAGGCAAAAGAATTCCATCTGCTGCTCAACTATGTCCTGTGCTGCCAGCAAGTTAAAATTTATGTTAGAAGCAAAAATTCTCATATCTGTCTCCTAATTTGGATGACTGCCAAATTGGAGTGTTATGAAACATTTTGAGATAAAGATAGAGTCTCAACTTTACATGATACAGATTTGGAGCCTTGAACCAGAGTTATTTCATCATGCTGTGGAGACCTTGTCTGTTATCTCACTAGCCAGAGATATCTTGGAACTGCTTCTAGAATTTCTGGTTCTTCTAGAATTTCTGGCAGACAGAACATCTACCCTTTGTCTGAGGACAGACAGAGCTTCAGAGTTTTTAATTCTTTTCTGATCTGCTGCGTCCAAATCTATCTTATAGACAGATACAATACATTTCAGCTTTCATACCAAAACCAAAGGTGAAAGGTCAAGATGGATACCAACTTCTTACTGCATAAACTTGCTCCTGTAGCTAAATTATGTCTTCAGATTTGAAGGAATGTTGAAGCTAATGCTGGGCCTAAGGCTTACTCTCTTTGGCTGTTGCTGTGTGAATCAATAATGGAAGGGAAGATGAGAAAGCTGGCTAAGTAGAGCAAAAGTGATGTGTGATTGGGGAAAGGCCTAGAATTAAATCCTCTCCTACCTTCTCTTTCTGTCCATCGAATAGCACAGGCCTTGAGCTGGCTCCATAACTATCCAAATGTAATTGAAAGAATTAGATACAGTGCTCCTGTTGCAGTAAACCCTCTGCCATTAAAAAAAAAAGCTACAAAATGCCTAGGGTTAAGAGCATAACCATCTGGTAGAAGCCATGTTGATGTTGTCTGTGTCATGTCATCACATAAATGATGCAAATAGTGTCATTTGGGTCATTTGCACCATCATATAAATGATGCACATTATATCATTTACATCATTTATGCAGAGATGTCATAATAAACATAATATCCCTGACTCCTCTGGATGCCCATGTTTAAGATGGATTTTATAGTTACCTGTATTTGTATGGAAGAGATTATTCATGTTCTGTTCTTTCTCTCTCTCTCTCTCTCTTTTTGTGTTCATCAGTTTTCAGTGCTGTATCTCTTATCCTTTGTGGTCATCATGATAGGCTTCATCATGTACTGCTCCACCCCAACCCGTACTGCAGAAGTTGCCTCAACCACCTTGCCAATGGCAGATAGTACTGGGTTTGACAACCTTGCTTTAAAAATTGAGGAGAACCACCTGGATTCAACTGATACTCTGGCAGCACAGCACAACAAAGAAGACATCCAGGCAGAAGAGACAACAGCTACAAAATTAACAGTCTTGTGAAATATGAAGTTTCAGCTGCCAGAGTTGCCCTGGAGAAGTCAGGAAGCAACAGATAATGAACATAGTACTAGATTAGGGTGGACAAACTGGAGAAATACCAATGGTGGAATTTGTGTTCATGACAAAGTCTGGAAATGCATCACAAAATAAGGAGGGCTAGATCCTTTCTTGGAACATTGGTATTAATTCTTGTTCACTGAAGATTATTCTTAGAGCTGACAGGTGAATAGAAAGGTAGAACTAGACTGTCTTTCTATTAAAGAAATCCAGATTATACTCAAAATACATGTCTTATTTTGAGTAATTTATTATGTTCTCAAAGATTATACATGGTCAGTGAGGTTAGCAAAAAGAAAATGGAAAGAGGGAAAATGAGAAGGAAAAACACAAATTAGGATCCAGAGAGGCTGGAAACTCTAAAGGAACAGAGATCAATGTTAGTGAAGGATTGTTACCTCTCAGACCGCTAAACGATGAGGATGAGAAATTTTACATTTTGGAAGTGTGAATTTGGTAACAGACCCTGATCTTATCCAGTTAACATGCAGAGACAATGTATATTCTTCACATTAATTTAATTGCATCCCAATTCTTGAAGACTAGTATACTTATGCTCAGTTGCATTGACTGCTGATGCTAATAAATAAAGGAAAAACATGACAAATTTTATGAAATGAAAAGATGCATCAAATCCATCTTCCAGTGAAATCTCACTATTTTGAACTATGCCTCTTCTGTTGGCACAGCATTGTTTGCAGGAGATAGTCTATCTCTTTGGAAATGTAAAGATACTATTAACAAGTGGTTTCCAAGTCATATGAATTTATGTGTATATATAAACAGAAGGGAGATATTTGTCACCTTCCAGGTGTTGCTGAACTATACCTCCCAGTATCTCTCACCTTTGACCATGCTAGTTGGACTTGCTGACAGTTGCAGTTCAGCAATCTCTGGAGGTTCGTAAGTTCTCCAACTCCTGATATAAACAGAATAAAATGGGAATTGTGGTCACCATTCCCAAATTCACCTCACTAGCAGCTCCAAGGAGATAATTTGAATGCTGTTGGTCAAGTAGGTATGGGTTTAATCCCACTTGTTTTATTTTCGCTGAAAAGAGTGATCAAAAATATATGATTTCTTTGATGGCATTTAAAAAAAATGTGGCACCTTCCAAGAATTATTGACCCACCCCTGGGGAAGGAAAACAAGGCAAGGTCTTGTTTCAAAGTGGTCTTTGGGAGGACAAAGAAACAAGGACAAAATTCTTCTTTCAAGTTCCCATTGTCCCCATCTGCATTTTTTATTTTTGTCTTTTTGGAACATAAGCTACTTGAAAAATTGTAGGGGAATGTTCTGAAATGGGCTTGGTACTTCTTTACCTTATTTGTTTCACATATATCCTATATACTCTAGTGCAGTGTTTCTCAACCTTGGCAACTTTAAGACCTGTGGATTTCAACTCCCAGAATTCTCCTTGCTGGCTGGGGAATTCTGGGAGTTGAAGTCCATAGGTCTTAAAGTTGCCAAGGTTGAGAAACACTGCCCTGGTGGGAAAAGTAGGTAGCTGGAACTTTCTACTCCCACTTTGGGTGATAAGTTCTATCAGGTCTCTCATGAGAGACAGGATTATTTTCTTAATGTAAGAACCCTTAGGGTCACAGTGGGAGCAATATGCTCAGTCCTCCTGCTTTTGACTTTTTTTCTAGTTAAAGATTTACGTTACTGGCTAAACTTAAGGTTCCAGTTTGTTCGATGCAGCCGTTCTGCCCATGAATAAATTGCAAAATTATTTGAGGTTTTTCATCATCCATTTAAAAAGGGAATGAAATGCATAACTTAGTTTTGCTTAATAGTCACACAATAAAGTATTATCCTGAGTTTTTATCCATTGTTTGATTCCATTATTTTACCTCAGCCTTCTTCAAAAGAGCACTAGTTGATGTATATGGGGATCCCTTGTCATTGCAGTCTGGTGAGATAAGTTAAAGGGAGTGCAAACTTGGGTTTCCTACCCTTGCTATGTTTGACTGCAACCTTCTTGAATTATACTGAAAGTATCAAACTCTTAATTTGAGGAAGGGCAAGTACAGCAGACCCAGTGATTCTAGATTCCCTTTGTTACCTTCCAGGCAGAGACTGAGTTTACAGCAAAGGTTAGGCCTGGTAACAGTATCTAGTTTTCCTGGTAATGTTTTGGAAGAAGTTTTTCATTGCCTTTTTTCCAGCATATTTTTTCACTTTCTCAGTCAAGCCAACAGCTCTGGAATTCCAACTTGAGGCCCATCCATGTCTTAACTGGAGCTGACTCTACTTAGCTTCTGAGATCAGTCAAGGTCAGTTTGCCCCTGCCATCTGCTGAAGCAAGTTTGCAGAAGGACCCTCAGTTTATTGAAATTGTAGGAGAACTGGGTTAGTCTATGGTGGCCAAAAAAAAAAAAAAAAAATTGGGAGTCTGGTAGCAACTCTTCTAACAAATTTTATTAAAAGGCATATGTTTTGGTGAACGGCAGCTTGCTTCATCAGATGCATAGAATGGCTAGATTGATGTAGGATTTAAATTGAAGTGAGATTCAGGGGACGACAGGTCAGTGATGCAGATGCAAGTTGCATGGCAGGCAGCTCATTGAAAAGATCCTTGAAAATCAGAGATCCCGAACGAGATGGTAATAAAGGCTGATGCCTTTATTAGAATAAGCCAGAATTACACAAATAGAATGTAAGTTTTTTTAGCTTCTTTGTCAGATAAGATGGTATCAAAACAAAAATGGGATAAGGAAAAACAAATCCCAAAATTAGGCTAGCCATAAAATGTGCAATGCAAGGTAGCTAGATTTCCACAATATTACATCTGAGTTAACAAAGCGCTACCGTATAACATGCAATGATCAAATAAATAATCTATACAAAGTTTTAATACAATGGTTCACAGAACAAGAAAATGGCTGAGTTCTCAGAACCACGAATCTTATTTTATTCTAGCCCAGTGGCTTGCAAGAATGCCATCAGTCAGTGCAAAAATGGAATTTATGGGCTGAAAGTAGGTGTTTGTGGATTTCACATGCACATGATCTTCAGCACCAAAGAAAACGTTTGCTCCAAATTCCCAGTTCTGGAAACAGACAATTAGCTGTCAGTGATAGAGAGCAAAAACAAAGGAATTTCGCAGCCTTTACATTAACATGATTAGATAATAATTTAGGTGGTTGCAGAAGATAAAAACTCCTGAGAGGTTTGACAGCCTGTGTGGTACAGTGGTTGAGGTGTTGGCAAGAGCAGGGAGACCCAAGTTCTAATCCATCTTCAACCACAGAAACTCACTGGGTGCTTATGGGCCGGTTGCTTGTTCTCAGCCCGATCCACTTCACAGTATTGCTGTTGTGGGGAAAAATAGGAGGGAGTAATATGTATGCCACCTTGAGTTCCTGTACAACAGGCTGGATAAAAACTAACTAGTTCAGATAGTGTCTAAGTGCAAAATCAATTAAACCTCTTGTTGTCTAGCAACTGGAGGCACTGAGCCCTCAGAACATGCCGTCCTTGTATAAAAGCTTGGAGAATCAGGGATCTAACCGCATGGGAACACTTCATAGAGCAGGGAGTGAGAGCACAGAGCTTTTGTAGACTCCCCAAATTAAATTCAAATTAGCTTCATCTTGCCAGATCTGGTGTGAGAAAATCAGAATAGCACCAGGTAAATCGTGTGAAAGTTTGCTAGTGAGATTACTGAAATCTCACACAAGTTTGAACGTTCTACTCTATGCTAAGTTCAGAAAATCACTATGCCTTATTAGAAACCTAGATATTTCCAGCCTAATAAAAGAAAGATGATAATGATGATGGATGGATGGATGGATGGATGGATGGATAATGTAGAAAGATATAGAGGATTTTTAAGCACAGCCACTGTTTACAGATCACAATGGAGATGAGTATGGGGAAGTGTTATGCTCCTATTTGTCCATCCTTCACCTACAGAATTCACATCTTCCTCAAAATGACTAAAGTAGATTAATGTATCAAATAAAAAAAACAACCCACAGGAATATAAACCCCAATCAGAACTTCAGAGACAAATAGGCTGACAATAAATTATGCTCCCCTTTTCTATGCATATGCAATAATAGAATGGCTGTGTTTGCACATCTCACGTTCCCATGGTAAACCGTGGCTAATGCCATTAGATCCATTTCCCAGCTTTCCACAACACACTAAGCAATAAACCAGTATTTTTCAAACATGGCAACTTTAAGCAGTGTGGACTTCAACTCCCAGAATTCCCCAGCCAGCCAAGCAATAACCTAATACTGTAAAACAGACTGGCTTCACCACACATGGCTGGGTAAAATGCGCTTGCCTAGGTTGCAGTTCAGTATCATGTGGACGGATTTAAGTTTATTTGCAGGTAATCCCAAAACAGCCAAGCTGAAACCAGTGTTTGCCTGGGCGCTTTCAGATGTGATGGGGTTGGAAGGCAAGGCACCCTTTGGCTAGATATTGCTAAATATTCTGTAATTGCACCTTGTGTCGCTAGATGGCGCCCAGAGAACTTTTTTCTGTTAACAATGCAGACACAGGAAGAATTTGGTTGTCTGGTGTGATGTGGAATGGGAAAGGCTGCAGAATTTTGAAGGGGAAAAGACAAAGGATTTTAGCTTCAAATGTAAATATAAGCCAGCACTTTTGTTTGCACAACGATTTTAATTGGGACAGTTAATATCAGTGGCCACATCTGGATAATATTCTAAAGCGGGTTAATTTGAAGCTTGATTCACAGCAGACTTGGGGGCTATTTCATCACATATAGGCTTCGAGCTCTCTATAGCTCATTATGAAAAAGATCTTAGCAGCCACAGTGGATATTCAGTGAGGATGCTGAGCCTGTGTGGGGTAGCTGTGAAAAAAAGCAAAATTCATGGTAATGTTCAGTAGGAAAGCAGGAGAAAAGCTGTCATCAACAGCTGTTTGTTCTGAGACACAATATTACCTCTGTGTTGGAGTGCAATATGCTTCCAAATACTAGTTGCAAGGGAACAGTCAAAGGGAGGTTATGTCTCAATATCCTGCTCATTAGCAACTATGAAAAACAAAATACCAGATTAAGATTAGTCTTAATCTTACTTTACCCACCTGGGCTATCCTAATTTTTTGGGATTGGCAGAAGAAGAATCTTGTCGGATCAAATCAAAGGCACATCAGGGGGAGCATCTTGTTTCCCACAACTGCCTATGGAATTTATTTTATGGCTTCTTGGCCTTTGGTCAAGTGTAGAGTAGAAGACACATTTATGAAGGAAATATCCTGCTCTTCCTCCAGAAGCTCAGGTTGGCGTGCATAGCCCTCCCTCTTCCATGTCTTCCCTATAACAACCAAGCTTTCATGGCTCAGGGTAGATTTGAGGCTAGATTTTCTCAGTCCTGGTCTGACCCTTCAATTCAGTGTTTCTCAGCCTTGGGAACTGTGAGATGTGTGGACTTCAACTCCCAGAATTCCCCAGCCAGCATGGCTGGCTAGGGAGTTCTGGGAGTTGAAGTCCACACATCTCACAGTTCCCAAGGTTGAGAAACACTGTTTAATCAGTCCACACACTGGCTTTCTGTGAAAGCACAAGTAAGATGCAGATGTTCTTTTTTTCCTTCCCTCTGATGCTATTGTCTCTGAGCTTGGAAATTCTGGGTCACATTCATGAAAGTGTTCTCCATTAATTAGTTAATTCCCTGTCAAAGCTATCTCAAACAGTAGTTGTTCCTGGCAGTATATGCCATATATTCATCGGTGTCTGCAGAGGGCTAAAAAAAATAAAGGTAGTGTACGCACTAAAAGGGGTGGAACTTCAATCACGGTTGTGCCACCATCTTCACTAACTGGAGCCCCCCCTGCCCCCGCAGATGCTCCTGCATAATTAGCAAAATGAATGCACTCTTCCAATCTGTAGTGAAATCTACAGTTAGATTTAAAAAAAGTAAAACTGAGTAAAGATTAAACAAAGTTATTAGGTCCAGGGACTTGTACTAGGCTTGTGACCAATTGTGAAATCCTGAATATTTTCATTTATTTATTGGTTCCATGGCTGACTAGTTCAGAGCATACATGGACGCATGTGGACACCCAGATACACACCCAGGGATGGGTTGCAATATGGCAGGACGATATTCAACTTTAAGAGCAGTTTGTTTCACCCTAAAGGACCACCATGGAAGAAAACTCAGAAAACGCAAATAGATATATGCTAGATGTATTCCCACGGGACAGAAAAGGCTATAAAAGCATCCTGTTGAAGAAATGAGAGTACTAAGTACACTATCTTGAGCTCCTGTACAACAGACTGGATAGAAATTAAATACAAAAATCATAAAATCATAAAATTAATTAAGCTTCCAATTGCCTACTGGTGGGTGACATTGAACTCCCAGAAAGTGTTTTTCTTTAGCTTTCATGAAACCTGGAGAATCACAAGGAGACCCTTCCATAGATCAAGTAGGGCAGGAATTGTGAGCACAGGATATTTATGGGCTCCCAAAATTAGATAAATATTTAAATATAAAAATAGTTTCATCTTGCAAGAACTGGCAAGAAATATGACCCTCTAGTTCTGCAGGTAATTTCTTATGTTATGCAAGGCTTTATGCCATAAAGTAAGCATCTGAAATTGGGCTTGAAGGACAGCTAGCATCTCAGAAGTGCCACTCACTATCCATGGTACTTACTATATTCTGGACTAATGTTTCTAGCTTGTCATTAAGGGCTGCCCTACAGAAGAAAGCATTACAATAATTTAAACTTGATGTCACCAGCAAATGTCACCAATACTAAGTGTCTTTCCTATTGGAGTACAACTGGTTTATTAAGTGAAGTGTGCCACGGATATTACGTGGTTGTCCAACATCAATGCTGGTTCCAAGAGGTTCTCCAAGCTGTGAAGTTGTTCCTTAAAGGGAGTCTCCATTCCAACTACACATCACTTAGAACGCATCTCACCTGATTCCAGTCCTTAGCCTTTGGAATCAGCAACAATTCTGTCTTGTCTGAATTTTTTGTGTTTATATGAAGAAAAATGCAACCTGGAGAACTGCAGAAAGCTATTAAAATAAAGCATTATAAATTCCCAACTGCTACAAATAGCAATTTCATGGCTGTTCACGTTTGACATGAAATTGTTTGTGTCTTGGAATCTAAGCTTCCCTGCCAATGTTGGAGAAGTCTGTCACTCAAAGAATTTATATGTCCCAAAGATGCCTTAGCAATTTATGAATCAGTTAATGAAAAGGAACTGTATTTCACACTGTAATTTATAGCAGTTCACAGTTCTGCTGTTATGGAACCACACATATCTGAAGCCATTAGGATGATTACAGCCATCTTTAGGAAAAGTACAGTTGCAATAAGTTTAACTGAATCTGAAACTCTCTCCAATGGATCTTTGATATGAGCCTTGACAAACTCCTGAAGTAAAATAATAGTGCTACTATTACGACCAATTTTGATATCTGAATATCCATAATTAATGTTATTGCATTGTATTTTTTTACATTTACTGTCAATTTAATTTTTTGTAAAAAAGGAAATCCCTACATAAGCCACTCAACTCTACATTTCAGTCCTTGTTAACATATATGAAGCAAACATTCCCCCAATACAAACTAGTTTCGTGCCATATTGCTCGAATTAACAAAATAAAAAAACAAACCAGCAACATTCATATGATGTTTAAATCAGGGTTTCTCAATCTCAGCAACTTTAAGATGTATGGATGCCAATTCCCAGAATTCCCCAGCCAGTACTTAAATAATATTTTATTAATATTTTATTTTACTTAAATAATATTTAAATATAGTTTAAATTTAGTTTAAATAATATTTTAATTAATTAAATTTAGTTTAAATAATATTTTCCCATATTCTCCAAATTTCCAAGCATTTATTATGTTTCACCATCAAATGTATGATATTCTTAAGAAATTAGAACATCATCTTAACCATGAGAGCCATCAAATGATATAATGGGAGCAGTAGAGGTGTATGGAGATGGCCTTGAAGGAGGAATTCAATGATTGTTATGTAAACAGAAGCTTAGCCCAGATAAACAGGAGGGGTTGAGGAAAAAAAACTTGCTTCTCTAACAGGAGATAGAAAAAATCTCTGTCTGGCTTTCAATATTGTATTATTTTATCCTACAATAAGAGAGTCGTTCATGTGGTATCTGTTTCTTGACCTGGTCGACCTTGAAAAGCTGAGGGGCAGGGGCAAGTAGAAGAAGTAGAAGGCTCTTCTGCTAGCAGGGCAGTATATTCACCATAGTGTCCTCCTCTCCCCACTACAGATTGTTCTGTAGTCAAAGTTCTGCTTCCAGTATCTTACAGTTGGTGACAGCACCTAAATCAACATATTCCTGAATCATAGAATCGTAAGATTGGAAGGAATCTTGGAGGCCTCCTAATCCAACCCCCTGCCCAGTGCAGGAATCCTCATACCATCCTGGACAAATGACTGTCCAATCTTTTCTTGAAAATCCCCAATGATGGAGCATCCATGACTTCAGAAGACAGGCTGTTCCACTAGCTCTCACAGTCAGGAAATTCCTCCTTGTTTCAAGTTTGGATCACCCTCTGTAAAGCTTCCATTGATTACTTCTTGTCTTAGGGGTCACTAGAATATCACATTTCATTTAAAAAATTCAGACCTATCACCAATGCCAGAGCTAGCTGGCATTATTTTCTTTCCTTTTGAAATCAACAGTTGAAAAAGAAAGAGGGAAGGAAGGAAGCTTTAACAGATTAGTCAGTGAAAAAACCACAATCACTGTCTCTTTTTGCCGTATCATAAGCAGAAGAAAGTCCAGGAGTACAGATTAGGAAGATACAAAATTGTTACCATTGAAGACTGTTCAGAAACTAAAAAAGGCCCAGAATTCGTAGCATTGAGTGAGTGATACTTCCAGTAGATAATCACATAATCATTTCTGTGATGAAACAACTGCATTAACAACTTGTTGCTTTCCAGACTTAGTTTAAAGTATTCACTATGACATACACAGTCACCTATATCTCTACAGTTGGCCCTACATTCTTATATCTCCAGTGGGATCCTTTTACAATTCCTTTCTGCTAATTCTGCCTCTGCCATTGCAGAACCTGGAATACCTACTGCTGGTGCTGAGATCTTCTCCTTCCTTTGTTACACTTTAGAAAGCGGCATAACATATTTCTTTTGGCTCAGGCATTCTAGAGGTTTACTTTAAAAAATGTGTGTTTAATTATAAATCAAATCAAACTTTTTAATAGTCTTGGTCCAGAATACCATCAGAACACTGAAGGTTAAAATGAAAATGTACAGTAATACTAATACAATCTAATAATCAATATAAAATGTTCACATCTCAGTTCTCATTTCAGATATTTTGTGCTAGTCTATGGAGTTCCAAACATGTGATAAAGCTTTGCTGTAAGGCTAATTAATGGTGACGCTAAAAATGTGACTTTAGTGTCTCTGTTAGTTAAAAGGAATTGAATATAAAATTCATCTCAATGACCTGGAAGTTTTTAAAATAGAAACTGTATTGATCTAAACCAAGATTAATCTAAATTAACAGCCTAGCAGACTGTGTTCCATTGACTCAATCTCACCTGGTTTACATGGGAAGAACCTCTGAGAGACTGAAGTTTGACAGAATATGCATTGTTAGAGCATTATATTCCCATTGATATTTGGGATGGAATAGAGAATACAGATAACATGTTAGAATATGAGAGGTCATCCTTCTCTGACATTTGAGTTAGTCTTTCTGTAACTTTGGGTCTCACATCTCTGGTTAATTAAATTAATTATACTTATTGTATGTGAATATACATGCATATGTGTGGACATGCATATGCATATATGCTGCCTAATAACTGGGAGCTGGGGGAATATCCATTTTTTAAAAAATTAAAATGATTCATTAAAATGACTTTATACGGGATCAGACATTGCATACCTTGTACATTCAGTTTGTTAATCTAAGGTTGCAAATCTGGTCACATATCTGTGGAACATCCCAAAACAGGGTTTCTTTGAAGGCCTATTTTTATCAGAGAGATTACAATATAACTCAAATGGGCTTTAACATGTGAACCAACGCTGTGACTGTAGAATGAGTTTGCCTCAGTTTCATCCTTATTATAATTTAGGATATTCCCACATGGCACAATTCCTCTCCCCAATTCCTCCAAAATGTTTTGAAGTCAAGCACGTGATTGTCTCCATTCCTGCTAAACTTGGAATGCTGAAAACAGACAGTAAACTCTAAGAGCCAATTAGCCAATAGCCAAGTAGCCACATGTAAACAGTATCATTCAATCAGTGCCCATCCTTTTGAACTGTAGCAACAACTCGAATAACAATTCCTCACCCTTGCTTTTCACAGAAAGGGGGGAAAAGTAAATTGGTATTCCCCTCCTGCGTTTTCAATGCACGTTCTATGTTCCACCATTTTGCAAATGGTGGTGTTGCTCTGAAGCGAAAGCTCTTTGGTTGTCAAGACATGTGTATATTCATATACATTCCTATTGAAAGCAGTAACGCATGACATCCTATGGTTATAGGCAGGCACTTTCCCTACCAGCTACAACTAGAGTTGTAAATTGCCATGTTCAACATCTTATACAAGGGGGTCTGGGATGGGTGTGGAAGTCTGGGGATTTTAATTAAGTACGAAACCTTCAATCGATTGGAATAATTCTAAGCAAAATTGATTACATAACTGAAGAATTCTCCATGCCTATCGTCTGGAATTTAATTTAGTTGACATGTAGGGATAATTAAATCTGATTCAACAAGTGTTTCAGCTCATGGTATATGTTATATTGCCTCAGTGTGAAGGTAATCAGGTTAAGAACTTGGGATTAATTAATTAATTAATTCAAAAATTAAAATAACTGCTCATGCTCCACTTATATTAGTAGTAATAGCAGTAGTAATTTTATTTAGTTTGCACTTACAATTAAACACAGTACAGCTAAATAAATTAATATGCCATATAAAACAATAAAAGAATAAAACAAAGTAATAATCAACATTAAGAATGTATGATCAGTGGTTTTGGGTTAGAAATATTTTATTTTGTCTTTTTAATGCATATTTTTCTAAAAAATTGATAATGTTTTTATTTTAATAATCACTTTTTACCTTTTTATAATGCTTGGTTTTTATCCACTCGTTATTGTATTTAATTGTTATACATCATCCAGAGTCATTTTATGTGAGATGGGCAGCTATATAAATGTGACATATAAATAAATAAATAAATAAATAAATTTTTCTTCTTCGGTCTTAGCTGTATTAAAGCAGTTTTAAAAAAAGGAGCATGAGTGATGTCTCACTTGACGAAAACCTGGGAGGATGGTTAAGCCTAGAGTTTGATGCACTGCTTACATAATTCTGGAAAATCATTTTTTTCAGGTCCTGTGCAAATGATTAAACCCTGACTAGCAGAAGTAATGTTGAGTTTACTAAGAACATTGCTTGTGAATTTTACTAAGGAACTCCCAATTCAGGCAGACCCCAGTGGGGAAACGTCTTGCACCCAGACACAAAGCCCAAGCATCACAAACACAGGAAAATTGACTGCAATTTTTTTTCTTATTTGCAGCTATTTTTTTTTTTTAATCACAACTGTCCAAGGAGGATGATATTGTACAAGCCTGATGCTGGATGAGTTAATTAATCCTGATTAGATTTCACTTAATGCTGTCAGTAATTTTAGAAGTCAATTTTTCCCGCATTATTTGTCCTTGTGAGTGAAACCAGCTGAAGTATTTCTCCAGTATCTATTTAATTGTCCTTTATATAAAAATGTTCAAGGTGAATTTATCCCCCGTTTGCTTCAGATACTGTATGCTTCCAACATGCTTCCAACATGCTTTATTTCCTTTATTTAATGATGCTGTGATGCTGAATAGAGTTGTTATTTTTAAATGGTATGAGCTAAGGTGAATAGTAAATTCTGCAGTGATAATTGAATTGTATAATGGTGATGTATTTCAATGGATCCTCCTTATCGTTTATATGGCCAAATGTCACAAACGGAGTTGGCTTGAAAGTTTTTGTTTTTGTTTAAATCTGTTCAGTTGTGTCTGATTCTCGGAGACTGCCTGGACAAGTCCCTGGAGTTTTCTTGGCAAGGTTTTTCAGAAGTGGTTTGCCATTGCCTGCTTCTTCGTAAGGCTGAGAGGAAGAGACTGGCTCAAGGTCACCCAGCTGGCGTTGTGCCTAGACAGGACTAGAACTCACGGTCTCCCGGTTTCTAGCCTACACCAAACTGGCTCTCATGGCTTGAAAGTAAGTGCCATTAAATACAGTGGAAGTCACTTCTAAATGAAATGCTATTAAACTTTCTAGCAGTAAAAAATGCTATGTAAAAATGGAGTGTGCAGTTTTTAATTTAATCCATCTTGGCAGTCCATCTTCTTGGATAAAACCAGAGGACAGAAATATTGCAATGAATTGTGTCCACATAAATAAAAAGCATTCACTATCCTGGCTGACAATTCTGCTTCACTTAATCATAAATCCAGAGCAAGACAGGTGATGCTGTATATTGTATTAACTCACATTTGGTTTATACAACTTTCTTCTTCAGCCATCAGTGTATGAAATAAAATTTGCCAAGAAGAAAGCTGTCATGTCTATGACCTTTAACTTTGGTCATGCTGGATCTGGAACTCTAATTCAAGATACATGAATGGAAATTATGACTTAGTACCACTATGTTCTGAAGAGTGATTGTGCAAGCTATCCTGATAGCCAGGGGCAGGTGTGTGTGTGTGTGTGTCAAAATCTGCCAAGTGGTGGATGTGGTATCACCACTGAAGCCCCACCCCTTTAGTACATGTGCCAACATGTCACACCTCTACAAAAGAGGTGGGGCTTCAAACATGTCATTATGCTGTACCTTCCATCTTGCAGATTTTCACATGTGTACCTACTCCATCCCCCTTCCTGATGAATGTCTGTGTTGACAGCTGTCTGGAACCAGGAAGCAGGCTCTAAGTCAAATTAAATAAAAAGACAAAAATAACACGAAACATCTTTACTTGATGTAAATTCTTCCACTTTTCACCTATGTAGGATTAATTAATCAATGAAGTCTTCTTTCAGTGCTTATTTCTTTCATCTCCATCCAACCCTTTTACCATAGATTCTTGTAAAGGATACAGACCTAATTCACATGATCATTTTTAACTTTACAATATTGCTTAATCTTCATTTCCAAAATACTGCAATAATCCACTAAATTGGGATTTCACACAAGTGCCACTCTTTTGGTGTTAGATGCAACTGGATCATATTCTTTAATAGTTATTGTCAGATCACTCTTGGTAAAAGCCTAACTGGAGAAGGAAAAAAGAAAGTTCTTTGGGTGAGTCCAATATATATATATATATATATATATATATATATATATATATATATAAACTAGTGTATGTATGTATGTGTGTGTGTGTGTGTGTGTGTATGTATACCATACATATATACCATATACCATATATGGTATACCATATATACATATACCATATTTTTCCGTCAATAAGATGCCCCCATGTACAAGACGACCCCCACTTTTCCAACCCAAAATTAAGAAATCAATATTTTAAAGATAGTGCAGAACACATTTTTATTTAGTAATTAGTTAACATTTACCTGATACACTCGGTGGGAGGAGGTCCAAACCCTCTCTCTGCAGCTCTATTTCCATGATCTTTTGCATAACTGATTACATTCAATCATGAGTGAAACTGCTGATAGCTTGTCTCTGCAAACAGACTTCCTCCAATTGGTTTGTTCAGCATCAGCTGATGTCAGTTACATAAGGGTTGTGATTGGAGGAAGGCTGTTTGCAGACTCAAGCTATTTCACTCGTGATTGGAGGCTAGCAATAGGAGGAAACCTCTTTGCAGAGACAAAGTATGGGCAACCGCGCAGTTCTCTCCTTGGCTGACTTCCTTGAATAAGACGCCCTTCAATTTTCAGCGTAAGGATTTTAGAAAAAAGTATCGTCTTATAGTCGGAAAAAAAAATAAAAAAAAATTATATATATATATATATATCTCTATCAAAACTTGTTACAATATGTGCAATGACCTAGTAATATTCTACAGTATGGATGGACAATTTACTTCCAGTGAGGTGTGTAGCAGTTTTGTTTGTAAATTGTTTTTATGGAGTTTTAGCATATTAAGTATACAGGGGGACACATTGTTCACATACAGAAGTTAAGGAATAGATAACCAAGCTGGAAGAGTCATGCTACCATTTTGCAAGTCTTTAAAATAATTTCTCTTAGACTCTTATATATATTTTCCAAAGATAAAGGGGTTATGCTATGAAGAAGCTGAATAAAAAGAAACTAGGTGACTTCAAAACAGTCCCAATATGAAGAGAGTTAAAGAACTATGTTAGTTTGTCAGTCTTTCCATTACTGTCATGGTCAGTACTTGAAGATACCCTTTAGCAATGGATAATTCTTCTGTTGATCACTAGTGCCTTTCAATCATGTCTATAACTGTTAATAAAATGGATTAAATGTTCATTAGGAATAGATACATAAATACTTGAAATTTGGATAAAAGTCCAACTAACATTGATCCATGTTTAGAATTTGCTGCACAGCCCTAGCAATTTCAGCAAAAAGTTTGGATCTCAATCTTACTAGGAAAGACCACCGCATATAAATGTCCATACTCCCGCCCAAAAGCCTCCCAACTTGATGGTGATTGAATATTAATACAATAGTAGTTTTAAAATTATTCCTTGTGTATTGATGGAACAGATGTAAGTTGTTAAGCTCTTTATTGTTCCTGGCCACAAAAAACCACATATGTGTGCACATGTATGCACACAAATGCAAGACCTGATAGTAAGAAGGTGGCCCATCTCTGCTCTATAGAGATGATAGGGTCCAGATTTTGTTGCAATTCACCTTTGGGCATACTGGGTTTCTGGACTTTTTAACCTATTGAACATCAGGGACAATGCTGAGATGAAGAGAAGGTTAGAAGATGGACTGTACCTTTATGTCCTTTCCTTAGAGAAGACTTTGTTCTTTGCATGTTTCAAGAGAAGATGCCTTGTATTGGTTAGACAAGTGTTTCTCAACCTTATCAACTTTAAGATGTGTGGACTTCAACTCCTAGAATTCTGGGAGTTGAAGTCCACATATCTTAAAGTTGCCAAGGTTGAGAAATACTGGGCTTGATGGATGTTCTCAGGGGTTTAATCATTTCCTTCCTCTCTCAGTTTACAGTAGTTTCCTTTCTCTTCTGATTCTGATCTATACCATTCAGGTACTTAACTGGTTCTCTTTTCCTAATTGAGGAAAGCACACTACAGACTCTTAGCTGTAGATAGACTTAAGTAATGCAGTCTTCCCTATCACAATGCTATTTCTTAAATAAAACTTGGGTTTGTTTTCTGTCACACAAGAGCACTTTCTTACAAAAGTTATGCTCCTAACTTCAGTGTTTCTCTCTCCAAATGTTCTCTCCACTGTATTAAGCTATCTGCTGTCCAGCAGATTTCTCACAGTTCTTCCTGGAATAATCAGCTGCCGCCACCTCTAAGCCACAGAGAGCAGTAGGCTTTTTCTCATCAGAGGTTTCAAACTAACACATGATGTGAGATGTTTTAATCTTTGAACATACCTAGAGTAGGACACCAGTGGCTGGAAATATTCAATGCCTATTTATTTAAGGAACATCTCAGCAGCTAGATCCCAGAATTAATTGAAATAACAATATCTGATTACAGTCTATTCTGCAACCATTCTGTGCTCTCACCACTGTCTCCCTTATGTCCAACCCTACTTTCTGACCTTCGTTGTCATTCATCCATTCTGTCTTCCCTTATGTCATTTATTGTGAAGAACTATAGCTCATAAAGTCTCAGATTCCCCTTCTTGTGTGCTAATCCCAAGCATGCATACTTAATGTGCCAGTACTATATTCCCTGGAAGTATACACACTAATGAACTGATTCTAAATATGTCTGGAAGAATATATGAGAGAGATTCAAGAATCATTTTTTGTTACAGGGCTTTGCATCTTTATTTGGAAGTAATTCCCATTATATCTACTAGGTAACTCTTTAGTAATTGTTTAAGAATCTACTAGTGTTATTTAATCAAAGAGAGTGTATTTGAATTACAATGTACAAATAAATCATGTGTATGACTTACCTTCCAATTGTGTGTATTACTTCAATTGTTAATGGCTTCTAGCAAAGATCTTGAAAATTGTAGTTTCATGAAATCATGACAAATTTGTCAGTGATTCCATAGTTTCCCTCTCATAGAACTAAAACTCCCATGGTTCTCTAGGAGGGGGAATAAATGGTAACTTAGATTTTTAGTTTTTTAGATTTTTTAAAATCTTACCTTTATACAGTGGTACCTCGGGATACAAACTTAATCCGTTCCGTGACTCTGGGCGTATCCCAAGTTGGTCGTAACCCGACGCAAATTTCCCCATAGGGTTCAATGTAAATCTGGTTAATCCATTCCGCCCTCCGAATTTGGTCGCACCCTGAAGCAAATTTTCCCATAAGGTTCAATGTAATTACTGTTAATCCGTTCTGGCGTCCGCGGACCACGCATCAGGGGCGGGAAAACGGCCGGGCGCCGCGCAGCAGGAAAACGGCCGGGCGCTGCACGGCGCGGCAGGAAAACGGCCGGGCGCCGCGCGGCGGGGTGGGAAAATGGCCAGGGCGGGAAAATGTCAGGGGCAGAAAAATGGCCATACCCCGAGGCGGAGTTCGCACATCAAGGTAAATTTTTGCGGCCGGAGCTGGCCATAACCCGAAAAGTTCGTTAGGAGGCGTTCGTATCCCGAGGTACCACTGTAATTTTTTATAAATAATTCAAGGCGGTGAACAAATCTAATACTCCTTCCTCCTATTTTCCCCACGACAACCCTGTGAGGTGAGTTGGGTTGAGAGAGAGGGACTGGCCCAAAGTCACCCAGCTGGGTTTCACACCTAAAGCAGGACCAGAACTCCCAGTCTCCTGGTTTCTAGCCTGGAGTCTTGACCACTGGACCAAACTGGCTCTTGCTTAAGCCTGGATCACATGCTCTTGGAGTTCAATCTGCAAATTTGCTTTGATAAGAGGAGAAATGAGACATTGTTTAAAGAAGAAAATTGTTTAAAGAAGAAAGCTGTTGTTGATGGTCTCTTTCTAGCTCTTCTTCCAAGCCACAGACAAGCTTGTTTGGGATGACTGCAATCAGTGACTGCAATAAATACAGGAGATTTTCATAAACATGCTTAACTTCTCTCAGGATTCAGGGCCTTGCCTCTTGGCCCTCTTGTCTCTCCTCTCAACGCTCAGACATATTTGAAGGTACAGGCAGGAACAGCAAAAGTGAAAAGGGTCATCACCTCCACCTCTGACACTGCCAGCCTACAGGCCATATAGTATACAGAGGCAATATAGTCAGTAATCTCTCCCTGAAATCCCACTTCCCATGCCAGTCCTGGTTGCTATATGATCAACTCATGTTTGTGTTGGCAACTTGTTCTATGGGAGAATATTGACAGTGGTTCAATGGGCAGAAGTACAGCACTTCTGTTTTTCCACATGTCCAATTCTAAATTTTGCCTTTTATATAACATTTAAGAGTATAAATTTGACCATGAAAAAGAAGGTACACAGAAAGCTTATCCTTCCACAGAGTTTTCATTGTCAACTCCCAGTTCTTCTCATTTACTTACAGTAAAATAAGTATACAAATAAACCAAAATTATGGGAAAGCACAATTGCAAATGACCAGCACATGACAGTCAATTAACTCATATTTAACAATGCTTCTAAGGGCAATCTTTTGTTCCAGTTCCCAAAAGAAAGAGAGCTGTAACTGGAGATTAACAAAAGAACAAATGTTTTGGTCACAGACACTAAAGCTGTATGTCTCTGCTCTGTTAACATCAAGTTAACACAGGCAGGACCTTCAGTGAAGATCAAGCAGCTTTGCTAAACATCTGAAACATAATTAATCCTGTTCAACAGGTGCTGTTGCATGAAAGTCTAGCTAAGACTTAGATATTTGACCTGGTTTGTGACTTCAGGCTAAACATACACTTGCAGGCTCTCTCTTACAATCTGTTTAAGAAATAGAGATGAGTGCAATATGATAGCAAGCAATGACTCAAGTTGATTTAATTTTCTGTTGAATTTTATTGTAAACCACTTTGACATTTTTAACAGGAGTGGAGATATAAGTAATTTAATAAAAGACAAGTCAACAAGCATAGGCTTGTTAGGTGTATACTGGCTATAAACCTTAGTTGGCAATCCAGAAATAACTGGGTTTCTGGGGCTTTAAATGTCTCAGCTAAGCAGAGTCATGCAAACCCAGCCATTATGATGGGTTTTGTAAGAATTGCTTCTGTTGCCAACATACAAGCAAAGCATTAGCCAGGGTTGGGCCCTAGGATGGATTGTCCCCATATTACCGCTTGGTAGATAATGTAGAGGGGTACCTTTTACCACCACAGAGTGTTTTCAGTAAAGTAATTGGAACTCAGCTTCTCAGCAGGTCTTCCTTTACTTGCATGGCTCCCTCACTCCTTTTGCACAAAGTCTCTCCAAAGGCACGATTGCTTCTAGTCTCCTCCTGAACCGAAGAATGCAATCTCTGAGTATAAAAAGACAACACAACACTTTGTTCTGCCTTTAGACCAGAGAAAGCTTTCTATTTCTGAGTGAAGAGAGGTAACTGAATGGGGTGGCATTTCAGGAAGGAATGGAATTTTGGGGTGGGCTTCAACTTGATGACTCCCCCACCCCAAGCACAGGTGGAGTCAATCAGCAGAAACTCCTGCAAAGCAGCCAATGTTATATTCCCAAATTACTTAACCCAAATCATTCCTGATATGACATGCCCAAACCACTAATAAAAGAATGAAGAGCCAACAACACAGTGCTATTGTTAATTATTGCTACCTAAAATGCTTGGTTTGGTGTAGTGGTTAAAGGAGCAGGCTAGAAACTGGGAGACTATGAGTTCTAGTCCTGCTTTAGGTACGAAGCCAGCTGGGTGACCTTGGGCCAGTCCCTCTCTCTTAGCCCTAGGAAGAAGCAGGCAATGGCAAGCCACTTCCAAAATCTTGCCAGGAAAACTGCAGTGACTTTCCAGGCCGTCCCCAGGGGTCACAACTGACTTGAAGGCACCAAAACAAACAAACAAATAAATAAAACTTGGTAGAAGATGGCTGGTGTGGGTCTTCCGGGCTGTGTGGCCGTGTTCTGGAAGTGCAGGAGCACAGACAGGAGCAGTTCTCTCTATGCCCAGGGTGATGTCACATCCTGCACTCTGAAGATGCCGGTCACAGGTGCTGGCGAAACGTTAGGAAACAAAACTTCCAGAACACGGCCACACAGCCCGGAAGACCCACACCAACCATCGTATGCTGGCCGTGAAAGCCTTCGACAATACATAAAACTCGGTAGAACTTTCTTTAGAATTCAGGGATTTTTCATACTTCTTTTAATATTTTTCTTTTTTTGGAATCAGGGCCTAATTAGTCCAAATCAGGCACATTGAAAGTTGCCATCTCCCAAAAGATATGTTTCATAACTGCATAGCAGGGAGAGATTATGGACTCCTTTTTTATTACTGTATCACTATGATATCAGAAATTAGATCTTCCAAATGATTCCTGCCATATAATTCTTATGAGTGACAGAGAATCTTGAAGATTAAGAAATCAGTAAAGAAATCAGTAAAGGTTTATGGGACTTAAAGGAATGTCCTCTGTTTTTTGCATTCCTTCCTTTTTGCTGGGAAGAAGGAAGTAGGGAGGATAAAGAGAAAATGCCACAAATTAATTTTTTCTGATTCTCTGTCACCTCCAAGTTGAGTTACAAAAGCATGAGAGTTGGCCTATCTTTCTTTAGGTGACTACCCTTTCTTAGAACCCCTTATGAGTCTGGGGATCAAGGGAGGCTCTGGAGAGATGGCAGATGAGCAAATGTTCTCTACCAGAACCATAGGTTAAGGTAGACACTCGTCTTTGTGATTCTCTCAGTTAATATTAAATATAATATTTTTCTTTCAAAAAGGAGAACACTACTGCAGTGGCATCCCTGTATGGCTGCCATTGGTGACATGAGCTTCTGGGAAAGAAGTGGAAATCTTGGCTGTCCTACAAAGAAGTCCCATTCATAGTTTAGCAGCTGCTAGCCAGCTGCAGGCTGTTGATTTGGACTCCAGTACTGTCCTTTCTTATTTCTTGTTGAGTAACAGGCAAGGCTGTTTCACACAATGGCACTTAAAGTCAAAACTAATGAATGCAAAGCGGCTACATGCCCACTTAATGGCAAGCACCTATAAAAACTGCTATGGTCCCCTTCTCATGTTACCATCACAGATGGAAATTCTGAAGTTCCTATCATTTCAGAAGCTCCAGGCTACACAGGAAGTGCCCACATTGCAATCCCTCCCCTGACTATTCACACCCCAGCACTATTCAGTTTCCAAAACATTCAGTGGAAAGATCCTCAAGAAAAGGATACCCAGTACCAGCTCTTCCCTTATGGTTTCTGATGTTTTAGAAGCACTGCAGGAAGGAAATAGGATTTGCACATCACAAATGTGAAAGTATGCTGCTGCAGGCCAAGAATGAAAAAGACAGATCCAACTTTACCATTCAGTCAGAAGATAGATGCCAAAGAGGGGGAAATGTTCACATGGTCTGCAGTTGCATAATTCACATATAGCTCGCAGCCATGTGGGAGTCACATCAGGGAAGACAGCTCCCAGATGGGGCTTTTATAGGGCTATCTTTAGGCAGACATTTTTAATTAATTATTTTTTCTTGTCAATATTTGAAACCTAAAACAGGACTAAGGGAGATTATTTACAGAGCTGTTTAAGTAACACCCCATCTCCTCCCTCCTGCAGAATGCATGGGATTTTGCTCTCTTAAATGGTCGCCAATCCTGGTATGTGGCAAGAAGCCTGGAATAGCCTATTCTTAGCTGAAGAAAATATAAGTAGGTCAAGTTACAGAAGTTCTTACAAACATCATATCTCCATAGAAAATCATCTTGGTTCTGTTTAAGACTGAAACAACTCTTGCTCTTTCCTTTTATACCAAATGTTGACCTTCTATGGGATTTGGACAAGATGAACATTTGAACATGTCCATACATAACATTACAACTCCCTGTGTGAGAACTGTAAGGTCATTCCTCTGTAGCACCAGAAGAACAATTTATAATGAGCAGAGATGGAGGGGAAAGGTGATATAAAAGGACTATGTAGTTATCACCTTAACCTTCTGTCTATTCTCAGTTCTTTTCCCTGATATCACATAGCCCACAATTTAGAAAACTCTTGCAAGTTGTTACCATCCTGATCCAAGGATGTATATAAGCACCCACATGAAAAGTACAGAAAAGAAGTCTCATGGAAGTTCAATTTGAGATCTAACATTTGAGCTTTATAACTATCAAGCAGAGAAGTAGTATGAATCAGCCAAATGTAAAAGTTCCATTGGTTAACTCATACCTTAATTTAAGACCCACCAATTACATAGAAACTAAGTTCATTTAAGGTAGTCTTTTGAGGCTGCTGCTGCTGGTGATCAGCAAGTTATAGAAATTTCAGAAATGAGACCTTTTAGATTACAGAAAATATGAACATTGCCATTGACCACTCCATTAGTTTTCCTGGTCTCTCCCCTTGGCTTCCTTTAAACAATGATACATACACATCAGAAGACTTGGACCCAGCTATCCCATGCAAAACATGCTTCCCATCTGTGAGTCCCCAGATGTTGCTAGACTACAGCTCCCATCATTCCCAGCCAGAACAACCAATTGGTCAATAATATCTGGAGACCCAAAGTTTGAGATTACTATTTTGGTCTATCTTTCTAAGGACAGTTGCTGGAACACCTTGTTACTTGCCTATCACCCAAGAAGCTTTAAATATTGGGTGGTGTAGAAGCCAGTACATAAATAAATAGGTCTTTTTTGTGCTTTTTGTAGCTTCAATTTCACTAACAGACATTAGATTACAGACATTGTCCAGCCAAAGTTTTAAATTACTAGTTTGGTCATCTAAGTGAAACAGTGTGCAAATTTATGATGTGCTGATATAACAGGAAGAGTGTGAATTGGATCTTCACGTGGATTTAATTTTTGATTTTTTTCCCATGTGAGAGGATTTGGCTGTATAGACAGAATGAATGACAACTGAGTCCCAAAGAAATATATGAATAAAGCATGAACAGATTCAGAGGAAGGGGAAGACAAACAAGCTGTGGTTAGATGGAGCTGATGACTTCCTGAAGAAGAAAAAGCGATATATGAATGAATGCAACGGAAGCAAATCTGGTTTGCTGTGATAGAGATTTGATGGTAGAGATGTTGAGTGGTTTAGTGTAAATTAACTAGATTTAATTGTGTTTCTTTTTCCTTTTTTATCTCATGCCTTTCATTTCTTTGGCATATTGTTTCTTCCTCCATTTCTGCATCTGGCACAATGTTGCTCATCCACAGGAGGGAATCGTGTGTTGGTATCCACGTATCTATGTATTTTTTTCTTAGTGTTTGTTTATTACATTCGTATACTGCTGAATCTGAAATGTGGCAATTTGCAATATAGCTAAACATAAAACAGGCTCCAGTTAAAACTGACCGTCAAAAATAACATAAAACAATAACATCACTATAATAACAACCAAAGTCACTAAATCAATCAGAGCAACATGACCTCAAACTTCAAATGCCCTGAGGAAGATTTCTCTTTTACAGCCTTGGGGAGTGACACCTGGGTCAATGCCTCCTGTACCTCTGGGGTGGGGGAGGTGTTCCTCAAAGTGGGGGTCACTGCAGAGAAACACCACCTCTGGTGGGGCACCTAAGAACTTCCCTGACTCAGACAAGTGGAACAGACAGGTAATTTCCACCTGCAGGAGATACTCCTGAAAATACCTAGAAACCAAGTGATGTAGAGCTTTAAAACCAGCATGTTGAATTGCACTCAGAAGCCTATTAGAAGCCAGTGCAATGCCCAGAGCACAGGTATTATGTGTTTCCAATAGAAGAGTATAGAGGTAGCTCAGGGTGGAACTGGAGAGTCTTTGGTGCTCTCTGAGCTTGGTTGTTTGCGTGCAGGCATTTCATTACCCAACTGGTAACATCATTGGTGCACAAACAGCGAAGCTCAGAGAGCACCAAGGACTCCACAGGTATTATATGCCTGGAGCAGCTCTCACTCACCAGCACATGGGTGGCTCCATCCTGCACCAGCTGCATGGACTTCAAAGGCAGACCACATTGCAATAGTCTTAACTAGTACTGAAGTCTGCAAGAAGATTTACATCTCATTTTTTTCCTGGAATTAAAAACAAGCAAACAAATGAAATGGCAAGGAATTATGTCACTTGGTGCTTTGATCTCTGGGGGCTACCTAAAAGAGGTTTGTGGATACCAGGAGGATATTATGGCTGGGTTCATATAACACACTTGTCTCAGCTAAAATGGGGATAAATAGTTGTGGTTCACATGTTATGAGAACCTAGTTATGTCTTAGACTATCAGATTAGATGAGTTACTGATTTACGTATAATAGTTAAGTGAGCATAGCAGTTACATTTTGTCATTCCAGGTTTATTTATTTGTGTTATTTGTTTATTTGCAATGTTTATATACACCAACCCACATGGACTCCTAGCAGTTTAGTGATTCATATGCTGTATGAACTAGTCAGTGTACCTGTAACGATGTAATTTTTTCACCATAAGTAAGGTTTCTGCTACTTCTGAGTCCCTCTTTACTGAACA
Organism: Python bivittatus; assembly: GCF_059951505.1. NCBI lineage: Eukaryota > Metazoa > Chordata > Lepidosauria > Squamata > Pythonidae > Python > Python bivittatus. Next base: position 17,842,773 of record NW_028277056.1, on the reverse strand, counting down.
ACTCTCAGAACTGGTTCCAAGTGTTTTAAGAAGTAAGTTAGCCACCAGCTGATTCCTTTCTGTGAGTGGCCAAACTCCTCCTTACCCTGATCTTCTCTCCTGATTGGCTTGTCCTTTCTTTCTGGACTCGATCCACAGAACCACCCAGGAGGAGAAGTTTCAGAGTGAGTAGAGGTTGCCAATCCATTTCCTACTCTTGCCATTCTTGCTTACATGATAGGAGGTGACAAGTGGAGAGCAAGAAGGAAGATCAGCATGTCTGGGAAGTGGTTCTGCTGCAGGACGGTTCTGCTGCAGATAGTCTCCTTGGGCAGTGGGGCTGACTGGTGCCAACTGGAATAGCATCCAATTCTCATGTTTCTCTTGGGCTTTTTTTCTGAATTTATTCCTTGCTCTGTTGGGAACAGCTATTTAGGGAAGTCAGGCCTTAATCTGCATTAAATTTACTTAAATAGGGAAATCCTGTCATCATCCACTTCCTTCTCCAGGCCAATATTTTGTTATCATAGACCATGTTCATTGGCTGGAAAATGAAATATACAGACTGTCCAGAATCTTCTTGGAGGCTGATGATCACATGCCTTAATATTAATCAATTTGCCTACTTGAAAAGGAATGGTGATGTGGAAGAACTACACAAGAAGATAAGTATCTATGTAGGATAAAGCAAATATATCTAAACATGATTATTCTCAAGCAATCCCTGAGGACCTGAAGTTGTCTTGTGGAAGTAGAGAACACAATGTCTGATTATGAACCAAAACAGATGTCTGATTCATGATATAAATATCTACTGCTGTCTGTCTTCACCTTGAAAAGATGTCAAGTTAATAACCATTTGGCTATGTTCAAAAGGTTTGGAAAGCTTAGGATGTTTGTTGGAATCCAAAGCTCAGCTATTCCCTCATATGGAGTCAATTATATTATAGGCAAGAATTAGGAAGTCTGATGTGAATACAATTCATGACTGTTATATCTGGACAAGCCCCACAAAGTTGCTGTAATCTGAATGCATGGGTAGTTGCCTAGTACACCTATTTCAATATTATTGATTGAGTGCTGATAATGTTACAGTATTGACATACACTCCAGAAATGCAGGAGATTGAAGATGGGACCTTCCACATGCAGAACATGTGCTCTGCCACTAACCTATGGTTCTTCTCATAAAGGATTCTCTGGGTAGATGCTTTGGGAATGTTCTACTTTAACCCCTTTCCCTCTGCTCTTGATTGCACACTAGATATAGCTCATGGTTACCATCAGAAATTCTTTCACCAACTATAGTTGAATTTAGTTCAATGCAGTAGGGATACAAACATTAACAACCTTAAATTGATTAGGTAATGATCTGGAAACGTTTAAGAAACTGAGAAGAACTTTCATTTGATGTTAAAAGGTCAAAGCTTTTTCTAATACATAGGTATTTACAAAATGTTCATTTCTAAGGAATCATCCACAAGTCTTGCATGATGAGGTGTAAAGATATCCTTATAACTCTTTCTTAAGGACACATCTTCACAATGTAGCTTCTATCGCGTTGCCAGTCTGCTGCTAAGATATTCTGGCATGAAAGTCATGTTTTACCTGGTAGTGTGACAGAAGACCTCCCATCTAGAGATTCCAAGAAGCATGAAGAGCAAACCTTGGAGGTCATCTGGCTTACAACTGACCTGGAAGATACGCTGTGGGAGCAGCCACTTATTTTTGCACTTCCACAGCCATTTTGATTGTGGTTGCAAGAAACACCTCACCTGCTCAGCCTATTTCACTTTACTTATTTTTGAAGTTTAGACAAGGGAATGTTGATCTCATGTAAGACTGAATACAGGACTTTCAGGAGACTGATATTCCCATAAGCAAAAATAAACCATCAACCTCTTTGCTGAGGTGTGGTAAAGATAGATTTCAAAGGTAGTGCTTCTGGTATCATTGTATTTTCTCTCTCTCTCATCTAAAGGAGTCTTACATGCCCACGTGATGGAGCCATAAGCCAGATTTCTGCAACTGTCATGGGAATGTTGAATAATTCTGCAACAGTAATGAAATGGAGAAAGGTGATAACCTATTTTTATTATCCAATAAATAAGTTGAAAGAACATCATTTGTTTTGCTTGTATACTCCTGCAGTCCTCAAAATTACTTAGCTTTTTTCATGGAGTTGGCCTTGTCCTCAGAAGTGTCATGATATGACAGTCTATGCAAACAAAAAGGTATGTAAGTATACACACAACATTCATAGATATACCAATATATACAGTCCACTTCTAACTTTTCCTAGGAATACCCATAGAAAACAGCATAACATTTCATAACGGGTTGAACTTTTCTAAGGGGGGCATTTCACAGTTGGGTTACCAATGACAACCGACTGTCAATTTCAGTTTTAATAACTCAAAGCCACCCTAATCTCCCAATAAATGATGGGTACCATTTTTCTTCAGCGGGCCTGAGAGTATGAGCCAGAAGCATTGTTCTTGCTTTGGTTTCAAGCATGTGTTGCACATAATCACACTGCTCTATTCTGAAGCCTCACTGCCTTCACTATGTTCTCTTCTGAGAGAAGGATGGGTTGCAACCAATATTTAGCTAAATATTGAGCTAAATCACAGGATGCAGAAATAGGAATTAGAGATAGCTGGTATTTGCCAGACATCTAGATTCAGATAATTTCACTAGCCTTTAAGTAGGTCAGGTTGTGAGAGGTAGGACAGAAGCTAGGTTTGGAAAAGGGCAGTGAGTTTGTGCAGAGCTATGTAAAAGTCCCAAATGTGGGTGTGGGAAAGTAGAAGATGAAGAGAGGGAAAGAAGAAGGAAAAGGTGCTGGGAACCAGCCAAGTGGGGAGTGCCCTCTCTGTGGGCTGGAAGTAAGAGGTAAGAGGAGAGAAAGCAATGAGGTTTTTTCCCTGCAGCACTTTGCCCAGTTGGAATCTCACTCCTTGCAGATTTAGGGATGCAAAGAATTCAGAAGCCTCAGTTGGCAGCTAAGCCATTGTGGAGGGAGAGAAGCCAGCCAAGATTTTCCCAGTGAGGTTGTTACCCAGCGAATCAGCTGTGGGAGGTTCAATGCTTGGAGAACCTAAGAGCTGAGAAGTTGGAGGCTGAACCCAGGAGGAAGGAGCTGGGAAGTAGAGAACTAATGTAAGACGTTCTATACGCCCTACATACTACAGTACTTCTAGCAAGAATGGGAGAAAGCTGCTTTGAAGTCCTATTGGTGGGCTTCCTAGATGTATCAGGTGGGCCTCTGGGTAGGAAGGGATGCTGCTAGGTGGTCTAGGCCTGAATTCTCATGTTCTCAAGACAGTTACTTTGAGCACATTTAGCAAAAGAGAAAGACAGTTGGACTGTTCATGTGTTGGGCTTTGAAGAGACTGCTTACAGTAGTCTGTTCTGTGAGAGAGAGGATGTACTGGGAGATTTATCCATGGAGTTCAAAAAAGTAGTGTTGTTTGAAGCTTCTGGTGCATCTGTGAAGGCACTGCTCGTGTATCTGCATGCTCTTAATGATACAAGTAATTATACCTCAAAGTGGTTTACAATAATCATAAAAACCTTTCAGAATGAAGGCTGAGTAAAACAGCCCATTGAAAAGCTAATATCAGGAACAATTTATTTCAGGGAAAGGCCCTCATAAAAAGGTCGGCTTTAAAAGATGCTTTGACCATGTCAACCTTGGGAACCAGTGTGCCACAGAAAGGGAGTCATTCTACAGGACAGGTGTTACCACAGAGAAGGCCCATCTGTGCACTGCTGATAAGTTGCAATAAAGAGAGGAATTCCTCTGAAAAATGAAGGTACCTAGGAGGCTGATGTAATGAGGATGTTCTTCAAGATAAACTAGTCTCTAAGAAATATTCTGGCTTCTTGTTCATTATTTTTCCTACCATTAGAGATAAAATCTCATGTCCAAAAAGTGTTTGTCCACCAGCAGATAAATTTGCACAGGCAGATTCTGCAAACTTTTATTAATTAACAACTCTGTTACATGACTATTACACAGATATGTCATGTAGAATGCATTTGAAGATCTCCTTGTTGTGATGACAGGACTCACTGATAGGCAAAAACATTTGGTGGGCAAAAAAGGAACAAGAGCCAATATTCCCAATGAGGAACTATCTTGATTCTTGGATTCAGTGCCCTGGGGACTCTCAGATGATGACAGGTGATTATATATTGAATGAGATCCCCAGTTTTAGTACCTGTAATATTCTATATACATTGATAAGAGCAGGATCCCAACTGACAGAGCTCGATCACCTTAATCTGGTATCTTCACTGCACTGTCAAAAGTATGAATGCTGTTGCTAGAAGGCCCAAGTGGCCCCCATAAAATAACATTATGATGCAGAAAACCTACTGCAGGAGAGCTGTTTTCCCTCCCCTCCCCACTGCTCTAAAAATCCTGCTGCATTTGAAATCTCAGTTCTTTTGCCTGTTTCTCCCCTGAAAGTTCATTGCTGTCACTGTTTCCAGGTATATTAAAAGCTATAGCAGAACTGCCTTGTGGTTACTTAGCAACTGCAATATTTCTGCAAATGCCTTGGGTATATACCGAAAGAAAAATATGCCATCTGCTCACATGGATCTTAGTTTGACTATGGCAACATGATCTGACAAATAACAGTCAGTTGTGGAGAAGTGGGAAACGCAGCTGTGACTTCTGACACAGGGTTGTTGGTATTTCTCTGCTTGTACCCTACAAGGTAGAGGATTCGGAAAATATCAGCTCTTGATTAGAGGCATACACATTGGATAATACAAGGCAGCATTTAAATAAGGATCAACAGTATCTTTGACATTGTGAATTCTTTGGCATGGAGAACAGGATGTAGGAGAGAAAATAAACCTAACAAACAAAATGGAGGTTGCACCATTTTCCTTCCTGTCCTTTGGATATGACCAGGGTCAAACCCAGCTCCTCCAAGGGAATTCTAACCTAGAGAAACCCCACCTGTTCCATCCTCTATCAGATGATGACCTCAACATTCCACCTCCTTCACAATGAACTTCAGCTCTGCTGCCCTCCTGAAAGGCTCATTTTGCCTAACCATAGAAATAACCCAAGGTACACTGACAAGGACCTGCCTAGTTTCCCCAAACTGGCCAGCAAATCAAATTCCTAGGATTTCTTGCCTTGTAGCCCTCAATTTCTATAACAATCTTTGCTTTTCCATTGTTTGGGGTTCCCCTTTCTTGTAAATCAGGCATCCAATGATCGTTGCAATAAAGCTTGGTTCTTCTCCTCAATGTCATGCACTTTCTTCAGAATGAATCCATGACAAGGATGATAGCTTGGTGCCTATCCCAAAATGCTTGCCTCTTCCTATTGCTACAGTGCTGCCTGGAAGACACATTTAGGATCAAGGCTAAATGGTTCAAAATATACATAACATGCAATATCAAGAGCCTTTGTTTGGTTCTGGACTTCTGGGGAAGCAATCCAAACTGAAGATGGCTCCGCCAAGAGTGGAGCTGATAACTGTGGTGGAACAAGGAGCCAGTGAATGGATAACTTTCTTGGAATCCTCTCTAGACAAGGAGAGGACTCGGGATTGCCCACAAGCAATCCACACAGTAGCTGCCCATGAGGAGACCATAAGACAGTGGTCTCTGGAGGGTTTAGAGCTCCTGTGCCCATCTTTACCCAAGCCATGGTTGGCTCCTTTATGGACACAGGATTCGCATACTTCCTTTCTTAATCACTTCTGGAAATAGCTTCTTAACTGCTTTTTGGATATTAGGAACCTTCATAATGGCATGTTTCATGACACCGGGTGAGTCTTCTTTAGTCCTTAGTGAAAGAAATGTTATGCAAGTTTAAGGACTTTAAAAAATTCTTTTAAAAAAAGGGTGATTAGAACGTTGATTTTGGAAAGTTATAAACAGACTTTCCAAAGGACCAGATGGATTTTGAAATAAGATTTTGAAATAAATTACAAGAATCCTTCCTGTGGGAAAATCTTGTTTAGAATTCTATTAAAAATATATATGAAGATTTTGAAACTAAGTATAAGAAACCTTCCTATGGGAAAATGCTACTGATTAGAAAAAAAACATGATAAGATGGGACTTTGAAGGTTGGACACTAGAGGAAACCAGAAAGAACTAAAGATTATAATTAAAGGAGAAGAGACCCACTAATACAAAATGGAGCAAAATACTCTAACTTTGGATGAATTCAAGGATATTTGGGAACAATGCATTCAGAAGTTACTTTTAAGATTGTCTGCTATTATAAATCTGGATTTAAAAGAGGTTACAGAAGAGGAACAAGTTTTACTGGACCAGACTGAGACTGAGGCTGATTTGAATGTGAACATAAAAATGGCAGGCTACAAGAATGATATGGAAAAAGATGTTACACTGGATATACAAATGAAACCAGCTGATGTCTTAATAATTAAAAGGGATATACAAATAACAAATCAGAAGAGTGACTTGGATAACTTTCTTATTTTGGATTTATAAAACAAATGTGTTAAAGTTTTGAAGGGCTTTCTAAGAAGAGACAAAGAGAAAATGAAAAGAAATCAAGTTCTGGAACACTATTTAAAGGGATTAAAGATTAAGTTTGTTAAAAGGAAAGAGAAGGAATATAAAGGGCAGGAGCACAGACAGGAGCAGTTCTCTCTGTGCCCAGGATGATGTGACCCTTTTGTGGGTATTTATAGAGATCTGAAGGGGGGGATTGGGGGGGTGGGGGGGTGGGGGGTTTGGGTTAATGAGTGGCTGCTTGTTTTGATGTCATCATATGTGTGTATCTTCCTGGGGGTTAGCAGGGTTTTTTTTTCTTCTATTGAGTTGTTAACGAGTGGTTGCTGGGGGTGATTAGCATGTTCATTGTGTGAACTGTTCACACGTCCTGGTGGTTGAGCTGAGTTCACTGACCTTTTGCAGGCTGTATTTTTCAGGATTGGTAGCCAGGTTTTGTTGATTGTTAGACTCTCCTCTTTTTTATTGAAGCTGTGCTGGTGTTTGTGAATCTCAATGGCTTCCCAGTATAGCCTGGTATAGTGGCTGTTGGTGTTGTCCAGTATCTCTGTGTTTTCAAATAGGATTTTGTGCCCAGTGTGCTTGAGAGCATGTTCAGCTAGCGATGCTGGCGAAACGTTAGGAAACAAACCTTCCAAAACACGGCCACACAGCCCGGAAAACCCACACCAGCCATCGTATTCCGGCCGTGAAAGCCTTCGACAATACATAGAAGGAATATAAAGTTGGTTTATTTGATCAAGGTTAAAATAGATACACTGTTGTTTCTGATAACTCTTAATGGGTTTTTGCTGAATGACAAGGCTTTAAAGATTTGTTTATGGATAAGAGATGGGATATGGGAAGAAGAGATTTTTTGTTGCATTTTCAGAGAAAGTGACAAGTTACTGGGTTAAAAGGAAAGGAAAAGAATATAAGGAAAGGAAAGGTGGTTTATTTGATTAAGGTTAAAATATATATGTTGTTATTTCTGATAACTCTTAACAGACTTTTGCTGATTAGGACTGAGTGACGAGGTTCTAAGAATTTATTTACAGATAAGAAATGAGATATGGGAAAAAAAGATATTTTGTTGTAGTATCAGAGAAAGTAATGTTACTGAAATTGTTTGTACTTGTCGTAATGAAGGGGGAAGTCATTTCTTTACACATCTTTTTTTTTTTTACTATATTTCTTTTTTCCTCTTTCTTTTTTAATTTTCTTTTTATTTTTTCTCTCTGCATTTTTTCTTTTTTAAATATTTTTCTTAGTTTGTATTAGGTTTCTATCTTTGTAATTGTAAACTGTAATAAAAATTATTATTAAAAAAAGAGTCTTTGGTACTCAAGTGTTAACTGCATGCAGGAGAGCCGAGCCTCCAGGCTTTCTCTAATCTCATGCATCTACCATCACATCTTAGCCAGCTTGCACTTCTTTATAGTGGGGAGCATAACTGTGAACGCTTGCTATTTACCCAAAAGGTCTCTGTATGTTGTAGAACCATAGAACAGATCTACACCTGCTTTCTGAAATTTTACATACCACCCAAGTCTCTCTTAAAGGTGCCCATCAAATACTCATTTTTAATATGACAAAAGGGAAAAAGAATTACAAAATACAGGGGGAGTTATCACATCAATTATTTGTCCTAGCTAAAAGTCCAAATGCAATGTCTATAGCACAAAATGGCTTGTCTGCTGCTAGACTACAGCACAGTCTTGATCCTACGCAGGAGTTATGGACAGCATGGCTGTAAAACAATCCCTTCCATATGTTTACACCAATGGTATAAATATAAAATAAATAGCATTAAATTCTGGAGCAGGGAGGTCATTGAATCTGTGTAGGCATGTGCTTTTGAAGGATGTTGGTTTTCTAAGGCTCTAAATTAGATGGAATAGGAAGCTAAGGTTGTGTCCATGGACACATTGACTCCCACCAGACTGTATGTCTACCCAGTGTATATAGATTGATTTTATCTTTCATATGCTACCTCTGTTCTTCTTGGTAAGGTCACTCGGGTTACTGGGGTGAGCAGATGGTGCACCTAGTCAAATCTTATTCAGCAGTCTCCCTTCTTTTCATCACTCCATTTCAATCTCTATAGCACGATACTCAGCAACACAGAAAGAAAAGTCACAGCCAGGGGCATCCATGGGGAGGGTCAAATAAATCAAGATAGCAGCTACACCTGTGTAAACCTGTAAAAAAGGGGCAGGACTTCAATTGGACGAGCTAGAGTCAAGCTGCCATCTTGACTCTAGCTACCTCTGGAGATGCTGGGAAAAAGCCACCTTACTGGTTTTAGTGCTGTGACACACGTTTGGTCTCCAGGAGAGAGACATTGAATGGGACTTAATTTAATTTGATTCTGCCATGGTGGGTAGAACTTGATGTAAGGGGTGTTTTTTCACAAACAGCTGGGAGGTAATCATGAGGTTAAGGTTGTCCTCAGAAGCATCAGTAGAGTCAGAATATATAGTCTGATACATACAGTAGATACATACAAAATCTTAAGGAAACATGGAATGATTTTTAGACAATTCTTACTTGTCATTCAATAAAACTTCAGTTGGAAGCCAATTGTGCACAGTGCTGGTTATAACATCACAAACTAACCAACCACCTTTGCTCATTATCTTCAGATTAATTTTGCAGCATTTGAAAACATACTTTAAAATAAATCAGACAACCAATGAGTGTTTAAATCAATAAATATCTGTGGACTGATTCAAAAGAGGATAAGAAAAGTATAAGTCTTCCCAGAACCTCCCAAATGTCTCTTGTTCTAATACTGTCACCCAGTCTATGTTTCTACTGCCTAAGGCCTCTGTTAATAGTAAGCCTTGTCTTCCTCTGAGATCAAATCGTGTAAATGTAGCTTATGATTTCTCTCAAGGCAAATACATGAGCTGCTTCTCTCCACGTTTTAAATAGCCCACATGTCTTTCTCATGGCTTTCCCATGCTTGCTAAATAGAAAACAGCCTAATGAAATGTTCCCAAAAATGTCATAGCGATGGCGCCTCAGAAATGTATCCCTGAAGTCATTACCTGGACAATAAATATGGTTCTAATGCAGCAGAACAATTTATCTGTTGCAGTCTCCTTTGCTCTTCTTCTATAGTTATTCCAATGCTGATGTGAAGATTAGGTTCATAGAATCATAAAATTGTAGAATTGGAAGGGTTCCCAAGGATCATCTAGTCTAATCCTCAGCATTGTCCAATTACAGCATCCATGAGAGGTAGCTGTCCAGCCTTTTCTTAAAAACCTCCAGAAATGTTTTAAAACCTCCACAACTCTGATACCTTCAAGGGCACCCGCAGCCACCAAAGCTCATGTGACTTAAAGCCATCTGGTATCTCTCTGCCCAGCATAACCTCACAGAACTGTTGTGGGAATAAAATTGCAGAAGATACTCCTAGACAGGGAGAAAAATGGAAAATGCCATCTCCCCACCTGCACAGTATGCATTTTGCATTTTGTCCCTGGTTACTCAAAGATTGCCCACTCCATAACATTATGAGGAATTGCACTGCAATCACATAAGATTACTAGTAAGGCTTATGTGCTCCTTGAGGGGTTGTCTAAAATGAAATTGGCACACGTTTGTTGACGATAAATATAGACTGGTGTCTTAAGTTACACTATAAGGTATGAGAAGGGAACTTAGCCAGATATTTTTTAAAAGGTTAGAGTATTTAAACTGATTTTAGAAACAATAACAACTTGCAAAAAGTCTGATAGTATGGTTAAAGTATATAATTCCCTCAGGTAATCTGGGGTATCTAAGCTTCATTTTGAAAAAAACTTTGGTAGCCAGTGGTAAGCAGATCATAGGTCCTAGAATCCCCAAGGGTTCCATGTCATCAAGCAAATATATAACTTTGTTTCTTGGTGTTGGATGACAAGGCCAAGCTACTATATCTGTAAGAGTAGTTGTCTTGAAATTTCAAAGGTGAGCTTGTCCTAATCATGCAGAAAGTTTGCAAATATGGACGGAAGGCATGAAAGTAATGAACAGGACTTACCAAATTTGGGTGGCTAAAATCTGGAGAACTGCTAGATGGTAGCAAAGAAATACAAAAAAACCCCCAATGCTTTGCTGTCATCCAGTGGGTGTCTAGATTTCTAAGCCCAGATCTGGTAGCTCTACCTGATGAGGTCAAAACTTGGGGCAGGCTGAGGGCCATGTTAATATGTGATCAGGCACTGCATTCCAAAACTGGGTAGGGGCACTGGAAAATATATATACTGCATACTATTTAATGAACTATATACTATTTATTTCAACTAAAATTAAATGATGCAGACTTAATGCATTAAATTATATAAAGGAATTAATAAAAAGGAATAGAAATAATTCCCTCCAAAACTAAACTTCTGCAGTGATCGAGTCTTGCTTTTCTCTCTGCATCTCTCTTTTCTCTCAACCAGATTCATTTCCTGGGTAAGATGAATAGGTGGCTTGTAGGGGAATGGGTGGCAAGAAGGCGAGGAGTCAGCATCCTCAGCCACCCCCAATTTACATGCTAAACCACACCCCCACACCCAGCTGTAGATAGTGGATGATGGGGCAGCTCCACATTTGAAGATAGTCCCATACAAACCTTTTTAACTTTAGTCCTGAAACTCAGGATAAGATGATCTTGTTGCAAACGTGGATGTCCCTTTCAGTTATATTTGTCCTTAGTATTTTGGTTCTCCTTCTGGGTTTTCCATTAATGGTTAATTGGTCAGAGTGGGAATTAGATGCCTATTGACTTGATTCAGCGTGGCTGTTCTTCCATATGTATGTTTGTTTCATCTTATGTAAGCTTTCTCTGTATCCTAACATTGATTTAGTATTTCTGGCAAGTCATTATCTCTCAGCACAGCACACCTCAGAACTGTTGCCAGCAGAGACTAGAATAGCCACCTGCTCTGTTTGGATGAAGGATCAAAAGATATCCATATGGTATGACACTTAGCAAGTAGGGTGGATGTTTCTAATACTCATGTAATAGCAACAGTAATAAATACATGCCATATTTCAAAACCACAGGTACTTTCCTAACATGAAGTTGTTATCAAAGCAACGGATGAAAACACTACTGATTGAAATTGCTTTGAAAACTTCCTCCCCCCATCCCATGCTTTGAAAATTCCATGTTGCACTTTGTGGTGGTGAAGCAAGAGTTTTCTGGAGGTACATTTATGATATTTCAATTCAGTTTCTACACAATTCCCAACCAATACTTTTTTTTTCATAGTTAATCTTCCAATTTATTATTTGCCTTCCCCAGGAAGACTAATGTGTAGGAGTGTCCAGATGGGGAAGAGGAGTGGAACACAGGATTCTAACCTGCTCCACCAACTTTCTGCCACACCAGGCTGCATTCTTTACATTCTACAGAGCTCTGAAGAAACACTAGCCTGTATTCACATAGATTCCTCTACATTATTCAGACCTCTTTCACATGGAGCTACTGATTAAGTGGAAGAACATGTCACTGGTTTCCATATATATGGTAGTTCTTTGGGTTCGAAGAAGACATACTGTTACGCAGTTCATCTGTGGATATGGAGGTGGCTCTGCAGTCCCAGTCTGGAAGCTCAGAGTCTAGCACAATGGAGGCACTGGAAGTCCATTGTTGTAGTAACTGTGGGTGTTATTCTGTGATGCCACTCATGCTTTTCTATCAATTTTTGGTGGCACCTGTCTTCAAAGCCAGTGGAATCTTCATAGCACAGGGCTCACCAGCGGGTTCTGTCAGCAGCTGCATCTTCTAGTTCCCTTGGCTGGATGTCACAGTGGCATAGGGTTTCTTTCACAGCATCTTTGTAGTGTTTGCGTGGTCAACCTCTAGGTCTCTTCCCACACTCCAGTACACTATAGAGCAACTGGCGAGGCATACAGTGGTCATCCATTCTGATGATGTTCCTCACCCGCCACATCTGGGCTCTGATAATCAGGAACTCAATGCTGTGAACTCTGCACAACCCAAGACCTCCAGGTTGTAGACATGGTCTTGCCAACAAATGCCAAGGATGAGGTGGAGAGCACGCATGTGAAATTTCTCCAGTTGTTTGATGTGCCTTCAATACAGAGTCCAGGACTCACATGCATATATACACTCTCATAATCCACCACTGAGAAGAAAGCTAACAATGAAGGTGGGTTTAGTTCAGCCTTTTTCAACTTGGGTAAATTCCAGTTATTTTGGACTTCAGTTCCAAGGCAATGGGCATGTTGGCTGGAAATTCTGGAAATGACATCTTCCTGAAGGATGTCCAGGTTGGGGATAGTTGGCATAATCAATATTCCACCCTCTCTGTCCAATTTAATATGGTCCTTGGTTAAATATGCAGCACTTCTGTTAAGTGTTATATACATCTTGCCAGGTGGCAAAAAAATGAAATTAAATTGGATAGGCTGCTAGATGTCTAAAATGATTATGGATAAGTTTCCTGCAGCTCATATATTCATACCCACATGAATATCAGTGTGTGTGTGTGTGTGTGTTGTGTGTGTGTGTGTGTGAGAGAGAGAGAATTCCTTATACCTCTAAAATGATACATTAAATTTTCATGGTCATATTTTAAATATCTTCTGCTTGAAGAAAAAAAACCATAAATGCATACATCAGTTTTAAATAACATTATGTAAACTTACTTGATACTTTGTAAATAAGTTGTGTCAGGGTTCATGATGTTGGAAATTTGCTCCTTTTGGCTCAATTTTCTCGTTGAGAGCTACAGTGTCAGAGGAACTGACCATCAAGAAACACACCCATCAGGGTTGTCAACTGCTAGCATCTTCTGCATAGTCAGAAAAGTGTTATTTCAGTCACTATGTCTTTTTGTAGCGTTTTTGGGGGGTGGGGCGATTAGAATATATTTTCTCTCAGGTAGTGTATACTGAGGTGTGTGGCATGATTTTTCCAAACATATTGGCTGGGAGAGAGGTTGCCCAAGGCGTCCTTTCATAACTATGATGATATCCAAATGACAAAATGTGCGTCGTGTCATGATGTGAGCACTGCCCTTTTGTATGAGTGTTGCAACATTGCATGCAAGCACATAAAGGGTAGAGTTTGAGGAGCAATGTCATGATACACATTTTTCCACATCCCACCCTCCATGTGGATTCCTCAATATCCACATGACAGGGATACATGAGTTCCCTGCAGAGCCCTCTCTGATTCAGTGGATGAAAGTTAGTTCCTCTTCTTTTGGTATACTGTAATGTAATGTAACACTAACTGTAATGTACATGTAGCACACAATCAAAAAAAGAACCTCCAGGAAAAATAGCAGAAAATCCTGGTCCCACCATATGCAAGACTTGGCTCTACTCAGTTTACCCGATTTCTCCAACTCCTTACCTGAATGTAGTTCTCTTCTCTCAAGTTCATAAAGCAGCACCATTTTAGGTCTGCCTTAGATGGATGGGTCTAGATTTCTCCATAGAAACTTCATTGGAAGGAGAAGATGTATACATCTGGTCTTGTGTGAAGCCTTTAGTTTAACATCAGAAATCCAAATATTGCTTTCTTAATAGGAATAGACATTTTAGCATCCTTATGGGGAGTAAAGCTGTTGGAATGAGATGGCTCCCTGTTTACCCCAATGGCAGCTGAGGTAGAAGCAGAATATTTATTAAGTCAGTTAAGGGATTTTTAAAACCACTCTTTCAGGATTTTGCTCCATTTTGGCCAATGGTCTAACTCAGTGTTTCTCAACCTTGGCAACTTTAAGATGTTGGACTTCAACTCCCAGAATTCTGAGAGCTGAAGTCCAACATCTTAAAGTTGCCAAGGTTGAGAAACATTGGTCTAACTCATCTAGATCACAGCTTTGATAGTAATCTCCTCCTCCTTTATGGATAGTCTCTTCAAAACTCCACTTTCTGCATGGAACACTGCACATGTTGGTGGCTACAGAGGTTCACGAGAAGTTCACATTGTACTGGATGATTGTGGAAGTCAGCTATAAAAGTTATTTGTATTGCAGCATTGTCAGCTTTCAAATGTTTTTTTTTTTTAAAAAAAGAGGAATGTTCATGTTAGATGGACTTCTATTTCTCTCATTAAAAACTGAAGCAAAATTTCTTGTATTGCATTTATTTATTTCTTAAAACTTTCTGTTTTCTGTTTATATAAATAACATCAGGTGGCTTCCATCAATGAAACAAAATACAAAACATAAACATAACCTTAATATAGTTAAAATCAATTAAGAACGTATAGCTTGCCAAAATTGCTAATGGGAGACCCACAGAGAGGCATGTCATCAGGTATTTAACACCAGGGGCATTATATTTATGAATGAATTTATATTCAAATAAACCTCTTGAGAAAATGAGTTAGGAGATGAAAGCGTAGGGTAAATTGATCAATAACTAAGTCCATATGACATGGGTTTGGATTGTGGGAAATTGGAATCCCTTGGTCTTCACTTTATAACAGTTTAGCTGGTTACTTCATCTTGCAATACAAACAAGGTTTTGCACCTGCTGTTCTGTCTTGCTTGGATTCAACCTATAGGAATACGAGAAGCTAAGAGACTACTATAATAAGGATGTGTGACAGGAACAGGTGGATGTACTTGTCAAGTAATCTACACAGAACCTGGAATTTGGAAGCTCAATTGTCAAAAAGGTTGAGTAAGACTTAATTGAGCCTAAAGAATATTGAAAATTCCAGGCATTTACCTCTCTCTCTCTTTCTCTTTGATTTGCAGACCATTATGTAGTGGATGCTTTGAAGCAGAATCAACTTGCTGAAAAAATATCTAGAAGGATCCTCCCTGTTTCAGAATTCTTGGGCGTTCTTATAACCAAATCAAGCCAGAATCTGAAAATATCTAAATCTAAACATATTATTGCCTCCCTGTCCCAAGACATAAATAACCTCAACTGAATTTTGCTCGTCAGCTTAACCCCATTTAAATAGGAAGCCTGTGACATCACTGCTTATGTTGCCAATGATCTCCTCCCTTGGACTACTTTAGTTCCAGCAGAGGAATTCCCACCCAGACAGCACTGGACGATGAGAAGAAGCTGAGAAGCTCTGGGCATCACGCTCTGGTGCTCCATCCAACTTCTGCAGGTAGAGCAAGAGATGCATTTGATATGCCTAGATCTTATTTCTTCTTCAAAGAAGAAAGAAAACTAACATCCCAAAGTGGGAAAAACCTGAAGTTTAAAGCTATAGGAAATACTGGCTTTCCTTTTTGTGTGTGTGTGTGTGTAGAAAACTTTTAATGATGTATAGTATTGACTTTCTTTGCTTCTAATTATGGCACTATGACTAATCATTGGACATAACACTTGCTAATAAGGACATAGTATTATGTCATGTACAGATTTGGAGTGGAGTTTGAGGGAAGCTGAATGGATAAGGATCACTTGTTGGATCCTAGGAGAGATGACACAGGGTTGCTCGAATTAAAAGCAATCTGATATTGCAGGACCATGCTGATTTACCTTTCACAGAACTTGTTTAACATAGAAGTTGAAGAATAACCTGAATGCAATCTCAGTTTGCTGGTGAACCAACTCAGAAGCTTTAGGTGCTGTCTGTCAGCCCAGGACTTTTGTCGAACAGAGAACATTAGTTAGCGATGCCCCTTACAAGAGTGTCCAGCATTACTACGGAAATTACGCCTTTTAAAAGTTTATTAAGTTTACAGCTTTGTTGTTTATACCATTAGATTATAATGCTCCCCACTTAATAGTACTAATATAAAAACCCTACTCTAATATTTTCTCAAGTCAACACATAGCTGGGAGATACAAATCTGTGTATCCTTGCCTAGATACACAGATCAGCCCCAGTGAAATCAACATAGGAATTTGGTTGAGCTTAGTCTCTGCATTTATGGGTCATGTCAAAAACTTGAAAATTTAAATACATAAATCAAGCCCCAGACTAGCTAACAAAATGAAAATATTTGATGTTCAGGCTGCTTTGGAAGATGGTACTGAAGCCTCTCAATATTCTGCAGTTCCCAAAATAAATGGTCTAAGCCATTATTAGGATAAAGAAATATGGAGAAAAACATTCACAAAACTGCAGAATATCTAATACGTTTCTGTTAAACCTGTCCTTCTCAATCTGGCACTCTCCAAGAATTCCTTGTTTCCTGCAGATATAGCGCTATAGCCCTCAAACATCTGGAAGGCACCAGGTTGGAAAAGCTACTTGCAAAGACAGGGCATTATTTCAGGGAGAATGAAAAGAGTTGGTTGATCTTGAATAATAGCCATGCTATTTTTGAGAATTATTTTTTATATATCTTTATATGGCCTGGAGGATATTTCAAAATGGGCAAAGGAGAGGGAGGGAGAAAGAATATAGGATTCTTTTCCCAACCATATGAAAGGTTGCAACTTTTCCAAACAGTGGCCACTGACAGTTCTTCCCAAGATATATATCTAGCACAAATTTATGAAGGGGATCAAAAGAGAGAGAAGCAATCATTGCAACAATTTGGATCCAATCAGGAAATCTATATGAACTGTGGTATGAAATGTAATGCAGTCTGTTTTGCTCTGATTAAAGTCCTTTGTGGATACTTCTATGTATATCAAATATTCACTGTCCTATACATCTAAAAAGTTTCGTGTGAGCTGGAACCTTGGGCAAATCCTTTTAATGAGTCTCTTGACATACATACATACATACATACATACATACATACATACATACATACATAAATGGTAAGGCTACCATCTGATCCACTAGAGTTTAATTTAACTGTACCTTGAAGCAAGACTGACATGTAATAAGATGATAAACCAGCAGTTATATGATATCTGTAGGAGAATCAACAAGGATCATCAGATTCAAAGAATATCAATGTTGCAAGATTGCCATTTTTTTTTCAGCATAATTTCTATATTAACTGAGCAGATTTCTTTAGACCAGATGAGCCCAAGAAGCTTGGAAAAATCCAAATATGCATGGAATTCTCTTACATCAGGAGTGTGGGTGGGGGATTATTATCCATTTCATTCTACAAGGGTCACTGCAGTCAACCTGATCAAAGGAGGGGTATTGGAATTGCCTCTCTTTTTTCATTTGGGAATTGTAGTTGTATTTTGGTTCTTGTCAGCAGTGCAATGGTGAGGGGGTATAGTCTTTGAAGACCATTCAGCCTCCCAGGTTGTCCTTCTCTACTTATTAAACAAACAAGGAAGGAAGGAAGGAAGTTGTCCTATTAGCTGATACCTGGCAGGACCTTTCCAAGGTAGCCCAGCATTCTCAGCCCTGACATTGCTGATATTCTGAAAGCTGTAGTCCTGACTCCTTGGGAGGTTATCAGGTTGGGGAAGATGGCTTTCAGGTTTCAAGTGTAGGACCTTCACAGCTTTGACACCTTTTCTAAGAAATTAACTTCAGACATATAAGTCTCTAGTTGTACTGCAGCAGTATTTGCATGTTATTTAACCTTTGTGGTCAAGATCATTAGTCATAAAACCAACCCCAGATCTATACTCTTGCTACACAAAATGACTATGGGATGAAAATCCTTTCTTGCCTTCCTAAATTTGTGTTTAGCTGTTTTTAATCTTTTGTAGCACTATCCTTTATATGTTCACTTAAAAATAAGTTCCATTAAGTGCAGCGGGACTTAATCCTAGGTAAGTGGGTATAGGTTGCAACCTAATACTTGCAGTAGAAATTTATACATGCTTGCTCAAGAGTAAAGTCTCTTATATTCACGCAATTGTGCATTGAACTGTGGTCCTATTAGAAACACCTATTGGTTTCCTTTGAGGGAGACCTTCAAGAACATATGCTCTCATCCTCTCCAATTTAATTAATTAGGTTATGGAGCTAGGACACCCACGGTGTTTGTGACTTCCACATTTGAGAAAAGAAAATGGTCCAGATCTCAGTAGATCTTAAATATCATGAA
Organism: Python bivittatus; assembly: GCF_059951505.1. NCBI lineage: Eukaryota > Metazoa > Chordata > Lepidosauria > Squamata > Pythonidae > Python > Python bivittatus. Next base: position 17,824,388 of record NW_028277056.1, on the reverse strand, counting down.
TGTTTAACATCCTCATGCAAGCTCTTGTGATACACTGAAATCATATGCAATTTTGGTGTTCTCAAGAGATCACACAAGATTTTGGGGTTGAGTTTTATTACTTAAGAGTTGGGCAATTTTCTAAGAAAATAGTGGAGGTTGGGGGCTGCAAATGTTTTCAACTCCTGATTTAGATCCTTCTTTTCCTCCAAGATATGCGAGGCAGCATTTATCCATACAAGCTGCTTGCCTGTGAAAGAGAGATGGGGAGCCATCATTCACTGCATTTTCCTGTGCAAAAGGAAGATGCAATAGATAAGACTTCTGTGCAAGAGTGGAACTTCCCTTCCATAAAGCCATAGTTTTAATATAAAGCTCATTTGGTTTTGAATGGAGGAAGACTACATTGATTTTCCTGTCTAGTGTAGCTGCCACACTGCTTTGATGATGGAGTATGTTTTCATTTTGTATGGGCCCCTAGGTGCTCAGCTTTAGTATCCTTATTTTCAGTATGTTTATCTAAATTACTGTTTTTGATTGTTGGTTTGTATTCTCCTATGCCTGTGTTTTGGTTTTATTATTTTCTATTTGTGTGCATAGCTTTATTCAGACTTTTTTTTTTCACTGCCCTGGAGTCCTCTGGATAGAGTGTAAGAAATATTTTTAATTACTCCAGTGCAAACCATTTATAGCCATGACCATGCATACAGATGGATTGGATGTCTAGGTAATTTCATCTTGGCGGTGTCTATATAGGGTTCATTTGTTCAGATCAGATCCAATCACAACACATTTGATACCACTATCTTTTTAATCAGCTTTTTTACCATAGGAAGTCTGGGAAGTCTGATTTCTGGGAAGTCTGACAGTAAAAATCCAATAATATAACGGGAAACAGGTTGGAGAAGGTAGGTCCAGCCATATAATGAGATAGTCACTTGGAACTTCCTGCCTTGTGCTGGAATGTTGTCCTCTAATTTCCAAGATATTTCAGGAAAATCACAATTACTGCCTAGGACGAATGGACAGTAACACTTTGCTACTATCTCAGCAAAGTATTAAAGGTGATACATTTAATGTATCACCTTTAATACTTTCTGAAATATGTCAAAATTTCCAGTTATCTGCTTCATTACCTGGGGCGTCTTTGTCTTATGACGTGGCTGATATTTACAAGTGGTTGGATCCCACTTTGCTCTAAAAAAATTCAAAATCAAGGAAATATGAGGCATGGGATTATGACATGCTTTTCCATCTTTCTAATCTCAAGGAAGAGACATGACAGGTCTTCATGCCATCTATATGATTCACTTGATTGATTGATTGACTGATTTGATTTGATTTGATTTCTATAGCCGCCCATCTCAACAAGTGACTCTGGGTGGCAATTTCCTGTTTGAAATTTCACCAATCTGGTGTATTGTACTGCTACCAATTCATATTGTTTTCTTGGTAGCAGTACAGAAATGGTTTTCAGCCACCCAGTCTATCAGATTTTCTAGTGATCGCTCATTCACTACATTTGGCCCTGCCTAGCTTTTTGAGATTAGCCAAAGTCCACATATATTTCATTTTTAATTATATTTGTATTAAACATTTTTGAGAAAGGAAAAAAGAAAAGAAGATAAACAAGAAAAAGAAAAAAGAGGCAAGAAAGGACAGTTAAAGACTAAATGAATAAACAGGGAATGTACAAGTATCACAGAATTAGGTAAGAATGTTCAATATTTCATAAGTTTTAAATAAAGGAATATATTGCATTGTAAAAACTGCAGATCATTATTAAAATCTAAGCAATATATAAATATCAGTAACAATAATCAGCACTATATAAATCATACAATAGATTAAAAATCACAGAATTTCCATCCAAACAGCTGAAGTACTATCCTCATTTAACAGATCACTGAAGATACAAGAATTGTAGTATTTTATGTTAAGAGAAACCCAACTTTCACTTGTGGTACTAGTCCATATATAGAATTATAATACCAAAATGGTTCAGATGTTTCAACCTGCTATGAAGCACAATAATAGTAAAAATCAAGTTGATTCTTAAGGCCAATTGCTAAATGATGGTTTGCAAGCAGTCCTGAATAAAACCTAGCAACAAAACAACAGGGAGGAAAAAAAACCCTATTAGTGTTTTCTCAATATTCAGTTTAGTCTCCAAACAGCCCAAGAAGAGAAATGCTTAAAATCTATTGTTAAACCATTGATGTCATGAGTTCTTTTGTCCTGAAATGCTGTTACTGACAACCAGTGCAATATATTAAATATTAAATAAAATATGTAATATTTAATGCACATTAAATAATTAATTGTAAATTCTAAAATCAATGTTAAAACAGTTATCATTGAACAAATAATACTATCAAACAGGTGCACCTCTTGCTTATTCTTTCCATAATAATATCTTAATATTTTCATTTATATATATATAAAACATCTTGCAATTTATAGGTGTACTTTAAGGGAGAAACCAAAATCCCACCATTCATCCAAAGGAATTCTTCTAGCTCAAGGATGCATGAAAAATAGATTAAAATCTACTGTAGATCTGTGGGTAAATCTGAAATAGTTTATCACGGATTTTCAACTTTCAATTGCTTAACAAGAGTAGCCACAAATTGTTTCTTCACATCCCCAGATTATGGTCAAATGAAGAAAGTGAATTGTAACCAGCAATAGATTATTGTACACAAGGACTATTCAGTTTTGATCCTCAAAACATATTCCTGGACTCAAGCATCTAATAAAAATACGTCTTTTACATCAGTGTAGATGTTCCTAGATCTTGAGTAAAACAAACAACAGTAAAACAAACAAACAAACAACACACATATCCAAAATATACCCAGACTGCAGTGCTTTTCTTCCAAGGAAGAAACTCTCATACTAGCACAGAAGCAGGGTTCAAGAATAGATTAAGCGGAAAGTCGGCAACTCCACATCAGAACAGAAATAACATTAAAGTAAGCTAGGTGCTTGTTGAGAGCCAATTCGGTGCAGTGGTTAAGGCCCCAGGCTAGAAACCAGGAGACTGTGAGTTCTAGTCCTGCCTTAGGCACAAAGGCAGCTGGGTGACCTTGGACCAGTCATTCTCTCAACTCTAGGAAGAAGAAGGCAATGGCAAACCACTTCTGAAAACTGCAAGAGACTTGTCCAGGCAGTCGCCAGGGGTCAACAATGACTTGAAGGCACTAAAAAAAAAAAGTTCTAGTATTTGGATGAGCAATGCATTAACCATGATACACTCATACTTCTGAAACAGCTGAAGGTGGGACCCAAACTATATGGAAGAAACCTATATTTACCTTTTGTTTCAAAGCTGACAAGAATATGGCCACTATTAACTTTTCCCCAAGATGTGATATGTTTCAAAAACCATAAAAAACAAACATAATCGCAAATCTAAATGGCGTTCTCATGAAGGTTATGTCTGTGGAGAAGTTGAGTGATGTCGACAAGAAGGCTTGTTGCACAGTAGAAACTGAAGAAGGTGATAAGCTGTTAGAGATAGCTTCTGCCTTTTTTATATCTCTTGCTTGCATAAAGGTTAGCAATAGAAATAACATTTACTTATGCTAGTTGTGGTATAAATAGGACTGGAGAATGCTTGTGATCCTCATACATCTAGTTTTGTTGGGATCTTTCTTGTTCTTTAGGTGAGGACAAGGTTGGTCACAAGGACAAAGTGAAACAGGAGCTTCCATTTTCCCCTCATCCCACAGACGGAGTTTCTGCTCTTTCTTTGATTCTTCCTGGCCATGGATAGATCCACGCAAGAGCTCTTCCTCAACTTTATGATAGTACTGATAACAGTACTCCTTATGTGGATTCTGGTGAAGTCTTATCAAGACTGAAAGACTATCTCATAGTCCTGGAAACATGGAAAGATCTGTCTCTGGTGAAGGATGAGAATGCTATTCCTCAGAAGTGCTTCTCTATGTGCTCCAAGTTTTGATATAGAAAAAATGTAATGCATTTTTTAAAAAAATTAAAATACCTCATTTATATTTATCTAATAATTCAAATGATCTAAGAAGGTGTAAATTAATTTCTCTTCAAAGCATGGCATAAACTCTCTTTTCCCTGATTTTTTTTGTAAATGATGGATATATCTCATATAGAATCATGGTAGTAGCTACAAACATGAAAATTCATTAACACATCAGCTTATTGTGGCTTAGACACTCATAAAGTCTTCATTGTTTCAGTTTTATGTAACCAATTAGTGGAAATGTGCTGATCTACCGTTGTTATCATCTGAATAAATAATGTTTGATGCACTTCCTGTTCTTTTCAATTGTCTTCTTTATGTTACGTTTGTAAGCAAGCCTTTTCTTACAGGATAACAGGATGTTATTGTATTGCAAGAACACTAAACTCAGATCTTTATATATTGTTGTATGAATTCTAATTCAGTAGTATATAAAAGCAGGAATTGGCCAAAACGCCAATTTCACCAGAACAGCTAGATCAGGAAGGGATCTAGACACAGAGTTTTGGTAGGCCAGCAGGTTGAAACATGAATCTTATGTATGAGGCAACTGTCACACTTATGAGAAATAATAGTCACCAGTGCATGGGAGAGTGAATTTGTTGATTGGTTTTATGTATGTATGTATGTATGTATGTATGTATGTATATATAGAGGAGCTGGTCCTGCCATTTATTATATTATAGACTTGGTTTGGGTGTGGTTTCTTCCTTGATGTTTCTTCCTTATTTGGAACTGTCCCTCCCCTAGTCAAGGAACTATCAAGGAAGAACACACCCCCCCCCATTAAGATTGGCAGGGCAAGCTTCTATATATAAACAGCAAACTCCACTCTTCCATGCACTGATGATGTCATTTAGCCTTATAATAAAATGCTTGCAGGAAAACAACCAAGCTCAGGGAATATCATAAACCCAGCTGTTCAATCTTGAGCTACATATATTTTCTACTATATTTGAAATAATACTCATATATTATTATTTTAGCCCTCAGAGCTCCCCAAAGCCAAATAAATGTTTTGTAGGATTAGAAGGTTTAAGGTTTACAATACAATTTATCCCTTAATAATTCTGAAAAAATCTCAAAAATTGCAGTCCTGGTCTAGCTCACTTTTGGAGTATAGACTTTGACATGTCACACAAATTTCCCTGCAGCCCTAAGCCAATTAACTTGGTCAACCCTGATTTGCATCACATAAAATGAAGTAGTAATAAAAGCTTAGTGCAGACTTTCCCAACCCAGTGTCTTCCAAATGTATTGGGACTGCAACTCCCGGAATCTGAAACAAGCATAAGATATTCCGAAGTACCTCATAGCAATTGAGGAATTTGATTTTAAATTGTTTTTGGAGTTGTCCCTCTGTAGAACTCAGGAAATGTATATCTCAGCCAGGATAAGGAAAGTCTAGCAATGCCAATTGGACAATATTATACTGCCAATATTATACTGGAAATAGGAAGTTATTTAATGTACCCTTTGTGCTTCTGGTCCATATGGTGAATTATTATAGTGCTCCAGAAATTCAGCTAGAGAGAGGCCATTCTCATCAACTGTTACCTGCCCCATGGTATTTAGAGATGCCAGGGATTGAACTTGGGGTCTTCTGGACACAAAGCAGGTACTCTGCTACTGCCCTGCCTACTGAAAGAAAGAAAGTTGCCTTACATGAGGTCACACAATTTAATCAACTAGGCAGGTACTATCTACTGTAATTGTCAGCAGCTTTAGAAAGTAACACACACACACAGAGGTCTTTCCATTGTCTACTACCTGGACTGAATGCCTGGAGGTACCATGAATCCAGGGCCTTTCATCATGCATATTCCCTACCAGTGATTCCCCCCAAAACCTAAATACATAAACATAAATACCTTGCCTATGTGGAGTTCCAGGATAGGACCTGGAGAAAGGATCTTACAAAGGCAGAAGAAAGGTAGGAAAGGATATGGTTTAATATGGTGTGTTAAATCCATTTAATATACAATATAGTTTCTTAATTATGCACAGAAATATACTAGAGCAATTCTATACATATCTACACAGTTTTTCCCTTTGGGACTTTACTCCAAAAGTAAATCTCATTACATTCATTGGGACTTTATCCATAGATAAATGGGCATAAGATTAAACTACCTGTAGACTTATTTCCAGACTAGTAACAGTCTGCTCATATCCCCTGTGCTGGAATTCAACTTCTATGACCCTAAATGTAATCTAACTGAAATGTAAAATAAATATGGTGAATACTATTAATTCTCACATACTTCACCATTTTCCTGCTTTTGTCACATTAGATACTCTAGTTTTTAAGTCTTGTGGTGGTGGTGGTGGTGGGGGTCAAGGAGTTTCATCCAAAGCTTTCAGAGCTGCATATGTTCTTGGGGCTGTCCAACTGCAGGTCACTAACTCCACTTCCATGCTGTTTGAGGACCCATTGCGTTAGACTTTCTTGCACCCTCTCAGACATATCTTATTCAAACTGCCAAGCATTAAAGCATGCCATATCTTCCATTCCATCAAGGTAACCTAAGAAGCTGGTTAAAGAAGTTGACTTACGTTAAGAGAGAGATTATACATAGCCTCGACACTTAGTATCTTCAGTCAGAAGAAGCACCAATAGTTTCACTAATTTACACATTTCTGTTCCACTCCATGGCTAGCATTTGACCAATTGAAGCACCATCCAGAGAACAGTTAATAATCTATATTTCTTTAAGTTGTGGTTTTCCTGCCATTGAATACAGAGGCATCCCATTTTTACATACCATGCCTCTCCTGGTATCTTGCTTAAGTATGTGTGTCATCATCTGATATTCTCAGGTCACTCCCCCCTCCAGCTTAAAAATACTTCCCCCTGGGAACCATATGTATTAAAGCAATGCTTTAGAGCTTCAACAGCTGTTGGCCCCATATTTCTCTCCTCCCCTCAAGTGTGCTTGAAAGATGCTTCTCATTGATTCAAAGACCACGTTTAAAGGCAAGCAGAAAATGTGACTCATCTGCTTGACACACATCTCAGAAGGCATGGGAAATCCCATGTGACAGACAGTTGTATGTCACTTGTTTATTAACAAAAAGAGTCACAGGAGACCTTAGGCTTAAACAAAAAACCAAGTGAGAAGCAGAAATGCTATTTTTCCTCTAACTTAATTTTTGTTTTTTGCTGTCTAAAGGAGAAAATACACAGAGCCTTTCAAGAGATACATACTTACTTAGCTATATTTTATCTTTTAAAAGTTCCATTCAGAACAGGAGTGGGCAATTTTTGGTGAGAAGTAAAATAATAGATTCCCTGGAGGTGATCGCAACTGTCCATGTAATTTTCTTGGCAACAATATGGAATGCCTTTTTCTGGGACTTTTTCTTTTACTTCCTACTGGGGGGGGGGGGAAAAAGCGACATTGGCCAAACGAGATCATTGGAGTCTATCATTTTACTAGTCCCCATAATTCTTGAAGTTCCAAGATGGTCCCCCATCTAAGTTATAACCAAGAGCTTTGCTGCTTAGCTTCTAAGGTCAGCTAGATGCTACTACCTGAAGATGAGACCATACTTAATATATCTGGGGAAGGCTGCATCATTTCTTATAAAACAATGCCAAGCCTAGTTTAGGCCTTGTACTTTTAAGTAACTCATAGTTTTTGAGTATTTCCCATCTGAAAATTTCCCATTCAGTTTTAACTGCTGTGATTGGAGGAGGTATGGTGGCCACAAAAATTGGGCATGCCAGCTGGTCTGAGTTCTCAAGTTGCCTGTTGTGCCTTAGAATTACTGCAAATTCAGTATTCTAGTGACCAAGCATATGGACATGAAATGGTGACTTTCTCTATACAGCATTGCTTGATAATCCTTAAAGGTAACAAAATCCCACCTCCCAATAAGGAAAAATTGGAAGAACTTTGTAAGGCCTGACTTGGTTTTATCATGAAAGGACAGTGAACAAGAGATGAACTTTGACAATTAATCTCTAGAATGTCTCCCTCGAAGGCTCAGTAAATCATTCCTCACTTTAGCAGCTGTGATGGGTCATCTTCTTTGCCTGAAGCTTAACTTTAGTATGTTTTTCAGAGCCATTCAGCACAGGACAGGCATACAAGCCAGTCGTCTCTTTCCCCACAGCTTCAAAAATTGTTTATCTTCAGGACTTTCGGGCTGCAAAGATCTTCACACAGGCTTATTTTGTCTTCCTGAGCCTCATTTACTCATCCTACTAATCTCTGCTCAGAAATAAGTCACTAAGGGGATCACTTCTAAGTATATATGGCATGCCTTAGCTGGAAAGAGATGGTTAGAGTTGTCACTTGATGATTCAAAGCTGAATGAATGAACAGCTTCTGCAAGAGCATACCATAGTTGAAGTGATCTTGGTGATATGGAAGTTCTTTCTATGGACCTAATTCCTGAACAGTTCATTTCCAGGTTGTTGTAATTGTCAAGGACCTCCTAGGATTCTTGGTTTAGGGAATGCTTCACATCTGGAGAGGCAAGAATTTCAAAGATGGGGTGATGATGTAAATGGTCAGAGTTAGAAATTTCCTTTTTTCACTTTTTTGAGGGGGGGGATTTGTTTTTTAAACCGTGCTAAGTGAATAATTTTCACATGTTTCTTGCAAAAAGGCAAGAAAACAGAATTTGGCTGTGCAAACAGATTTTCAGAATGATTGGGGGAGAGCATGCATGTTTGTGCTAGTAACTTAATATCTTGATGGTTTCCATCCTACTAAGCTGGCTGCCTCTGAGTTCCAAGATCTTTCAGCTTTCAGTTACAAACTTTTTCAGCTCTGCAATGCAGGGCAGGCATTATGTAAGTTAGGTTTCTTCATGCTGTATGAATCAAAAACCAGAAAAATGGTGAGGAAGAGGACTACTTGAGCTTTATGGGTTACAGCAAATTTGGAGATCAAGTTGTTCTTGGAAAAAAAAATACCTTGCATGATACTGCATATCCCTAAAGACATTACATATATTATGACTTGTTTTCTGCCTTGTAGGCCTTATTTATTCTGCATGTCAGTCCAGCCCTTTGAATCTATCTTCTAATGCCTACCATCAATTATCCTATTTATGTTGATGGTTGTAACCACTCACTTCACTGCTACTTATATCCTAAAATCCCCTGGCCCTTAGCCTAACTGGAGTACAGTCTGATCCAGGAAGATCCCTGAGTTCTCCCCAAGGATTAAACATTTGGGGAATCCCTCTGTTATAAGATGTGGTTGCCTGGCACCAGCAGGCTGTTAGAGCACTTGAAAACCACAAACCTTTTTACCTTACCATTCCTTAAAGTTCTTATCCACCACTTCATCAGCTCACCACTCTCTGCAACCAACATCTGTTTTGAACTGAGGGAATCTTCCATTTGTATTTCTGCTGAACAACAAGTGAATCCCTTTAGCATCTCCTTGCTGGGAAAAAATAAACTTATTTTGGAGTAGAAGAAAACCCTGGACTGGTATGAGTTAACTCAATTATTTAATGAGATTCCAATATATATTTTATCCCATTAGAATAAATCAGCTTGTATAGCATTAATTTTGATTTTCCTTCTGAAATTATAGCATTGTTGTTGTTATTCAGTTGTTAAGTCATGTCCGACTCTTCATGACCCCATGAACCATATTGCGCCAGGCCTTCTTGTCCTTCACTGCCTTCCTGAGTTTGCTCAGTTTCACGCTCATTGCTTCAGTGATGCTATCTAACCATCTCATCCTCTGCTGTCCCCTTCTCCTTTTGCTTTCCATCTTTCCCAGCATCAGGGTCTCTTCCAAAGAGTCCTCTCTTCACATTAGGTGACCAAAGTATCTGAGCTTGAGCCTCATTATCAATCTTTTCAATGAGCAGTCAGGGTTGATTTCCTTTAAGATTGACTGGTTTGACCTCCTAGCAGTCCAGGGGACTCTTAAGAGTCTCCTCCAGCACCACAGTTCAAAGGCACCAGTTCTTCGGCGCTTAGCCTTCTTTATGGTCCAGCTCTCACAGCCACACATTACTACTGGAAAAACCATAGCTTTGATTATGCGGATCTTTGTTGGCAAGGTGATGTCTCTGCTTTTTAATATGCTGTCTACGTTTGCCATAGCTTTCCTCCCAAGGAGCAAGCTTCTTTTAATTTCATGGCTGCAGTCTCCGTCTGTGGTGATCTTGGAGCCCAAAGAAACGAAGTCTGTTACTGCTTCCATTTCTACCCCTTCTATTTGCCAGGAATTGATGGATCCAGATGCCATGATCTTAGTTTTTTTAATGTTGAGTTTCAAGCCAGCTTTTTCATTCTCCTCTTTTACCCTCATCAAGAGGCTCTTTAGTTCTTCACTTTCTGCCATTAGGGTGGTATCATCTGCATATCTGAGGCTGTGATGTTTCTCCCTGCAATCTTAATTCCAGCTTGTGATTCTTCCAGCCTGGCATTTCTCATGATGTACTCTGCATATAAGTTAAATAAGCAGGGTGACAGTATACAGCCTTGTCGTACTCCTTTCCCTATTTTGAACCAATCGGTTGTTCCGTGACTGGTTCTAACTGTTGCTTCTTGGCCTGCATACAGATTTCTCAGGAGACAGGTAAGGTGGTCTGGTACCCCCATCTCTTTAAGAATTTGCCACAGTTTGTTGTGATCCACACAATCGAAGGCTTTTGCATAGTCAACGAAGCAGATGTTTTTCTGGAACTCTTGTGCTTTCTCCATGATCCAGCGAATGTTGGCAATTTGATCTCTAGTTCCTCTGCCTCTTCGAAACCCAGCTTGTGCATCTGGTAGTTCTTGGTTCACATACTGCTGAAGCCTAGCTTGTAGGATTTTGAGCGTAACCTTACTAGGATGTGAAATGAGCACAACTGTGCGGTAGTGTGAGCATTCTCTGGCATTGCCCTTCTTTGGAATTGGAATGTAAACTGACCTTTTCCAATCCCGTGGCCACTGTTGAGTTTTCCAAACTTGCTGGCATATTGAGTGCAGCACTTTAACAGCATCATCTTTTAGTATTTTAAATAACTCAGCTGGAATACTGTCATCTCTGCTAGCTTTGTTGTTAGTAATGCTTCCTAAGGCCCACTTGACTTCGCTTTCTAGGATATCTGGCTCAAGGTCAGTGATCACACCAGCATAGACATCAGGGACATTAAGATCTTTCTCGTATAGTTCTTCTGTGTATTCTTGCCACCTTTTCTTAATCTCTTCTGGTTCTGTTAGGTCCCTGCCTCTTTTGTCCTTTATTATGCTCATCTTTGCACTAAACGTTCCTTTAATATCTCCAATTTTCTTGAAGAGATCTCTAGTCTTCCCCATTCTATTGATTTCTTTGCATTGTTCATTTGAGAAGGCCTTCTTATCTCTTCTTGCTATTCTCTGGAAATCTTCAGTTGCTTCTCTCTTTCCCTTTCACCCTTGCTTTTCACATTCCTTCTTTCCACAGCTATTTGTAAAGCCTCATCAGACAGCCATTTTGCTTTCTTGCATTTCTTTTTCTTTGGGATGGTTTTAGTTGCTGCCTCCTGTACAATGTTACGAACTTCCGTCCATAGTTCTTCAGGCACTCTGTCTACCAAATCTAATCCCCTAAATCTATTCATCACCTTCACTGTGTACTCACAAGGAATATGATCTAAGTCATACCTGAGTGGTCTAGTGGTTTTCCCTACGTTCTTCAATTTAAGCCTAAATTTTGCAGTAAGAAGCTCATGATCTGAGCCACAGTCAGCTCCTGGTCTTGTTTTTGCTGTCTGTATAGAGCTTCTCCATCTTTGGCTGCAAAGTATATAATCAATCTGGTTCTGGTATCGATCATCTGGTGATGTCCATGTGTAAAGTAGTCTCTTGTGATGTTGGAAAAGAGTGTTTGCTATGACTAGCTTGTTCTCCTGACATAACTCTATTAGCCTTGGCCCTGCTTCATTTTGTACTCCAAGGCCAAACTTGCCTGTTATTCCGATTACTCCTTGACTTCCTACTTTAGCATTCCAATCCCCTATGATGAAAAGGACATCTTTTTTTGGTGCTAGTTCTAGAAGGTGTTGTAGATCTTCCTAGAACCGGTCAACATCGGCTTCTTTGGTATCAGTGGTTGGGGCATAGACTTGGATTACTGTGATGTTGAATGGTTTGCCTTGGATACGCACTGAGATCATTCTGTCGTTTTTGAGGTTGTACCCCATTACTGCCTTTCCCACTCTCTTACTGACTATGAGTGCAACTGCATTTCTTCTAAGGGTTTCTTGCCCACAGTAGTAGATATATGGTCACCTGAATTAAATTCACCCATTCCCATCGATTTTAATTTGCTGATTCCCAAGATGTCAATGTTCAATCTTGTCATCTCATGTTTGACCACATCCAGCTTGCCTTGGTTCATAGATCTTACATTCCAGGTACCTATACAATATTGTTCTTTACAGCATCGGACCTTCTTTTCACTTCCAGATACATCCACAGCTGAATGTCCTTTCGGTTTGGCCCAGCCGCCTCACTCTTTCTGGAGCTACTTGGAATTGCCCTCCGCTCTTCCCCAGTAGCATATTGGACACCTTCCGACCTGAGGGGCTCATCTTCTGGCATCATATCTTTTAGCCTTTTGATAATGTCCATGGGGTTTTCTTGGCAAGGATACTGGAGTGGGTTGCCATTTCCTTCTCCAGTGGACCACATTTTGTCAGAACTCTCTGTCATGACCTGTCCATCTTGGGTGGCCCTGCACGGCATAGCTCATGGCTTCACTGAGTTATGCAAGCCCCTTCGCCATGACAAGGCAGTGATCCATGAAGGGGTGAAATTATAGCATAGCCTCCTCCAACTTGATTCCTATAAGAAGCCAACAGTATTTTGGCACCAAAAATCCTTGAGAGTAGACTCTAGACAATTTAGAGACAGGGCACTATTGAGCAGAGGCCGTATTCCTGGTTGCTACCCAATCCCATGTTACCTTGTTGGAAAGGGAGGGCATGCAGAGATGGGTCTTCACTTATTAACATTATGCACAAGTGAGCATGATCAGATCAGGTAATCTTCAGGTCCCTAAATGAAAGGCAGAAGTTGGAGAAGGCTGGTGTGGGTCTTCTGGCTGCGTGGCTGTGTTCTGGAAGTTTGGTTTCCTAATGTTTCGCCAGCATCTGTGACCGGCATCTTCAGAGAGCAGGAGCACAGACAGGAGCAGTTCTCTCTGTGCCCAGGATGATGTGACCCTTTTGTGGGTATTTATAGAGATCTGAAGGGGGGAGGGGGGGTCACATCATCCTGGGCACAGAGAGAACTGCTCCTGTCTGTGCTCCTGCTCTCTGAAGAGGCCAGTCACAGATGCTGGCAAAACGCTAGGAAACAAAACTTCCAGAACACGGCCACACAGCCCGGAAGACCCACACCAGCCATCGTATTCTGGCCGTGAAAGCCTTCGACAATACATAGAAGTTGGAGAAGTTTGTTCTTTCTCGTTCCACAGGACCAAATTAAAACCAAGCAGTGAAAATTACAGGAAGCAGATTTGGGATGAAGGTTGCTTTGCTACTCCAAGGCTGGAAGGCAGGGCTGGAGGGGAGGGCTGCATTATATTGAGAAGATTTCTGGAAGAAGAGGATTGAGACCTCCAATCCTTCACTCTCTGGGCTTAGCCCTGCTACTGCATACACCTACATGTACATGCAGATACAATTCTACTGTTGAATTGCTGAGAAAAGAAGCATTAAGCCCTTCCTATCCCCTTCCCACCTGTCTACTGTGCCTGACTTACCAATGTGGCAGCCCCCACTGGTTTTCTGAAGGGTTGTGACTCTGCAAAACTCAATGACCATACAGTATTCTCAGTGCAGAAATCATAGTGCTGGGTTTTCAAGAGACCCTGTTCTTTTTAAGGCCTACTAGAGCTGGCTCAGAATACAAGGTCAGGTGTTTCTGTTCTGATTGTCACTCTGTATGGTTACTAGGGGGTTTTGCAGAAATCAGCAATGGCTGCAGCATTGGTAGGTCAAGAGACAGCCAGATAAGTAGGGAAGGAGGGTGTGGACACCTGTGGAGGGTTATAACCTGGTATCCATTACTCAATCAGGTTTCAGGGGATAACTTGGACAGCGTCATCTCTATCATGTGTTGGCTGCTGGATCTCTGAGTCCTGGTCACTGTGTTTCTTTATAATTGTCCAAATGCACTAATTTATTTATTTATATGTCAAATTTATATCACCGCCCAACTCCCCCACAAGGAGGGACTCTGGGCAGTTCACAACAAAACAATTTAAAATCAGTAAAAACATAAATAATACAAATATAAAATACAATTATTAAATACAATAAAATCCAAGTGATGGTGGTATTATTGCAGCCTGGGACCAGATAATATTGGTCAAAGGTAAGACTAGGGAACCAGCCATCCCCAACACTGACTATTCCCATCCCCACCCCATGCGTGATGACAAAACCAGGTCTTCGTTTTTTTTCTGAAGTCCAAAAGGGAGGGGGCCAACCTCACTCCTGGGGGAAGAGTGTTCCAAAGGGCAGGGGCTGCTGCAGAGAAGACTTGCCTCCTGATCCCATCAGATGAAATTCTCTTGCAGACGGGGTCTGTAGCATGCCCTCTCTGCATGACCTGGTGGGACGGGTTGATGTGACGGGGATGAGACGGTCCTTCAGGTACCCTGGACCCATGCCATGTAGGGCTTTAAAGGTAATAACCAACACCTTGAATTGGATCCGGAAGCAAACTGACACCCAATGCAGCTCACAGAGCAAAGGTGTTATATGTGCTGATTTTGATGCAGCTAAAATCGCCCATGTGGCCACATTCTGGACCCTTTGAAGCTTCCGGATACTCTTCAAGGGTAGTCCCATGTACAGCACATTACAATAGTCTATATGGAAGATGACCAGGGCACGAGTGACTGTTCGAAGGGCCTTTTGGTCCAGGAAAGGACGTAACTGGCGGACAACATGAAGTTACGCAAAGGCCCTCCTGGCCACGACTTCCACCTGCTCTTTGAGCAGGAGTCATGAGTCCAAGAGGACCCCCAAGTTACGTACTGGGTCTGTCTGGGGCAGTGCCACCTCATCCAGAACCAAAGATGGCAAATTCCTAGGGACCAAAAGGCCATTAACCCACAGCCACTCCGTCTTGCCAGGGTTCAGCTGAAGCCTGTTATTCCCCATCCAGACCCCACAGCCTCCAGGTACCTGGAAAGGGCAGCCACAGCATCACTTCCCCCAGGATGCAGATGTATAACTGAGTATCATCGGCATATTGATGATACCTCACCCCGTGGAGACGGATGATCTCACCCAGTGGTTTCATGTAGATATTAAAAAGGAGAGGAGAGAGTACCGAACCCTGCGGCACCCCATAAAGGAGGGGCTGCGGGCCCGATCTCCCCTCCCCTATCAACACTGACTGGGACCAGCCCTGGAGGAAGGAGGTGAACCAATGCAAGACTACGCTGCCCACCCCCAACTCCTTGAGTCGGTCCAGAAGGATACCATGGTCAATGGTATCGAAAGCTGTTGAGAGGTCGAGCCAGGATGGATGCACTAATCCATTATTATGTACTAATAAAAGGTAACCTGCCATTATAGGCACAAGCAGTTTCCCTCCCAAAGGAAAATATATTTTTTCTGCTGAGGATGTTTTTATCACAATCCCCCCTTTTATACATTTTCTTAATTTGTAATCTGAGACATTTTACATTGTATAATACTGCATTTTAAACATTTTTATTAGAGAATACAGAATGTCATTTAATACAGGCTACACGCTAAACAAAAAGGGTCAAATTGTTATGTGTTAAGCTTTATCTGATTGCTGCATGTTAAAATATAAAATTACTATAACAATGAAAAACATCTGTTATTCTTTTTTTAGAGTATCTTGTGATTTCCAGATTTTGTATGGGACAGGAGCTTTCATGCCCCAATTGGGAGAAGGGTGACTGAATGGTGAAAAGAATGAATAATTCATAGATGATGGGACGGTTTCCGGCAAAACAAACTGTGCTTAATAATTCATGGTATTTTATTAAGAATAAATAGCAAGAAGTGTATCAAAACCCCAGCAACTAATATTGTAATAGCTTCTGGGTCTCATTAGTGTACGTTCCTGGTGAATGTTCTGACACACATCCAGTTTTAAATGACATTTTTGGGATGATTTGTCAGAGAGCAACTTATTTTAAAAGAAGTGGGTAGTTTATATGGAAAAAATGAAGAGATCAGCAGTTCTGAAGTTGTGTTATTTCTGCTGGAGGTAAAGGTTTCATTGAGTGAAGCTTGACTTCTGATGACCACATGGCTACGTCCATTTGATTTTCTTCAGTAATATGGAAGTGGTTTGCCATTTTCTTCCAAGATCTTTTTTCTACTTCCCAATTTAACCTACTGCCCTCAAATTACCTGGTGATCTCCCATCTTAACCAGTTTCAACTGTTTACACTTTCAAGCATTGTTTTACATGTGACTCTGCAGCAAAGACCTGATTTATGGATATGTATATATAAGTTGAATCTTACCCTATCTAAACTTTTTAAATGTACCTGTTCAACCCCGTCTTCAGATGACAAAGACTTTATGTGCTACAACTTTGAAAGAATGTAGCCATCTTACATCATTTCTCAATCTTACTCAGTGTTGTCTATGCCAAAGGTAAACCAACTGCCTGTGGTTCCCAACCTTAGGAATTTCCAGGTGTGTGGAACTGAATCCAAGAATTGCACAGCCAGCATAAACTTTGATGAGAATTTTGGGAGTTAAAGTCCACACTACTGGGAAGCTGCCAATGTTGGGAAACACCCTCCAGGTATTTAGAATTAAATTTAAAATTCCCATAATCAGTTCTGGCTGACTATAGTTCATGGGAACTGTAGTCCAGAATGTTTGAAGAACAAGTTTTCTATCTGTTCTGCAGAGACTATCAGCAGCTCCCCAGGATTTTAGGTAATCTTTCTTAAGTTGTTCCTGAGACTCTTTGTGTACACATTGAGCTAGATTACTTAGATCCATAGGATGTTCAACTGCAAACCAAATACCCCATTTGTTGGGACCCAGAGAAACAATGGGTGAGCTGTAGGATACTGATATATAGCTTTAGCTTCTTTATAAATTGGCCAAAGTAGCAGCTCCAGGTGTCTGGTTTTCTGTTGGGTTTATTTCTCTCATTTATATACCAAAAACTTCAGAAAGCAACTCAACATGGTTCCTCAGCATGTGTACATGCAACAAAATTCTATATCATGCATGATTTATCCCAACACTGAGTTGTTGGGAGTTGGGTAGTCTATACATTTAATAAATTATGTTGATGATGATTAGCTAGATTTATAGATCACACTAATTCTAAACGTAGTTTTCTTATTTGTGGCTCTGAGTTCAGCCACTGTGGCTTAAGAACAGACCCTGACGAGACCGGATTGGTTGCTTTCAGACACAGGGCTATTGTGCAACTATTCCAATCTCCATCTCCTTGATTTTTGCCCCCAGGTTAAAAAAACTGGCAATGGAAAATGTAATGGGAAGATTTATTTAACCCACTGCAATCAAGAGAATAGAGGTCCACTATACCACATCTGGGCTACTAAAACTGGGCAAGCACTAGATGGAAGCAAGGAGATAAAACTCACCTTGCTGTCATTCAAAGGAGAGGGTTTTGTCTCCATGGACTTCCTACAAATTCTGAAATGAGCCAAGTTAAAGTGGGTTCCCCAAATGTGTATTTAAAACTAGTTGAATCTGGATTCTACCACATTACTAGGAAAAGAAAATACACTACTTCTCCTTAGTGAACACAACTGAATCACATGGTATCATTCTGCTCGAGTCCTATTCTTATATATACCTGAGCAGTAACACTTAACACTGCTTCATTTTAAATAATGAGCTCCACACCATTTTCCTGTTTGGAATGATGTCATTTATTCATATAATCCACAAATAATTAGGCAATACCTCAAATTCAATCTTGCTATGCAAGCAACTTCACAACCTACCCTATAACAGTCAGAAGGTTAAAAAAAATATCATGATACAGTATGAAATGGCATGGCAAATACAACTGAGTGTAGATTACACATGGTGTCAGAGGAGCTGAGGAAAATCCAAATGGAGTTGTTCCTCTGAAAGCCCATTTTTTTAAAAAAAAAACAACGAATGTTTGCATGAGCTTCATGGAAAAGATGATGCATCTACCAGTCATTTCAGCACAATTTTATGAGAATGTTCTATACAGAATGTGCATGTTTTCTTCCCTTAAATCGCCTTGTCATTTGCTTAATAACCAGTTAGGTTTACTCACTTCGTGCCTCTTTGTTAATTCCTTTCAGCTAGGAACAGAGCTGACAATCCAAGCCCAAAATTCAATAATTGAAAAATGAAGAAAATATAGTTTTGCCCCCTTAAAACAATCAAGAACACACTCTCACACAATCAAATTGCATTCAGACATGCAGAAATACAACCCATGAATCCTGCATTTTCAAAGTTTAGCTGAATATGGTGACAGTGGTCCGATGTAAACTTCTAATGAATCAGTCCAGCACATATGAAGATCACCAAATTACAGAAGGTTGCCAGAGACTTGCTTACATCGGTGTATTTTTTTTGAACTCTTATCAATTTAATTCATTCCCTCAAATTCCTCAACCCTCCTACCAACGCAGCCTCATTATAAATTCTTTATGTATGTTAAAATTATTCACACGCTTTTATTATAAATCTTACTATTGTTTTTTCATGAAGCATGCATGTCTGCATGAGGGAGAAATCATTACATTTAATGTATTTTGCCAAGGTCAGGCTCAAGTCATGTACACTGTCTTCTAAATAATGTTCAAATGCATGATCCCAGTTAAAGCAAGCACTTTTCAGTCCTCTTGACTTCAGTGCCATTCGGTTCAAAAGGTGACTACAACTGGATCATGCCCATTTAAAAAAAAGGATCAGTTATCATAAAACAAAGGGAGTTAAAAGGCTTCCATAGTACAAGTTTCCAAATAAAACTATTCTGTATATATAAACAAAAAGAAATAAAATCCCCCCCCACCCCAAGCTAGAGAAATACAGTTCTTTCATTAAATGAATTATGCAGTGGGAAAGGGAGGGGATAAGAGCCCAACAGAAAGGGAAAAAAATACAGGACATCCATTCAAAATGTTTAACACTGCAAGATATTGCAATATGAGCTCTCTTTGTCAGTGACCAAGCTCTCCAGAGGAGCAGTGGGAGGAGGTTCAGAGAGCGCGAGAGATGAATACCGCATCGAGAAGCATGCATGCACTTGCCGTGATCATTCAATACATCAGCAATTTATCTCTAGATGGTGGCATAACACAAGAACGAGAGAGTGTTTCCAAACCAAGCCATGGGAATGGCTACAGGTTGATCAAGCTTTCTGAGGCAGCAAAGTGAGGGCATAATGCCATATTCGGATTCTGGAGCTGCCTGATAATTCGTTTGTGGAATTTCTCTCGCACCCGATTGAACTCCATTATGTCCAGGGGATCCTCTTCAATCCAGAATTTATGAAATTCATGCATCAAATAGCCTAAGGGAACAAAAAGCCAAAGGATTGGAAGTCAAGTGAACCAGGTGTTCCTTCGGTCCATAAACAGTTTCTACTATTCCCCTTCTAAATGTAATCTAATCCATTAATCGTTTAGTGGTATGACTTTACTTTGGTAGTACTACGGATGCAGGAGAACACAAACCACACAAAACCAAAACCAAACAGCTTAGTTGCCTGTTTTAAACAATCATTTTAAACTGTGCGTTTAAATTCTGCATTTGCACTGGAAAAATGAAATATAAGCCCTGCGGTTGGAATTCTGGTAGAGCAAAAGTTCAGAAGGTACAAGGATTTAAAAACTTACTTTCTGGTAGAGTGAGCCCAGGGAAAAAAATACAGCACATGGGTATTTCTCAAAGTATGTTTGCAAAGGTGTTTCTCAGCTCTACCCAAAGAGCATTGAAAAAAGCCACCAAAACGTGAAACTATCCTTTCAAATGGTTTTTCTAGCAGAATCTGTGTCAAACTAGCAGTGCAGGAAGCCTCCGAAAGCAACAGAGGAGCACCTTTTGAACAAACTATTTAAAGCCAAGGATATGAATGGAAAATGTCCATTTGTAGCCAATGGAGAATTGTTGTACGTGAGAATTTCCAATTCAGGCATGGCAGCCATTTCAATCAGGGGAAAAAAAATAATATGAATGCTGAGCCAATATTTCTTCCAAGAGATCAAGAGGTCCCAAAATATATGCTACATGCACACACACACACACAATATCTATCTATCTATCTATCTATCTATCTATCTATCTATCTATCTATCTATCTATCTATCTATCTATCTATCTATCTATCCATCCATCCATCCATCCATCCATCCATCCATCCATCCATCCATCCATCCATCCATCCATCTAAATGTATTGACATACACACACACACAGAGAGAAAAAAGGAACACAGTATTTCTGGCAGGTTTATAATTAACTGTACTTGTTCCATTCTGAAACTGTGCATCATCCCTTTATATCTAGCAATTTTAGATAAAAAGAAATTAGTAATCCACTTTTTTACCACAATGGGAGCGCCAAAAACTCTGTTTCGGTGTTACCGATGATGGCTGAGCTTCACACAGGTAAACACAATAGAGGCCAGTGGGAATGGATGGATGCATGCAAAGACAGTCAGAATTTGACCTGATAATTGCAAAGCAACATTAGTCTAACTACCATTCTTTACCCAAGGGGACATTTTGAAAAAAGATCTGAAATGCACGACTTCTTTCTCTTGAAATCTAGCTGTGCTTAGTGAATGGAAACTGTCACAGCTTATGCAGAAACCACAGGGGAATTCTCTGGTGTGTTAAAATCCTGAGCTAGCCAAGGGCCATGTTATTACAGAAAGAGCGAGGAACAGAATAGGCTGGGACAGAATTGGAAGACAGTGTTAAAATGGGTGTTTGATGACTGCAGAAATAACACAGCACCATCTGCTGGCATTGGCAAATCATAACATGCGCTATCCTGATGCCACATTTGTGCAGGTGGTCCTGAATGATGTTAAATATTCTCCAAGATTCACAAAGGATTTAATCATCAAACAGTTCACAGAAAAGTGGAATCTGGGGGACATTTCAAAACTGTTTTTCTGGACTAATCCTCCTGCAGAGACTAATGGGCAGAAAATTAGAACAAGAAAAAATGATCCAATTTCATTAACTCACAGGCAATAGAAATGACCTCAAATGTTTATGGATGGTATATTATGTGGGGAGGGATAAAGCTGATCAGTACCACTGGAGTTTTCCCCCCCAATGCTGAATACTATTTCTCTTCCAAAAAGCCCCTCCGTGCTGCTAGATAGTAATATAGCATTACTCTAAATTATCCTTCCTTAGCCTTGCTAATATTCAGACTGGAAGTTATCAATCAAGCAGTTCCAAATTCTTAATTAGCAAATCTTTTTAGGGCACCATCATTCTTCACTTTGATAGCAACACAATTCACAAAATAATATAAGCATGCATTTTAGGCATGACAATTACAGTATTTGTTCCATCTTTAGCAAGCCTAAAGGTAGTCTTATATTGCGACACTCTTCGAAATAAGCTGCAGATTGCTTCTCTGAGTTTTCAGTTTTAACCAATCCTCTTTTTTTAAAGGATGGAGCACATTTGGGCGGATGGGGATTTAACTTAACATTTTTTTTAAGGGGTAACAGACAGGGTAATGAGGCAAAATGGTTGGTGCCGAGTCAAACATAGAGGGGATGGTAGAAATCCTGCTTTTTTACTCCAGGAAGATAGGAATTTTTAGGGGTTATCTTGCGTGTGTGTTGTGAAACTTTTGCTGCAGGGTTTGTGTGTGTGTGTGTGTGTGCATGTTTTCCAAAGTGGTGGGAACATCTGCCAACAATTTTAATAGAGTAGGTACAAAAAAGGGGATTGGGGCCATTAGTAGTCCTCTCTTGCTTAAATAACTTTTAATGGGAGGCTATACTTTAAATGTGGCATGAGCTCTTCTTCCTATGTGCATGCTTCGAAGAGTTCACCACCAAGCTGTTGTTCAGGACCACTGGGGGGAAAGAACTTTTTACCATTCCAAATGTAGATCCAGTGATGACAAGAATTGGGGAAGTAGCTTTGGGTATGTATCCATGTTTGGGGTAGGGTATAGACCTACATATATATCAGCACTGAGTTGTAAGTTCAGTCTTCTTTAACCTTCTATTGTCCGCAGGCCACATGGTTGGGAATTCTAAGAACTGCAATCTCCATACATCCTGAGGATTTGGGGAGGTTGCACTAAGGCTATAAATAGTGTTTTTAGTTCTCTGTAGTAACAAGAACTTTGTTCTTATTATCAACAAGTAGGGGTATAAAAAAATTTCAGGTTCAAACCATTTTGAACTTGAAATGGGATGGATGACCTGATATCCCATTTCTGTAGGTTCTCTAAACAGCTGGTTTCAAGTTTGGGATGACCCTCTTTCAGGATTGGAACATTTTTAGTGAGGACAGAACAGCCCACTTGAAGTTCAGAATAGGTTGTTTTGAGATCCAAATGGTTCAGTGTTGGAATATTTCAGATGCCTCTACCAGTAAACTTTTGAAAAATCTAATGTAAGAGGGAAAACAAAATTTATAGGTTTTTCAGACAGGATCTTAGAAGCTAATAAGTTTCTAGTTGTTTGGAGACAAGTCAACTTTTGCCAAAATAGGAAAAGTGTTCACTTCTTATGAAATTCCTCACAAAACAGATTAGCTTATTTCCCATGAAGCGGATCTATTACTGCCAAACGTTGGTCATTCTAAGAACATATATTAGTTTTAATATAAAGGATAAATTTAGTCAGTGGAATGCAACAGCACTTTGCATAATTGATCTCCTGTGATTTTAATAAAAATTGTGCCTACACACACAATCGTTCTCTCTCTTTTACGCAGAGAAATAGTCTCTCTCTCTCTCTCTCTCTGTCTTTTTCTCTCTCTCTCACACACACACACTCACAAAATGTTTGCTGGAAATGAGATAACGTTGGAGCTTCTGGAGCAACATTGTAGAAATGTGTTTTCAGAGCACCGCTCACAAGCAGGTTGTATGCAAGCTCTGTTATGTTGATGCCAACAATAGCAAAAGAATATCTGCAAGAAATACAGAAAAGATATTACAAGGCATGAAACTAAAGCTGATGGAACTATTACATCTAGAAAATCCACAGTAAAGCCTGTCTCCAAAAAGTAATGTTAAACAGAGTTTGACTTCTATTTTCATTTTTCAGTTATAGCTCCATACCATTATGAAAGTCTGAATCTGCCATCTTTTGTTGAATGTCTACCTCCTGTCTCATGGTTTTTTTTTCAATATCAGAGTATGACCAGCAAAAAATAGAGTGTACTTGTTAAAAAGAAACTCTTCAGAAGTGAATTATGCACAGGTAATCAATGACTGCAACAATTTGCATTTATCTAGTTTATTTAATAGCAACTTTTACATGACATATTTAAAAGGGGGCTGTATCCCACAAGAATACTGTGGACAGCCAAGAAAACAAACCGATGGATCATCAAACAAATCAACCCAGAGTTCTCAGTTGAGGCACAAATGACAAGCTCAAATTCTCCTACTTTGGACACATTATGCAAAGACTCAGCTCTCTGGAGAAGGCTCCAGTGCTGGGAAAGGTAGAAGGAAAGCGTAGAAGAGGATGGCTAACAGCAAGGGGAATGAACTCAGTGGCAATGAGTGCACCGTTGGAAGATCTGAAAGACCAGGTTAGGGACAGATCATCATGGAGAAAATCTATCATGTGGATGCTAAGAGTTGACAACAACTTGGTGGCACATAATCAATCCCACAAGCACTATTATAAATCTGTTTGCTTTACTGAAACAAACCTAGCAAGCAAATCTCATTGCAATAACAGTGGTGCTAATACTGGAAATGCTTCTATTGAAAGTTTTCTTGGTAGCAACTTATCCTTGTTGAACAACTGTTTCTCCCATGACAGAAATAAGGAGATGAAGCCTGATTTCAAAGATGAGAAACCCACTTCATCAAAATGTTTGGACAAATATGTCACCTGCCAAATATACAGAATCATTTGGAATGGACATGCTCACTGACACCTGCCCTTTTGAGAAAGTTACAATGCAGTTTGTACATAAAATAATTTCATACTGAAATATTATCAGGAAGGAGGTGAGATTCACAAGTACCCTGACAATTAGTCCCCTTTGCAGATTCTGAGCCTGTATCTCGTAACACTTATTTCAGGACCAACTGTCAAGGAAGCCACATTTGGTGGTACATGCACCCCTTTTCACAAACCTCAGAGTAAATATGAAGTTGCATTCAAGCTGAATTTGACTCTAGGTGACTGGAGTGCATCCAGTGTTACACAAATGGTTTGCTGTTGCTCTCTTCCAGGATGTTCGCTTTAACAGTTCAAGGAGTCTCAGAGAGAGTTCAGGACAAGCAGCACAGCACAGGATTCTTCAACAAAGACTTACAGCCCATTTTTTAACCTGGAGTTCAAGGTAGCGTACACAGCTCCCCTTCATTTTATCTCTACAGCAACACTGCACTGGGCTGAGAGAGAGAATAACTAACCCAAAGTCATCCAGTGAACTTCCTTGGGGGAGGGTGGACCTGAACCTGTTCTAGTATAGTTCTAGACCAGCATGGTAAACATTACAACATATTGGCTCCCCAACAGATGGCAATATGGAGATTATTAAAATCAACAGCTAAGGAGAGCACTCTTACCACATTGCAAGTTAATGCCTTCAAGGAATGAACTGCATGAAGCAGAGTTATTTCAATCTTCTGGAAGATAAGGAATATTCTCCTACAATTCTATGGGAAGCAGGGTGAGCAGGGTTTTAACTAGAAAATTATCAGTAAACAAGGATTACTCTAATAAAATTTCTGGTTTGGAATGTTGCACTTACCCAATAGCTTTATCAAACTTTTTCTTTTCCCATTCAGACTTGCTGTATTTGCTGAAAAAGTTAAATAAGGGGGTGAT
This sequence comes from Python bivittatus, assembly GCF_059951505.1. Classification (NCBI taxonomy): domain Eukaryota; kingdom Metazoa; phylum Chordata; class Lepidosauria; order Squamata; family Pythonidae; genus Python; species Python bivittatus. The sequence goes on along the minus strand of NW_028277056.1, from coordinate 17,799,420 downwards.
TTACAAATGAAAAATGGTTCTCTCCCTACAGTATGTCACCACACTGGAAAAAATAATCAGCTTGGTAGCATTTTATTCTGGCTTTTGGGATGGGTTTTTAAACTGTTTCTATCTGAAGCCACTTTAACTTATTTTGCTTATAAACCTATCACTGCAACATTCTTCTCAGTGCAAAATAAAATGTTTCTGTGACTCTGACCCCCTTTGCATCAAAGACATTTATTGCCAATGCAGCCTAAAAAAAAGGGCACACTAAGGAGAAAAAAATATGAGAAGACTCTATATTTCTTTCACTTCTGAGCAAGTTTGACTATAGCCTTTGGTATTTCCGAAGGCAGGTAAGACACAAATCACTTAAAAAGAGAAAATTGCATTACTTATTGGAAGGAGAAAAGAAGAAAATGTATTGCCTTCATGTGGAATTTTTTAAAAACATCTGAAAACTAGTTTACACATGATCCCCCACATTCCTGATAATGTGTATGTATGTCATTTGATTCTGGCAAGTGAATTCCCCTAAACCTGGATGGGAAACTGCAGCTCTCATTATCATTAAAAATAAACAAAGGGATAAATAATCCTTTCAGTCCTCAAGCAAGGTCAGTTGCATCTCAAGAGGCTTCTTGCCTGAAAAGATTGTGAAAAGAGAAAGGAGTGATTTTGAATCTATCTCCCCCCTATCTTAACCTGCCTAAAAGGAAAATAAACGAGGTTACAAAGCTATAGATAGACCGAATCAACTTTTTCTGAATTACTGGGGGAAAAAAAGGGGTACACTGAAATGGGACATGGTGATTACACCATTACATTTTGCATGACAATTACCCAACACCTTCCTGGAAGAAAAAGTAAATTATTTTTAACCGGGAGTGAAGAAGGAGAAACTTGATATTGGTGAAGTGGTAGGAATTAAGACATTTCAGATGTTTTAGAGTTAATACTAGAAATGCTCAGTGGTAGTTTCTAGACTATACTTTCAGCTAGAGGAGATCCGTTATACCATTTCCTTTAACATCTGAAAACCAATGACTACCAAATCTGTTGCTTCTAATGAGGATGGAGGATTTTAATGTAGGGTTTTAGTTCACTTCTTAAATAATACTAACTTCAACAAAGAAAAGATAGAACGGTTGTAACGTTTAGCAGGCACCAGTCAACCAAGTCACAACACACAACTGAGAACACGTGTAATGAAAATCCCAAATGATGGTAGAATAAAATTACAATGGTTTAACTATCACATTTGGATTTCAGCCCCCCATCCCCAATTTTCCAGAATGGAAGCTTGGTTCATGCTGTTATAATACTTCAATCCTTCAAATTGTTTCAAAACTTTTCATTCTATGTATTTTAAGTAGGATACTTTTTTCTCCAATTGTCACTATGATAGTGTGGGAACCCAGGCTAATACTTCATGAATTCCCACCAACTCCATCATGTAATCTAAAAATCAATTATTTCTTTAGACATGCTAAGAACGAACTGTAGTAGATGTATAAATACTACTGTACTAGAATAATAAATAATATACTATTAATTATGGGTTGCAGTAGGGCCATCATTTTGGCTAATACACATACTTGGTTTTTTCTCTTTTTATATTTGATACCACTTTTTCATCGGTCTTAGAAGTAGCATCACACAACAGAAAGCACTCTGGGCTGGGGAATTTTGGGAGTTGAAGTTCATCCACCTTAAAGTTGTCAAGGTTGAGAAACACTGGTCTAATGCTTTGTTTGGAACTGGTCCCATTGGCTTATGAAAAGGAGGAAGGAAAGCTGATTGGTTGTTAGTCCTAGTTTGCTTTCCTGAAACTTTTAACCTTGAGAAGACTGGGGTGGGGTGCAGTAGTGTATTTGATAACACTCCCCAAGCATCAGAAGAAAGGAAGCCCACAAGACCTGTTCTCTATCATCCTGGAGGGTAGAACAGAGTAACAGGTTTAAGTTTACAGGAAGGCAGACTCCAACTGAATGTGAGGAAAATTTTCCTAACAGTAGGAGTAATTTGACAATGGAATAATTACACAAAGTGGTGGTAAACCTTCACCGCTTGTTAAATGATTGTCTGTTTTCTGGAAGCTCAAGGCAGCTGATACAGCACTTCCTCCAATTTTTTTCTCCAAACAATTACCCTGTAAGGATAAAGATAAGGGTTGAAAGGGAATGACTGGTCCAAATTATCATGAGTTTCCATGGCTGAGAGTGGGCTTGAACCTGTATCTTCCAGACCCTAGTCCAGTGTTGTCCAAACTTGGCCACTTTGAGTGGACTTCAACTCCCAGAATTCCCCAGCCAGCATGGCTGGCTGGGGAATTCTGGGAGTTGAAGTCCACTCATCTTAAAGTGCCCAAGTTTGGACAACACTGGACTAGTCCAACATCATAACTGCTACCTCACACAGGTTGTGTTCAGAAGCTGCACGGTCAGTTGTTAGGGATGCTTTAACTGGCATTTCTGCACTGAGTCCATGCTGGAGTGGATGGCCTTAATTGCGGTATTTCTTTGATTATTAATAGAAGCTTTGTGACTAGCTGGGTCCCCATAGCATCCATTTTGTGAATGGGCACACATACCATGGGATGTTTTATTAAAAAAAAAAAAAAAAAGACCACTGCCATTAATTCTACAGGGGGCTGCTTTCAAAGACTATCCAGTAATGGCAATTGGTATGAAATGTTGCAGTCTGCGTGCTGGTGGGTGTTAGTCGCTACAAACATGTAACATCTTGCAGGTCCTGGACTAGCTTCTGATAGATTTCTGGGCACAATTCAAACTTAATTTATAAAGTCCTAAATGACTTTGCTCTCAGAATTGTCTCCTCCAGATGAAACCAGACTGTCCTATATGCTTGTCCTGGTTGGGGATTCTTAAACTTCCCCACATATGTGTGGGGAGAGGGGTGGGATCCAGGGACAGTGCTTTCCTGCGGGAACTTTCCCTTTGTGGAACAGCTTCCCCAAGACGTCTGATTGACACCAACTCAGACATCTTTTTGAAAGGTGATCAAAACTCAAGTTTTCTCTGTGACTTTGAATGTTAACTGTCACCCTAGTGAAGACTGGGGTTGGTGCTTTAGGTTGTTATAGCTGTTACCATTTTATTGTCTGTTATTATATTGTATGTTTTCTCATTTTATTTTATTGTAAAACTGGTATGAGCTGATTCTGATTATGGTGCTATATAAATGTAATAAATAAATAACAGTAGTAACAATAATGGAAACATTGTCCTTATTACAGTGAGCTGGTCTAGACTATTCCAATTGGTTGGAATGACCAACCTACCAGTCTCTCTCTTTAGTGCTATTTTGGTATTAATTCATCAGTATTTTCTTCCATGTCATGCAAATGCTCCCTAGCTGGAAGAAGTCTTTAAAAGAAGTAGGGTATTAGGTACCTATAAAAAAGTACCTAATCACAGATGTTCAGAATACATAAATACTGGAGCACTAATTTAAGCCTACATCTGGAAGCAGAGGGTAAGTAAATCCATGAAACCCAACTGGGAAAAGGTAGGAGATAAAACAGTGCTTCACACAGGGAAAATAACTTTTGTCTCATGGAGCTTCCCTCAGGTGGACATTTCTCCCCTTCCCAAAAGATTTGTTTTCTTCATGCAAAGGCAGGAAGTGATTGAGAACAAATCACTGAGAAGCCATATTTTGCTTTATGAGCAAGGTTTTGGAAAGAAATGGCTTCAGCTAGTCATCTCATCTGGCTTTCAGGAGGTGCCCCAGGAAGCAACCCAACTGTAGGACTTGAAAAAAGTATCCCCCTTGTGTACTGTAGGAATGAAAAAGGAAGGGAGGGGACTTACAAACAGATATGAGAGAAGACCATGGAATCTACTCAAACCTCACAGATGAAGAAAATCCTGGAACAGAGATGGCTGTTGACATCTTCTCCAGTCACTGAATCGTTTTTACTGTTAAGAAGTTTCTCATATGATTAAGCCAAAATCTAGCCTTCTATAACTTAAGCTCATTAGATCAAGACCTGCCCTCTTAGAAATAAGACTTTGCATTTTTTTTATCTGAAAGTTCTTCAGAATATTTACACTTTTACAGAGACACACATATTCAAACTGCTATCAAGTCCTCCCTCGGCCTTATCTTTGGTAGGGAAAACATGCTCATTTCTTTCAACCTTTCTTTCTTGGTTCTTTTTATTCCCGGACCTTCTTCTTTGTCCTCATTTGGACCTAGAATATGCAATCACTCCTTTCTCCCTCACCAGGGTCTTCTTGCAAGGAAGCCTTCAGGGACTTCAATAATAATATTAATAATAATAATTTATATAGTGCCTGACTCCCAGTGACTCTAGAAGCCAACTTCTCAGATCTTTTTGGGTCTGTGCTTCTGGGTCCCCTTTATGTCTGTTCCCAAACTTTATTTCAAAGCTTATAAAATAGAAAAGGAATATATATATATACCTTATTTCCTCTTTAGTGATTTCCCTTCATTGTGAAAGATGAAAAAAGAAAAGAAAATAAGTAAAAAAAGTATAAACATGTATTAATGTTCATGATTTGTTAGTGAAATAAATATGTAAAAACAAGGTGTTTTACCCCACCCCCATCCCCAAGTTAAAAAAAAAAAGAATACAAGGAAAACAGAGTATTTTACATCAAGAATAAAAATGATGCAAATTGATATTTCAAATGATTTATTAGAGGCTGCTGCTATTTCCAGCTTTAAACATTACCTATATTTGGGCTGAAGAGAGTCTAAGAGAATTTGCTGAGCTGCAGGACCATTGTGCTCAGCAAAGTATCTGGATGGGAGAGGGAAAAACACACGCCATGTGTCAATATTGAATGACATCATCACATCCATTTCAGGTATATTTTTCAACATCTGGAATTGCATTCATATAGTTAGAATGAACAGACAAACCTCTTTGTGTGTGTGAGAAGCTGAGACCTGTTCTTTCCGTTGCACCACACATGATGGAACAGATGGGATACACAACTGTTAAAAATAATCTAACTAAATGCATGAAAGGAAATATTCTTAATTTGTCTGAAAACGTATAGGAACATACACAAACTAAAGAATTACCGTATTTTCCCATCAATAAGACGCCCCCATGTACAAGACGCCCCCCACTTTTCCAACCCAAAATTAAGAAATCAATATTTTAAAGATAGCGCAGAATACATTTTTATTTAGTAATTAGTTAACATTTACCTGATACACTCGGTGGGAGGAGGTCCAAAACGTCTCTCTGCAACTCTATTTCCACGCTCTTTTGCATAACTGATTACATTCAATCACGAGTGAAACTGCCGATAGCTTGTCTCTGGAAACAGACTTCCTCTAATTGGTTTGTTCAGCATCAGCTGACGTCAGTTACATAAGGCTCGTGATTGGAGGAAGTCCATTTGCAGAGTCAAGCTATTTCACTCGTGACTGGAGGCTAGCAATAGGAGGAAGCCTGTTTGCAGACACAAAGTATGGGCAATTTTGCAACCGCGCGGTTCTCTCCTTGGCTGACTTCCTTGAATAAGACGCCCTTCAATTTTTAGCGTAAGGATTTTAGAAAAAAGTATCGTCTTATAGTTGGAAAAATACGGTAAATCATTATATAAGAGCACCAGAGGATGGAAAAGACAGAGATTGGATACTCCTGTTACAAAACTGGTGACTTCGTAATTGTTGTATTTAAATGCAAAACCCTGTTTTCCTACATTGTAGACATGTTAATGTTGATTTAAAGCAGTTATCATCAACAGGGATAGATAGCTGCAATGAGCTGAGGTCAGATTCTCCAGATGTTTGAAGAATTTCCTTGATAAGGGGTGTTTTTTTGTTTTTTAAGAAATATAATTTGTACCTTTAAATTCATTATGTGAAAGAAACAAAAATATACTTACAGCAAGTTATATAACCCCAGAAGGCCCATTCCTCTAAAATCTGTTTTAGGATCATCACCTTGGAAACCAATTTCACACCATTGCTTGGAAATCCGAGCTTCCAATGGAGAATCAGGTTTCAAGCATTTCCACAGCTCCAGAAGTAAAAGAAAAATCAGAGATATATTATAATACAAGGCTTGTGTGCAATGATATTTTTCGAAATCCATCCACATTGGCTTGGCCTTCATTGTTATGCATGGTACTGAAGGATCCTGGGGCAACATGTCAAATAAAGATCAGCAAGGAGTTCTCCTTAGACATGGCAAACATTTCAAATATGGCCCCTGGGAAATCTTATTTGCTCTAATACACAAATGGTACAAGAATCCTGACCAGGCCTCAATAGCTATTTTCTCTAGCTTGGCACAAACCTCTAGGCAAAGCTGCAAATCACAGAATGGCTACAAAGACCATTAGCCATAAAGGGGAATTTTTCTCCCTTATACCAATTCTGCAAGAGCACAGCAGGGGAGGAAAAAAAAAAATAGGGACCTGTCACACTGGAGGCTTTGCTTCTCAAAAAAAGGATATTCAGGCCTCAGCCAGGTTCAGAATCTTGCTAGAATACCAGGCAAGCAAATGGCTATAATATTTTCAGTTTCAGAGAACTGGTGCGAAAAAACACTTGATAAGGTTTTCATTTACTTTTGAACTTTGTTGAAACTATTAATCACCCACATCTGAACTGGGTCCAGGAGCCTGTGGCAACAAGTGGACTGGCTGCATAATCTGTGCCAGTGGGAACTCCTGAGTCATCTTCAAGCCAGCTCAATGTAAATGGAATTGTAGTAATCTAATTGTGACAACTTCTGTGTCATCTTCATCTTCCATGCCTTCTTTTATTTATTTTGAAAACCACCCCAATTAATTGAGATTCTAGGTAATGTACAAAAAAGTAAGAATAAGACAGACAAAACTACACAGCAAAAATAGAATATCATAACAATGGCTGTCCATAGTTGTTCAAGACCAAAGACACACTAGAATAAAACTCTCTTAACAGCCTTGGGAAATGCAATAAGGGAGGGGCCAAATGTTCCTGTATAGTAACATGTTCCAAACTGTGGGTTGCCAATGAAAAGGCCTGCCACTTGACTATTGCCCTTCCAAAGAAGTGGACCAACAGACGGTCATCTCTAGAAGTTTGGACTGGTCAGGCAGAGTCAATTCTGGCACGGTGGTTCTGGATATATCCTGGTGTTCTATTGTACAGGATTTTACAGGTAACAATCAGCACTCTGAATTGGGTCTGAAAGCCTATTGGCACCAGAGCAATGACTTTAACATTGGTCTTCTTCTGCAAAAGCAGATTTATGATTTGGCTCATACTAATCAATTAATTTATATGTTGCTTCCTTTAGGAGAAACTTTCTGACAGTGAGAGTTGTTCAGCTGCAGAGTCTCTTTCCTATGAAAAGTTGGGCTCCTCTGAGAGAACAGAGGAAGCCATTCTACACTAAACTCTACATTCTACATTAAAGTTCCTACATTGGGGGGAAGAAGTTGGATTAGCTCATGGGTGGACAAGTCACAGCCTGCATGGTCCCAGTGCCCAATTTGCAGGCCTCAGTGTACCCCCAGTCGGTAAGGTCAATATTTTCAGCCCTTTGTGGTATGTTCAGCGTCATGGATGTCTGGCAATTGGCTTAGGACGCCATTTTGTTTAGTAACGCTCCCAAAGGTCAGGTTTTTCCCATTTTACCCTTTATTTCCCTATCTCTCATAACTTTAGATTGCAAATCTTGGTTATACTGATATTAACAATATCACATTGTTGTCTGCAGCCTCTGGAAGCTAAAGAAATAAGCAAAAAGTTATAACCTCCCCTCCAGTTTAGAAGATCTCCAATCCCTCTATGAATTTAGGAAGAACTAGATGTCTAAACCGTTTTTTTAAAAGATTTTTATCCCACCTTTATTATTTTTATAAATAACTCAAGGCAATGAACAAACCTAATACTCCTTCCTCCTCCTATTTTCCCCACAACCACCACCCTGTGAGGTGAGTTGGGCTGAAAGAGAATGACTGGCCCAAAGTCACCCGGCCAGCTTTCATGCCTAAGGCAGGACTAGAACTCACAGTCTCCTGGTTTCTAACCTGGTGCCTTAACCACTAGACCAAACTGGCTCTCAAGCTGACATAAAACCTTTTACCAATACGGTGAGTGTGTGGCTTTATTAATGGCCTTCTGAAGAGATAAAGCTCACTTGTAAGCATAGCTCAAGCACATACCTTCAGAAGCATTTCTTCATGCAGAACCTCTTCAGAATCATATGGCTCTCGACGCAGCTTTTCAACCTCTGCAATCAGATTTCTGTACCCTACAATCTGTAAAAGGCAGGCCTGCAGAGATACACTTAGCCTAGAGTGAAAAGATATGCCAAATGGCATGGCACACTCAGTAATTTGGCCTTGCATGACTGATATTACCTTGGTATGGAATGGTGGCCTATTTCCTTCTCTTCTGCATGAGGAAAAACAGCATTTTTTGAGGCAACATATACTGCTCAGGAACCTGACTTTCTATGCATGCTGCCTGCCTGCTTACTTCAGCTTACTTACTTACTTCAGCAGGAAGGAAACTTTCCATGTGGTTGTAAGGAGGGAGAAAAACAGAAATGGGGCTTGTGGACATGCCATCTTTGAATTCATCTTTACTGCTTTCCTTGGAGTTTGTCCTCACAGCTAATTGGCACCCTTCTTGTTTAAGAGGTGGGTAAAAAAAACACCATGGACTTTTCTGGAGGCAAAAGAACTCTGTACATTTTGTCTGACCAAAAAAAAAAAGCATTTTTATTGCATTGCTTTGCTTCTAACTGAACAACTAAAAATGGAATGTGCACTTCAAGCATAATATGTGAAATGATCATTAGAAAGCAAGGTAAGATGGGAGGATAAAGAATTGGCTTAAGGGAAAGATGCAGATGTGGCCACCAGCAGCTTTAGTAAAGAAATGATTTATTCAAGATAGTGGCATTGGTGCTCATGAGGGATCAGGACCAAGAATTATCTTTCACAAAATGTTTGCCAAAAGCTGTACTGTACTGGGAAATGTGTGGGAAAATCAACTTTAAAGAAGTTCAAAGCAAAGCCTGAAATATTCCCTCCCCCAATGCTACATACTTAAAACTTACTGTGGGTTTACAGCTGGGTTAATCTTTTTCAGTTCTATGATGGCATCTACAGTTTTTTCAATTGCATCTGGATGAACGCTAGTGGAATTTTGGAGCAACTGAAACAGAAGAATTTATCTCATATCAGTTTTCCCACAGGGAGTGAAATGTAATTATTTCGATTACATTCTATTATTAGAACTATTATGAGAGGTATAACCCTAATCTACTTATGTTTGCATCATACCAAATCATGATCAACTCTGCATTGAAATACATGTAGGGCCCATCGAAGGCGGGGGGAGAGGCAGGGGGAGTTTAAAAAAGTCAAGATGAGCGCTGTACCACACAATCAAAGCTCCACCCCTTTTTATGAGTCGTGCATGATGCATCATGGTGCCCAATAAAGACTATCATCTGTGTTCTCTTTAACTGAATGACAATTAGAGAGAATAGTAATGATAGTCTTGAGTGCACAAAGCAACCTTCAAATTTCCATCTCATGGATATTCAACAGCTGTCAAAAGGATAAGGGTGAAAGACGCTATTTGTTAAGGCATATCAATGAGCATTGATATTACCAGGCAATCAATTCCAGGCCCTCTAACTATGCCAGGTAGGTATCCCGAAGCCAATAAGATTAGGAGGTTATATCTCATTTCCTTCCTTTATATTTTTTCAGTTATCCATAAAGGGCTAACATAATTACATTCGGGTTTTCCTTCAGTCTTGTTTGCAACCCTGACTGAGCTCTAATACTGCTGTTGCGATGTAGATCACAGAGCTAACATTGTTGCACCAAAAGAACACAATACAAAGACTTTTACCTACCTTATTTTTTGAACTCCTCAATGATGTTTCTGTTAGGAAAAATATTTTTGAAATTTTAAATTTGTATTACATTTTAGCATTTTTAACAATGTGGCCAAGAGAATCACATAATAACTTTTTATCATTGGGCTTTCAGCACCAAAAATGGGACACATTCTATTAGGAAATAAACAGTGTTGAATTCTTACATGTATACAAAAGATTTTTTGGGATAAATTAAGTTAAAGATACATTTTTTAAAAAAAATAAGCCATTTGTCTCAGTAATGTAAATTAAGTTTTTATTGAACAGAACAATCTTTGCTTTTTAATCTAGAGTTCCTAAAGTCTTGACCCAGGATGGCCAATGGAGTATCCTGAAATTGCCAAACATTAGCAGATGTAACTAAAGCCATATTTAGGATGAACAACAGAAAAAGCTAGAAACCATTGCAGTATTAGATCAAGTACTATAAAGAGAATTAAAGATTGATTAATTGATTAAAGAAGCACAGGGTACACCAGAAAAGAGAACTAGCGGTCTTTGTTCCATTTACTATCTATCTTGCTAAATTCCCCAGAAAAAATAAAGTTAGAAATAACTATGTGTAGTCATAGGCAAGTTTGTTCTTTTCCTGTATCAACCAGTTTGCTCCTAATAAGGAAACTGATGTAATAAGATGGATGAACCCAACCAGATAAAATGTTTTGCTTGCTTGCTAACTTTTGTCTTCTGTTGAAAACACCCTGTGGTCACAGATGAAGAGAACTTTAAGAGGCTCTTCAGCTGCAGATTTTATTGCCTTTAATTGTGATTAAGGGGGGAAGTTTTTCTTAAACCAGTGTATCTGGAGGATACTAGAGGAAGAAGCCTAGAACAGAACAACATGCTTTTAAGCAAAATGATGTTGAAATACACACAGACAGACATACAGAGTGACTATACACTAAACATATAAACTATGGTTCACATATATCACTTTATTCATGGTTTATTGAGCCAGCTGATGAGCCTTAGGTCACCTATTACAAACTACAAAAGCTGGGTTCAAACATCACACTAAGCCACACACAAGTCAACCATTTTACGGCTTAGTATGATGAATGAAAGTAAATATTAAGAGTTGCCCTAAAGGTACTTACCAATTTTCATAGTTCTTTCAGCCCCAGGCTTGATATTATAGCAGATTCTTTGCAGCTCACATCGTCCGGTCAGTTTCCGCACCACAAATTTCAGGCAGCGCCATAAACACTTGCAATAGAAGTACAGGCACACCTGGACAAGCATTCTGTCAAAAGAATCCTTAACATGAGAACCCAGGAACGCCTTTCCTATCAGTAAAAAAATCCGTGGTGGCAACAGCATTCCTGAACTTCACTGAATTTAAGAACAGCATTTTTAAGACACAGCTCCAATCCTCAGGAGAAAGACTTTTAAAAAGAGTTAAGCATGGTAAACAAAGAATTGCCAACATGAAATAATCATTCTTGGGAGTTGCTAGGGCTGGAGGGTATGAACAAGGTAGGGAACTAATGTCATGGTTTATCACACCCGTGACTTAATTTCTGCAGCAATGAAATTGCTACATATTATGAAGGAAAACTCTTAGTACATTCATGTATTTTAGAGCAGAGTGGGCAACCCATTAGAGACACGCAGTCCCTAGAATTCTTTTTTGTGAAGCACTCCAAAAATAGTAAGATGTTTGCTGAAATAAACAGCAAAATAAGAGTGTTAAATCATCAAAAGGGTATAAACAAAACCACCCCTCTAAAAACTTCCACCCCCAAAAACTTCAGCCTCGTCTTCTCAGGTGTTGTCATTAAGACCCTTATAGAGTCATAGAGTTGGAAGGGACCTAAAAGGTCATCCAGTTCAACGCCTTGCACACTGCAAGATTCACTACACCATCCCCAACAGGTGACTATCCAGCCTGTTTGAAAATCTCCACTGAAGAGGAAGAAACCATTCCATGTGGTAACCCTTTCCACTGATTGAGAACTCTTACTGTCAAGTTCTTCCCCTTCATAGGCTGAATTATATATAGGACCCGAAAAGGGTTGCCCATTCTTGTTTAAGAGGCAGACATAATTATCTGCTGCCCACACACTCCAAATGTTCAATAGCCAGACACTCCAAGATCCACACAAGTGGAGTTCACAAACACACTAGATTAAAATATAATTGGTGTGCCATGCAAACACAACCAATGTGAGGAAAAAAGTGACACCCTATATGGAGCTTATTGGCTAGGTTTGCACAACACACTTAACCAGATAACTGAAACATTAAGCAGCTATGGTTGTACAACATGCAATGCTTAGCTAGGGTTTTTGTGTGGACCTAATCTGTTGTACAAACTCAGAAAAATTGGTTAATTTGGTAACCAGGTTAAGTGGTTTGGAATTGAATTTCATTACAGTATGAATTGCAAATAGTCTTGCTCTTCCTGATTGACACAGGCCACCACTGTTCACTATGCTTCTGGCTCCAATTCTTGCTCAAACTCTACATCTAGGCTAAGCTTCATGGACCCCAAGTTGATAGATCCACGGGGCTTTGATGTGGGGTATGTCTCTAGCTCTGGCCTGATTTTGGGGGGGGGTCTTTTTAATCCCAATTTTTCCCTTTTAATGTGAAGGTACTTGATGGAGTAAAGAATGAAATCTTCATAGGAGGCTGCCTTCAGAGAAAGCATGTAAAGAAGAGGTAAAGGAAACCTGCTAACATCATGTGAGCTTCAGATGACTAAGGCCTGTAAGCTTTGGAATGAACTTTACAGAGTCACTCAGGTTGGCAGAAGAAAATGGAACCCCTCAGATATTTTTCAATGACTTTGCCCACATTACCTGCTTGCTGTACTTCTGTTTAGCTTAGGGATAAGGACTTTCTGTCTTGCAGGCCTCATATGATCACTAGACCAACTTAACCAGCCAGCAGGATCTCTCCCTGCAATTGGAAAGCAATTCTATTCCAGCTACCTCACATTTTCTGATGTATTCCCCCAGCAGAGCCTCTTTCCAAGAGACAGTTTTAGCCATCTAGCATTTTCCCTGAACAGAGAACATCCTGAATACCTAAAGCATAGGCACTCTTATGAGGTGAGCAATAGCAGCCAAGGGCAACAGGATCCCTTCAAAGTGCTAATGCTGGAGTACCTCACAAGGATAGCTCTGCCCCTCTGTGGGCAGCTGAAACATGCCATGCAGGAGTCATGCAGCCACAGCTCTCAGCTGAATAGATTATGATGTGAGGGTGAAGCTTTTATGGAAAGAACAGGTCTCCTAGCCATAAAGCTCATCTCCTTGGATCACCTGGGCTGCAGGATGACACTACTTCCCAGCTGTATTGCATAACATGTTTAGCTTCACCACTGGTTAATTCATGGTTCATTGTGCCATGTAAACAATGGGTTGAGAAGACTCAACCCACTGTTCACATGGCACAATGAACCATGAATTAACCACACATGCTGGGTTTGCACCACCTACTAGGCTAAGATGTAGTTGGTTAGTGTATTGTACATAGTTCCAGTAAGATAATTAACTGAAATTACCCTACCATGAGCCCATAGTGGTTGTGTTCATACAATATACTAATCAATGGTTTGCTTAACAATGGTATAGTGATTAAACCAGAACTGACTGGGTTCATACATTAAGCTACAATTACACTATGTGGTTTGTACACAATCCTAAACCACACACAAGAGAGTTCAATTTTGTCTTGGTGCATTGTATGAACACAGACGTTATTGTTGAGACTGAGGAAAGGAGCATTGTGCTTCAATTAAATGACACTTATTGCAAGTGTGACATCTGGCGTATTCCGTTAATGCTATTTAGAATCTGCAGATAATATAAACTATGGTTTCATATTGACTTTTTTCAAACAAGCAAACCATGGTTAAGAGTAATAACTCTTTGTTGGTTTCAGACAACACAATAAATGCGGCCAATCCTCACCCTCATACTCTTCCTTGCTGGGAGTGTGCATGCAACGTGTGAACTTAAGATTTACTGTGGTTCATGGTTTGCAGGCTCAGATGTATTACAGTTTGACAAATAAACTCCATCCGCAAGATCTGGGCACATGGAGCTCCTGTACAAGCCGCTTTCCCATTCATTGCATCTTGTTTTTCCTTCACTGCATCTAGTTTCCACATTTGTGTCCTTTATAAGCACAAACTGGCCTCCGTCATTTAAGGAAATTAAGAAGCTTGCTTACACAGGAACTCCATGAACTTTAGAAAACAAGCTTGAGGAAAGGATCCATCATGTGCTGTTACTGCACTACATTTTGTACAACATTTATGAACAGCACAATCCTAAATACCCTTTCTCACAAGCCTCAGACTTCGTTTATACAACCTACTTGGTTAAAAATATGGTTGGATCATTTCTGTGCACTGGATGAAGCCAGACAGAGTGTTCAATTTATGGATCCGTGTATTGTGCAAACCAGACAATTAGCTAAATTCAGGATTGTATGAACATTGTCTTACACTATTCACTGAGGCTTACTCCCAGGTAAGTGAATGAAGGATTGTAATCTACATAAATAATTAAAATAACGTATACACTTTAAAGGGCATATGCCTACAAAGAGTTGGTTTATTCTTTCTACCTACCTCCTCTTCTATGGAAGTAGAAGAAATAGAGCTGAATGTATGTTGTTTAGTTCTTAAAGCACGTGATTCTTGTGGGACATAGACATTTACCATAATTATCCAGAAAACACTCATCTGACAGAACTGATCTGTCTGCAGCTGGTTAAGAAACTTATAATTCTAAACTCAGTGATACTGGTTTTTAAAATAACCCGGCACAAGGAATTTTTACTCTGCAATTATTATCCCTCAGGACACATACAGTATATTGGCTGCTCACGCAAGAACACTTGCTAAGGCCATTTTATTTCCAAGCTAACATGCAAAGCACTGATCTTTTTTGGCCTTAGCCAAACTGCAGAATAAGCTAAATAGAGTAAGTAGGAAAGACTGCATCACAGCTGTAGCACCAAAAATGATTGTAGAGCATACAAATATATTACAGTGAGATACAAAAAAGGAAGTGCTACATCTTAGAAAGATAACTACAGGAAGTGAACATTTATTTGATGGGTACCTTTAAATGATACACTATTCCTCCATCTTAAACTTATGACATTGGAGATCTTCTTTAGGAGCAAGAATGGTACAGACTTAAGTACAGTTAAGGCTGTTATCGTTTCAATGGTTTATTTTTATACAATATAAATTCTTGCTTGTAGAAATCCTGTAATAAAAGCACACTATTTATGAAATGGATTAGGTTTTTAAGATGATCTGACTTTCCTAATTTTACCAAGATCACAAGATAATGCCCCTCTCTTTAAAAAATAGTAGTACAATGTTGATGCAAAATAATTATAAGCAGGACAGGGACTCATATACTTTATGTATAGCAAGTTATACCCTAATCCTACCTCTTTCATGCTGAAATTCTATTAACCAATCTGAATCAGCAACAGTGGTAAGGTTCCCCCCCCCCATCAATATTAATATTCCTTTCTGACTGCAATGCCCTTCCTTAGAAAAAGAATAGTTCTTCCTTCCCTTATTGCAGCAACTCAACCTTACTTACTTGAGGGATTTGTTAACTTGGGGTGGAAGGAGCAATGTGGTTGCTTCATTGCGACCAACCAAGCTCCCAGACCCACCTATGTTAAAGATGTAACATAGTAAGTAAGTATAGTAAGTACATATGTAGTCACACTGCAAACAAAGTGACAGCCTCCAGCAATATCTTATTTTATTAAGGCCCTGAAAACATTCTTAGAAGACGAAAATAGTGAGAGTAGTGGCACTCTGGTGCTTTGGAAGTGTGTCCATCTGTCCTGGAAAAACTCCCCAGGACTCAAGTTTGACTCAAAGGAATTTGTACCTTTTATGATGTCATTTTGATTGGTCCTATTATCCAGCAATAGGTTCTGGATTTTTTCCAACTCCCCTATTTAATTTACAGGATGTCTGTCTATAGAAAGAAGCATCTGCTTAGTGTCGAAAGCAGAAATGAAGTTAATCTCCAGCATCACAGTGAAGAGACTATGGACTGAACGCAAAGGCAGCTGGTATCACACTACAACCAGCCTTATGGAATACCCACAATGGCTGCTTTCCCCCAGTTATGAAAATGCAAGACATAAATGCAAGTGTATTGCCTGCTAACAGCATCACACATGGGCAGAGACCAGAAACAAAGGAAGTGACCAAGTAAGAGATAAGAAACCTGAACATTTGTTCAGCTTGGAGTGCTTTACTGACATAAGCTCAGTAAAAATCTGAACTTGAAATCATTACAATGAGGAAATGGCCACCTTTCTCTATCTCTTACTGATGTTCTTTTTGTTTTCCTTACATTTTCCCCCAATAACAGCTAGATTTTCAGATAAAAACAAGACTGATTTTTCATTTGATCCATCTGTTTAGATAAAAAGAAGCACCATGGCAACCAGCGTTAATATCACAATAAAGTCATTCAAAAATACTGCATACTCTGCAGCCTAGTCTCACGATTCAGCAGCCTTAGTGATTTATTTTTCTAGATGTGCGCGGAATAAATATCAGACCCACTACAGATATTTGCTGCCCCTTGTAAGGAATGTATAAAATAGGTTTACAGAAATATAGTAAACAATGGTTCTATGCACTCTGAAAAAGACACAAATAATAAAAGCAACTGGCTGTCTTAGAATATATTAATTCCACCCATCAATTCCATGATGATCTTAACTCTCATAATTTTTCAATCTAAAAATATGGATAGGGTGACTGTTGGAACTGATAGCTGTTTCTCAGGTCTTTCCCAGTTGTATGAATTGGACTAAGTCTGGGACAGTATGCCACATGAAGCTTTGTGTTACCACTCCATCAAAATGGGTGTTTTAGAAAATATCTGCTTCTAACCCTAACCTAACAATTCCTGTTCAGTGAATGAGCTTTACCCCTAGATATATACAGTACATAATATTTCAGCTACAGATTATTACAGTTTGTTCTCTTTTAAAATACTTCATTGGCTAAAATCTATTTTGTTCGTGTTTCTTTTTTGTCTTTTTGTTCATGATTCCCAGAACAACATAGCTCAATTCTAACAGTAGTCTCCAGAGAACAAATACAACTCCTCCATAACTTTAAGACTGAATTCTACTTAAAGCTTTTTGGCACCTTATTGTAAGGTGAACTGCAACCTACTGGCTTTTGTACTATTATTTTCCTTCCCTTTCTAGGCAGTTTTGCTCTGCTTTGATTGCTTTTTAAAATAAATTAAGAGAACTAATAGAATTGCTTTGGTTTGTGACCTTGGCTTTTTAGTTGGCAACAGGACCATGGAGAGCACTTGGGAGACTGATCTGCAAAGATTAACTCACTGGGTCTGTTTTGCAAGCAACTCTAGGAGTTGTAGTTGACTATTCTGATGACAAGGAAAGTATTTTCTTCCGGTGATAGACTAAGGTGGTCAACTCAAATAGCAATCTCATGCCTTAGAAGATACAGCAGATTTATATATGCATAACAATTAACATGCTTCATCTCCAGCCATCTGCCATTGTCATATATATCAAATCCAGGATTTATTCCCACCACCCACCCCCTGCATGTATTGGATTTTGCTAAAAACACTGACTTTTCATAAACTTTTGGTATCAATAGCAATGGAAGTGTTAGCATAATAATAAGAGCATGATTCTAACATGCACAGCTGCAGCAACCTGCAGATTAGGGCCCATGGGTCTTCTCTGCAGCCCTCAGCATCGATTCTGGGTACAATTGCTAAGAACTGATAGCAAAACTCTTGGGCGCTTTGAACTGTAAAGCAAGTTAAAATAATACTATAAACTCTAACTCAATGAAAGAAACCATATTCCCAATCCTAACTTCACAAAAAACATTCCAGAATAAAGAAAAATTCCAACCCTGTTGACATGCATAACAGGATTCCATCCATTCTGAATCCTCTCCCCACAAACTGTGACCCGCAGGTACCCGTGTGCTCCAAGCCACCAAAAGTTTTTCATCCTGACACAGCTTAATAGTTTGCTTTTATAATTTAGGTCATAGCATCCAAATTAAATATTATTTCTGAGCAGATCATTCCAAACATGCCAGAACAAAAATTCTTGCTTTGAGACACCTGGAAAGAATGCAATATATTAGAGGTGGTTAAAAGACAGAACAAGATCTCTGAACAAACACTGGCAGACTGACAATAAGTTTGTCCTCAGCCTTTTTAGTGACAGCAACATGACTTCTCACTGAAATTAGAAAGCTAGAAATGACCAGAAATAGGATTGTGTAAAAAAAAAAAAAAAAAAATCTATTGTGTTCTGGCACAAAATGCAAATTTCTCAGTTCAAAAGTGCCCAGTTTTAACTATATGTCATTTGTACTTTGCCCTGGTCACCAGGCTTCTGTGTTCTAGTAAAAACAACCCCAATTAGATCTGATGTTTGTATTCTACCCAGCAATTTTTAATGGTATCTTTCCTCCAGGACATCAAAGAGTACAATGGCACAAAAAGGACTAATAAAAAAGCAAAACCCACTTCACCAGAAGCACAGACTGAGTTACTCCTGAATCAAGCTCAAAAAAGGTTATGTTTGGAATTTCCAGCAATTATGCTTTAGCCTGTAGGAGTAAAGTACAAACAGTGCCTTAATTTGACGTGCTCACTTTCAATAACTGATGGAGTCTAAACAATAAATTTAGAAATGGAAGTAATGCTTCCTGGGTTCATCACACTATCAATAAAATGCTATTCCTGAGGACAGTCATAACCATTGAGTCCATGGATATTTTCATTACTTTAATCAGCACCCAAGCCATTTCTCCCCTTCTGGTTCAGCCTTAAATTCATCCTGAGCCTCTCAATCTTTCTTCCTCAATGTTTAAGGTACTAAGCCTCAAGGCTGCAAAGTTCATCTTGAAAGTAAATAAACAATGCCTATTGGAATTAAAGAATGAATGGAAGAGTAATATTAAGAAGAATTTTCACTGGCTGGGAGATCAGTGCTTCTGTAAGTTACACAAAAATATAATTGTACAAGGTAGGGAAACATAGCCAAGCTAACATAGTGGTTATGGTCACACCCAGGTTAAAATCCTCATTCAGTCATGGAATTCATTGGGTGACTTTGCACCTCTCACATAGAGTTGTTTGAGGATAAAATGAGTTAAGTACCGTATGTTGCCTTACACTCTTTACAGGAATGTTAAGATAGAAATACAATGAGTAAATTAATGAACAAGTAATGAATAAACTAGGCTGGAGTATGTAATTTGCTCAATATGGAACAATTATATAACCCAGCTTTTCTAGAGCAAAATGATTGCCTTGATGCAGTATTTTAGAGCAGAGTATACAAACCAATCTCAATTGGAACTTGTGTTTATCAAGGGCATTCTATAAACAAAGAAAATTACCTGAGGAAGTGCTTCATGATGGTGATTTTATTCTTCAGTTTTAGCAACTATCTTCAGTTAGACACAGGCAAATAGCTTCTCCAGAAGTAACTGATGCTATGAAAATAAAGTGAACATATTTGATTAGTGAAAAATAAGCAGTGTCCACGCACAGCTGACTCTTCTTTTCAAACATCATCCTACTATTGAAGACCAAATATATTTTTACAGAAAACATTTACCCAGAATGTGAGGCACACTACATTAAATGAAGTTTAGTATCAGGTACATGAAGCACCTAACTCACTTTTTTTGTGTCTTTGAGTCAGTCTTGACTCCTGGAAACTGCCTGGATAAGTCCCTGAAGTTTTCTTGGCAAGATTTTTGGAAGTGGTTTGCCACTGCCTTCTTTCTAAGGCTGAGAGATAGTGATTGGCTCAAGGTCACCCAGATGGCTTTGTGACTAAGGTGGGACTAGAACTCAGAGTCTTCTGTTTCCAGCCTGATGCCTTATCCACTACACCAAACTGGCTCTCAACTCACCTTGGTTTATTATTATTTTTTTTAAGTTAAACAAGATTGGACCTGGCTAGTGCTTGGATGGAACCAGGAAATACCAGGGCTATAAACTAGATTTGGTAGTTCAAAAAACATTTTGGAAGAAGACAGTGGTAAATTGCTTCTATAATGTTGCCAGGACTGTTGAAGACCTAGCGTGGTGCGGTGGTCAGTGTTGGAGAACGTGGAAGACTCAGGTTGAAGTCCAGCATCAGCCATGGAAAATCATTGGATCAATCACTCTGTCTCAGCCCAACTAACTCCTCAGACTGTTGTATGAAAAGGTTGGAAGTCAGAGTGTTATGTACACTGCTTTGAGCTCCTAGAGGAAAGGAAGGAAATAAATCTAAAAAAATAAATAAGAAATCAAATGGATATGTCTGCCTACTCAACAGGAGTTAATCTCAAGTTGTGAAATAGGAGGGGTGAACTATAAACATTCAAATTTACATACGTTCTGAAATACTATACACGTTTTCCATTAAGTAAAGGCACAAGACACTTGTACCTTGTGTCTTGTACTCTCTCCTTTATTATTTGAAGTTTACAATCTTTGGTGGACAAGATTCAGAAAGGCAAACAAATATTTGGGATCAAAATTCAGGAAGAGGAATACAGAATGAAATGCTATGTAGATGATGATATCGCATTAATTGTTATGCAATCACAGAGCTCTGCAAGACAGTGAAGGAAAACAATCAAAGATTTTGGTGAATTCTTCAGATAAAAATTAATGAAACAAAAACAAAGATAATAACAAGATATTTAACCCCAGAAGAAGAGTTTGTGAGAAAAGGGAGTGGTTGCGAGATAACAAAAAACTCCGTTAAATATTTAGGACTGCATTTGACAGGATGCAGCGAATATGTATTTCACAACGGTTACAATAAATAAAAGAAATAAGGCCTCGATAGGTAGAGAAATTTAACATTTTCTTGACTAGAACTCATTACAGCAGTAAAAATGAATATACTACACAAGATGACTTTCCTATTTGAAATGGACCAATTCCAATCCCAGACAAAGGCTTGCAGGACTGGCAGAGAAAAATTAACAGACTTATATGGAGCAGGGAAAAACCAAGAGTAAGATTCAAAGTTTTGCAAGACTCAAAAAAAGAGGCAGACTTTAATCCCCTTACTCCTAACTTTATGTGAAACTTAAACTTTATCCTTATTTATTTATTTATTTATGCTTTTTTTCTATACAAAGGTAAAGTCCCCAATTTGTTCTCCTCTAGATGCATTGGGCTGCATTTCCATCATCACCAGCCTCTGGCCAGAGATTATGTAATTTAGAGTTCAGCACATCTAAAGGTTTTGAAGAAGTCCTACTTTACAGCTATTTCTTGAGGGTGTCAATTTGCATGGAGAAATTACTGTATATGGTGTTGACTGGATCCTGCAATGTAACTGAACAGTCCCTACAAACATTCTGCATCTATTTTGTTAATGCCTACAACTTAAAGGGAAAAACATTGCTTCAAACAATAGCAACATACGCATGAAAAAATGCAAATGCTGCATTTGAGTTGATTTCCCGACAATTTTTATCTGTTTAGAATCACTGAATGACAAGGTTGGGAGGAACCTTGGAATCCTTATAGTCCAACCCTACTCAGTGTGCTAGCACTGAAGATGTTACCTAGCTGGGTAACGAAATGTCTGCAAGAAAACAACCAAGCTCAGAGAACCCCAAGGACCCCACAAATACCCTCTTCCCTGTGACATCCTTTTATGTATTGGAAGACTGCTATCATACCTAACTTTCTCTTCCTTTCTGATTTAAAGGAACATACCAAGTTCCTTTAAATCAGAATGAGTCTGGTAGCACCTTTTCCAACTAACACATTTTATTAAAAGGCATAAGCTTTCATGTGCTGCCACTTTTAATAAAATCTTAGTTGGAAAAGGTGCTATCAGACTCCTTCTGACTTTTTGCCAACCTAGATTAAGAGGACTTTTTTTCCTACAAGTTCCTCTAACCATTCTTCATAGGATTTAGCCTCAAAGCCCCTTAGTATTGTTGCTCTTTTCTGTACTCTTTCCAGTCACTCAGTGTCCTTCTGGTAGTGACAGTACTGGACTCAGTATTCTAGGTCCAGTCTGAGCAGTGCAATGTAGACAGTACCACCACTTCCCACAATCTTGACACTATACCTCTGTTGATGCAGCCCAAAATTGCATTAGCGCATTGCTGTCTTATGCTTAATCTCTGGTCTACCAGATACTAGATCCTTCGCACAACTGCTCTTGAGCCAGGTACCAGCTGTCCTATACCTGTGCATCTGGTTTTTCCTACCTAAGTGCAGAACTCTACAGTTTAGACATTACTATTGTTTATATTAATGATTTTATGCAGTTGTAGGAAGTTGCAACTGAGGCAGGAGTTTAACATGATAACAAGAAACTTTGAGCTCTCTGCTAATACATGGACATGAAAGTAGAAATCAAACTGTGAAAATCATTGGTGAAAAGCTTGTTTGAATTCTTATAACATTGTTTGTTTTCACTTTACATTTTTTCATACCAATTCAGCTCTTTGCAGATCACTGATTTGCAGACAGACAGACAGACATGTTTACGCACATAAGTCCAAGGCTAAAAGAGAAGTACACCATTTTTTTAAAAAATATTCCTCTTAATTTCAGCAAGGCAGAGTCTCTGTCCTCCACATCTTTGCAGCTGGATGCAATACATTAGGTTTGAAGTATTAAATGATGCTTAAAAAGAAGACAGGCATTTTATACAAAATTACTGCACTGCATTTTATGCAAAATTACTGTATTTATCAAAGATTAAGGCATCCTTCTGTAACTATCCTGAACCTTTTTACAGAATATCTAGGAATAGTGATCAAAACTAGATGACTTTAGATCTGTCACCTTCCAAACCGCCTGGAAAACTTAGGAAGGTGACCTACAAATTCTATGTATGTGCAAATAAATAAATAGCATGGTCCAAGCCACAGATTTTTCATTTCGTATTCATGATAGAGCAGCATCTCCTTCAGACTTTCTCTGAAAGGAGAACATATATATGCTGCTTACGAAGTTCTATTTAGATCCTATTCTAGAAAGAATGGCCCAGTACCAAATATAAAACTGGATTCTGCTGAGTGGGACTTGCTGTGCAAATATTATCTAAGTAAGGCATTCAGAACCAAGTTTCTAAACTACGCAGTGTTAATCTATTCCTTCTTTTAGAATCTATAAAAAGGACAGACACTTCCTTCTCAGACACAGTTTTTATTCAAAGTGATCAGAGACCAGCTTTTATCCTATCCTAAACCATTCCAATTCCAGTGGGCACAATTCCAAAACAACTGGAATACATTTCTTTCTCCAAAATTCTATATGCTTTCTCCTTGTTATAATGCTGCAATTAAAATAATTTGAATGTGATAATTCATGCTTTATAAATATATTAAAAACATCAGTTCATACAGAGCAACATTTGGGCACACTCAGTGCAAAAGACCCCATGTCATGAGCTGAAACTCACATTCATTTAAGATTGTTCAAATCAAATATAATGCATAGCAGTGTGACACAACTCGTTTCTCCTTTCACCATGTTTTAAAGGGCTCAGTGCTCCTGGGGAAACAAAACTGTACAAACAATCAGACTGGGCAGTCCAACAAAGTGGGAGATTAAAGGCATTCCTTTGTTCCACCTACTGATTTTTTTCTTTTGTATTTTTTTCAGAACATCTGTGAACGTATCAATTATAATGTCACCTACTAAAAGCAAGCACTCAAAAGACACTTTCCTGTTGGCAAGGGGTCATTTAAAAACTAAGCAAGCCCTAACTAGCAGAAGCCTTCGTCATTAAAATTGCTTTTGACAGGCTGGATCTTGCTGCTGTACCCTAAATCCTTCTCTAATTAGTACTGACAGTGGTGACACCTGCTTAAGGAGGAGAGAGAAAGGCTAACGGCAAACTCATTCATTAAAGAACTTGGCAGGTGGACTTCTAACATTCTCTGGAAAATCATTTTGATGTCCCTTCCATGGCAGAAGTGAGGAATGGAGGAGGAAAATCTAAGAAAACTGAAGGAAAATGTCTCCAGCTTGATAACCACCTGATGGTAAGAACAATAAGCACGCCTGTGCATCTTAGCGTGCCTCTGGGGCATGTAATCCTATTTAAGGCACTTGCAACCGCTCAGATGAGGTTCCATCTTGTGTGGACACACCGTTGATGGCTTCTTAAACTAATGATCACTGGAAAACCATTAGAAGTGGTTCTGTTCTATGCCCCACTAGTTGGAGACAGTCAACTTGTGGTTACTCATGGGCTCCCTCACTTCATAGGTGCCTACTCTCTAGAATGCTCTCTTAACATTTGGGAGGCCTCTACTATTGTATCTTTTAGTCAACTGATGGACAATCAGCTCAAATGTTCCCTGGTTGGGTGGCTTTTTAAAATAATTATTTTTGCAAAACAAAGTTATAAACTGAAAAATACTACAGAATTGGAAATAAAGTATCATGTATATTTGGGTATAAGCCCATCCATGGATAAGCCAACCCTCAAGTTTTTAACCAAAATACTATGAAAAATGTGTCCACCCATGGACAAGCCAACCTGCATTTTTCATGGTATTTTGGTTAAAAATTTGAGGGTCTGCTTATCCATGGATGGGGTTATATATTACCATATATACTTACAGATAAGCCCATCTGCAGATAATCTGAAAGCAATTTTTGGGTGCATTTTGCCACCTAAAATTCTCAACTTATCCGCAAGTATATATGGTAAACATGTTACAAAAACAATTCAAGAAAGAACTAAAAAATGGGGAATATTTATTCATGTGTATGATATATACATATCAAATACTATTTTGAGCATTTCAGATAAATATTTTAAACATTTGTATTCATTATTTCATTCCAAAATGACCTTTGTACACGTGACAGTAAAAACACTAATATAGCCAATATAATATGACCAAGTTTTAATGACATTTATAATTCCTTGAAGAGTTTTCAAAGCTCTTTGTGGTATCAACTTTGCAACCAAATAAATTTCTCACACTTCTGTATAAAAGTTCTGGGTGTAAGAATGTTGCCTCTCCACTTTCCCATATTTTAATTTTATATGACTTACTTTTAATTCTAGCTGTACTTTTTCTATTTATTTTAATTTTTATTCATTCATCGGTATTGTTTTGAGAAAGCAGCATAAACTTACATTGTATAAATACTATTTATTTAAAAAATATATATTTATACAGTAGTAACTTACCGTTTTTTCCAATCTGGTGTCTTCCATAGAATACAATTCCCATTATCTCAGCCAGCATGCTCATTCTGGTTGCAATTTGGGGAGAGGTAATCTATCACATCTGTAAATACCTGCTTGGGGAAGCTAACCTATGGTAGGTCCAATTTTTTAAAAAAATGTCTGGAATGCAAGCCAGGGAGGCAGGGCAAATGATAAATCAGGCTTGAGCTTAGATCTGGGGTGGGGTGGGGTGGGGTGGGGAAGAAGAGACAGAAAGAAAGAAAGACAGTGTTGTGAAAAGAAAAAAGAAAAAAGTTTGCATTTTGGAGTTAAGTAGCAAAAGACACATTATGGAGCTAGAGAAGAGAAATTTGGGGTGGAGGATAAGAGACCTCATGGATGGCCACATGCCTGGACAAAGCAACTGTTCCTAAATCCCATTAAGTCAGTGACAAATACAGGAGGCCATCTATTTATTTATTTATGTCACCATTTATTGATTCTAGATTTTTAGCTGCATTTTTAAAAAATAGGTAAATAGTGCCCCAACATAATCTTATTCATAAACTTACCCAGGGAAGGCAGATGCCCTTCTTTTTAAGCTTTTTAAAACGAATAGTACAACAAATGGATTTTATTATACAAAAGAACTTCCAAATATGCTAAATATATTAAACAATAATACAGTATGCTAGAGTGCTCAGTGGTTTTTTAAAAACTAATTTACATCTGTCCTTAGATTATTAGGTGTTAGGTTGATTGATTAGGTGCCACTGAGTCAGAGTCAACTCGTAGCAACCACATAGGTAGATTTTCTCCAAGAAGGTCTACCCTACACCCTTCAAGTTCTTCAAGTTTTCCAATGGATATTAAGGAGAATATATAAATTGGTGCCACCTTGTACATTCAAAATAAAGTTGTAATAAACTGTTAGAAGAACCAGTTTGATATATTGGTTAAAGCCGCTGGGCTAGAAACTGAATTCTAGTCCTGCCGACTGGGTGACTTTGGGTCAGTCACTCTCTCAGCCCTAAGGCGGCGGCAATGGCAAAAATTTCATCAAGAAAACTTCAGGGACTTATCCAGGTGATTGCCAGGAGTCAACACTGACTTGAAGGCAAAAAAGAACCCCCCCCCCCCAATCAGAAACTCATCTTCAGCTATACCAAGCCTATCTCACTCTCTCTTTTCTTCCCCAGTCAGATTCTCTATTAGGGCTATTTGGCAACATGGTTGAAAGCAGTCTGACCATGAAACAGTTTTCTCTGTCTTCCATACATGGACTTTAAGTTGTCTAGCAGC
The DNA here is from genome assembly GCF_059951505.1 of Python bivittatus. NCBI lineage: Eukaryota > Metazoa > Chordata > Lepidosauria > Squamata > Pythonidae > Python > Python bivittatus. The sequence continues at coordinate 17,773,046 of NW_028277056.1, read as the reverse complement.
CACAAAAAGAAATATTATCGATTCTTTATGCAGCAATTTTTCATTTGCTTCCTCAACTGTTGCTAATAAGGCTAATCTAGGGTGCTATTTGCCCTATTTCAATGACTTTTTTCAAAGCTTTTGAATTTTTGCAGGAAACCACCATATATGTAAATATGTTCCAACCTGGTTACATCCTCCTTAACCCTTTGGGGTTGTTCCAGGTTTTCTTAAACTCCATCTTTAGGTGTTAAGTATAATCTATGTAGCAACTTCAATGAACTCTAAGTTTAGCTGATATTGATTTAAACAGGTGTTTAAATCAATATCAGCAAAATGAAATTTAATTCAGTGAAGGCAGAGATAAATCTCTATTACTGAGGTGCACATCCTCAGTACATCTAAAGGAGGAAGCTGGACAAGGCAGTAGCTTGATAAATGTTCCTGGGAATATGGATGGAGCAGGTTTGTTCCAATCTAATATCATATCACAGCATCACCCCATAAGGTTGATCGCTGTATATTCAAGAGTGGCAAAAATAAAGTACTTTCTTTACAGAGTGCACTTTTTTCATGCAACGTATACACAAGATAATTAAAGCTGCTGTGGAAATGCATTAGGACCAAGAATGTCCAGTCCCCAGAACATACAAATGAAAACTGCAACAAAATTCAAATTCCAGTTTGTGGAATGTTCTTATTTAGAGTCCTAGAAAGGAACATTGTCTTCTACAGTAACCCATTATGTTCTCTTCCACGTTCTCAGCTACTAAATGTGCTCAGTTCTCATACAGCCCTTAGGGGGTTGCTGCTTCATACCCCTGCTCCATTCTTTTTCACTCTTCTAAAAATCCTTGAATTTTTCTCAACATGCCAATATCTCCCTCTTGTTCCTACAAAGATGGTTATTGTCATGGCCCCCTTTTATGGTTTATTGGTTAGTTTTATTATACCTCATCTTGTGATCTCTTTTAATGTTTTTTTAAAAAGACATATAAACTGTACAGCATCCTGAGCATATGTGAGGACTACCTAATCTTTTTCATCCTCCTGAAATATGTTACTGCATAAAACATTGAAGGTGAATTATTTATTTGCACAGATGTTTCTCATCTATGATTCTACTCTAAAACAAAGTGGTCTGAATCGTTAACTGTTTTAAAACACACACATACACAAACACAGCAATAACATTAATAATTACATAATGAAAATGCTTACCTTAAAATAAACCAAATAACTATAGAATCAAAAGTTTATTTAAAACAAAAAATCTTCAAATGCTGGCGGAAAACAGAAATAAAAGAACTCCTCATAAACACAGCGCCATATAAAGGGTTCTGCCATGTAAGATTCTCATGCCTGATACTACTAATAGCACTCATATGTAGGAGAGGACCAGCAACAGCTGGTGGGCTGATTCATGGAGAGGGAAACAATGACTGGATTTATAGTTTACACTAAACTATAATGCAGTTTGTCAATTTATCTAGCCATTTTGTTTTTGTAAGACATAGTTTATTATTTATATGTGTTTGCATTTAAGCCAATTAAATGAAATTTGGGGGTCTTCCTAGCTTTCCAGCTCCTGCTCAAAGAGCAGGTGGCAGCTGCGGCCAGGAAAGCTTCACACAGACTCATCAGGTGCACCAATGATGCCCTTTTCTGGATCTGGAGGCCCTTCTCACAGTCACTCATGGCTAGTTCACAACAGTAATGCATTCTACACGTAGCTGCCCTTGAAAACCAGAATCTGGCAGTGCAAAGATTATGGGAATGTCCTGATGTAAAGGGAAGTAAGAATAACCTTGAGGAAAGGAGGAAGGGCCACCACCAAGACAATGGTCAGACAAAAGAAATTTGAGTCCAAGGCAGAAATATAATCCGAGTGTCTCAAACAAGACCCTCCCTAGTCCTCATGAAGTTAAAGTGAGGAAGAGGGAGGTGCATTCCGACTTGCAAGATTCTGTTACTGTAAACTTATAATAAAAGTAGCATTAACATTCATGACTTTGGTTTCCTAGCCTGGTCCACCTCAAAGGGCTGACAGCTGGTATGCCAATGTAATACCTCTACTACACAAGCTGCACTGGTTGCTAGTTTGCTTCCAGATCCAATTCAAGGTGCTGGTTATCACCTACAAAGCTTACATGGTATAGGACCAGTTATTTGAGGGATTGTTCCCCTCCCATTGTTCCACCCATCCCATAAAATCAGGCAGAGTCAGCATACACTGAGTCCATCCATGATATGTCAACTGATGGGACGCAGGAAGTGTGCCTTCTCTGTCACAGCACCTACCTTCTGGAACAGCATCCTTCCAGAGATCTGAGTGTCCTTGGCCCTGGTTTCCTGTCAGCCTCACAGGGTAAACCAGATAGGAATCACAATCAGATGAATTAGTTCTACTTTATTGTAAAACTACATTGACAGAACCTTGCAAGTATGAAAGTACAATTTTCCAGCCTGAGAAACTAGGGAGGGTCCCTCCTAAGCCTCTTGCCCCACCCACTATCTAGCTGCGGGCTATGCTGTCTCTTATCTGACTATTCCCTTGGCAGTGTCTCTTTGCCCAGTCTCCCAAGGTCTTTCCCACATACCATTACATTTCCTTTAAATGTGACTTGAAGATTTGGTTCTTTCCCTTCTATGAGGGGTTTATACATTTTTAGTATGTGTTTTTCCACTTAAATGACCGTATTTCTTTTTCTGTTTACACTGTTGCTCTATCCTTTTGTTTTTGCTTCTGTGCACCACCTGCCCACAGCATCTGTGTTTTCTGTAATGGGTGGGGGGAAAAAATCCAAGCCCATGAAGATGAAGACTGAAGCTTGAACATAGGAAAAAAGAATCTGCTTATCCTTCTCAACCTAGCTTGACTGCCCCTTGTTCCTTCTCTTGGACTCTGGATTCTACACAAGTGAGGATGGTAAACTGCCTACTTATGCCTGTCAGGTTTCAGGTTGTTAGACAAATTTTACCAATAAGAAGTTGGGAAACCTCAGAAATGTGAATTTTAAACAAATAAATGTATACCCCGTATTTCCTTCAGGAGTTCAAGGCAACGTACACAGTGCTCCCTCCTCTTATTTTCCCTGTGAGGTATGTTGGTAGTTTGTGCTGAGAAAGAGTAACTTTCCGAAGCCTCCCAGTGGGTTTCTGTGGCCAAAAGTGGACTAGAATGTGATCTCCCCATTTCTAGTTGAACATCTTAACTACTACACCACACAGGCAATGTTTAATCTTTGTAAGCTACCCTGAAGGTTATATGGACAGAAGCAGAAAATTGTCTAGAATTAATAGACTGATCATGGAGCAAGCAGGTAAAAAAAAAAAAAAAATCTTTAAGTCAGCCTTCTCTAAATATGCTCTCCAGTCCAAACACATCTGAGAAGTAAACTGAGGAAAGCTGATCAAGATTCAAGATAAGCAACAGTGTACTCAAGGACAAAAATGTGCCATAGACATATTGTGCGATGCACAGTGGGCTCTCTGCTCCATCTAACATCATTTTGTTTAGGTTCTTCAGGTGGCTTGCTGCAACCACAGCATCAGTTTCTACTATCTTCTTTAAGAAACATGGCTACCTCCAATGCTCTGTTTGAAAATGTGCCCGCCTGCCCCAAAAAGGGGCAAAAGAATTGGTGGAGGGAGTCAGTATCCTAGCTCAAATCCAGCATTTTTATTCATTAAACCAATAATGTCCTTCTGTTTACAGTGGTACCTCGGGATACGAACTTAATCCGTTCTGTGACTCTGGGCGTATCCCGAGTTGGTCGTAACCTGACGCAAATTTCCCCATAGGGTTCAATGTAAATCCAGTTAATCTGTTCCGCCCTCCGAATTTGGTCACACCCCGAAGCAAATTTTCCCATAAGGTTCAATGTAATTACCGTTAATCTGTTCTGGCGTCCGCGGACCATGCGTCAGGGGCGGGAAAACGGCCAGGCGCCGCGCGGCGGGAAAATGGCCACGGACCATGTGTCGGGGCAGAAAAATGGCCGCGGACCACGTGTCAGGGGCGGAAAAAAGGCCGTGGACCATGTGTCAGGGCGGAAAAATGACCGTACCCCGAGGCGGAGTTCGCACATCGAGGTAAATTTTTGCGGCCGGAGCTGGTCGTAACCCGAAAATTTCGTTAGTAGAGGTGTTCGTATCCCGAGGTACCACTGTATTTGAGGGAGGTGGGTCGTCAATTTCTAGAACAGAAGTTGGGAGGAGGGAAGGCGGCAAAAACCATTCTACTTCAGAATCATTCCACCTTTCTCAAAGACCCAGATTTTGCACTCAGCTGTGGTTCTTCAGCTTGAGACGCACAATCTCACAGCAGCCCTTGGAAAGCACACACACTCATACATAGAGCAAGCAATGCTAATTGGAACAGCCACTAAGATCCCACAGTTGGCAAAAAGCAGGAACAATGCCAAAATACAACTTTTAGATGAGCCACTGAAGATGCTCCAGTTGCCAGCTGGAGTGAGGCAAATGTTAGTGCTCTTCTGTAAATAGGTTTTTTAAAAGTGACAAAGGAAAAAAAAAATCAACCAACCTATGTAGCAATACATTAGCATTTTGCAGCTAGAATGCAGCTTGGCTGTCTAGTCCTATTGTATCTGTCAGCCAGCTCCCTAGGCACAAGCAGTAAAGAAAAGGTATCTTGTCATTCAACAGACTTTATAATTCAAATAAACATACTTCTCTGAATCTTCTGCTGCAGCATTATTTACTGCAGGCTCTGGTTTGTAGAACCAGGCAGATTTCTATATAATACAATTTTAAGAAGGAAGAATTTGGAATTTTTCTATAAATATATATCTCCATGCATTTCTAAGAAGCTTTAAGAACCTTTTTTCTTTCTTTAATAGCATTGAACAAGAAAAGGATGTGGATTACTACCCTGACATGGTGGGAGGACACAGTAGCTTCAATTATTTTAAGAGTGATATTAGTGGAAATATGAGTTCCTAACAGCGTCATCTTTGTTGGTAAGGTCAAGAGGGGAAGGGCAAAGCTACCATAATGGACTGTGGGCAGGTGGCGCTCAGTAGACATGAAGGAAGCCAACACACCTAGGACAACAAAATGAAAGCCAGAAAATGGAAATAGGAAACTAGCTCTGTATTGTTGTCAAGAAAACTGTATGGACATGGCCGAAACATTTAGACAACTCTGAGCACCAGAGGGTGAGACACCCCTAGTCAGAAGGTACTTCTCTAGCTACTGAGAAGAATGAACTTTAATGAGTAGATCTGGAGGTGATGATCTGTTCAAACGCAAAATGTAAGGCAATCTGGTCACCGAGGGTGCAAGTACTGAAAGAGACGCTCCTTGTCTTACAAGGACGCATACACATAGAATGGGAGAAGCATGAACGAAGGAAAATTTAAAATTGTCAAAACAGAAATTAAGTTTATTAAATTGGATGTTTTAAGAATAAGCAAATTGAAGTAGATCAGATTTGGTGAAAGGTGATAATTATATGATATACTTTTCAGACCATACAGTATAAAAAATGGAATAGTAAGAATTCTGAGAAAGGACACAACCCCATGCAGGATCATATCTATTAGAACTAGTGGATATTCAGTGAACATCAATGCTATACAAATGTATGCTCCCACTGTAGACACAGCGATAGAAAGTACAAGAGATATTAGATGTAGCACCTAGAAAGGACATAGTACTTGTGGACAATTGGAATACAGAAGTCGAAGATATGGGAGAACATGGAAAATTCAGGAAGGTTTAGGGTAGATATAATAATGCAAGAGATAGGTTAAACAAGTAATAAGCTATCACATAGCCAGAGAAAGATGGATGGAGAGTGAAAGCTTTGGGTAACAAAGACTATAACCAGACTTTCAGTATCAAGCAAGGAAAGACAAGGAAAGATATCTCAAACAAGAATGTCAACAAAAAGTTAAAACAAAATTTTTCCAATGGTAACAGATATTGAGAAAGAGAAAGAGCAAGTATATAGATAACTTTGAACTATTTGAACCGTTAGCAAGTTTCCATGGATTGCAAGAAAAACCACCCAGTTATTCCTGGCCCAAATAAAGACTCATTGCCCACTTGAAGCCATGAACAAGAAGCAAACACTCACATACTTTTGGATGTGCATGAGTAGTTGATGAACTAGGTGGTGATGGGAATATACTTGGCAAAGTTGCAGGTAGTAGAAAAAGGGAAAGATAATGGATAAGGTGGATGAATGGGTTTAAGGAAATCATTGCACCTTTCATGGAAAAGCTAGATTATCCTTGGAGACAGGCTGAGAAGGTGAACATTTGTCCATACAATTGCCAACTTTTAGGTCTGACCCAATGGCGCCTAATTAAACAAACAAGAAATCCACAAGCACATATTTTAGCATTTTGCTTAACAGAAAAGGAAAATAAAATCTGAAGTCAAAGCTCATAATGATTATGAGTAAAAGCCACGGTTGCACAGTACTTTGGATTTGATTTAGAATAAGTGCTTTGGAACACTCAGGAACATGAATGTAGACCCTGTATATGATTCATTAAAGCAGCCATGTATGTTTCCAAGATCATGAAAACAGATGTGGCTGCATTAATGAGCCATTGTCAGGCATTTACTCTTCTGAATCAAACCTGAAGCATTTCACAGTCCTATTTAAATTATGCAAACAGGTAATATACTTAACACTGAGATAACCGTAACTTTAGAAAAAGACTTTTGAAATGAAAATTGTTAAGCTAGAAAATATCTTCCTGACACTTTATTTGCACAACCTGAGTTATTTATCCCTGCGTACTAGAAAGCAGAAAATTGTGATAGGCGTTGCTCACAAATTTAGTAGACTTTTGTTTTTGGGCCATCAGGACAAAGTTAGAAATATATAATGTCCATTCTGTTCATTTCTCATATAGCTATGCTACAAGCACGCCTTCCCTAATTTGGCTTCTTCTAGGGAAATACAGTTTTTTTGTTCTGACAAATATTGATTTGGCAAGAAACCAAGTAGTAGTCTGGTCTTAGTTTAAGTATGCAGGTAAATGTATGTGCACTTGTCTGTGTGTGTAGTTTTTATTCACTCCTAGAACTGGGAAAAAAATGCACGATCCATCACAGCATTAAACTCCTCCATCTTCTCTTTTAAACTTTTTGAAAAGGAATCTTAGCAGCTCATAAACTCTACCATCAAGAGCTATAGCAAAAAGTGTAATTTTTTTCACAGGATGGAGATGTGATCATTCTTAGAAGCTCTTGCTTGTTGGCTTTCTCATGGCTCTCAACTCTTCCTAGAAGCGGAACTCAAATTCTTTAGTTGTAACTTAGATGTAGCTTGTTTCTGTTCTATCTCCCTGGAGCTTTCATTACCTGCTTTCTACCCTGCTAGCTGCTCCACTTAAGCTAGGAGTCACCATGCCATCAGTAGATCCCAAACACATCTACCAGAGCAAGGCACCTGGATACCTGCCCAGATCCTGCTTAACTATTCCTTCTCTAAGGAATAGTTTGGGACATATTGACCTTATAATTCAGTTGGTGTTTGGGGAACAATATTTCTCCACTATCCTCATCCATAAATCAAGAAAAACTCTCAAGGTCTCCTCAACCTAATTCTCCACAGATGTGTGGGGAAAGCACTTTTCAAAACTCCTGGTGAGAGCAGCTGTCACAGCTCCACTGGGAACATCAGGCTGAATCTACATGCATTCTAAAGAAGTAGCTTGGCACCCATTCAATGCTCTAATATTAGCATGCTGAGTTACCTGTGAAAAAGCCACTCTGGACTCAGTTATCCCAAAATCTGAAATATTACACCTACTTTTGTGGGAGTAAGCCTCAAGAAATGCTATGGAACACACTTCAGAATAGGTTTTAAAGAACTGCAATGTAAATTACACTCACTTCCCACTGAGGTTAATGCTGGAGTCTAAATTATTTAAGGATGGAATGCTTACAGCAGCATAAAAAGAACGAAGACAGGTGCTTCGGAGCCAGAAGCACAGAGGACCCCCTGGCGCCCCCCTTCCCACCTACTCCTTAGTCCGTGTCTTCAACAATTCCATTCTGCAGGGCCGGCTGTGGTATCTGGGACACTAAAACCTGGATAATCCCTAGATGACAGCAGAGAGAGTTCTCCATTTCTCTGTTTCCACAAAATAATTTTGTTGCAATTAAAAAAAAAGAAATATAGAGAAAATGCAGAGAACACCCCCCAGAGTAATACAGTAAACACAATTCAACACAATTAGTTCATAACTAATTAGTTAATTTCAGAATAATATTGTAACACATATAAGTAGATGCATGGGTAAATATTTTCAGGTTAAAGATGTCAATGTTATCTTGAATATATCCCAGAATAAAGGAATCTTGGTTATATCATACAGAGACTGGAAAAGTATTATTATCCCATATATCACAGTGTGTAACTTACCGATTTTTAAAAAGGCTGTTTTTTTCTATTAATCAAAAAAAATGACACCATACCTTTTGGCACAGATTTCGTATCTTACAAGCATAGATACATTTTTATGTGTAATTTGATGCATTGCTATTCAATGATTAAATGAATATAAGGTATATCCAGGTGATTTATATCAATTTAGTATGTTAATTCTCTGGGGGGTTTTTCCCCGTATCTGTTCATTTTTAAATTTGTTCTAGTGTTATATATTACTTTATAGGTAATTTTTTGCTGGATTTCTGCAGCCCATGCCTAGGGCTCCAATAACAGCTGGAGTGGGTAATGGGAAAAAGGGAGCTAGTGGGGGAAAACCTGCAATTGTTACTACCTGCCCCTCCAGAGCTGTTCAGCATGCAGAGCTCCAGCAGAGGCCTGGAGGCCCTTGCACCTTCCGAGTGATCACTATTGGCCACTCTGTTTGTTTGTAAAAGGGAGAAAAAAAACAGGCACAACAAAACTGGGATATAAGCAAAGAGATGTATCTGACTCTGCCTGGGGGTCAGAATTCTACAACCTCAAAGAAGTTTAATTTATGAGTAAGCCCCACTGAAATACATAGGAGGAGTAGACATGTAAGGCTGTACTGTGACCAACATGGGACTTATTTCTGAGTAAACTGGTACAGGAATGGACTGCAGTCCTACAAAACCTTATCTAGAACACTAGTTGACTGGACACCATTGTGCTAAGTTGTATATGGGATCTGCTTGATTTTGGTTTAAAGCATTGAATGAACCCAGCCATTGTAGTTTATGAATTATGACTTACAGCTTAGTGTAGTGCTTGTTGCTTATTCAGCCATGGTTTAGCAAACAGTGTCTTACAGCAACATGTGAACTACATTACTGATTACATTGGGACTTTCCAATCAATATGCATAGGGTAGGATTAAATGTCTGTAATGCTACAGCCTCTCACCTGAGCATAGGCCACACTGAATATAGCCAAATATAGATGCGTAGGACTGAGCGTACAGCTACTAAGGCTCTAACCACTGGGCAGTTGGCTGCAAATGAGAACAACATTGAGGTAAACTAGCCAACCATATCTCGATACATTGTGTAAATACAGCCTATGTGGTTAATTGATGGTTCAGTGTGTCCATATAGTTCAATGCCAACCCCCAAAATGGGTTAATCATGTTACTCAATTGAACAAACCATGGTTAAGGTACAGGAAAATGTATTGTGTGAACACAGCCACCATTTCAGTCTTACACAGAAGGAAATTAGTGACCTCTTCCTCCTCAAGCCATTGTATGAACAAACCACTCATAAGTCTTGAGATAGCCATTCCACAGCCAGCTTTTGCTCCAAACTATGGTTAGATTAGAACAACTGGATCTGAGATACAAAATCCAGGAGGCTTTATAGGGGAGCATATGTTTGCTGCCATCTACTGGTAATCTAGAGTTTTGCATCCCAAATCTGTTAGTCCTAGAGCCTGTTCAGTGGTTAGATCCATACTGGTACAAAAGTAAATTGTCTTTGTCCTAAGGAATTTTATGCAAGAGTGGGGAGTCTCTTGTTCTCTTACATGGGGAATACAGGAGGAGGAGGAAGAAAAACATTCCTCCTTTGAACACTGAATTTGTCCTTTTAAAAGTCTGTTGAAACAAATGAAGTCATGATTCAGAGAGCACCTTAAACCCACCTGCTTTATTGTTCTCCTGTTCCACTTCTCTGCAATATTGTGTTCTTTCTCCAGGTGGGTTTTTAAGTCAGCTCTGCTCTGTTTTATTCATATTTTACTTTGTGGAGCTCAACTGTAATGTTATTTGTTTCATGACCCCACATCAGAATAAAGAGGCAATCAATAATAAATAACAAGCGCATTTGTGACACCCTAACCTCCCATGGGCTGGAAGAAAATGTTTACGCCACAACACTAGCACAATCCTATCCACAGCTATCCAGCAGCACGCTCCATTGAAAGCCAGGGATTTTCTCCCAGGTAAAGCACGTGTAGGATCGCCTTCTTAAAATGGTCAGCTCTGAAAGCGCCACAGAAACGCTAACGTCTGAATAAAATGAACTAAGGGGAAAAAACGCAAATTGCACAAAACAGGAAAGTCTGTTTTCTCTCGGTACTCACCTTCTTCGGCGCCTCTTTCCCGCCCTTAGCTAAACGGCAAGGGTGTCTTTTGGAGGCAGAGTGTAATCCCCTCTCTTCCCCCCCTCCCCCTAAGTACAGCCGCGGTGATCCGCCAATATCCAGGAATCGACTAGGGAAAACCACTCCGACAGAGCGGGCCGTGCAGGAAACGACGGATGCCCCAAAGCCACAATCAATAACCGCAATGCCGCCGCCCCCTCCTCCCATCTGCTGGCTCGGTCGTGCAGATGGTGGAACGGGGCGCGGGGTAACCGCTGCGCCCCAGGAGCTCGCGCCGCTCGTTATGATTAATTGATTGCCAGTCGCTAGGCGACCCGCGCCGGGGCTTAAAGCACCCCTCCCGCGCGCCCGAGATCAACACTACTAGCACCAGCAGCAGCAGCCTACTCGGCCACTAAAAAGAAAAGCCCCCGAATGCGAGCAACGCCTGGGGTAGGGAATTAAACAGCTCGCGCGCTGCCCGCTGCAATAACCCACGCATCACTTCGATGCAGCGCTGAGGTGCAAGGAAAAAGAAGGGCCAGGTTTACGGGGGGCCATGCCAAGGGTGGGGGTTCCCCGTCTCGGAGATTTCCGCAGCTGCAACCATAAAGGGGGAGTCTGAAGAAAAAGTAACCCTACCCCAGCCCTTGCCGCTTACTCACCCCTCTGTTAGCCACCACAGCGCCACCCCACCGCTGTCTCAGAAGCCCGCCTAGCCGAGCTTTCTCGCGGCAGCGACGAGAGCCGGTGGCGCTGCCGGAATGTGGGTCACCCGCAGGCTTCAAGGAGGAAGAAAAACCGGCCACCCCACAGACAGCAGTCGCCGCGCTGGGGCCAGGTGAGGCGCAATCGCTGCCAGCAGCCTGGAGAACGGGAGCCGCGCGCTCGTCCCGCCGCCTGCCGACGAGCACGGAGAAGTGCGAGGCGAGAGAGGAGCGCGGAGCGTGCCTGGGGAGCGAGGGTCGGGCCTGCTCTCGGGTGAAGCCAGCCTGCTTAGGGTTAGGCTAATTGAGTAAACAGCGTTAGCCAGGAAGCCGGTTGTGCGAACGCAGCCTTTGCCGGCCTGGTTCTGAGGAGAACCTAAGTTTGGGCTTCTGCGTTTGGATCGTTCTCTGTCCCAAAGACATTTCCCGCTGGTAGAAAACAGCTTGCCCAGGACCTGAGTTGTAGTTTGGCCTTTTTCTTCACGTGCTCGTGATCCAGGCACCAGGGACTTTAAGCCTAAAAGCTGAGTAGCAATTTCCCAGGCAGCCTAGATGGATTCCCAAGGATTAAATTGAAGATTCCTGCCAAGGAAGTGCTTTTTTCACGTTAAACATATTTATTTGCATGATGCGAACTTGCCTTTTGGGGTTTATATTCCTTTCCCCGAGTACATTCCTTTAGAAATGCTCCTTTAATCAAGGGTAAGGGGCCCATCTATAGTCTGTAGTGGGATAGAGGTTTTATTCCCACAAGCAATCTGAACTTGGCAGACTTGCCACTGAACATGCAATGGTAAAACCCTTGACTAAATTCACACATGACGCTGAGCTGGAGCTACCATGTGAAATGTTTTACTTACAGTTTTGATTACAAAATGCTGGTGCAGTTATCAAATCTCTAAATGACTCACAGGAGCAACATCGTGCTCAATAAAGCAGTAAGCATGCAAACCATAATATCTGAATAATGACACAATTAAACAATCATTGTATTCTGATCATAAAACCACAGAACATGAATCATGAGAACCTAGAACTTCTTACATACCCAGATCTCTCTATGTGGTCTCTGAATGCCCCTTGAAAGAGCCAGGTCTTCAAGAAAACGTCTAAATTCCAGTAGTAAGGGTTGGGAACTTGCTGTGTGGACCCAGTTAATGTTCAGTATGGTGTGTGAACACAGTGAAGGCTTAATGCAATGTGTGAACCCGGCCACTGAATCCAACATTCTGTTCCTGCAGAAAGTGAACACGACCACATTAATATTCTGTTGAGAGATCTAGCCTAGGTGCACACATGGTGCTAAGCCATAATGTGGTTTGTTTTATTTCAGCTTAGTGCTTTCTGTGTGACTTATAAGGGCTTATATCTTTGCATATTGTGTGGCTAACCCAGTTGTCTCTTCCATAGATCATGGTTAAGTTTAATGCAGTGCAGTGTGTATTCACACTGTAGGCTTAGCTTCCTCAGTTCACAGCCTTGCAAAGCGTGGTGCCTCTCCCAAATGCCCACAGTTTTCCTTTTAGTTGGGGAATGTCATTCTGGTCTTAAGACTCAGCAAGTCTCTCCCCCCCCCCCCGCCCCATTGCGGTGTTTAAGTAGGAATGCCCCAGTCCTCTAAGTGCTCCATTTATTTTGGCAAGGCTTCTGCCAACAGAACAGTTCAAGGACTGGGCAACCAATTTAGCACCTTAGAGGAATAAGCAACCAGGGACTGCTTACATTCTTAATTAAACTTGTAAGTATGGCCCTTAAATACCATCTTGGACTATAGCCAAAAAATACATTGCTTCAGTCAGTGCCAAATGCCAAATGCCATTTAGGCTTTCAGTATATTCAGCACTTCGTAGTGCCTTAAAAGACTCACACATGCTGTTTCCAAAGAAGTCATACTTGCAACACAGGGTAGGAAGGGCTTTCATTGAAACCACCTATTTACTTGCTGCACCCATGATGTTGTCTGTTGTGGCCTCCGTGAAATTGCTGATCTCTCACTGCAGCAAGGACTAAGCTGCTGCGGGGAAACATTAGTAATAAATGTTGCTGTGTTAGTTCAAACACAATGTTTCTTTGAGTTTCCAGAGAGGTGGTTGTGTTAGTCTTTCGCAGCAAAAACAAAGTAAACTTAAGCAAAAATAGATCAATTACTCCCTATGTTACCATAAAGCTGTTTACTGTTGTTCTTTTAAGAGGCTCTGCAGGTGAATTTTGTTACAAAGTGAAGGATGTAGGGCAGAATTGCATGAGAACCCGAACCCCTTTTTCCAATCCCTGGAGCTTCCTGTAATACACTTAGCCAAAACCAACACGATGATTTGAGGTGAGAATTCTAGTGTAAGTTGTAAAATAGCTTTTCTTTTTTTAAATTTAAGAAAACAAAAAGAGAAGCAGAACTTCCTAGTTTCATCCACTTTGCACCATCACCTCACTCTCTGTGGCCCTCACCTTCCACCCAAATGTTGTACCAAGCAGGTTGCCCATCTCTTTGTGAAGGGAAGGGCTAGCCCTATCATTTGACTAAATGAGGAAAATGATTATGGTAACAGATGATAGAACCTAGAGAAGGAATGCAAAGTGTTAAAAGAAAAAGGCATGTAAGCTGTAGGTTTTGATTTGCTACCAGCTGCCATCAGGATGTCAGCCTTTTGAGGTTGGCTGGGTCAAGAAACAGACACCTCTGGGATTGCAGGAATGCTATTTTATTTTGAAAGAGCCTTTAACAGAATCTTAAAAGGACAACTAGGTCAAGGTGGGGCTGTTCTGAGTCTCTTTTTCATGCTTTCTACTTTTCCATGATTCGGTAACTGTTTTCCCTCTCCCATCTTCTTCTCAAGGCCATAGCTAAATTCTTCTATGCAGGTGTAATGGAGGATGTTGCTAGTGTGGAAGTAAAATTCAGTCACTAGTTTGACTAGTTTTTACACATGGAATTGGGGGAAGTCATGAGTTTCTTTTTTTCAGAAATGCACAATGTTGGTCTGGTTCTAGATGTTCCTAAAAGTTCTTACTTCATTATACTTTTTAATATAACAGAAGGGGGATATTTTTAACACTTAACTGGAGAATGCTCTTAATAATTACATGTAATTTTAATTACATTTGAAATAAACAAGATCAAATTTCCTTACCCAATAGAGTGCAGTAAAGACCAAGAATGTCCATAAATTTAGTAAAGTTATACATCTCAGTTTTACTCCATAAAAATGATCATCTCTGATTTTTTCTTCTCTTATGGGTATGAAACATGAATTAGCTCATTTAGTTAATTAAGCCTTCTGAAAATTTGTATTTAAGAAATATAGCCTTGCAATGAATGCTTTTGCATTTTGTATTTGACTGAGCAGAGACCCGGGACATAATGGTCTGTTGTATACCGACCTGCTCAGAAATGTCCAGGGGATGGGTCAAAATGGGCAAGATGGCATCTGTGGTGTCACCAGGGGTATCTGCAAGGATTCCACCTCCTCCCCCAGAGGATTGTTATGCAGATAAAAGGGTGGTGCTTCAATTGCATGGTTGTAACTGCCATTTTGACTTTTTGACCTCCTTCCTGCTCACACCACTGGGTATCATGATGCAAGTCCTGCCTTGCACTATAATGCTGCATTTGACATCATGCTCATTTTGATCCCTGCCCAGTGGATGTTGCTTGACTCAGCATCAGAGAGCTTTGAAAAGAATGCAAGTTTATCAAAAGAGGGGTGACCTTCGCTCTCCCTAAAGATCAGAGGTGAGCAAATTGGTTGAATGCTCACAATGTTCCAAGCTATGCTTCTACCCACATTGCTTGTTATTTCACTTAAACGGGTTAACATCTCCTTCAACGTGGTCTGTTTGACTTCATATTTTCACGCACACTCTTTTTAGCTTGTGTGCTAAAATAATATGATTTAATGAGCAGTGAACAACAATTTATGATGAAATTAGAACAATAAATAATAATAATGAATTACCCCACTGTGGTTGCCTAACTGTCACTAAAGGCTGAAAGTGCTCTGGAACAGTACTACTTCAGCTTGCTTCCAGAAAGCAAGGAAGATTGGAGCTATACACACTTCTGAGGATAAGATGCTCCCTAGAGTGGACACCACCACCAAAAAGCCTGTTGGCTTGTCCACACCTTGCGAGGAGGGTGCCCTCAAGAACCCCTCTAGATGTCTGTACAATATAGACAGATTTCGTTTTGGCAAACAATAATGTACCATTTTGTCAAGCTTATATAATAGCCAGGTATACAGATAAGCCATTAATGGTTTATTGACTAAATCACACTTGGTTGCTAAACATGCTATTTTTGTTTTGTTTTGTTGAAAACACACACATTATGGCTTAATACGATGTGTGATATTTAAATATGTAAATCTTGTCATACATTTAGCATTTCTATCAGACATGTCCTTGAATTCAGATGGCATAGAGAAATATATATGTCATTCATATACTTAACTCCTAGATTATCTCTCTTAGTGCTTTTTATAGACATCGGGTAGAGCTTTGGTAATTATTATACGCTTAAGTGTTGTACTGTAACAAGCTCATAGGTGAAGAGAGATTTATTTATTTATTTATACTTCAAATTTAGATACCGCCCATCTCACAAAAAGTGACTCTGGGAGGTTCACAATAAAACAGCACTAAATAATAAAATACAATAAAACACAATAAAACTTATTATAATAAAAATTATTATACATTTTTGTACTTAAGAGATATGTAGTGGTAAATTTAAGTACTTCCACATATAAGCACACTCATACACATACAAGGGATAGGATTTACTACCAAGTAAGCTTGGAAGGCTCCAGAGTGCAGGAAATACGTGGGCTGCACTGTTAATTTACAGAGCATTAATGAAAATTCAGGAAGGGCTTCTAATCAGGGAGGGTCTGCTGTGACTTCCAACTGGTATGGAATTGGCAAAGTAAATCATGAACAGTACATTCGTACTTGAAGATTAACAATCTCTTCATGTAGTCAGCTAATTGTAGTGTCAGATTTTCAAATGATTTCAAGCTTTGTAGCTGAATGCTGGTGTTCTCTCATTGGAAAAACTGGAATTCATTTGTAAGTTCGACAATATCAGAGTAGAAATAGGTCTGAACCGCTCTAAATTGTTTTACACTTCTATATAATCCTTCCTTCCTTCCTTCCTTCCTTCCTTCCTTCCTTCCTTCCTTCCTTCCTTCCTTCCTTCCTTCCTTCCTTCCACCATGATTTTATTGAATTAACCATTTCCCTGAGATTACACAATCCACGCTAGAGCATCAGCTCCAGTGACTGGACTTACACAACACACTGAATGATAAACTAGACCATTTTTGTGTGAATTCAGCCACATATTTCTAGCTTTCCATTAGTATGTTTTATGTCAGTCATTCACAACTTTGCCTCAGGAAAGCTTCTGCTGTAATAAATTTGCATATAAAATGTAATGTATCTACTTCTTTATTAATATACTCCATTGATCTCAAAGGAACCTAGTTTTGAGTACATTCTTAGCCCTGAAATTCTTGATTGTTACCATAACAAACTGTTCTTGTCAGAGGTCTGAACTGAAAACTGTAGCCATTGTTTAATATTAGGTTAAAGCAGCAGTTCTCAACCAGGGGCTATATGCCCCCTGGGGGCCCTAGGATATTTCAAGGGGGCCACAGGTGAAAAACATGTAATGGAGGGCCACAGCATGTGCCAAGGGGGCCACAGAAAAGCAAAGTGTATTATACTGTAAATACTGTCTTGATGCCAGAAAATGCACCAGTTACTGTCCCATGCCCATATCCTGGACCGGGGGGAGGGGTGGAGGGGGGCGGCACAGGAGAAAAACGAGGTTGGAAGGGAGGCACAGGCAAAAGAAGGTTGAGAAACACTGGGCTAAAGAATGCAAATTGTTCTTTGGTCTTCCTTACCATGACAGAATGTTGTGACACCTTGTTTCTATGACTAAACTTTTCTAGGTGAGAGACTTCCACAAAATCCCACACCTACATTATCTTGAAATGTGAAAGACGGCAAAAGCAAATGTGGACTGATAATGAAAATGCAAAATCAGGTGCTTTATTAGAATGGAAATCATGGGTAATCATTCTTTCTGGTATTCGTATTTCTTCTAGCGTCATCTCTGGTTATGAACCTTCATACAGTTGAAGCAATATGAAACTAGGTTACAGGACGCATTTGTGCCATAGCAGGTTAGACATTAAACAACCACGTTTCTAGCCTACATAATTAGGGATCCAAATCTAAACCTTAGAAACTAGAAACAGCAATATAAAGTATATTGTGATTGTAATACTCACAATTTCTTTTTAGTACATGATTTCATATTTTCAATTTGCAAAATATGGGTTTTTTTAAATAGATAATCCTCTCTATTTTGATAACTTTGTTTTTTACCATGCGCAGTTTAAAAAATTAAATGTAGATTACACATAGAATAAACTCGTACATAGTTCACGGTCTGTCTGGTTTTCTTCCTAAAAAGTGAGAATTCCCTGGTTCTGTGGAGCTTTACTGTGGAGAATTGGTCTTTCTTTCCTTCCTTCCTGGAAGCAGAAATATAGTTTAAATTTAGGTCACTGCATATTTATTAGATCTGCTTTCTGCCTGGTACCTAACTCTACCCAATAAACATTCTGTTACTTCCCATAATTTACGTAATGCTGTCATTTACATATCCCCCCAAGTAGTTCAGAGATCCACTGATTTTAATGAGCTGTACCTTGCATTTGCTTACTGTTCCCATTTAAATCAGTGGGCTTAAAATACATAATTTAAGGTGAACCGTGCAGGAAATTTAACTGTTGTCGCAATCAAATTGTTTGTTTTAAAGCAGAGTTTTGCTGAGGAAGAACATCTATCTCAGGTGGATTTCAGGTGCTGTGAACGTTGCTATCTTATCCACATTTACAGATAGGCTGTGTTTGTACAACATTCTAGACTAAGCTAAAACAGGTCTGGATGATTTTGGGGTTCATAGAAAAAAGGGCCTTGAACCCCCTTGAATTTAAAATTCAATAATATCCCCATCTTGTTTGTTCAGTCTTCTGATCATAGTTTCCCTTTCTTGTACAGTTCAATCTTCTTTAACATGTCATGCCCAGAACTACTTACTGAATTTGAGAAGGGGTCTGAACAATGCAAGGTATTGTGGAGTTCTGCATAATTATTTCTGCTTTGGAGCCACAATTACATTAATGCAGCCTAAAATTACACTTTCCTTTTTAGCAGGAATATCACACTTTTGACACATATTAGCTTGTGATTAACTACAGTTCCAAGACCTTCTTCACACCAAGGCAGGATAGCACCATCCTGTACCTGTACATTTTATTATTTTCCCCAAATGAAGAACTTCACATTTATATATGCTAATTTCATTGTTATTTTTCATCCCAGTATTCTGATCTATCAGGATGAGTTATAGCTTACTGGGTTTTTGCTTATCTGACACAGATCTATAGTTCTGAGCTATCTGTCTATACTTTGAGTCTTGGTCCTCCTTTCACTTCTGGTCATCTACATCATTGCCAAGTTTATTCACTTAGATTTCTGAGCAGGAATGAGTATTTGTAACACACAGTGTAATTCCTTCTGTTCCTTGTGAACAACTGTTATCTTTCATTTGCCATATTCCAGTTGTAGAAGTATCCCACCAGTTCTGTTACAGCTTTTAAATTGAATTTGCTTTTCTGTATTAAGAACTCAGATTCATTTTGTTTCTTTACCATATTCTCAATAGTCAATCAACAGTGAAAACCAGGAACTACTGATAGCAATGTCTTTAAGAAGCCTGCTTGTTTCTGCTGCCTTGTTCAACACAAGTGGAGGAAATTTCTGATCTATTAAATGGGGTCTTCCAGAAAGGTAGCTGTGTTGCAATAAACAGAGCAAAGATTTTGGGGCACCTGAAGAATCAATAGATTTACAGCAACAGAAACCTATGCTGTATGAGTTAATGTCCATTTTATTTAGAATGGACTGTGTTAGAAATAACCGAGCCAGAATGATAATATTTCAAATTTCTGCCTAGCTATTTTTATGCCTTACATCAAATAGGGTGGGTGGGTTGGAAGGGCCAATTGTTGTTCTGTTGTTAAAAGTCAGAATAATTGATTTCATTTAGCTTGAGTTGGGGAATATAATTTTGTTCCTCCGCTGTGGAAATAGGTGATTCCATTTCCAAAACATGGAATCTAAACCCAGGCTGAACAGCCATCTTCAGGGATGCGTTCATTAGGATTCCTGTACTGAGTTGGACTCAGGGGCTTAAACAGTTCCTTCCAATTCTGTGGCTATAATTTTAATTGGAGATAAACTCTATACAGTGCCAGCATCCACAATTTGGATGCGATGTGGCATGTGGTGTCTATTGTGTTTAATAGTTTTATTGCTCCATAGTGGCACGGGGTTGGTGGTGTTTGTTTAATTATGATTACTAGATATGAGCTGCAAAAATCAAGATGAGCAATAGAAGTAGTAGAGATATGCAGAAAATGCTAATTCTTTATCATATGGATTTTTACAGCCCAAATTTGATAGCTTCGGTTTGATAGCTTTTGAATTTCAAATTCATGATATTTTTTTAAGGTGGCAATACTGCCTATCAAAATCAAGAATTTTAGCTTTGCTGGTAGAGGATAGAATCGATTGAATTGCCACATCTTCAGTGATGCCACACTAGAAGATAGTGATTTAATTATGTTAAATTAAATTTGCAGATCAACCAGCAGGAGCAGTAAATGAAATGTGTGGGAAACCCAGTTTTGGATTCTGCTCATTTTTTCACTGATATAAAGGATTAATTTGAACATTCAGTGTTTTAAATTGGGCTTCTTCCCTGTAGGAGGGAAGGCCCTGCATATGAAGGTGGCCACAGGGACTTAAATACTGGCTGTAATACGTGCTTGCTTTTATTTGATGCTAATTCCAGGTGCCCAGATAGAATGCAAAGTTACGCCTAAGAGCTTGTATTATTTTAAAAAATGCAAGTTTCATTTACTGTTGCTAGCCTTTCACTAATTTTAAAGACATACTAAAATCACTGAATTTACAGGGATTTACTTTGCACTGTGGTGTAATGAATAAAGTACTGGGCTAAGTCTGAGAAGATTCAGGTTCAAATCCACCTTCAGCCCTGGACACCTGGTGACTTTCAGTCAGTCTTTTAGGCCAATGTAGCTTATTGTGGGGTAAAAAGAAGGAGATCCCTGCGTAACTTGAACTCCTGGAGGAATTCAACAAAGAAATAGTACCTTAGTTTACAAAAGCATATTTTCATGTATCTGTCCATCCATCCATCCATCCATCCAGTGGACAGCCAAGAAAACAGCAATGGATCATCAAACAAATCAACCCAGAGTTCTCACTCGAGGCACGAATGAGCAGGCTCAAATTATCCTACTTTGGACATATTATGTGAAGACCGAGCTCTCTGGAGAAGGCTCTAATGCTGGGAAAGGTGGAAGGAAAGAGAAGAGGAGGACGGCCAGCAGCAAAGTGGATGGACTCAGTTACAGTGGTGATGGAAGTCCTGAAAGAACAGGTTAGGGATAGATTGTTATGGAGAAAATCTACCTATGTGGTTGCTAAGAATTGAAAACGACTTGATGGCATATAGTCAAAATCAATATTTTGATAGGAACTGAGAAATTGACATACAGGGAAAATTAAGGAAGGATAATATCTTATTTTTTCTATTTAAAAAATGCTGCCTTTAAGTCCACTGAAAAGAAACCAGTATTAGTTACTACGCTTTGAAATCCGGGTACGAAATGAGTACTGTATAAAGCTTTAGGACACTGCTATTAAGGGGTTAAATATCTGAGCGTTCATAAGCATGATGGGAACTGTAGGCAATAAGGTTCATGGGAATTGCAGTTCTGCTCTCTTCCAGCATGGCTGCCTCCTGATAGGTAAGAGGGTACTGATCCGCTATGCTCCTCCTTGAATATAAAATAGCTGAGAAAAGTTATTTTTGCAGGGGAAGGGGGGTAGCATTTAGTTTAGTTTAGGGAGATTTCTATCTCTGACTTAAAGCCTGTATTTGTATCTGAGCTTTTGTGCAATACATGTTGCATTTCGGTTACTGGAAATAGAAATGTTTTGATGACCGAAGCAATTCCTTCAGATATCTGTCCAGATTTCTTAGGTCACCTAATCTGGAGTGGTTGGATTAGATCTAAAAGACCCCAGGTCTCAGAAGACAAAGGGACTCTATTACTAGTCTGCCTGTTACAATTGTTACACTAAGCATTTTTATTTAGTTGGTGGGAGGGAAATCTCTCTCTCTCTTTCCCCCCAGCCCTCCTGACCCAGGACTGGACTGGATACCCTTAACGAACGAGGACACAATTTTATTTCACCACGGTCAGGCACAAGAATTCAGCAGAGTCATTATTAGCAGGGATAGAATTCTTGCAACACAACTTCGAATCACGTGTTGAGGAAACACACAAACACACCCCATGGGGTGGCTGGAGCCCCTTGTGAGATGTGTTTCTGTATGTTTTCTGTGTTGTTGGCTGGATTCACCATCTTGATTTTTAAAAACTTTTACTTGTTTTTCTTTATCTCATGATCGTGCTTTGTTTTGTCTGTTTTACTGAAATCTGCCCAGAGTAGTTGTGGAGTCAGGTGGTGTCTAAATCAAATGTATGATGATGTGATGTTTGAAGAAGAGAGACGGAAAAGCTCTTGGTTGCCAGTTATTTCAGCAGGATGTTTTGAATATTACTACTACTGCCAATAATAATTTATTACATTTATATGCTGCCCTACTCCCAGTGACTCTAGCTTGACCCTAATCATATTTTCCTGAAGATCCAGTGAACACAGCAGAGGTCTCCATTCCTTTCCCTCCTTGTAAATGATGTTAATGACATGATATAGGAAGCTAAGTGCTTGGTCTTTTCTCCAGGAAAAAAAAATCCTGCAAATTAAAGTGGGATTCCCTGATTAAAATGTATTATTAAAATGTATCCAGAGCAGTTGTACTATAAACTTAAAGGCTTGTGTTTGGTGTATGTGTGCTGACACACATATAAGACTTACTCTCAATGCGGATGCAAAAGAATGCAAACTGATGCTTTCTGTATTTTTTATCCCTGCCTGAGAAGGGGTCTGTCAAAATTGTATAATCAGTATTTGCTCTAACCACATTTGAATCATAGTTTTTTTTAAAAATGTGATGATATTTAATAAAGGGCTGTATTTATACTGAATTAAGTTGTTTGTTCTCTCCAGCTGTCAATTGTCTCTTCATTGTCCTATGCTGGTAGTCTTTTCCAGACTTGCTACAACTGAAAGAACACGCCGGGGACTGAGTGTAGGATATATGTAACTATAGGGATTGAGATGCTAGATGTGTTTTTCCAATGAGCCTTACCCATTTATTGTACCACACTTGTCTTACTCATTAAATAATAGTAAAGGTAAATACAACAAGCAAAGCTTGAGCTGTTGTTAAAAGCAAAGTAAAAGAGCTGTGTGTATTTATGTTTAAATAACACCTTTAGAAGCTAAAAAGTACTGAAACGAAATTGAAAATTGTTAGGAGAGGAATGATAAATAGTGATATTGCACCATCTGCTGGTACACAGGACAGTCTTTTAAAATGCTTTGAAGAAAAACAAGCAGTTTTTTTTTTTTAATATTGTGCAGCCTAACCGTATATGCATTTGTTTAGTATCAAATTATTATATGTTCAGTGAGTGTTTCTCACAGGCAAGCAACCTACTTTATTATAAAATACCAGTTTTATAACAGAAATGTCATGTAAGGAGTTAACCTAAATTCTTCCCCAAGAAAAATTGGATTCTGCATCCTGAACACTTTGTACAAATTAAATAGATTTGATTCTTTGAATGATTTATCAAGCTTTCATAATTTGTCAGGGAGAAAGCAAGGAACTGCCATTCTTATCACCATCTGCAAAAAAGCTGTTCAAATCTATTATTTTAGTTTCTTTTAAGTAAGTTTTATTTATAAGCATATCTTTTTGTATGTTTTACATACTTTGGTGCTTCAGCCCTGAAGGGCTCCCAAAGCAGGTAAAAGTGTTTGTTGCTGTAGAATACATTCAGGTTCAACTAAATCCTAAAGTGTAAAATTCCTTAATAATAATAGTAACAGTAATGATAATCATTTGTGGTACATATACGTGCACATTAATCCTTATAACAATCCTACAGAGTATACCATTATTTTTATATATATGTAACTTAAGCAGTGGTGAATCTTGTAAAAAATATCTGAATCAACTTTGATTCCTGGTCACTTCATGGGCAAATCCACCCTTTTTTCTTGGCAACAATACAGGAATAGTTTGCCATTACCTTCTGGGATGACTTTTTGATTTCCCAGCCTAGCATACAATTGTAGGATTTCCAGGGGTCTCCCATCCTAATGCTAACCATATAAGACCCTACTTAACCTTTCAAGATCAGCCAAGGTCAGAACTGCATCATTTTTCCAGCTAGATCCTTGGTCTGTTCAACCTTACAGAATTCTTTAGGTGTCTTGGTCATAGTCTATATCTTGGGTTGGGCCCCCACATGCATATTTTGATGACTACAAATTGTAGTTCAGGTGGAAAAAGATGGCCTTTGAGCTATTTTGAACCCAAAATAGTTAGCTGTTTGTAAATCAAAAGAGGTATTACAGTATATGGAAATAACCTGTAGTATGGAGCACTCACTGAGTTTTCAACAACAACAAAAAAATGATTTGGAATATGGGGGGTTTTTTGGTGTGCTTTTTCAAATTTTGTTTTATTTTTCTCAAAGGAATCCCAAATTTGGCACTTTCTTCTGATAAGTTCCTAGTTGTCCTTTTCAGTATGGAACTAGATGACATCAGTCCACAGAGCCAGAAACTAAGCAAAGCAGAGAAGAAGTTGCGGCAAAAGCAGATGAAGGCCAGATACACCTTACTAAGACATGAGGGTATTGAGTGTGTATCATACCCTACTAAGGTGATTAGAAACTGTACTGCATTCTTTGGTTGGATTCACATACTATATTAAGCATAGTTTATGATTATGCATAGAATATGATTAAAGCAGAGTTGGCTGGATTTGTACAGCGTGCTACGGCAAAACTCAACAAACCACATTTTTTCTTAGTATGGTGCATGAACCAAGTCTGGAGCATGGTTTTAAGAGATGATTTATTGACTACTTATGTGCCATTATCTTGGTGTCAACTCTTATCAACTATATAGGTACATCTCCAGAATTATGTTTTCCCAGTCTGAATTTTAAGGTCTTTCAGTATCTATCGCCACTGTAATCAAGTCCATCCACCTAGCCTATTGTGACTTATCCAACAAACTATGGCTTACTGTGATATGTGATCCAGCTGATGGTTCAATTCATGCATATGCTAAGCCATGATTTTTAATTGAACAAGTGATGGTGGTCTTGCTTGCACACAACGCTAAGTCAGACTATATGAAATTGCATATTTCAGTAATCACTGTGCAAAAACCACCGTGATATAGTGGTTGTGATGTTCTGCTAGGACCAGAAAGGCCCAGTTAGATTGGCCTCAGTCATGGAAGCTCATTGGCTGACTAGCTGATATGGGGTGATTCTCCAACCTACGTCCTAGGGTTGTTATTGTGGGAAAAATTGTGGGAGGGAAAGCTATGAATGCTGCCTTAAGCTCTTGAAGAAAGGTGGGATGCAGATCTAAAAGCCAGAAACAAAGAAGCCATATTGTGAGAATGTTATGTGTGAAGAAGACCGGTGACTTAAATGATACCTAAGTAGATGTGCACACATTTCAATGAGTGCATGAATATTAATTGTAGGACAAAGACTATTTCAAATCCAAAGATTTTATATAGATCTTTAGAATTGATCAAACAGAAGTTCTGGGATAATGATCTCTTTATTATTTTTTTAAATTGTTGTGTTTATGGATACTATTTCCAGATGAACAAACCAGTGCTAATTAGTGATACCTGTGTCTCTTTTATTCTCTCCATCATTAGAGTCTGGTTATTGCCAATGGAGGTCTGGGTAACGGTGTTAGTAGATACCAACTGCACTCTGTGGTAGAAGAATGTGGGTTGGTAGAAACCCTCTTGATGCCCCCAAATAAACCCTATTCATTTGTGCAATATGGAAGGACAGCTGACTCCAAGCAGGCCTATGACGTCCTCAATGGAAAGGAACTAATATTAGAGAACTCCAGCCAAAAGGTTGTTCTGTACTTCAACTTTGTAGAAAAAGGTATTATTGAAGAATCCTGCTCTTCTACCCTGTTTTTCTCAACCTACTGTTAGAGAACTCAGTTCATACCTCAAAGCTCAGGGAGGCATTGATCAACTTTTAAAAATTGGCATGATGGAACCAAAATGAACCATTCTAAGTACCATTTTATCAATGAGATTTTCTGCTAAGCAGATCATGCATCTTCTTCACAATCAGGAATGAGATAATAAAGGTTAACATTGGCCACCTTTTTTGACTTTTGTCCTGCAGGTGTGTTGGACTGTGGTACCTATAACCCCCAGTTAGCATGGCCACTGGCAGGAAATGATAGGTCACATGGTCTGACACGTACGACTGCAGACAGAGCATTTCTGAAGAATGTTTGAATGTGAACATTTTATTGTATGCTGCATCATAAATTCTTTTTACCAAGACTGCTGTTTGAATAAAAGTCTAAACTCACCTTGGACTTAGTTATTGTTATAGTTTTAAGGACAAATTCTTTCCTTTCTCCCTGTATTGCTGTATTTGTTATCTGTCAGCCACAGACTATCAACAAATTTTACGTGTAATGGAAAGAGACAATTGATTGCTGTTGACTTCTCATCTGATTCAAATGCCACAAGTGATGATCTTTGATTTGAAAGAATGATCAGAAAAGCAATGACATTCTCTGGTCCTAAACAGACAATATTTTGTGTAGCACAGCACTGGAAACCAGTCTTGTTTACTGGATATCTTTAGTGTCTCTGTCAAAGATTGTTTTGGATATTACTACTTAATTCACACATATTTTTTTCAGAAGATGTTTTTCAAAATCTTTCTGTTCAGCTAAGTCTTTGATAGACAAAATTAAGTGGGAAGATCATTTTCTATAGGTTTTATCTTAATATAGTGTATGGTTGTGCTAAGGTATCATGTTAAAGCACAATTTAGCATTCCCTCCCCCTTTTCAGTGTGGTATGTTTAAGGATGAAATTGGAATGTCCCACGTCTGGTTTAGCTGAACAAGAAAACATGCTGCCCAACTCTTAACTATGCTTATTCTTAGGTATGGTTCATCATAATATGCCAGTGTCATGAATTATGGATTGAAGTTAGGTTGTTTCTACTAAGCAGAGTTAAGAATAATCATAGTCTGTCTGAGTTTGGACAGTTGCAAAAGGTATGATTAACAGAAATGGAAGCTTCTAAACACCTTACAACTGTGGTATAGGAGAAGGTGTCCAGACTTCATTTGTAATACCAACCTCTGCTATCTTACTCTCCCCAACATTTTGCTCTCCAGATGCATTGATACCTTACTGAGAATTTTGGGAGTTTCTGTTCCAATACATCTGGAGGGAACCAAGTGGGGAAAGCTGGCTTAGCACTATATCTGAAGCAGATTTACTTTATCATTTTAGTGGTGGTGTCTTCCAAGAGAGCATTTGAAAAAACAAACAAAAAACAAGCACAGAACCCGTTAGTTTGAAAATGGTGAGTCTGAGCACCTGAGTTAGAGGAATGTAGAGATGTCATTTTCATGAAAGCTTTTCTTATTTCTTATACTCCTAGTTCCTTGGGAGGATATGACCCCTCCAGTCTTGCCCCCTGGTTTGAGAGTAATTGAGGAGTTGGTTTCAGCTGATGAAGAAAAGGAGCTCCTTGAAAGCATTAATTGGACAGAGGATGAGGTCGTTCCCCATGGTATGTTATTCTAACAGTAAGTAAGCCAGGCTGGGTGGATAATATGATTGAGTTACCATAGAGGCTAAACCCTAAAACCAGACTAACAATACATTTAACAAAACATTTATGATGATGCTTGGCCACCATTTTATATTCTGTACTTCATATTTATATTTTGCATTTGTTTTAATGTTTATATGGAGGGGTTGGTTTATTTTATTTTATTTTATTTTATTTTATTTTATTTTATTTTATTTTATTTTATTTTATTTTATTTTATTTTATTTTTTTGGTTATTGTATACCACCCAGAGTCACATTATTTGAGTTGGGTGGCCTTATAAATCTAGTAAATAAATAAATGTCGCTATGTTACAAAACATCCAGCACCCAAAGAAATAAACCATAATATGGCTTAATGTGATGGCTTGGCTCACACAACATGCTGAGACAACAGCTGGATTCTGACATTCCAAAGTACAAGCTACTCAATCCCATTTTAGCTTGTATTAGTGTATTGTACAAATTTAACTAATTTCAACTGGAAGAGGGGCTTTTTGGAACCTCTCTCTTAAAGTGCCCTGTTGTTTTGCTCAACTCTGCAAGATTACTTTTTGTAGGACTGTTTATTCAGCATGGTAAACAGATATTTTAAATGCCTCTGTATGTCAGAAGTCGGTTCACTTGTGAGAAAAATGTTTGAAAAATGTGTTGCGCCAGGAATGATGAGGTGAATCACAGGCTGGGTTCATATTCAGCACTAAGCTATGACCTTGGGATTGTAGTGGATTGCTCAATGAAGTAGTCAATTCAGGGTATAGTAGCTCTGAAAAAGGGAAATTCTGTGCCAGGGATTATTTGGAAATTAAAATGCCAACCTTGTAATGCCATTTTACAAATTGATGGTTCATCTGAATCTAGAGCAATCTCTACAGTAACAACATTTGAGAATTGATACTACGGTGCTGGAAAACATGCAGAAGAAGGCAAACAAAATAGTCAGTGGATTTGAACATCTTCAGTGCAAGAAAAGCTTAGAATAATTGGGACATTTAAACTTGGAAACCAGGTGACTGAAGGAGGATATGATGGAGCAGTATAAAATCATGCATAGCATAGAGAAAATAGATATGGGGCTTCTCTCCCTCTCTAAACATTAGGACTGTCCAATGAAACTGATTGGAAGTAAATTTAGAACAGACAAAAGGAGGTACTTCATCACATAATACATAATTAACGTATGGATCCATTACCACAAGGCGTGAAGATGGCCAATGATATGAATGATTCTCAAAGGGGATTGGATCTATTTTTGGAGGACGGGTCTGTTGGGGGCTGGAAGTCTTGTAGACTCAGTGGTACATTTGGTTAGGGGTAGCCTATCTCCTAAATACCAGGTACAGGGGAAGAGTAGCAGAAGAGGTGTACACCTCTGTCTCTTGCTTGCGAGGTCTCCAGAGGCACGTGCTTGGCTGCTGTAGGAAATAAAATGCTGCACTAAAATAAGCCTCTTCTGCTACTCTTCCCCTGTACCTTTTTGGTAGCAAAGCTGAACACTGAGATCACCTCCTCTTGCCAGTATGGTTGCTACTTGGCCAGTGGTAGGTTTAGCTTTTTTTAGGGTCAAAAAGCCCCCTGCCACCTCCGGCTGTTGTGGAAGTTGCTGTTTTAGCTGCTTTGGAGCTAAGAGCCAGGTAGCAGTGCCAAGCAATATCCACCTTGGCTCAGGCTGTGCTAATTGGGGCTGATTAGAAGCACTGGGAAAAGTGGTCAGGATTATATTGAAGATGAGGGGAGGGTGGACAGAGCCAAGTATGCTGCTTTGAAATAAAGGAAGGGCAGGAGTGTAACAAAGAAATAAAATATTATTACTACCACCACTAGTAGGAGTTTTGATAATAAATACGCATGTATAAGAAAGAGTTCACTGAAAAGGCTGTTTGAATTGAGGTGGGCTATAAATATTGCGAAATAAATACACTCATTGTGATTGGCAGATGTGAAATTCGTTTGTGCATCTTCCATCTGCTAGTAAAGCAATTTGCAAACATCGCTGACGTACTTCATGACTTGAACAAAGCTATTTTACCCAGGGCAACAGAAGCGTGAGTGAATCTTTCACGTATGTCCATGTGCCCAAATTTATCCTTTCAAATGCTTGTAAGATGCTATTTATGCATCTTTATGACAGACAGATCATTATGCTGTTTAAAAAGCTAAGTCTCCCTTGAATTGAGCTGAACTCCTTTTAATTACATTAGCACATGCATATAGCTTTCTTGGCAACAATATGAAAAGGGCTTGCCATTGGCTTTGGGGATGTTTTTTCAATTTATGATTACAGATTACAGTCCTGGGATTTCCTTGCTGTCTCCCATCCAAGTACTCTCAGGTCAGCTTTTTCAGATCACCTGAAGTCTGCTAGGTATTGCAACCTGCTGTAGTAAGCAGACAAGTCCCAAAGTTCTTTCAAGGATTGCTAATGACCAAGAAGGCAGGTTGTCTCTTTATATCCGAAACCATAATGCAGGTCAGGATAGGGTAAGGAGAAACATGGTCTATGTTTTCATCTCAGGTTGCTTTTGGGGACAAAAGAAGACTTTTTGCTGGAGAAATCCCAATGATCCCAGTTCACCTACCCAATAGAGAGGGAAGCTGCGAGCAACATCTGAAGGACCATGAGTTACCCTTAAGGGTGAGAGCAAGGGGAACATTCACCTCCAAGGACAGTGCAGTCAGAATGCAATTCCACCTGTGGACTTATTACTATAATAGTAATGTTTGGTTGTAGCGCTTTCAAGTGTTCAGAGCATCAGTTCCGTTTCATTGCAGATGGTGGAAGCAGGAAAGCATGGCCTTCCTGAGACTACATTATGAGCTTATGGCAGTAGCAGGATTTGAACTGAGCACTGATTTGCAACTACAGGGTTACACAGACTCAAAACCAATATTATATTCACAATTCTATTTTTAATTCCTTGTTTCTTTCTGTTTCACAGCTCAGAAGTCTTTAAAACATAGGAAGGTAAAACATTTTGGATATGAATTTCGGTATGATAACAACAATGTGGATCGAGACCAACCATTACCTGGGGGTGGGTATCTAATCAGAATGTTCCTTATCTGTCTTCCAATTTTTGTGAAATGGCCTTCATACCAATTAGTAGTAATTCCATTGTACTGATACAAATGTGGCTGCATTCCTTTACAGTCCCATTGAAACCAGTGAAACTTCCTTTAATCTATATGATAAATGGGGTTGAGTCCCCAGTTCCCATTTAGGTTAACGAGGACATGCCTAAGCCTGATTACAGAGAGGTCAATCTCAGTGGGACCTACTCTCAGGAAAGTGGGTATTAGAGGACAGCCTAAGTAGGATGTTTCCTGAGCCCAATACGGAAGAGAAACAGAATTATCACATAGTGCATAATTTCAAGGGATCAGACAAATTCATGGAGGATATGGGGGACAACAGTGAGAGGGTGTTGAACAGTTCTGCCTTGTTTGTGGCTTTCTTGGACAATCTGTCTGGCCACTATGGAAACAAAATCCTGATGTAGAGTGGTGTTTGGCCTAATCCAATTTGACTGCTTTTATTAAAATAATCCACACCTCGTCAAACTACAATTCCCAAGATATTTTGAAGGAAGTCATGGCAGTTTAAATGTTATAGAAAGCTGTAAATAGTGTCTGAATCCTGAATCCATTCTGTTGTTCAACTCAAAGACTATATACTTTATTGTATATAGTCTCTGTTATGAAAAATTTCTGAGGGGACAAAAAGATATGAAGATTTCTCTTTGGTTTGAAATGGCAGGTCTCCCAGATTTCTGTAACACAATTCTTGCAAAATGTCTGAAGATGGGATACATCAACGAGAAACCTGATCAACTGACTATAAATCAGTATGAACCTGGACAAGGTATGTACCTGTGTTCTACAGCATCCTCACCTGATTCTGTGGGCTCAGATTTTCAAGCACTGTAAATCCAGTTTGAGGGGGAAAAAACTGTTTGGGTGTGGAGATGTGATAAGACTTAGGAGAATTGGCTGCCTCTTAGGTATAAAGGGTAAATTCCTATGACTATAACATAAAAAGAAATGTCCTGTGTTAATAAGATTATAGGAATGCTACCTTCTGTCAGTTCAGATCAGCCAGCCTGGGCAGTGGCATAGAATTGGGGGAATTACAGTCCAGTGCTTTTGGACTAGCCATAGATGTCAAACTTGGTATCTTTTACGTACCAGCACATTCTTTACTGCTGAGCTCCTGATCCCATGGATGGATGGATGGATGGATGGATGGATGGAAGGAAGGAAGGAAGGAAGGAAGGAAGGAAGGAAGGAAGGAAGGAAGGAAGGAAGATTGTATGTTGTGCATTACTGGACACTAAATATATAAGCATATAATCACAATAAGGCTCTGTTTCTGGTGAAAAATTCATACCTGCTTTATAAGATTCATTCCCCATCCTTTCATACATCTTTGTTCCCCAAATAAATGTTGTTGGAGGACTGTAGAGAATAGCAGTATATTCTTATAAATTATACTAGTATACCAAAGTAAGACTAATGGTGTATAAAGGTTGATAGATTTCACTTAATCTTTACGTGTCTGTTTTTATTTGTTGTTATAGGAATCCCTCCTCATATTGATACCCATTCTGCCTTCGAAGATGAGATAATATCTCTAAGTTTAGGAGCTGAGGTAACAAACATTTTTTTTCAGTCTTTTAGAGAGCTGATGAATTGCATTTCCTCAAGAAGTTGAATGCATGTTATTTGTACCGTTGCTTGCTTTTTGCAGAGCTTGTACTTCCAGTGGGTAGACATTTTTGTTGAAAAGTCAGGATAACTAAAGATTTTCTTATAGGCTGGATTTTTCTGGAGTGAATGTGACAAGTAGAGAAATAGCCTACCTCATATTGTGGGTACAGTGTCTTATAATAACTCAGGAATGGTCTTCCCCAACCTGTTATCATCTGTGAGTTGTAGCCCCAGCACATATGGAAGGAGCAGGTTTGGGAAAGCTGCTGTGGAGATAAACGCTGGTTCCACATCTCTTATTTAGCCATGGCTCCTTGAGCTATTCAGTGAGACTGCAGTGTAAATTTTACTAAGGTCAATGGGGCTTTAAAGTAGGAATTGGATACCAACATGTGTATATGGGAGTAAGGCCTTCTGAAGTCAGTGACTTCCTTCTTGCAGGCTTATAATGGTGTGCATTATTAATATATGATATGATATGATATGATATGATATGTGCATGCATGCATATTGAGGCACCACCAAGTTCTGGAGAAGACTGAAAGCCATTCACTTGTTTTTTCAGCTAATTTCAACAATCAAGTAGCAATTTCTGATCTTGGTTTCTTTCAGTAAATCCTCAGTCTTCCATAACAGACTTCCCAATGTGAATGCAATGAGAAACCACACATTTATTTACAGCAAGAAATGAATGTGCCCAATCCTTTCCTGTACCGGATGGGAAAAGAAGGGAACATTTTCAAGTTTAGTGTTATTTCAAATATGATTATTTTTGCACTTTTCCTGAACCTTCTTGCAAGCACATGGTTGCCTTAGATGGCTTGGAATGAGAGAGCAGACCCAGATTGCAGTTCCTGGAGTTGCTTTCAGGACATCAAAGTGCAATCCCTGGGTTAAGAACAGCTGGTTTAAGGATGACCCATAGTTAAGTATGGAGCCTATTGTAGCAAAATTTGAGATTTATTTATTTATTTAATTTGTCCCCTGCCCATCTCCCCCCAATGGGGGACTCTGGGCAGCTCACAACACGTTAAAACAATAAATAAATATACAATTAAAACCTATAACAATTCACACTCACAAAAATAAAAGGGAAAAAATCCAGGAGGCTGATGGTTCAAGGCAGCAACGCCAGACCACTAAGGGACTAGCCAACCCCACACTTGATGATCCCCCTCCTCACCCCAGGCCAGATGGCAGAGCCAGGTCTTCAGATCCCTCTGAAAGGCCAGGAGTGAGGGGGCCAATCTCACCTCCAGGGGCAAGATATTCCAAAGGGCGGGGGCTACAGCAGAGAAGACCCGTCTTCTGGACCCTGCTAGTTGGAGTTCTTTTGCCAAAGGGGTCTGGAGCATGCCCTCTCTGTGTGATTGGGTGGGACGGGATGAACTTGTGGGGGAGAAGCTGTCCCTCAGGTAACCTGGTCCCATGCCATGTAGGGCTTTAAAGGTGATAACCAACACCTTGAATTGGACCTGGAAGCAAACCGGTACCCAATGCAGCTCGCGAAGCAGTGGTGTTATATGGTTTGTGTTATATGTATTTGTATTATAAATACACAATGGTTCAAGTTAAATACACAATACTACTTATACAGTATTATACAATAATACTGTTCCGGCTTACATACAGATTCAACTTAAGGACAGACCTTGGGAATGGAACTCGTTCTTAAACTGGGGACTACCTGTATACAGCTTTGCCAGCCTAGCCCCCCACCCTGGCCCCATAGCAGATTGGGGAATTCTGCGAGTTGCAGCCCAAACATATACGCAGTGTGTCCTATTGATGCAGTATATTTATACTTCATATATTTGTTGACAGCTCATTTCTGGGGGGAAAAAGCCCTGCTGTTCTTAAAAATAAGTTGCCTAAGGAGGAAGGAAGGTTTTGCTCTCTCATCTCTTCACCCAGGAGCCAACCTGCCTCTACCTGTTGAATTTTTAATGCAAGAAGAGAATTTCATAGAAGTAACTCTGCTGCCAGCAGAACTCCTGTAGGGAGCCATGCCTAAGAAGCCTTTGTAAATAAGGAGTTATTTTATTCTGCTGTTTTATAGGTTATTTATAAAATATTTCTGGCGTTGAAGTGTTTTTTACTCATCTTTGTGCATCCCAGGTCAGAAACTTTTGGATGCTTTTTATCTTCCTACTTCAGCTATGTAGGTTGACATTGATGTATAGGAAAGAAAACTTGAAGTACAAGAGGAGGAGAATCTGGATATTTCAAAGATGAAGGAAACTGCAGCCAAGCAGTGACTTTAAATTGAAGAGGTCTATCAAGTGATCCAAGAAATCACATGTAATGGACAGTTTTAACTGAATTTAAATAAAACTGTGTGCTATTCAACCCTTAATTTTGGCCCATAGGTACAAATAGAATAGAAGGCAGCCTTAGGCCAGATCAGATCGGTTATCCATCTGCTTTGGATGCAGTTCAGGTTTTTAACCTGACCTCCCTCTATGATGGTAAATGAGCCCTTCCATTACGCAGTGGTAAAAAGCACTATTTATCCTCATGTCAGAGACAAAGAACTTGAGAGTAGTTCAATACCTCTGAAGAAGTCTTTAGGAAGATAGCATATTATAGCTAGGCTTGCGTAGGTGGTGATTATGGCACCATCAGGAAAAGTAATAGAAGTGGAAAGAGAATAGCATTTTTTAAAAAGTCTTCAGCTTTAAATTAGTGGTTTTCAAACCATTTGCCATGTAGGAAAGCCTTTCTAGATTAATTGGCCTGTCAAATCAAATAACCTCTTCAAGTCACAGTCTATTCCTAGGATGGCTGATCTGGCCTTTCAGGTTGATCATTATCCTCAGGGAATTGGGGCTGTCAGTGATGAGCAGGGCTTTGGGTGCTCTTGTCCAAAGTATTTTCAGGGGGACCTCTTTGTAAAAGGGGTAGGGCATGCCGGTTAAGAGTTCTTGCAGGCTTCCTGCTAACCTTTTGTAGGCTGTATGAAAAAGAATAAGCCTCTTCAACAGTTTTCAGAGCAGAGCACATAGCCTGTCTGAGCAGTCTGTGAAACTGCTTTGAAGATGAGACTCAAGATCAGTTGCATGGAATATTTTTCTGTTGCAGCACATGAAGCCCATGGAGTTATGAAGCCCCTGAAAACCTTGCTTGGACACATCCCTTGGTGATTCTATTATTCTATGACTATAACTTAGTATTTCCATGCATGCTGGAAGTTCTAGAAGTTGTAATCCCAACATATTTGGATGATATCATTTGTTGGGGGAGATGGGCGGCATACAAATTTAATAATATCAGATTAAGATAGGCTAGTGTGGGGCTAAAAGAGCAGTCACAGAACAGAGGTTCATTTTAGTACCAAATTCAAATATAGACCAATTCCCTTACAAGATGTTATACAAATAAATGTGGCTACTTTTGCTGAAGGAAGCAAGTGAAGCAACATACCAATTACAGTATTGTCACAATATGGAAATCGATTTTCCTTTTTTGAATAAAGACCTTTTTCAGCCTCATGTCCTCCAGGTGTACTGGATTACAATTTTCACATTCCCTCAGTCATCATAGCCAAAGATCTCTTTTTACAAGGTAGCCCATTTATTGATTTATGTGTCCCCTTTGTGTATGAGTTGCCAAGCTTGGGCTGGGTGTTGATGTGATTCTGACTTGGTTCATGGAGGATGCTCTGAGGCCATGATTAAAGAAACATGGTTTAGATCCAATAATTTCTCATAACTCTTGCCCAGTTCAGTTTCTTGAGAAAGTTGATGGACAATGTAATGATGGACAACCACTCCATGTGGAATTAGATAATGCTAATTAGATCCAATCCAATCTGGCTTATGATCTGATTTGGGAATGGAAGCAGACTTGGTCTTGGTGATGTGTGGCTTATCCTGAGGAAAGCATATGACCCTAGTATCTTTTGGTTGCTTTCAATACTATCAACTGTGGGGAATCTGTGTCCTCCTAGATGTTACTGAATTACAGTTTCCAGCAGTCCTGCTCAACCTATCTGATAATAAGAGAGGCTGGGAACTATAATTCAGCAACATTTGGAAGGCAACAGGTTCATAATCCTGCTTTTAACCATGATATTTGTTCTGAATTAGTTATCAGGACTTGGGTGGAATAATATGGGGATTCCAATTCTTTATGGAAGAATGGTCTCAGAAGTTGGTGCTAGTGGATTTCTGTTGTAGCCATTTCTATAGGTAGCTTTTCTTACCTGTTGCTCTCTAGACATGTTGGACCATTCTGGCTGGAAATTCTGAAAGTTGAAATTCCAGCAAATCTGGAAGGGACCGGGTAGTCTAAGAGGTATCACAATGCTCCACCTTTGTATCATCTACATTAATTTTCTGGAAGAAGGCATCTAGAATTTGGGCTCTGGAATCATCAGATGCTTGAGTCATAAAAGTTTGCAAGTGTTGAGCCAGTTCTTTTTGAAGTATTCTGAAAGTCAGATAACATTGATTCCAGCCTGGCTTCCCAGGGTAATGCATTCCAAAACTGGGGTGCCATAATTTTCTATCCCACAAGCGACACTTCTTCCATTTGCAGGATGCTGAGCAGGACCTGTGCAGATCTTAACATTTGGGCAGATATAGGCTGGGAGATGTGTTCCCTAAAGTATTCAGGTTCTAAGCCATTAATTTTTTGATACAGATATTGGTTTCTCCCTTATTTCTAATGTTTTCCATAATGCTACAGAACTGTAGAATTAGTTAATGCACAATAAGAAAAAGCATGAAAGAGCATGAAAATATTATATTTTTCTTCCAGAATTTCAGTTTTATCTCGCTATATATTTTAATTATTTTTACTATAGTGTAAGTAAAAATAGTGTTCTTCTTTTGTTTATGTCTTGTTGAATTGGGCACAAAGAAATCTACAAATGGTTTAGAAGATTGCATTCTGTTTCCATGGGAAACCCATGGATTGGACTTCACATGTCTCCATTGCACATTTTCCACAAGGCAAAAGTTATTCAGTATTGAGCAAACTCTGATTAATGCGACATTCCCGACTAAATTCATTGAATTATCTTTTAACGTGATATAATCAGAAAGTCATTTTGGAAGGCTGTCCCAAACCAGAATGAAACACAATGCCCTCTTTAAAAAAAAAGGAAAAATAACTTTTTAGCATTTTGAAATATTTCAACAATGGGTGACTTCCTGGCACTGATGGAGAGGGAAATGTTGTGGCATTTGCCTTGTGCATAGTGCCAGATTCTTGGCCCCATCATCCTGGGCTCATTGCTTCCATCCTGAACAGGAGCGTTCGTGGTGATGTGGCATAGTCCTTGTTTAGTGGCATTACCATAGTTTACAGGTATCCCTTAGGATTATGCTTATCCAACTGAAAATATGCCATTTTGACTTAGCTTTTTTCTTTTCCACCCTTCCTCCCTCCCTCGGTGTTGAATAAATGTTAAATAGCTATTCACAGATTAATTGACCAGCTTCATATTAGCTTAGCGCAATGTTGCCTTTCACTAGCCTTGGATTTATTTCTGTTGTCCACCTCCATTTACTACACCACTGTTTGTCATGTTGCTGATTTGTTCTTAAAAATAGGGGGCTTTTTGTAACAATTCATCCTGTTGCGTGCCTTCACCCTCGGTGACGCTAACTGTATATAATGAATGTACGTCATATGTTAATTACAAGCTTCTCTGCTGCCAGTGCTGGGCAAAAGGAGCAGAAAATATTTCCAGTTTTCCAAAGATACTGATATTAAACTAATTGACTACATTCTCATTTACTCTTGTCACTGAATCTCTTGTGGTGGGTTTGCAGCAGCTTTTTGACTGAGATCTATCCTGGGGTAGGAGAAAAGCAGGTGTCAGTTGCTAGGCAACCACTGGTTTCTAGAGTAAAGATGGGTATCAGATGTTTCCTAGCAACCATGATGTGATTTCTCCTCCCCTTCATCCAAGGCATGTGTTTGACCGACTGTTACCTGTATTTGTTATCTCTATTTTGTTCTCAGAGTGATTTCTAAAAGTACTTATAACTTGGGTGGGGAATCTGTGGTCCTCCAGATGTTGCTCACTCCAGCTTCTCA
Organism: Python bivittatus; assembly: GCF_059951505.1. Lineage (NCBI taxonomy): Eukaryota > Metazoa > Chordata > Lepidosauria > Squamata > Pythonidae > Python > Python bivittatus. The sequence goes on along the minus strand of NW_028277056.1, from coordinate 17,735,123 downwards.
CATCCTTCACTGTTGGTATTTCTGATGGGAGCTTTTCAGCACCAAATGAAAGACCCATAGGCTCTCCAGACCTGGTCCAATACTTTACCAATTAACATTTAATTGGTCTTCCTCTTGTCTTCCCTTTATTTCATTTGGCGTTTTAAACTTGTTTTATCATTATCTCTTTCTCTACTACTTCTTTGTTTGCTTATTCTTAAAATGAAAGACTAAAGGTTCTGATATCTGATATCTTATTTCTAATGGATAACATTTTCATTTCTTTGCTCTTCCCTTCAGTCCCAAAAGTTCTAAACCAATGCCTCTTCCATTTTGTAAACTCTTTTTGCAAATTAACAGGATTTTTTTAAATTCAAAAATAATCTTAATTTTCATTCATTTTTTAATCAGAAGGCTTTTAAAAAATCCCTTTTCCTATCTATTTTTGGAAGATCGATACATGGAGCATGAAATGAGACTGCTGATGCTTGCCAGAAATTAACAGCTGCCAAGGTGAACTGTGGTGCTTTAGCAAGGAATTGTTGCATTTCAGTAATACCTCTGCTCAGGAGTTCAGTAAAGAGGGAGTAATTTCATTTAGCCTGTGATGTCATTCCCCCTTTTGTTACAGGAGTCTATTTTAAGGCTGTGGCAAATCTCAGTTGCAAAGTTTTCTGCCTGCAGATGAAGCTGTGGTATGAACATGCCAGTAGGAGGCACAGTTGGTCTTTCAAATAGTGAAAAGTCAGAAACCAACGTATCATTGCAGTTTACTGGTAGTGATTCTTCTGGATGCAAAATAGACCTTGTGAATATCTCAGCCCCAAAACAGTGTCTATGAAGTTCTGTATTGCTATTACTGCATGATAGAAGATTCCATAATTTTTTAAAAAATCGTATGCCTATTATTTCTGTAACTAGCCCATCACCAGATTTGTATATGTATCTGAATGTTCTACTTTGTTGGAAGTATTTCTGTAGCTCAAGCTGCTATTGTATTTTCTTGTTTTTTATTATGCTGTCACTTTTACTTGTATTTCTTGAGAAAGGAAAGGAGCTTGTGTATATATAGTGGAACACAGTGTACAGTTCCAGTACTCATTTTAACTTACAAAGAATATAGTTGCCTGAGGTTTGCAGAGACCACTTTGTACCTTCACGATTTTTAAAATTAACAATGGGCACCATTTGACTCTACTATCAATGTACCAGTGTTGAACAGCTGTGATGCATGAATGCTTTCCCTGATCTTTTCATACTTGTGAAATTTATTTATGTTAAGATATTTTTTTTTTCTGAAGGAGTTGTAATATGCTGATTTCTGTTTTATATTTTCAAATGTAGATCCTGCCCTCATGCCATCTATACACCATTGAGAGTAGATCACAATAATTTTAAATCATATGAACAATATAAACCATATATTTAATTTTAAGAGGCAGTAAGCATAGAGAAATATGGAACATAAAGAAAAACAACCTTTAACCAAAACAAAAGCCTATAAGAATAGAAACATCTCCACCATTCAGCATAAGCCTTTCAGAGAAGGAACCACTAGTAGCAATGTGGAAAGTATTGCGTTGTGTTGGCTCAGACCCTGAGGGCACTCTGTTTCTTGTTACTATCAACTGTCCTTCCCCCCAGTCTGAGATATTGCAAAGGATTTATCATTCTGATCCCAGAGAGTTGGTTGCTATGGGAGGAGACAATTATCTTTGATACCTGCTCCAAATGTTTGAGTGGGGTAGATCTGTCTACCTGTTGTGTCCTGGGATTGATATGAACCCCTTAGAAAACCATGAAGCAAAGCAATAAGGAGAGATCCTGGTGAGAAGTTAGTTCTAGCAAGATTTTTATGTCTTTTGGTCCAAATTACAGTTCTTAGGATCTGCCTTTCCTGAAGAATTTCCTGAAGCTAAGGTTGAGCTGCATGAGACTTCTGGATGCAGAAGATTGCACAACTGAGTTTCAGCAGCAAGACACAATGTTGGCATTAAGAAGTAGTGCCATTTCAGTGTACCTCTTTTGGATTACAAAACATTCCAGAATCATTCTAACCTCTTGAAAAGACAGAATAGTTTAGCCTCATCCCTTATTGTGAGGTCATCTTATCTGTGAGCCTTGGAGGTAGGTTTAAAAAGTGTAATACCCTGCCCCCGCCATGAAAAGGTTGCCTATCCTTCATTTCATGGGGCAGGCCTCTGGACTGGAGCTTTATAGTATTCTTTGTGACTTTTGTCTTTGCCATTGTTGAAAAATGAAAATGTTATCAGTCAGGAACCAACCGTTATACCCTGATGTGTGCATGAATTAAGTATTCACCTTTTTAAAATGGTGACCAAGATGCTGACTTTAGCCTTCGACAATACATGCTGACTTTAGTTTAGGAGTAGGCCTTTTTTAAGCAAACTGGTATATTTATGCTTGATTCTAATGCTAGAAAATCCTACATAATATTTCCAAAAACAGATTTCAAGGACTTCTCTTTATCTTAATTTATAGTCCATTATAAGGTAGAAGTTCCTGTTTGGGGATCTCTTCTTTCTTTTTGCTCCAGCTTCTTACACACACACACACACACACACACACACACATGCAAACACACAGACAGAGTAAAAGAGAACACTACAGCCATGTTGTAGTATTGGTCATCCATCATAGTGCTGGTAGGCCAAATTTCCTCAGTTGCTTTTCTCTAGCTATGTTGGGAATACAGCTTGTATTGACCTTGTTTAACAGACTTTAACTTGTTGAAGGTTTCTCCAAACCTGACATATTCACAGTTTTCTTATTTTGACTGAAAACAACTGCACGTAAGTTTGCATTAAAATTTGTAAAAAGATGTATTTTAAATTTGTATTATGTAGAAGTTGCCTCAGCTTTTGTTCTCTTAGGAATTCATTTGAACTTACCATTTCCCCAGAGATGCCTCAACTTTTTGCGTGCAACTTACTCTCAGGATGCTTGTTTACAGACTGATGCAGTCTCATACAGTGATGTGGTTGCAAAAAAGGTAAATGTAATTTTAGATTGCATCAAGGAAATGCAGTTCCCACATCACAGGAAGTAATAATTTCACTTTGATTATTGAGTCCTGTTCTGGAAATTATGTTTTAAGAAGGATTCAGAGAAAGCAGAACAGATTCAGAGAAAGGCAGTGAAGATTATTGGGGGACAGAAATTTTGTTCTATGAGGAACGATTAAAGGAATTGGAAATATTTAGCCGTGAGAACAGAAGTCTGAAGTGCAATATGATAGCGCTATTCAGATATCTGAAAGGATGTCACATAGAAGGAGGCCAGATTATTCCAGAGGGTAAGATATGGAATAATGGAATACAAGAAGACAGGTTTGGATTGAATGTTAGCATGTCAGGTATTGTATTCATTTCTGTGCACCGCACTTTAAGAAAATTAACAAAAACTGGGGCATGTTGTTCCAAAGGCTGGAATGATAAGGGATGTGGAAATGAAATCTTATGAATAGGGACTAAGTGGAACTTGATATGTTTAGCCTTGAGGAAAGGCAACTGAGGAGCAATATGATAGCATTGAAAAGGTGCCATGTAGGAGGTCAAGACCTGTTATTTATTACCCCAGAGGGCAGGATATAGAATAAAGATCTTAAGTTGCTGGAAACTTCCTAATAGTAAGAGCTCTTGGATGGTGAAACTAATTGTTTCTGCCAATGTGGTTAATTAATATTTCAAGAGCTGTGGTTGGATTATTTCTCTTTTGTAGCTTTTTGTAGCTGGTTCTGTTATGTGCACCACCAAAGGTTGCTATGGGGATTAAGTAGTTATTAAATAAATAAAATCAATTATCAAAGGAATTGGTGAACTCCCATTCAAATAGAAGCTGGTTGATGCTGGGTATGCTTTAATTTGGATTCTTGTGCTGAGTAGATAGCTGGGTGGTCTATATAATCCCTCCTAACTTTCTGATTCTATAGTTCATCTAATATTTAACCAACATTTGCTTCCCTGCAGTTTCTACATTGATTCTAATCTTGCTCTTGGGGTAGGAACAAAAAAGTTTGTTCCATTTTTGTGTCAAACTCTTTCAAATTTTAAACATTATTTTATAAGTTTACTTTGATTTTTTAACCCAGCTATGGTAAAATAACAGAATAAATAAATTTATTTCTAGAGGTTTAGCAATACCAGTCTCATAAATCAAAAGTGAATGTTATGACATACAGTAACAGATTTATTAATATATGGGTTTCTAGAGGTTTAGCAATATCTGTCTCATAAGCCAAAAACAATGAGTGTTCTGACATTATAAAGAGTAACAGATTTATTGTTGCTTTTGGGACTGTATTCCAGTCAGACACATCGAGCATCATAGGCCACACTGATTGGAAGTTCTGGGAGTTATTATCCCTATACAGGTTTTCTGAAACCTTTAAAATATCAGGTCAAGTGAGAGGTTTCCTATCTCTCTGTTAATTTACAACTCAATATGTGTTCCAGTATTGTTAAAGCCTTAAAAAGACATCAGCCAAAAAAGAGACTAAACTGCATTAAATACTTCTTGCTTGTAGAAATAAAGTGAGTTAGGCAACTAAGGGAGTCTTTTATCTGGAGCTGAGCATGGGCAGTTAGTGAAATCTAATAAACTAGACAATGCTGGAAGCCTAAATGAATCATTGGTCTTGTAATCATAAAAGGTGCCCAAGGCCTGCATTACTTTCCCTAGAGGGATTAAGTTCTTGATATACCAGTCAGCCTGAAAGATCAAGAGGCAATGAACACCATTAAGTTCTCTGCCCCAGGAGCTGAAAGTTCTTGGCAGTAAGCTTGCAATAACAAATGCTTTACATTGTAGGGAAGCTAAACTCTCATTCTAAATAAGTAGAGAAGAGAAGAAGGAATTAGCCTGGCATAATAGAATTTTGGACAAGGGATAGAATAGTAAGCTGTATTGAAATCATGTGGAGGATTGTCCCTTGCATTCTGTTGGAAGGTATAATTTTACCCTTCTGATTGGAAACTATTACCTAATCAGACAGAAACTAATAATACCTAGAAAATATATAAATGTGGAACACTCCCTAGGATGACCATGTTGCTGTGAAACCCATTTGGTTAGATTTTCCCACCTTGGATCATTTCTGTTGTGTTTTGGAAGTTGTAATCCTAACCATGTGATTTATTGCATTTATATCCACTTTTTCTTTTGGAGCACAAGGAAGCATTCAAGGAGGTAATACAAGTATACTAAATTCCCTCTTTCAGGTTGGATTGAAAGAATGTGATTGGCCCAGAATCAATCTGTGAGGTAGATGGTCCAATGGAATCCTGAAACTGAGTCTTCTCAATTCACATCCAATACCATAACCACTCCATTTCACTCTGCTGGCTCTCAGAAGCACGGTGTCTTACTGGGTATTGAACTCACAGCTTCAAGAACTTTTTGTGGCCTATTGAGTCTTGTACTTTAAGGCTAGACCTCCATGCTTTTACCAGAGTTGGCAAAACAGAAAGTTAACTGGAAAAGATGAGCTAAATTATGTTTTTCTCTTGATCAAGATGAATATGTAGTGCAATTTCCAGGAGCAGGAATATGTCTTTGTAGAAACTACCTATGCCAGACCATGGTTGAAACATTTGGTTGCTATAGGAATCCAATACCTTAGGGCCAAATTATGTATTACAAAGAATCTGGGATTTGTCTTGGAAAATGATTCCATCCTCTATTTTAACCTCATTGTGATAAATATTCTTTCTCTGGTTGCCACTGGTACCTGGGACAAAATATAAATTGGAATGACATCATGACAGAATTACATATGGTTGTGAAGATGTGATAATGAAACAGAATTGGAGAACTTCTGGATAGTTAGCTGGTTTTGAGAGCAATCTAAAGGCAATAGTAGGTGATGATACAAAATGGAAGGTTTTGTATATTTTCTGGGTTTTGTGTATGTTTTAAACTATGCAAAAGCTATTTTAAAGCTTACACATATTTCCTGATTCAAAATGGTTGGAAAATATACTGCTATACTTGAGGAAATGTCTACAGGTAGTCCTCATTTAGTGACCACAATTGGGACTGGCAACTTGGTCATTAAGTGAAGTGGTTGCTAACTGAAACTGCAACTGTGCTTATGAACTTACTTCAGCTTTGCTTTACAGACCTGCAGAGGTCATAAATATGAGAATTGGTCACAAAGGACTTTTTCATCACTGTCATAACTGTGAACGGTCACTGTATGAGGCAGTTGCTAAATAAGGACTTCTTTTATTTCTGTATTAACCTGTAATTGTGTGTTTTTAAAACAATTGTCTTTCTCTTCAGGTTAAAGTTGGGCAAACAAATGCTACAAAAACTCTTGTTGTTGTTCAGTCGTTGTGTCTGACTCTTCGTGACCCCATGAACCATATTGCGCCAGGCCTTCCTGTCCTTCACTGCCTCCCTGAGTTTGCTCAGTTTCATGCTCATTGCTTCAGTGATGCTATCTAACCATCTCATCCTCTGCCGTCCTCTTCTCCTTTTGCCTTCAATCTTTCCCAGCATCGAGGTCTTTTCCAAAGAGTCCTCTCTTCGCATTAGGTGACCAAAGGTTTTGCTGAGAGAGAATAACTGGCCCATAGTCATCTAGTGAGCTTTCATGGCTAGGGTGAACTTGAATTTGGGCCTCCCCAATCCTAGTTCAACCACATAATAACTACACCACATTGACTCTCTTTATGGTTATTCCTAGTCTGGCTTATTTTTTCTTTCAGTGTTTGTGCAGGGAGGAAGAAGTGTGTATGCGTGCATGTAAGTGTGTATGGGGCAGGGGTGAGAATCAGGCTCTATTTCAACACTTGAAAAATTCAGTTCAGCGTTACTGTATTGAGGTCTTCCCTTGCTTTTTTACAAACTCTTGTTGCAGGAGTTTGGAAGCATTTGAGCATAATCTAGATGATGGGATATTGCAACGTCTCCCAGAATTTGGTCCATTTAAAGGATTTCTTTTGCAAGGTGTTTATATTCTTTTTTTAAGGGCATTGTATCGCTTATTCTCTGTGCTAACATTACAGTGACTGTGAACATCATTAAACAATGACTCACTTTATATAGCCTCTTTAACAATTATTTCTTTGCTGTCTCTTCTGTGGCTCACCAAATTTAATTTCGTCTCTGAGCAAGCAGCCTTGCAGAACTTTCATACCTTTAAGAAATGCCTCTTGCTCCCTCTGTTCTTGTCTTTGAAGTGCCTCCCCCAACATATGCTCACACTTTGCTTGCATTATTTGGGCTGTGTCTTATGCAGCAGGAATAGCATTGAAAATGCAAGTGGTGGCTTAGTTGTCTGAGCATCTCTGAAAGACCCCATCACAGAGTCCCTCGTCACAAACATTGGCTCCAGCGTCATGTTTTCCCTGCAGAATGATATTATTAGCTTCATGTGTGTCTCTCCCTCTACTTATAGTTGCAAAAAAAGATGGCAAAGGATTGTGTGAGATCAACACATTGAGCATCTTACTCTTCCCCCTGCTTTTTCTTTTTTAAAAAATTATTATTATTGACTGCAGTCTCTGATGATGCATTATGGGCAAGGTAGAAATTTGATCTTTATTGACTTTGCCACCTCTGGGAATAAAGAAAATGGATAGGAACAAAAATAGTAATTGGAAATAGCTCCAGTGGAGGGAACCTGTCATGAGATGGATTGATTCAGCAGTGGCAGAAGTAGTGCTATTGATTGGGAACCTTTAGGGAATTAAAAAGAGGGCCAGGCATCTAATAGGCCTCATTCTTTTCCTTTGTATCTATGGACGTGTGAGGGAATGAAACAAAGAAGTGGCAACTTGCAGTTCTCTGGTTGAACAAAAAAAGATTACAAAGAGGCACAACAAGGTCATCTCTGTCTCCTTTGGCATCTGATTTTCAATAGTGAATGGGATCAGGACTTTTCCATATTGACTCAAGGTGATGACGATAAATTAGCAGCAGACGTTCTTTGAAGATGAATGTAGAAGTTGCAAATGCTGATTTTCAGCCAGATATTTAAAAAGTGTTTAAAAGGGGTGGGGGTGGGGGGGTTAAAGAAAAAAAAATAAAATGTTGTTTTAGGTCAAGAATATACAACTTGAGGTCTCAGGACCACTTACATCCTCTGAAAGCTTTGGACTGTAGGCTTGTAAAGTTGGAAAGGACCACAAGGATAATTTTGTTTAACCTTCTGCAGTGTGCAGGAAAACCAGTTAAACCATCAGTGAGAGATGGCTATCTATCCTCTTCTTAAAAACCTCCAAAGATGGAGAGCCTACAACCTCTACAAGTAGACTGTTCCATTGTTATATAGATCTGACATCATAAAGCTTTTTCTTATATTTAAATGAAATCTAGGCAATTGCAACTTAAACCTGTTACTTTGGCCCTAGTTTCTGTGGCCATGGAAAATAGTTCTTGACATCTTCCTGTAGCCTCCCTTTGTGTACCTGAACATGGCTATCATGTCTCCCTTCAGTCTTCTTTTCTCCAGACTGAACATCCCAAGTTCCTTCCTCATCCTCATAGGGCATGCCCTCAGGTTCTTGTATCATCACTGCCATCCTCTGAATCCTCTAACCTGTCAGTATACTTGTGGACATGTGGCATCCACAATCGTGCTCAGTATTCCAGATATGATCTCACCAGTCTCCGGTCCAGGTATTAACTAGGTCTGACCATGCTTAGCCTTTTCAGAATCAGCCAGGGTTAGCTAAATTCTGTCATTTGCCACGATTCTTTTTCTTTTTTCTTCTTGCTAACCAGGTAGTAAATATGTGTCATCATCCTGAGACCTGGAAATGTTTTTACAGCAGCTGCCCCAGCGCTGAAGCACCAAAGCATGTGTAATGCTTCAAGCTGGGAAATGTGCTTAGCATACAGTAAGGATTCCTTTGCAATGAAATGCTGGGACGATCCCTGCTCATGTGGATACCAGTGTGTCTGTCAGGTCCATTAACTTATTTAAATCTGATAGGATGCAGAAAGGGCATGGTGTGTTTTTGGGGAAACATTGCTCTTATGGCATCTGCTATGGATAAGCTGCAGTCATCAGACCTACAATTTCCTCTCATGCTGGGGTGTATAGTACTTGGGCCTCAAGTAATCTGTGGAAGCTGTCAGTGTAGGCTGCTGTGGCTTCTATGTTCCTATAGGGTTCCAGACTGTCTATCAGTCAAATAATCTGGCAGAACAGCAGGAGATTGACATTCACTAGAAGGAAAAGGGAGATGGTCAATAAGTAGAATGTTCGTATTCTTATTAACTGTTTCTCCCAACCTAGGGAGCAACACCACAGATGGAAGGAAAACCTAGCTATTTTGCTCCTGTTTCATGGAAGAAAAGACTACCCCAAGGCTTGTCTATTCCTCCCAAGGAAGGGGAGTGAAACTGCTGTCTCTGTCTTTTGATGCAACAGTACAATGCAGCAACTTAGATTTGAAAGAGAAAAGGTGTTCATGTTACAGTAGTCTGCAACCCTTTGAAGACATATTTGACTTAAAAATATGCTCACCCATGTCCTCTCTGCATCACCCTTCCCCAAATCAGGTTGCTGTACAGCTGTGCTCTGTGTGTACACAGATGAGGTAGGTGTTTATTTGGGGACATAATTTCATCTCTGTGTATATGTGCACACCCGCATATGTATGTAAATGCACTCAGAAATGCTTCCTGTAGCTAGGATTGGAAGACACTTTCTCTGATCACTGTAACTAGGAATTCTTGGAGAACTTTGTCTTCTGTGCATTTGTCAAATTCCATTATAAAACCATCTTAAAGTGAGGAGTGTGGTGTGTCTCTCACCACATGATCTGAATGGTAAATTTTGCATCTTGCAAGTACACATCTTGATAACTTTTAATGACAAGAAATAATTGTGGATTTCATCCCTTTTCTGCAGATTGTTATGGATTTTAAACATCCTGATGGACGTACAGCTGCAGTTATGCTGCCTCAACGTAGTTTGCTAGTGATGTCTGGAGAATCCAGATACCTCTGGACTCATGGGTAAGAACTGATACTTACCTTGCAGTCAAATTATAAATTGACAGTGTATTATGGTGAGCCTTCCTTTATTTTTTGTTAGCAGTCAGTAATATAAATAGCCTATTTATCCTGTTAGTAATATGTATAAGAGACAAGTCACCACCTTAAGGTACCTATAATCTGAATTTTGATTGAGTGGGAGAGTGATTATGAAGGAAGAGGGCTTATACATATTAAGCTCAGTTTTCTGTTTAATGGACAACTAAAGAATTAATTCAAAGATGTCATAGAGGACTTGTTTGTTTGTTGAGGAGGAAAACCAGCAGTGATACCACGTGGATAAAGTTGCAGATATTTATGATTTATGACATTTCTTAACCCTACCCTTCCTCCAAAAGCTTTACATTTGAGATGTACATTTCATCTTCACTTGAACTCTGTGAGGTCATGACTGGCCTTTAATCATGTACAAAGCTTTATGGCAGATGAATGATTTGAATTTGAAACTCCTTCAACCTAGTTGAACGTATTAATCAGTTCAGCACCTGGATCTCAGAGGGAAGCAGAAAGAATTGCTAGAGGGAGCAGGATATGTTAGTAGTTCCTGGAAACCTTAAGAAGTAGGAAACTGATACAGTTAAAGCAGCCTCCCTCAGTTAGTACTTTCCAGGTGTGAAGGGCCATGCTGGCTGGGAATTTTGGAGTTATAGTTCTGACACATTTAAAGACACCAGGTTAAGAATAGTGGGCTAGAGGAATAAAGCAGACTATACTGCATTCATATGTAACACTGAACTAGGAGGGTACCATGAAGTAGGTATTGCAAATGAGAAAAGTAATCATGGTTTATTTGGTCAGATCCTTGGGTTTTTGGTTTGTTTATTTTTGTCAGCCTGTATCCAGAAAAGAGTGGAGCATAAAAACAGGCTAGAAATTATGATTCTGGCAAACTGCATTTAAAAACAAGCCATGATTTGCAAACCAACAAAAAAAATCTGGGCTTCAACTTTTTTTTTAACTGGTCCACACATCATACCAAACTAAAACAAACTAACCACTTTGTGGCTTAGTAAAGACTGTGAACCTGGAATGCAGTAGATCTCATTGAAATCTAGTAATGTACATAAAACGTTCATCAGTTTGGTCAGTTATGCCCATTTTATTTTATTTTATTTTATTTATTTTATTTTAGGAAGTTTGCATACAGGTGCATTTGTATTTGGTGTTGCTTTGCTCACCAATTACAGTCACCAATTATTTGCTCACCAATAATATTTTTTGCCTTGCTGTAGCTCATTTGACAAGGTTAAACTCAGGTTTCCAGCACAGAAGTCAATAACAGACAGAAAGCTTATCTTGCTGGGAATGAAATGCTGATCACTTTGAAGATTGGAATTCTGAGGATTTTTCAGTGCAGACTGGTCTTTGGAGAGCAATGCTTGTTCCCAGAGGCAGATCCCGCTTAAGGTGGCTGTATCAAGCAGGATTACCCTAACTATTCAGTATTCCCCCTTTCCTGCCATCTTCAATAAGAGGTAGATGCTTTTGTAAACAGCTTTTTGCTGCTTGCCTCATGCTACATCATCTTCTTTATACTGTCCTCTGAAGATTGCCTTCTTTTCATGGTCCTCTCCTGAGCTCATGGATTATTTGCTATTCAGTATGATGTGTGCATATGCATGCATGCATGAGAGATAGAGAGAGAATAAAACATGGAAAAGAAATCTTCTGAAAAGTGAATACTACATATACCTATGAGGGAAGCCTTTTTATTTTTATTATATTAAAAAAATGCATCGTTTGAAAAAAGCTATATAATAAAGAGAAACAAGCTCTGTACTAAACAGGATCAAAGAGAACCCTAGAAAATAGAAAAAAAAAGAAATTTAAAATCAGTGAATCTAAGGCAAAACAACAAAACATTTTGTCTGAGTACATAGCAGATTTGGCAACACAACTGTTGTCGGGAAGAAAAGTAGAACCACCTGGACAATTAGGTTGACCTTTGATTTGTTGTGTGCTCTCAGAATTGCTTTACTTATGAGGGACCTCACTGGGGAGAGTGCTGCGATATAGAAATCTTTCTTCTGATCCTAGAGACATCTAGTTTTTCTGCCTGCCCTCCTTTTTTTGACTCTTCTTTTGACTCTGGATCTGCTCTGCAGGAGCAAGAATGGTACTGGCAGGAATGTCTTTGCAAGTGTTTTGCTTTTTAAGGAAGGCAACAGCACACCTGTCTCCTTATTTGGTTTTATCTGTATGTCTGTGTGCTTGTTTGTCATGTCATTGATTGTCAGACAGGTTTATTATTACTTGAGAGAGAGGGAGAGATTCTTTACTGAAGAAATTTCAGGCACAGGGAGTATCATGGCCTGGTCTCAGGGCCCATACACAGATGAGGAAGTTTAGATGAAGGTTCTAGGAGACATCAACATTGACACTAAGGCCTCCTTTGGCAATAGCGCAACTACAGTGTACCCTCAGGCCACCATTGACACCAATATGTTTCTGGACATACATTAGACCTGTTGAAAGGAGAGAGAGAACAGGATCTGTGTCTGGGGATTTCTATGGCTTCTTGTCATAGTCAGACCATTCCTTATGAGGTTTATATTGGCCTTAGCAGATTCTCCCTAAAAAAAAAAAACCCCTTTAGAATGGTTCATCTTCCAAGTCTTCCAGAATCTAAGGCTCCAGTGCTCTGGGGAATTATCCTGTCAAAGCTTTTTTGTTATTATTTATTTATTGTATTTATATAGCTGCCCATCTCACACAAGGTGACTCTGGGTGGTGTACAACAATTAAAAAAATGATGGTAAAAATTATGGAACCATGTTGCCCCTTAATGCTGTCTCCTGAAATGTCCCTGGCTTTTTTGACCTTCTTCAGGTGGTGAAATAAGTATTATTATATAATACATATACTTTTATACACAATATATTTTATAACACCATAACATCTAATATGAGTCCATTCAGCAGTAGTATCATTTAGCCCATATTTTACCATATGATGAAGGAGAGTATCATGAAGCACTCTGTCAAAGGCTGTGCTGGTATATTCTCAGTCCTTTCCTGATCTATTAAGCTAATCTTATCTCTATTAAAGGAGATAAGATTAGTCCAGAATGATTTCTTTGTGACAAAACCCATTCTTACTCCTGTTAATTGCAGCATGCTTATCCAATTCTTCATAAATGTGCTGCTTGATGTCTTTGAAGATTTTGCCCAGTATAGATATCAGACAGACAGATCTGTTGTTTCCGAGATCTTCCTCCTTTACCTTTTTGAAGATGGGAATGAGATTTGCTTTCCTCCTGTCTTTTGGGACTTCACCAGTCTTCCAGGAGATCCCAAAGATTGAGATCTCAAGAGTGATGTGATGATCTCTTTCACTATCCTGGGATATAATCCTTCCAGTTCTACTTAAATTCATTTCAATTAGCTGATTTCTCTCCTATACTGTATGTTCCTTGTCAATTTTAAGGTGCAGTTCCCTCCTTCAGTGGCATAACCCTGAACTGCTAGGGCTCTGTCTTTCTTCTGAGAAGATAGATGCAAAATATGAGTTAAGAAGTTCTGCAGTTCTTTCTCCTCCTTATACTCTTTTTAGCTTTCCTTCTATTTCTAACATACCCAAATAATACATCTTTATTATTTTTGGTATCTCTTGCAAGCCTCAGCTGGAGATAATCGTGTATTCAGAGCTTTAGCTTTTTTTGGCAGACTTCCTACCATTTCTGGAGATGATCTTGTATTCTCCTTTGGTTATGTTCACTTCTTTCCATATACAGTATTATACGTATCTCTGTTAGTGGTACTTGTTATTACTGCATGTTTTTAATTAACTTATTATTTATTTTACTTGAGTTAAATATTTTATTGTTATACAGGGATATGGAGAACTCACAGATTCAGGAACAGATTCTGAAGTTCTCCAGAACGTTTTTTCTTGAATTAGTGAGTTTTGCACATCCCTTTTGTTGTAATATTTTTCCTCTATTGACTTTCAAGCTCTGAAGGTCTGAATCCAAACTATTTGCTATTTTGTCTTTATAATGGGATAATAAGGGCATTTTTTGGCTATTTCTGTATACAAATTGGATCAGAGGTTTTGTCATGGAGTGCTTTATCTAGCTAACCTTCCCTCTTGTTTCCCACTGTCCTTGTTTGAGCTACTGTCCTTTGACACTCACTACCTTGTGCTTGTGAGTTCATTAGAAGGAAGAATTCAGTGGCAGATGAAGAAGATTCTGTCTTTGCTGAAATTGTCCTAGATGTTCATATACATGCTTCAGTATTTCACAGACTTTTCAAAATCTAGGTTAAAACATACGTGTGTCAAAATCTGACATTTAAAAAAGGGGAGGGAAACCCTGACCTCTGTTTTATTTTAAAGCATTACACCAAGGAAATTTGACGTTGTTCAAGCATCAGAAGGAGAGAAAATCGGAAGCATCACTGCCGACATCAGAAATTTAACCTTAAACAAAAGGGGGAAAAGAGTATCTTTCACTTTCCGGAAAGTAAAGAGAAACCCTTGTTGCTGCTGTAAGTGCTGTATGCAATTTAAACATCTTTTGATGGGAATCTTTTTAAAAACAGTGCAATTTTCAGTAATCATTTTATCTTTTGAAAACAGTAATTAAATGTTCCCATTGGAGAATTTGACAAAAAAACCCAAACAAACAATTGAACCCATCTCTAATCATAGAATTTATACTGAATCAAGACTTGGCTGGTTTTGTTTGCTTGTGAGTTACATCTTATCTCTACTCCAATAGAGATAGATATGCTATTTATTTCTGTAAACAATTTATATAGTCACTCATCTCACAATAGTGACTCTAGGCAGTGTGCAGAGGGTTAAAATAAAACAACATAATTATTAAAATCGCTATCCAAAATAATAGCCAACGAGAGCAATACTAATATAACATAGGCCCAGGACCGAAAAGTCATTCCCTTGTCAATCAGTGAGGACAAAAACAAGACAGATCCACCAACAGGGCTGGTTTAAGCTCCCAGCAGCTGAACATCAAGATCTTTAATGCCTTATGAAAGGCCAAGAGGATTGGGACCATATAGATCTATGCAGGGGGTGGGGGGTGGGGATGCTATTCCATAGGGTAGGCACTGCGACTGAGAAGGGTTTGTTCCATGATGTTGATACCAGCAATGGTTAATTGTGATTAATTCAATACCTTGATATTAGATCTAAAATGCATATATCCTGTATATAACCCCTAGCCTAATTTTAGGAAAGGTTCTCCATTTATCTCTTGCTTGGTGAAAAGTTCTGGAGAACTAGAAAACTTTTCTATTTTATTAGTTCTTACCACGAGGGTCCTTACTTTTTTTGTCCTGGTGGACCCATTTGGAGTTATGAGAATATTTGTTTATTATTAGATTTATATCTTGTTTTTATTTGTACAACTTGAGGTGGTGTACATAATGCTCCTGCCTCCTATTTTCCTCACAACAGCAACCTTGTGAGATGGGTTAGTCTAAAAGAGAGTGCCAGGTCCAGAGTCCCATAGCCAGCTTCCATGCCTAAGGGAGGACTAGAGCACATGGTCTTCTGGTTTCAGCACCTTAACCTCTCTAATAAAGAGAATATATTGTGAATGTTCTCGAAGAAAGGTTCTGGGGTGAGCAGCTGCCTGGAGGAAGTACTCAGTTACCAAACCCCACTCTACTTATCTGTTGCCCCCAGAAGGTTTCTACTACCCCTGCCACTTTTTCTGTGCAGATGGTACATTCTAACAAAGAAATTTGGAAAGCCAACTATCCATTGTTTCTATTTTCCAAGAAATAAAGATGAGGCTGTAGGCTGGTGCTTTGTTTTCCAGCATACTAACTTCCTATTATAGAAGTTAAACGGATGCTATATGAATGTAAAAAAAAATCAGTCTGTTTAGCACGGTCACTTGTAACAAGTGTCTCAAGATAATAGCTTTGTTTTCCTTTTTCAAATCATGTACATGAGTTTCACAGCCAGATTTCTTATGTTTATTTTTGTGATGGTACATTAGGCTACTGATGAAGAATTTTGTATGGAAATGAATGGCTTATGTTGAAATATACTGTGTAGACTCTGGCCCATTAAGACTGTTGTCACTATGGTGTCATTATACATAAGCATTAGCCTAGACAATAAAGGGTTTTTTCCCCTACATAATTCTGTTTTTGTTGAATGGCTTTGTATATGCTGACTAGGAATTCTGGGTGCTTCAATCCTAACATGGCTGGTTGAGTACCAGGTTGCAAAAAGCTAAGAAAAATTTGTTTGCCTTCATTGTGCCCTTCTCTCTTCCTTCTTCTGTTTTAAGCAACCCAGGATTCTTGGTCTAAAAATCCTGGACAAAATGCAGCAAATAAAAAATCCCATTATCCCATTAACCTTTTTTCTAATCAAGCTTTTTTTAAACATGGGTGCTTAGGTAACTAAACTATGATTAATATTGACATTTTTAAGTGCCAGGATTCAGAGAAAATGAACAGGCAGGCAGAGGAGATTCTCTGGGCTCTTAGAGAAGGGGTTTCTCTTCAAATTAAACCCTTTTATGTCTCTAGAAAGGTCATTCCAGAAGGCTCTAAGACATTATAAGATTACAGGGACCTGGAAGTAGAAGGGAGGAGTTAGAAAGCTGCAACATACAAGTGTCCAGTAGATGGCAGCACCTAATTGACTTTGGTCATTCTGAAACAGGCTAAGCAAGGTTGGATCTGTCTGCTCCTGGGACAGGGAACCAACAGAAGATACTAGAGTTGTAGGCTAGGCTGGGAAGTTGAAAAAATATTCTTGAAGAAAGCAGTGACAACCTCCATCCATACTGATGCCAGGAAGAATGTGTGAATGTCACCAGCCACCAGCTTGACTCTTTTATTTGCTACTATATTAATAGAGAAATGCTTGGGATAGATTGGATCCTGACTATACCATTTACTGTGTATCATTCCTGGAGTGGGATTTCCATAGCAGTACTCTGTGCCCAGTAAATTGCTGATAGTCTTATAGCAGGGACTAGGCATATTTCCAATTTTGGGAGCATGTTATAAGCACTTTCCCTAAATGGTATGGTCAATTGCATTACCAATTTACCAGAATAACAATCTAATGAGATTATTCCCTAATTGCCTCTTAGTCTCCTAGATTTGTGTGTCCTGCAATATCTTCATTTTCTAAGAATGCCTAAGAGGTCTATTTGAGGTTCAGAGGCAAATACAAAGATTTTAACCCATTGGCTAATAAATATTTCTTTTAACTTACAAAAAAGTATTACATGGGGCAGGAAGTTTGTTAGCTGCCAAGAGAGAAATCTACAGGTGCGTTGCCTACTCTAATCCTGTTTCATAATGTCCCAGTCTAAAGTGATGAATACCTTTTGAACTTGTCAAATTTTCCAATTTAAGAGGAAGATCACTTCATAAGCAACAGACTGAGGGGCTGGCATTCTTATTGTTGAACTACAAGTGGTCCTCGCTTAATGACCACTTATTCAGCAACCATTCAAATTTACGACAGCACTGAATAAGCGGTAGTTACAACTGGTCTTTGTACTTACATCGGTTGCAGTGTCCTGCGGTCATGTGATCACCATTTTACAACCTACTTTGCTGGCTTCCTACAAGCAAAGTCAGTGGGAAGTCTGTAGGAAGCCAGCAGGAAGTTGCAAATGGTGACCGTGTGGCTTCCTCACATAACAGTGGTGCAGGATTTGCTTAACGATGGCAACTGGAAGTACCAAAATTTCCACTGCAAAGCAGCGCAATCATGTGACGTGCGCTTTACAACTGCATCGCTTAGCAATGGAAATGCTGGTCCCAACTGCTGTTGTTAACCAAGGGCTACCTGTAATGAAATTTGCAATAAAAAATTGACATTGAAATTGGCAGTTCAATTTGCAACTTTCTATATTCTCTTCATTAAGGAGATACAATAAAAAATTACTGTTCTGGGTCAAAACTGAGCAATCCCATTAAAAATAAACATATCTTTACCTTTCTTCTCCCCCACTCCCCCAGCTTATCCTTCCATATGTGACAGTCAGCATAAAGAGATGGCACCCTCATTTCACAACAGTGACAAAGATGCCTCCATGCTAGAGCAGAAGTATGTCCACGAAGTGTATGAAGACATTGCTATACATTTCAGCAACACCAGACATAGTCCATGGCCACAAGTAGTTGAATTCCTTAAAGGCTTGCCACATGGAGCTGTCGTGGCAGATATTGGCTGTGGCAATGGAAAGTACTTAGGCATCTGCAAGGACTTGTATATGGTAAGATAATATATTGTTTGGATTTCTGTAAGCTTTATTTATGTGCTATATTTATATACCATTTTTAATTTAAAACAGGTAGTCCAATGTTGGCTCTTCAGCCATCCCAACAAATTTTAGCAGTTTGCTTTTTTTTTTTTTGCTTTGGAGGCAAGAAGCGCATGAAAATTATAGTGAAATCCAAAGAGAGAGAAAGCACAACTAAACTGAATAAATCCTCAGAGAACCATTACAATTTTTTTCAGTGCTTAAACCCCCCCCCCCCCAAATAATTCAGACAAAGCAAGCTGATAGACCAATCCCAAAAACCTGGCTGTAGAGGAGTATTTAGTTGGCCTTGAAGAAGGAATTCAGCAGCAGATAGACACTAGAAAGGTAGGAGGGAGTGAAAAAGAAACTCAAGATTGACCAGCCTTGATCCTCTTTGGTATAAGAGTGGGGAAAGAGAATCTTTGTCTGGGTTTCAAGATTATGTTATTATAACCTTTAACAATAAAGTGCAGTTCCAGTAGTTCTTGTAGTGTCTGTTTCCTGACCTGGCCAGCCCGGCTGATACAGGCCTGAAGTATGCTCTTAAATCTAACCACACATAGTCCTGGGTAGCATTTTAGGTCTGTTCTTAATCTCAGATTGTGCAGTTCCCAGCAAGGAATCTCCTGACCATGTTTACCAATCCCATTTGTTTTCTTTTCCTGGCTTTCACATTTTCCTCTTGAGTGTCTCTAAAATTGCTAATTTTAATAGGATAAATCAGGCCACTACAAACAGAATAGATAATAAAATAAATCAAGCCACAATCTGGTTGACTGTGTCCAGATTCATATCAGCTGTAATGTCAAATAATGATACCTGCCTGCTGAAATCTTTATGTTATCATATCCAGAAACATCAAGAAAATATGAGAGCACAGATAGCAAAGCAATAGCTTTTCAGGCGTATCTGAAGATTAAAATCCCAGGAGAATTTGCTTAGCTTCAGACTAATTTTTTTTTTTTACAATTGCTGTTCAAAGTGCCAGGCTTGGTGGGAGAAATGAATAGTAATCTGTAAGGCAAAAGTATTTTCCTCCCTGGATTCCCTAAGGTTATCCTGCCCATCAGGTCATAGTTTAAGGGGTTAGTTGTTCATTGCCACATGGCCCAAACCAAACATTGATTGTGGGGCCATATGTTACAGTCAATACTATCTAGGTGTAAGAGGTTAGGTTCATGTGATGGGCATAATTGGAAAATTACTTGCATTGTTCCCAGAGGTATATACAATTAATTAATTTGAATTAATTAAAGCTGGATAGCATTTTAGGAGCTAGGTGAAATTACTTTCAGTTAGGATCTGCTGAAGCTGTGTAGTGGTCTCACTCAGTATTCCTCAACCTTGGCAGCTTTCAGATGAAGTCCACACACCTGAAAGCTGCCAAGGTTGAGAAACACTGGTCTCATTGAACTGCGGGTTGCGACTCTCTAAGCCCTTTTCCATAGAGGCTCATCTTATTTCAGGGAGGAAGAATTATAAAGGATTTCCTGTTGCAGCTGAACTTTTTGTGATCATCAGGTTCTACTGACTTCAAACAAATAAAGACACCTGTGATATCTTGAAATTTAATTTAAAAATGCACGATAATTATTTTGCTTTTGTTGCTATAGACTTAACATGGTTACCAAACTGGAATTTATTGTCGGGGGGGGGGGGGGTTGTTTGTTAGATTTATATCTACCAAGATTTCTTGGATCACCATCTACATTAGCTGTAGCATGGAATGTTGTCTATGGTATGGGATGACAGGAGGTATAAAAATAAGTTCATGAAATGTAGGAGATGCAGAGAGTGATAATTATGTGCTTACATTGTCAGTCCACAAGCAGTTGTGAGTATAGCATAGACTTTCTTGCTTGGTGAGCTGATTAATGTAGTGTGATAAATGTCCTTTGGCTCCATTTAATCCATGGGGAACAGAATGGAAGAATTTGTTGACTTCTAGTACACTGTTTCAAGAGGAAACCTGCCTTTGTAGCTATTTTTCTCAAGAATGGCCATCTTGAGGTGGTTTATAGGGACTTCCTTGGAGAAAAAAATCCATCGTTTGAGAATCTATCATGTTCTCTTTCTGTCCACATCTATTCTATTAGAAGAAGATAGTTTTAGCAAGTGGGATTATTTTTGTCTAATGAGTAATAAACCTAGGTTGCTTATTTTGTTTGAAGATAAAACCATAGGGAATTTTAAGCTATAATCCAGTAGACGCTGACTTGGCAGTAGATTCTGTCAAACACAGTGAAACTTATTTGTGAGTGAACATACACTAAATTTCACTGTCACTCAAGCATTGTTCTCTCATTATATATTGAGACTGTAATAAACAAACTGGCTGGATTCTTACAAAATCTGTTTCGGCTGCCCTTGTTCTGCTAAAAGCTTCACATTATAGTCTATGGGTGATGGCAAGCTTAGTCCTGAATATTACACTCATGGCTGAATCAGAGGTCATGGGCTAAAATATGGGTGCATCCTCATGCACACGTACATATATATATATATATATATATATATATATATATATATAGTCACACATGAACATGCATATGTACCAGTGCAGAAACCTCATCCTTTCCTTCCCTCTCTTCAAATGTTTTCCTACTTTCACCAGCAGCAGGAAATCAGTGTTCTGGGTCCCAAATAATCAGCTAGCTGGTATGAACTACTTTGCTAGGAATCTCTGCTTGTACAGCTGATAATGTTGATCAGATGACCATCTATGTGAGGGTAGTTCGTCCCCATTCCAAGTCCAAGTACTGTACTATTTTATTCAGCCCCTGGGTCTCAGGTTAACTTCCCATATTTAGTTGTTCCATGGTCATATCTTTTCAGGTGGAATGGCTCTGCTCTAATCATAGATATCCATGATGGTGGGCAAGAGGAGTGAATGACATTATCTTGCAAGTGACACAAGTCACACACTTGTCCCTGATGTCATGATGCAATTACACAATTGCGTTGTTTGTGCAACAGTGTCATGATGCTCATGATATCTTAATGTCATTGTGGCTTGTTCTGGATGGCTTTGCCCCCAACGAATTCTGATAGTGTGTGTGAGGTATTGGGGTATTTCTTTGCAGTGAATCTTACATTCTGCCATAAGAGCTTCCACAACCCAACAACTTTTGCAGGCAGTGGGCATACTGTATGATATCTGAAGCAGCTAAATAAATAAATAATACACCATCACTGATGGCTGAAATCTTGTAAGATCTGATGCAACAGCAATGCAGATTTTGTAAAATCCTACTAGATGTGGGCCATTAAAAAGGATATAATATTTTTTAATGAGTATAGTAGTTGGCAGTTATCACGTAAAGGTGTTGTCAGACATGTTTCCCACAGGCGCTGCATTGTCAACCTTTCACTGTCATGTTCAGCTGGCTGATAATGAATGTAAGGCTGTGCCGTAAACTATTACCTGAGGCTTAAGTTGAAAGCCAGGTGTATGCCATTCCAAAGAAAAAGCAAATGGTCAATCTTCTCTTAACTTATTTTTGGAGGAAATGAGGGAATATTACGCTTTTCAATGTTCTTCCTTTTTGTGGGAGCCTGTCATTAAGATGCTCTGATTTGTCTATCCAGCAGCTCTTGTTCAAGAATTGGCGCCTGCAATGTAACTAATAATTATTTTCAAGCTACATCATTCAGGCATAAATATGCCTGTTTATAAATCAATACATTCCTTATGATTTAAAATAAATTGCTGAAAGCAGATGCATTGTAATGGCAGAGTTTTTAATAGCAACTTACATTTTATAAATGAATAGAAATGAGATAAATGTGTCTGCCAATGTTGATGATGATAATAATAAACCTTTCACTCTGAAAGACTCCAACATTTTTACAATGTCAATATAGAGAAAAAGTGAGAGAGGGGAAAAGAAGGCCGTGCATAAACTTCTGCTGATGCAAAACGTGGCAGCCATTAATTGTACACCACTTGGAACCCTACTGGACTGAAGCAGTATATAAGCCATATACAGTGGTACCTCGGGATACGAACTTAATCCATTCCGTGACTCTGGGTGTATCCCGAGTTGGTCGTAACCCGACGCAAATTTCCCCATGGGGTTCAATGTAAATCCGGTTAATCCGTTCCGCCCTCCGAATTTGGTCACACCCCGAAGCAAATTTTCCCATAAGGTTCAATGTAATTACCATTAATCCGTTCTGGTGTCTGCGGACCACATGTCAGGGGCGGGAAAACGGCCGGGCGCCGCGCGGCGGGGCGGGAAAACGGCCGGGCGCCATGCGGCACGGCGGGAAAACAGCCGGGCGCCCTGTGGTGCGGTGGGAAAACAGCTGGGCGCCGCGTGGTGGGGCGGGAAAATGGCCACGGACCACGTGTCAGGGCCGGGAAAATGGCTGTGGACCACATGTCAGGGGCGGAAAAATGGCCGCGGACCACGTGTCAGGGCGGAAAAATGACCGTACCTCGAGGCGGAGTTCGCACATCGAGGTAAATTTTTGCAGCCGGAGCTGGTCGTAACCCGAAAAGTTCATTAGTAGAGGTGTTCGTATCCCAAGGTACCACTGTATACTTTTTTAAAAATAAAAAACCTTGCGGTCAGTGCACTGGTTTCAGGCCTAATTCAAAGTGTTCATCATTACAGTATTTATAAAACCCTGTCTGGAGTAATGCTGGTTACATAAGGCAGGGTTTTTCAAAATGGGTTCCGCGGGCCTGAGGGGCTCTGTGAGAGACTCAGGGCAGAAAAGAAAAGTTCACTTGAATGCAACCAATTTTCTATCTCTAGAACTGTGTCTCTTGATCAGGAGTTCCTTTTTTTTTTTTTTTTTAACAAGTTCCTTGGTCTGAAAAGTTTGAAAACCCCTAATGTAAGGAACCACCATGTACAGAATGATTCTGCCAGGCCCATGAAGTTAGCTAAAGAGAGCTTGTATAAGATCCTTCCTCTACCAGTGGTGAAAGGGGTGTGGGCCAGGTTTGGGGTCTTCTTTGTGGCTGCTCTGCCACTATAAAACCTTCTCTCCCAGAAATGAGCTTGGACTGTGGGTGTCCGCAGGAATGCACATATCAAAATCTGCTAGATGGTGTGTGCGATGTCTCAACACCCTTGCCCGGCCCCCTGAAGGCAGGGTTTTCAAAGCAGGCTTTGGTTAGCTAAACTGTTGGTACCTGGGCAGCCATTTTATTTAACTCTGTGTTGGTTGAATTTTAGGGGGTGGCTGAGTTGTTTATGTTGGAATGATTCCAGGCTTTGTGACAGATATAACCCAGAGTTGCCTGAGTGGACAATAAGTGGTCAGTGTAGTGAATCAGACACTCCCTAGTTATTCATGCTACCTGTTGTTTTGTATTTAGTTCTTAGGCAAGTGCTTAACATTTACTGATCACATACTTCCACTATGGTGGAAGAAATTTTATTTGCAGTATTGTATATTTATTTTGTTATGCATTTTTATATGATTGCATCAAGCAATTGAAAATGTGCCCTATTAACGAACGAAAAAAGCTCAAGAAAGTACATAAGAACGAGCAAACACCAGTATAATCTGATCATTGCTGTGCTACTTTTCTTGTTGTTGTTGTTTAGTTGTTAAGTCGTGTCCGACTCTTCGTGACCCCATGAACCATATTGCGCCAGGCCTTCCTGTCCTTCACTACCTCCCTGAGTTTGCTCAGTTTCATGCTCATTGCTTCAGTGATGCTATCTAACCATCTCATCCTCTGCCGTCCTCTTCTCCTTTTGCCTTCAATCTTTCCCAGCATCAGGGTCTTCTAAGCTACTTTTCTACCGGCAGGTTTTTTTTTTTTAATGTGAATTGCCCTCTTGCATTCTGAAGTAGTATAACTCATTCTTACCACCTTGTGTAGATTCATTCTTGTAGATTGGTTACTTCTCATTTTAGAAGGACTGCTTCCCTGCGTTCTTTTCTGTCCTTCCTTGTTATCATGGGATAAGACAAGGGGGCTGTATTCCACAGGAGGAGCTATTCTACCCTTCTTTATGATTTACTAGGAGAAGGATTCATGCGGAGTTGTTTGGCATTCTGCAAAGCAGAGTGTTGACTGAAGTGAACAGTTCAGAACTTATTCTGCTTTATTTATACATCACACTAAGACAAGATGTGATTTATTTAGTCTTGTCTTTGTGTATTGTGTGAACTCATCCATTGTGGCCTTGAATTTATAGTTTATGGCCGAGTAGCATGAGCCAAGCCAATTGTGGTTTATTTGACAAACCATAGCTTAGTGCAATATATGAATTAGTTCTGTGTCAGCAACATATTTTAGAGGTCCTTCAGCAAGATTGTCTCAGTTCCTTTTCCCTAAGCAAATTCACCACCATCACCTCCTTCTGTGATCACTGAACTGCTATGTGTTCAATGATCCTTCCCTCTGAGCTGATTTTGTACTGCTTTGCAGAGGCAGAGGACAAGGCAATTATAGCTCCTTCTATTTGTTCCCTTGCAGAATGCAGGTGAAAAGTGAACAGGAGACAGCAGAAGAAGGGAGGGAAACAGCCTTACCTCCAAACCAGGAGCCTTGCTAGGTGCCCAACTGTATCATCTTCTGTAATGCCCCTCTAAGCACCTTGAAACACCTCACTTTTCAGATTTGGTGAAATGAATCTGGTTTGTTTTTTTTTTCATCAGTAGATCATGGAAAATGGTCCTGTTGTTTTGAAATGCTTTGGGAGCATTCAAGGCAGCCATTTATAGTAGGAGCCAGTGATAGATTTAATTTCTGCTCCACAGAATACCAAGGTCTTGCTCATGGGAAGTTTGGATACTCAGATTTTATTAGCAGCCAAGAAGCTCAAGTATCTTGGAGACTACAGACTACAAACAGCAAACAGTGAAAGTTTAAAAGTATATGCAAGATGCTGGAAACACATCTGCCAGTGAGGGATAGACTTCTCATTTTCAACATAGCATCTTTTCCCCAAAAAGGTGATACAACTTTCTCTGTGGGGAAAAAAAAGCATTATTTGAAACAAATGTTAAAGGCCTGATTCAGAGCAAGTGGACCAAGGGAATTTCTCTCTCTCTCTCTCTCTGCATGCTGTCATCTTTCTTGCTGTGTTTGTATGCATTTGCCAGAATTTAATTTGCTTTCTCAAGACTCTCATGCTATTAGTTATAGCTGAGATATTTCTCTGGGGAGCCACATAATTTCATTTGGTGGCTGGGTTTCAAAATTAAATGTAGTTCTCTCTCCATCAGCTTTCTGATAAGTTACATCAATCAGATTTCAGTGGACTTAAATGATTTAATTCCACCTGGTGGAGTTAGTTATTATAAAGTAAAGCTAAATGCCCACAGCATTTCATGTTCCTTTTGGTTCCCTGAATGTGGATAAATAATTAATCTCTCCTGTGTTGCAGGCTCCCTAACAATTATTCTCTTCTGCATTTTCTATCTTAATTGCTATTTTGATAATAGAAATAAATGGGGCTGCTGCTGAAATATACCCACAGTCTGGGATGAAACCATAGTGTTTTGACTTTTTTCCAGTCTAAAGAAATAGAGTCATTTAAGTGGAGCCCAAAAATGGGAAAGAAGCTTTTTTTTTTTTAATATTCTATCCTCTGTTATATTGAATAAAATCGAATGAAAAAGTCCTTTCATTAATTTTTGTAAAGGTTAATTTTTGTGAAGTAAAACCAGATAATTTTTAATAGTTGTTTTCATGTAGGGACATGCATTCTGAATTCATTTCTTTATTGGTGAGATTCAGCAGCTGGAAAGTGATTGAAAATTGTGGTAAAATTCTTTACCACTATTTCATAAATACCACTTCTATCGTGAGAAATTATTTAGAAATCACTTTCCCCTCAAGATTGTATTTTAATGTTGTTACAGTTTTAGATGGTCATTTTAGGGCCAGCTTCTAGTAAAATATAGACAAAATATATGAAAAAGATTCAAATGTTATCCATAAAGTAACAATAACATTAATGATGAAGCAGCAGTATTACTAATATCAGTATTCAGCCCAGAATATCAACATTAAAATAAATGAAACCAGATCAGAGGAACGCTATGGGATTATCCATTTTAGGATTCATAGCACAGACAGTAATGCAACATCTGGAAGTAATAGTCCTTCTAAAGATACATCCCAAAATATGTGTTATGTGGTTGACACTTTTGTCATTATCAAAAAAGAACACACACAAAACAATCAAGAACATACTTCAGGAATTAAATTCACAAGAGAAGAAGGAAATAACAGTCTACCCTTCCTGGACATACTCAAACCCAAGTGTATTGTAAAACAGTCCACGCTAATCTAGTATTCAATTATCACAGCAACAACCCAACAGCACACAAAAGATGCTGTGTAAGAACCCTACACAAAACATGCTGCAATAACCCCAAATTCTAAAAAGCAGAAATAGACTATGTATATAACATGTTTAAAACCCTCTCTTTGTAACCTGCCCAGAGTCCCCTATTGTAGGGGAGATGGGTGGGAGAGAAATCCAATAAATAAATAAATAAATAAATAAATAAATAAAAATGGATACCCATACAAATCCATCAAAAAGTGTTTGTCCACACAACCGATCACAACACAACACAACCCATCACACAAGATCAGTTTTGCCATACATCAAAGATGTCTCCTAAACAACAGTTTATTGCAACCCCTTGCCATCCCAGTAGCCTATAAACCAACAAAATCTATCCAAACCATACTAAGCAAGCCCAAAAACCCAATGGCCAAAGAAAAATAAGACATCATTTACAACATGCAATGCTAAGAGTGTGAGAACTACCATATGGGGTAAACAGATCCATGAACATCAATTGGCAGTCAGAAGGCATGATGAAAACTCTTTAATTTCTTAGCACACTGACAAGATGAAACACATTTTCACTTGGGAAAATGTAGGCATTTTAGAACAAGCTAAAAAATGCAATAGAATTCCTAGAGGCTTGGTACTCTGACAAATCAGCCATTGAAATAAACTTTATCTATATGCCATTCAGAAGAGGAAGGAGCCAAAATTGAGGAAAGGGGCAAACAGCCCAAAGCACATCCTTCCCCATCAACACCTATTAGCCAACCCCCAGATAAGCAGCAACAATCAAGAAAGAAACAATACCCCATTCAAAGAGCAATCAAGGAATAAACACTATACCAACCAAAGGCTAGTAGGATAAACTGGTGTATAATAAACAGCAAACTTCACTCCCTCATGCACTGATGATGCTATCTAGCCTGGTAATGAAACATCTACAAGAAGAGAAGGTCAGAGAACCCCAAGAAGCCAATAGTTCAGCCCTGAGCTACATAAATTCTCTGTTATTAAATGAAACTAATAAACTATTTTCCAACACTGCACCAACAAGCAGCATGATGAAATCTTCCTAAACCAGTGGGACTTTAAGAATCATCTAAATGCCTGCAGAGATAGTTGTATGTGTCACAGGAGTTGGCATTATTGCCCAATTAAATTTAGCTAATGTGTATCTCCAGTCATATCTTTCCTTCTGAAACAACCTTTTGTGGGGGCCCGGAGTCCTCAGTTGTGTACCTTTCCTTTAGGGCCATAACATATGATATTAGTAGTTTGCTGGCTTTTCCAGTGGAGAAAGGATGATTTGGATCTAGTTTTAGAATCCAGACCCTGCAGCAGTTACCCAGACATCACGCTTTTCCATTTATGTAAACTCCCTCCCTACAATTTGCCATATTGTTGCTTTTGATAAAGTATTGAACTGCCTCTCACAGGCTGTGGCAAGCGCACGAGTTGCTCATTCTTCCCTGCTCGGGGTCTCTAGCTCCTTGCTTGCACAATGAAATTCTCTACTGTCCCTTCAGTTCCAGTGTGAGGTTTTGCAGCTGATGGTTTCATCTGTCCCCATTAGACTTGGTGCTGCTATCTATCCTTGGCTACTCTGCCAACTGCCTGCATCTTCCTTAATTTGTTTTTTCATAGCACAAGCCCTTTTTCATTCTCTGGACTTGTTACTTTTCTGTTGCCATTAGTTCAAATAGGCTGTCACATGGCTCACGATTGCATCTCTCCCTCTTGTCTTTCCCATACATCTAGAGAGTATGAATACAAATAGCACATCAAATGCAGAAGATCTCGTTGGCAGGCCTGGTGATTGTACCACAGTGGGAAAAAGCTCATCAGTATTCATCTGCATTTTTGCACACGCTCCAAAGTTGAGCCTTGGCATTCCAAATTGGTTGCTGGACTTGAAGTTTGTCTCTGAATAAATCCTGATTCACAGAAGCATGTCAAGAGAGAAAGAAAGTTA